>NC_069659.1:21286500-21951000 GCF_027244095.1 Hemicordylus capensis
CAGGTTCTTTGGCCTGCAGAAAGGAACTACCGTCAATTACCATGGGGGGATACCAAAGGCAGTCCTCGCCCAGGGCGCTGTTTTTCCAAGGGCCAGCCCTGCACAAGAGACCTTTTACAAAACGCGGGGGCAGGTGGGGCGGGGTGGTGGTGGGATAAGATGTTTGAAGAGCTGAGGGTGAGGAGTCGTCAGTGCACACCAGGAAGAAAACTCAGGGTTGTTTTTGTTTTTTGTTTTCCTGTCTGAGAGCACATTCACACATTTGGATTGCTGGCCTCAATCACCACATGGTGAGTTACCATGAGTGGCTGATATTTATTGTTCCCCTTCTGGGCTCTTAGGATAGACAGGCAATGGCATATCCACCAGACTTGTAGCATGGAGCGCTTCTGGGACTACATTGCTTCAAAAGGGGGATAACATTTTAATGCTTCCCCGTGTTTAAAAAAAAAATCCCCTGCATTTTGATAACTAGGACAGCAGGGAGAGGGCTAGGTGACAACATTTCTCCTTGATGTGCTAGTTTCTATGCACAGGGATTTTTAGCATGGGGAGCATGTGTGGACAGAGTACCTAGAATGCCCCACCGAGCCCTTGCAATGTGCAGGCAGCCATTTCGGAGAATATGTATGACTGGCCTCATCCACCATGCGATTAGGGGGTGAACACACATGTCCCACTCCCCTTCCCAATATGTTGTTCCCATTTTTTAATAGCATGGGGCATTTTTCCAAATAACCCCCTATACAATTATTAACAATGGGTTGGCACACTTGGAGGGAAAGTGGAGTGCACTCAGGAGCCAGCGTGGTGTAGTGGCTAGAGTGCCGGACTAGGACCAGGGAGACCCGAGTTCAAATCCCCATTCAGCCATGAAACTAGCTGGGTTACTCTGGGCCAGTCACTCTCTCTCAGCCTAACCTACTTCACAGGGTTGTTGTTGTGAGGAGAAACCTAAGTATGTAGTACATCACTCTGGGCTCCTTGGAGGAAGAGCGGGATATAAAATGTAAATGTAAAAAATAAAATAAATGTATGTCCTTAATCATGTGGTGGGTGGAGCCAGTTGTACATATTGTCCAAACTGGCCTATCGGTTCCTCAGAAGACATACGAATGTGGAAAAGTCTTTCCAGAGGGTAGAGAATTTTGGAAATCACTGATCTACATCAAAAATACTTCAGTTGCAAGTCTGTTAGCTGTGGTGCCTGTGAGTATGTCTTCCAACTTCTGCATGGCATAGTATCTGAACTACAGTGATTGTCATACACACACACACAATCGTGCTGACCATTTTTTTCCTAGGTCCTTGTGCATTGAAAGCAAATACTGAATTGTGTGCACACCCACTCATAGAAATATTTTAAACTGCAATCATCTAAAAACATCCCTGATCTAAATCCTTACAGACTAGAATGGCATTAAAAAAACAAAGCCAGCTTTTTTTTTTTTTAAGGTTCAGGTGCTGTGAAAACAAACAGCTCTTGAGGTTATAGTGAATTTCTTTCACTAAAAATAACTGTGCTTGTGCCCAGAGAGGAAAGTGAAGGGATCCAGCAAAGGAAAGAACGAAGCAAACACCTTTGGACCTTCAGCTGGGAGTTTACACAATTTTCCTATGCTGTCATGGGGAAAAAACAGACATATTTATTTCTGACTTCATCCAGCTATTTAATGCAGGTTTTAGTTTATTTATCTTCTGATGGTTATTCAGACACTCTGAAATTCAGCAACCCTCAGATATTGTGACTGGAAGGCATGGTGTAAAGTGGGCATGTTTGTATATGTTAATATGCATTCATTACCAAATCCGCCTATTTGCAAACTAGGAATCTGAACGTTTGCAGTGTGGGGGTGTTATTATGTAGAGTGTTCAGATTTTTTCCCCTTGGGTTGAGAAAGAAAATATCTTATGGCAAATATGTCTGTAAAAGAAGGGGCGATATAATCTAGAGGTCAAGTGAAAAAGTGACATATCATGACCACTAGAATTCTCATATGGATCTTTTATGTTTTACATAAACTGCCTGTGTATTTTTACTTCTTTCCCCTCTATGCTATGATAGCTAGTAATTTATTTTAAAACAGCTGCAGGGGGTGATATGGATCAGTGCTACAGCATGGAGTGGGAGTTTACAATGCAGTTTACACAGAAAAAAATATAGTTCTCTGTCCCCATGCTCACTGTTCCAAAAGAAGCAAAAGGGAGACAATGGAGAGATGCTGTGTTACTACTACTACTACTACTACTGCTACTATGAATATTTATATACCGCTTTTCCAACAAAAGTTCCCAAAGCAGTTTACATAGAGAAATAAAAACAAACAAACAAACAAACAAACAAATAAAAACGGACCACCAACCCGGTCCCCAGAGGGCTCACAGACTAAAAAGAAGCATTGGTTGGATAGGACCAGTTGCTCTCCCACTGCTCAATAAAGAAAACCACCACTTTGAAAGGTGCCTCTCTTTGCCCAGTTAGTGGGGCTTAGCCCTGCGCCTCCATACTGATGTATTTATTTATTCAATTTCTATAACACCCTTCCAAAATGGCTCAGGGCGGTTTCCAAAATGAAGCCTTGCAGCTTCATTTTGAATGCCAATCACAGAACTCCTTTGATGTGGCCGTTCTTGGAGACAGGTAGATCCTACTCCTGGGGATGGTCTTCTAGGAAGTTATTCTGTGAAAACCCAACTGAAATCAGTGGGGAGCTCCTCTTAACAACAATGGGGTTTGTGCAGAAAAGCATCCCTAAGCTGCCATACAGAGTCAGACCATTGGTCCATCTAGCTAAATGTTGTCTACCATGACTGGTAGCAGCTCTCCGAGTTTTCAGGTAGGGGTCCCTCTCCCAGCCCTACCTGGAGATGCCAGGGAGTGAACCTGAGACCTTCTGCATGCAAAGCAGATGCTCTGCCTCTGAGCTGTAGCCCCATTCCAAGTGGCTCATGCCCCAATTTAAAGAGTTCTGGGGAAGGAGCTATTTAGATTCTTTGCAAGAAGTACCTAATGTCTTGGGTCAGTCCTTCCAGGAGTGATCCATTGGATCTAGTCCCCGCCCCCCCCCGGCTTTTGTTTTTGAACAAAACTTGTAGTTTTGTTCCCAGGGAAATTATGTGGATTAGCCGTTCTGGTGTTCTTTTTATGCAGGATCCAAATACTGCAAGCAGCTCAGCGACAGTTGCTTATGCCCTTTTCTCAGGAATAGGATCAACTGAGGAGGAGTCAAGGAAAAGAGTGCGTGTACTGTTCCAAAGACAAGAGTCCCATTCTGCACCACTGTAGGAAAGCCACCACCTACAGATACATTTTCCACATGGTTTAGGAGAGGGATGGCAAAATCCCAAAGCTTAAAACATTTCATGTAGGGCCCCAAGGAATTTGCAGGGTTTTTCCAGCTCTAGTTAAAGAGACGGCATACTTTGAAAATAGTGTAAATTGCACAAATAAGTAAGCTTAGAACAGAGTCCAGCTGTTGTGATGCCTGCCTCTTAGCTGCTCCGTCGCACTTCTGAAGAAAACAGCGCACAAAATGGCTTGTCATTTCCCATGGCCTGAATCCAAAGCACTGCATGGCTAGTTCTGCACACCCAAGGGAGGTAACTTGAACATCAGTCCTCTATGTCACATTGTAACCCTCTTTTTCAAATTCCCCTCACCTTGTAATGGAGGGGAATTTCAAAAGCCTTTGGCATGAAACTGGGTCTCTACATTTCAAAGTCAAAAATTCCACTGGGTCTACTCAAGCCTCAAGTACTCCTTTGTATCCTAGCCTGTATCTGTGTTTCTCAAAGAAAACTCAAAGGCATAGGACATTGTGAACAGAGACATTGGGAGAATTACCTTCCCTTCCAGAGCTACTTCCCTCTTGACATCCTATATGGAAATCTTGGTTTTTTTAAAAAAATCCTTTACTTTGCACTGGTTGTGAATTTATTATTATTATTTCAAAACAAAACAAAAACATTTCTATCTTTCCTTACAAGAAAGTGGGTCCCTCCAGGCATTTAGCTGTATAACAGCACTGATACAATGATAATAAAGCCAAAACTGCAACCTTCTAAAACACTGTTTCGCGAACTAGGGTCCCCAGATATTGTACTACAGCTCCCATCATCCCCAGTCACAATGGCTGAAGGCCTTCAGCTGTTGTAGCATGGGATGATGGGAGTTGCAGTCTAACAATGGGGAACCGAAGTTTGAGAATCCCTGCCCTAAACAGAGCAACATGTAACATTATCAGTAGTTCAACACACACACACCCTGCCAAATTAAAAGCAGGCAGAATGAAACCTGATGTCATGTTATAGTAGGGGCCATAGCCCAGGGGTAAAGCACATGCTTTGCATGCAGGAAGGTCCACTGTTCTGTTGCATTTCCAGTTAAAATAGGATCAGGTAGCACTGATGGGCAAAGGCCTCTTCCTGAAACTCTGGCAAGCTGATAGTGTTTCATTAGCGTAAAAGCACAGAGAGGGAGCCAAGCAGGCTCCTCAAAGGAGGGTGTTACGCAGTTTAAGCACTATGCCCAAGAATGACCAGTGGGCAGAGGCAGGGTTCAATCTACCTTCACTCAAACAAACTTTGTTCCTTCGGCAGAGGCCGGGACTCATTTTCCCGGCCTCCAGATATCTCATAAAGCACTACATGATGAATGTGGTGTCTTGGGAAATTTCCCCATCAGACAGGCACTCTAGGCACCCCTCTCTGTGACTCCTTGGGCTGCATGGAGCCCGAGGAGACACACAAGCCCGGCAGCCAGGTTAGGTGAACACTTGCTCCCTTAACCTCGACTAAGAGCTGGGCTTAGGAGCATGGTTAGGCTGGGCGGGAGCGCCAGGATCCCAGCGCTTCACACGAGTAGCCTAGCCTGGGCTAGGCTGCTCTTGAGAACAGCCTCCCTGTCCTGTATGTCAGCCCAACATATCTCTCGACAATGGAGTGAGGCTTCTGATGTAGATCCTGGCAGTGTGGGCAGATTCATATGGTAGCAGGTGGTCCTTGCATTCAGGCAGTCCCAGATGGTACGAGAGCATTTAAATAATCAATCCTTCCTTCCTTCCTTCCTTCCTTTTTCTTCTTCTTTCTAATACAGAGGAATTAAACCTGGCTTTTCTTTTCTAATCATGTTGCACATTTATCTGAGAAGAGTACCAATTTCAGTCTGCATATGTTGTTCATAACTCATGTAGGGGTCATGTATTTTGTACTTGGGTGTCCATATATAAATCCCAAATGTCAATTTAAAAGCAGCTCTTGGATGACACTTGGATGACTATCAAACAATGTTTGAGAAATTTGGTTATTTCTAAGCTTGAATCTCTTTTAATTGGAACATTCCCTCCCCCTGCTCTGTCTTTTGGACCTCTGTGTGGAGTGCAGAGGGAGAACTTTACCTGGTTAAATACTGAGGTCATTCACACTAATGAAAATCGTATTCTATCCAGGTTTGGGAGCTGTGTGTACTCCCAAATTTTGGTTGTGTGGAAGCAAGGTAGGAGGAAAACCTGGGTAGAAGTGATTGCGTGGAAGCCAGGTAGGAGAAAAAGCTGGGTAGCTTTTCCTCCTATCTTGCTTCCACACAATCACTTTTACTCAGGTTTTCCTCCTACCTTGCTCCCACACAACCAATAAATAAATAAATAAATTGGGAGCACACAGACCTCCCAAACCCGGATAGAACACAGTTTTTGATTGTGTAAATGACCTCACTGTGTCTAATGTTTTTCTGTCATTCCCTGCAACAGTCATTTTTAAACAGTGTTTCCCATGGACTTTAAAAACATGCCCAGTCTTGTCAAAATGATATTGATATGTATTTTACTTCCATATTCTTTGTATTTTGACAATCATATTTGTAGTGACAGATCTGACTGTAAGATTGAGAAACAAAGATTTCAGGGCCCAGTCATAAATACTCTTGTACACAAATCCCATCACCATATACCGCTTACAGTGCTCCAAGTGGTTTACATATTTATAAATAATAAATAATAAGTGCTCCAAGTGGTTTACATATGTATAAATGTTTATAAATAATACATAAAGGGTTCACCATCTAAAATAAAATATAAGGGAGACACCAGCAACAACCATCAAAGGGATGCTGTGCTGGGGTTGGTTAGGAATGGTTGTTCGCCCCCTGCTAAATATAGGAGAATCGCTACTTTAAAAGGTGCCTTGTAGCACAATTAGCAGGAAACAGTCTAGTCTTGCTTTTAAAAGATATTTAATCATGACTAATGGCACCAGGATGGGGACGCATTGTTCAAGTGTACATCCTTATTGAAAGCAAAGCAGTGCAGATAGAGTGATTTGGATGTACATTTCAACGGGCATTAGGATGTGCATTGGATTTATTACTGGAAGTAATTTGCATGTGGGAGGAGCCTGTTTATGTGCACAGCTGATTCAGGACAGCATTTAATGCAGCTTTGGGGAAGCCTAACATGGTTGTTACAGAGAAGGCAGCATTCCACTCTGTGGTGTTCCTACATAAAACTGACACAAAACCAAACTGCTTTCTGTTCTCGATTGCTTGTTCAATGACATATTGTGTTGACAACCAGCTGTAGTTTATTTCTTACTTGTGCTTCTTAAACTTTTAGAGGGCATTCTTAAAAAAAACTATCAAGAGATGAAGAATTACATGTTGATTAACTGGATCAGTTGAAACAGAAATATGTATGGGCCCATATTTTAATGCATTTGTGATGCATATTACTCAGGGAATTTTGTACTTACAGGTATTTTGACCCTTCATTTAAAAAAACCAACACTTTCATATTTGTAGTTGTATTTCTAACAAGTGTTACAATAAAATAAGTGAAATGAGGCAAATAACAAATATTGTATCACTTCACTTTTTCCCCTTAAATATTTGTGATGGATGTTTTTTCTTCAGCTGATTGGTGAAATGATCCTGGGTAGGGGTTTTTTGCCTGCTTTTTGAAGAGTGTAGCTTAGGCCAGGCACTGACAAATTTTACAAAATTTCCAGACTTAGTGTCAGATATTATTATAGAGCTAAATGTGCTCCCCTTTATTCTCTTTACAAGTAACATACTTAGAACAGAAACAGGGCTGCCTGGGACAAATACAAGGTTTACTAAGTAACTCTGCCTCTGAAAACCCTAGTGTAGACACCATGGTTAAATTTACAACTGTGACCAAGGTTCTACAAATATCTGCTTGGTGTACTAACCAAGCATCTATCTGTCTCTCAGCACTCCCATTGCAAACACACACACGTGTACCAAACAGCCTTGCCAAAGACACTCCAAACTTCCACACAGTCCACACACACTCCTGCACACACATATGCATCATCTTCCCCCCAAGCAAACTCCCACCTCCAGGATCCACAGCTATGTGAAATGCAGTCTCACCATTATTGTAACGCAACACTTTTCTCAGCAGCCAGAGTACCTGATGTTTGAAATGGACTTTATTTATTCAGCTGGGAGAACCACATGTCCGCAATCAATATCTTGTCAAGAATATGACTGTTTTCGCCTTGACTTTCAATTCTTGATGTTCTTTTTTATCTGCTGTCTAAATTTAAATGTGAATCACAAATGACAACTGTGGAATCAAGAATGAGAGCTACAGTGAGATTTACTTCTGGTCACAGAGAACCACCAGGAGAAAAGCATCTTTTGAAAAAGTGATATATTAAGGGTGGGGAATGGTCAAGCTCCCCTTTCCCACCTGCCCACTTAAAATGTTTCCTTCAGCCCTCTGCTTTGTATGGATTCAGCTGCAACCCAATCCTGACACACAGATCTGCCACCATCATGACCCTCAGCTCAACTTTGAGTCCTGTGCATATTTCATTTTAACCTTGTTAACTGACACAGAGTGTTCCAGATACATGCTGATATACAAGATAATGTATGCTTCCTGCTTCCCTAAGCAGTATTATTATTGTAGTAGTTGTTGTTATCTGTTTCTCAGCCAGGCAGTGAGCAGATCCAGACCTGCACACCTTCACCAAGGTGGCTTCAGACCAAGGCTAAATGGTACTCCCAATGGTTCGTAAATGGAGCTTTACTACTTTACCACTAAAAGCCAAGTACTGTTGGCTTCATGCGCTGCTTTAAGAAAAGACTGGCATGCTACATTTCTGCTTTTTCAGGAATTAAAGGCACAAGAATGCTGCAAGGGAGTTAAGAAACGGCCACCCTACTTCCCCGTCTTTCCCCACCCTAGTTTCCTTGACAACAAATATTTTTACAGGAACACCTTTGATCTCACAGTAACTAGCCCTGGGGGTTCTAACCATTTTATTGTGACAGGTGCTTCCCAGGAATATTTTATCTCAAAGGCTCAGCGCTATCAGATGGAGAAGAACTATGCTCACCTAAAGAACTCAGAGCATTTTGCCTCCAGGAAACTCCACCCCCCCCCCCCGCCCAACTTGCTTAATTTCATTACCTCAAGCGCTGATAGTCATCTCAGAAAGACTTTCTCCCGCAGGGCAACATGGGTACCTTTGAGTGTATTTCCCCTTCCTTGTTAGGATTTCGTTCAACTCATAGTTGCTTGTGGAATGTGACTATGCCATTTGGGTTAAACTACGATGGCCCAACCTAGATATGGTTTGTTTGAGCTGGTTTGGATAGCATACCTGACTGGCCCACCTACCTACCACATGTTAAGGAGTATTACACCGCGCTCCCAGTGCCGTGTTCCACTTTCCCTAATGTTGGAAGGGGCAGTTTATCTTTAAAGACTACTTGATGTAGAATTTATGTGAGGGGGCAGTTTGGATGACTCATCTATATATTTAATTCTCTTAAATGTACCCATCGCTAATCCCATGTGTGGCAGCAATCCTGTGAGAGCTGCAGATTAGTGACGGGGACGGGAGGAGAAGCAGGCGTGGAGGGAGAAGTGGTGGCTGCCAGGCAGCTATGCAGGGGAAGCAGCCACCCACAGGCAGCTGTGAAGGAGAAGCGGCCACCGCCAGGCTGGCAAATGGCTGGCTGAAGAGAAGCAGCCACCACCAGGCGGGCAGATGGCTGAGGAGAAGCAGCGGCCGGCCACTGAGGAAAAGCAGCCTGGCTGCCGAGGGAAAACAGGCTGCGGGGTGGTGGTGGTGAGAACAAAATGGGGCTGGAGGGGGGGGAGAGCTAAATGGGGCTGAAGGGGGAAGAAAGAAACGAAGATGGGGGAGGAGAGACAGGGAGAACTAGGGGTGCAGATGCTCTGCGCCAGGTCAGCTACTTTCTGAGTAAAACAGGATTGAGCTGCTTCAAATGTTTTGATTTGGAGCCAGCTACACATTACGTTAAGCCAAGGGTTCTCAAACTTGGGCCCTCAGATGTTGTTGTACTACAGCTCCTATCATCCTTTGGCCTTTGACCATTGTGGCTGGGGGATGATGGGAGTTGTAATCCAACAACATCTGGGAATTCAAGTTTGAGAACCGCTGTGTTACAGTAAGCCCATCATTAGTACTGAGGGGTCGTTTTACTTCTCTTCGAAAAGTAGCTGCCATGGATACTGGCAGTCTAAGTTGGGACCTTTAGCAGTGTTCTTTCCTGCAGCCTCAATTCGTGTTGGCATGCACATGGCTGGTGTGCATACAGCCCCGGCCATGTGTGTGCCAACGCTGATCGGGGCTGCAGGAAGAAACGCTTCAGCCCTGCACAGCTGCTTCTAAAATGAGCACTGGTGGGAGAAAGCAGGTAAGAAGCTCCTTATCTGTTTTTTAAAGGCACCCCGCTGCCTGTCAAGCTGGTTCAAATGCCAGCGTTGGAACAGGCTCAGCGCTCCAGAAAGGGAGTACCAAACCTGTTCTTGCACAACCCTGTTGTACAAGTGTTGAACATAAAGTGTGAATGGGCCAGGTGCAAAGGTGGGCAAACTTGGGCCCTCCTGCTGTTATTGAACTACAACTCCCCTAATGACCCACCACAATTTATTATTTTGCTTGCAGAGCCAATTGCATGCTGTGCTGGTGTTGGATAGGGCCCAGGGGCGGAGCCACCACTGGGTGAACTCCTTTAAGGGTTAGCAATAGCAATAGCAATAGCACTTACATTTATATACCGCTCTATAGCCGGAGCTCTCTAAGCAGTTTTACAATGATTTTAGCATATTGCCCCCAACATTCTGGGTACTCATTTGACCGACCTCGGAAGGATGGAAGGCTGAGTCAACCTTGAGCCCCTGGTCAGGATCGAACTTGTAACCTTCTGGTTACAGGGTGGCAGTTTTACCACTGCGCCACCAGGGGCTCTTGAGGGTTAGGGTTAGGGTGTGGCCCCTTCAGGAGTTAAATAGCCGGTGCTGCAAATGCAGTGCTGGCCTGACTCCCAACTCCCGAACGGAGCTGTGGGGCCAGACCATGCCTCCTGCGTATGATGTCATATGTGGGGGGAAGGTGAGTGGAGCCGCGGCGGCAGCTGCAAACGAGCCACTGACGGTCAAGCTCCACGCCTGATAGGGCCAGTTGCTCTCCCCCTGCTAAATATGTGAGAATCACCACTTTAAAAGGTGTCTCTCTGCTCAATTAGCAGGGGTTAAAAGGGCTGCAGATTATTAAATGGGACCAGGTGCTTTGATCATATTATGCCAGTGCTTCATCAGCTGCACTGTCTTGCAGTTCGTTTCTGGGCCTAATCTAAAGTGCAGGTTTTAACTTTTAAGGCTGTAAATGACTTGGGACCAGGTTACCTGAGAGAGTGCCTTGCCCCATATGTCCCAATTCAGACCTGAAGATCTTCTTCAGAGGCCCTGCCCTGAGTGCCCCTGCTAAACAAGGTTGGGGAGCTAGAGAGAGGGCCTTTTCGGTGGTCGCACCTTGTTTATAGAACAGCCTCCCCAGTGAAGCTCGCCTGGCACCATCACTTTTTTCTTTTAGATGCCAGGTGAAGACCTTTCTGTTCACTCTGGCTTTTAAAAATAGATTAAAAAATGAGTTTTACAATTGTTTTAGATGGTTCTTCCTTCCTTCCTTGTGTTGTGATTTGATGTGTTTAATGTGTTTTTATTGGATGTTTTTAATTTGGTAAATAAATTTGGTAAATAAATTTGAGCAATTTGGTAAATAAATTTGTTTATTATTATCATCACCATCATCCTCTAAAATGTCTTGGACCACCCCTGCATATAACATTAAGCATGTTACAGTAGTACTGTCTTTCTGTTTTGCTTTGTTTTTTTGTTTAGCTGCAGGGCCCAATTGGAGCAAGACCCCAAAGCTGGCCTTCTTTAGGGTTGCCCCAGCACTCCAGAACATGCTCCCAAATGAAATCAGAACCTCCCCATATCTAGCTGTTTTTAAGTGACCTTTGAAAATGCACCTATTTTATCAGGCTTTTAATTTATAATGCTCTAAAGTTTTATTGAAGGTTATTTACGGTTGTTGTGTTTTAATTGTAAACCACCCAGAGATTTTATATGAAGTGGTATATAAATAGATAGGCAGATAGATAGATGGAATAGGTGGGCACCTTCTCCCCACTGTGGCCTGTACTAGGTTGTTCTCCACCAATGGCTGCTGTTTACCAAGGAAAAAACATGTCCCACTGACATCAATGAGAGTTTGTTTTCCATTGACAAATAACAGCTGTGCCTGCCACTCAGGGCTGAAGCCATCATTGCACGGGGGGGGGGGGGATCAAAGAATCCGGGGCCGCCATGCCCAGGGGCCATGCCTGGTGCCCCAGCCACCTCCCTGCAGATGAAATCAGATGTGCAGGGAGTGTGGTCATGTTTGCAAACAGAACCATGCACCACGTCTGCGAGTAAATTACAGCCAGTACTGTGTTTGCAGCGGCGGCCAGGAGTGCCTTTCCCTGCTTGTAAGGCAGGGAGATGCTTTCCTGGCCAGGCTGGGAACCCAGCACTGGCTTAAGCTTCTCAAAAACGGAGCCGCACATTTTTGAGAAGCTTCAGCCAGTACTGGTTTCCCAGCCTGGCCGGGTATCTGTCACCCTGCCTTTACAATCAGGGAAAGGTGGTGCTTCCGGCCACCGCTGTAAATGCATAGCTGGCTGTCATTTACTCACAAATGTGGGGCTTGGCCCCATTTTCAAATGTGACCACGCCCCCAGCATGTCTAATGCCAGGAGCAGGGGCATGGCTGCAGTGTGGCAGGCTGGACAGGGGCCACTGGCATGCTCACTATGCCACTGCTGCCAACACCCCCCAGCAAACCTAGATGGGACCAAAGCAGATATGGGATTAAAGCCCCGTCCCACCATCATGGTACTTGATCCACAGGGGCCTCATCTGGGTGCTATTTAGCAATAAAACACAAGCACACACTTAACAACTGCATCCTTAAAGCAATGTACTGTACTTTGACCCTGTTACTGTTAGAGTCAGTTATGTTGGGTGAGCAGCAGAGAGAAAGTAAACAGAATGGGAGAATGTGTGATAATGAATCTGAATTATATTGGATATTAAAAGGCCTATGATTTTGTGACCAGACTCAGCTAAGGTAAAAAGCTCTGTTTTGCCAAAAGGGTTAAAGAATGCTGGAAACTGCTACAAGAGTCTGTTGTTTAATCAATGTTGGAGGTTGTATCGCGCAGATGAGACTCCACCCTGCTGAAAGAGATATCCTTTTAATTATTCTTACAGACCCTAATGTCGGCTACTGAACTTGGAAACTGCTACTGATAAGATTAATCACAAAAGAGGGTGTGGAAAAAGCTTTGGAACTGTGATTGAATTTAAAGATAGTTTGGTTGACACGATGTGCATTTCTTGCTTAAGAAATGACCCCAATGAAGGTACAAGCAAATTGTGAAACCCCAGAACACCACCCTGATCAGAATGAAAGACCAAATCAAGTGTGTGACCAGCAATTTGCATCGGTCCCAAGACCACTTGGGATAGGCCCATAGTTGTCATGGCCACTGTGAACTCTTGAGCCACCCTGGACAAATTGGTCCCGAAATGAACACTGAAGTCTCTCGCCACTTCAAGCCTGGGGGACTCCAACACCAAGCCCAAGACCAAGTCCGTCAGCTCAGTTAGGGACTCTGTTGTGCAGCGGGGCAATTGGTATACCAACAGAAGTCCCAGTCTATCTCTGGTCCCCAAACTTAAGTACACACATTCAATATGTTCCAACACTTCAACATGGATCCTGGTAAGGGAGATATTATTCTTATAGACCACGGCCACTCCACCTCCCTGCCCACGGCTTCTCACCCGCTCCTCAACAGAGTACCTGGAGGGAGAAGCTGGGACCATTCTGGGCCACCAGCCTCCCCCAGTCTGGTCTCTGTAATACATACCAGGTCAGCCCTTTCATCCAGAATCAGATCATGGATGGTTTCCGATTTGTTATGAACCGACCTGGCATTACAGAGGAGCAAAGTGACGTTCCAAGGCTGGTTGGCACTGGTCAAAGGACAGCCAGAAGGGGAAACAGCTATTAGATTTCTAATTTCCCTTCCCCTGTAAAGGCCCGCTGACCTGCCAACGTTACTACTTCTGTTCCCCACCACCACTGGAATTGCCACCCCAGAGTCAGTGGACATGCCCCACTTTGTGGGGTTTTGGAGGCCCTGGACTTTGGCCCCGAAGTCCAGGGGTAAGAGCGCCTCTGCTCCCACTCCCCTCCCTATGGTGCCGAACCAGTACTCGAACCTTGGTTCGTGCACACCCTTACCCATCAGCCACTTCTACAGTGGTTTATTGACTAATTTTCCTCCTTCAAGAAGAGGACATGGAGGAAACATAAGAGCGGTAGTGAGCTAAAGCATCTCTGCACCCCTCTCCTCTCTTCCACTGAGGAAAGTGGAGCTGGAGTAGCCAGCCACTGCTGTGGAGGCAGTAGGTGGATGATGCCCACAAGGTGTGCACCCCAGTGAGGGAGGGAGTGCTCCTCAGTGTAGAATCCAGAGGAAAGAGCTGTGGTATTCAAGGACAAGACAGTGGAGTTGATTCAGGAATATTAACGGTTTAATGAAATACATATTATGTAGAGAGAGGCAAGTGCAGCAGATTGCTTTTTAGTGCTCTTGCTGCTGGCTGTTTTTTAGCCCCGCCTCTACTCCAGGACTGGAATACAAGTAACTAAAGCCCCACTCAAAAGCTGGCCTGTATCAAGGAATGGGTTAACCTAAAACACCACACTCAGCAGAACAGGATCTGTCAGGTACCCAAAGACCTCAGGCCACCCCTAATTAAGAGGCATCAAAATATACAAAAGCTGAGGAGAGTCAGTTCAATGATTAGAATGATGGACACAGTCTCTTTTTCTGGATGGAGAGACAGCCTCCAGAAAGAGGCGCTAACCCCCAGACCTTGGGGCCCTGGTCCGTGGTCTCCAAGGTCCGGTGGGGGGCTCCAAATGGCTGGGGGGCAGTGGTCCTTCTAACTTCATCTTTGTGCGGAATGAGTTTTGTTCTGGGCGGCAAAATCAAGGTACTGTGTTGGGGGGGCATGCATTCAGAGTGGGGCCTTCCTAATTCAATCTCCAAAATTAACTGAGTGGACATCAGAAAACCTGTGAGCGCGTGCACACGCCTTAGAGGGAACAGTGCTGGGGGGCCTCCTACAGCTGCCCCCCCCCCGCGCCTGCCCGCCACGGCTACGTGATGTGTTGTTGTTTTTTAAACAAAGCTGCCGTGCTGCTAAGGGGTGGTTGTGGTGGGGGCAGGGGGAGGTGAGCTGAGTAGTTGACCTCCTACACCCCGCCAGCAGTGGTGATGGGGGGAGCGACCGCTAGGTGCGTCCTCTCTGCCCAGTGGTTGCTGTGGACTGTGAGGTATGCCTGCACTGTTCAGAAAAAGATTGTTGCAAGCCTATGACAACACAGGCTTGCAACAATTCTTTTCTGAACTGCTCAGGCGAGCTTTGCAGTTCACAGCAGCCGCTGGGTGGAGCAGGCACGCCGGCGTCGCCGAGTGGTTGCTCCCTCCATTGCCGCTGCCAGGGGGAGGAGGTAGACTACTGGGCTCCCCCCCCCCGCCCGCCGTGTGGCGGCTTTGTTTTGTTTTTAAAATGGCACATAGGTTAGCCACAGCAGGAGGCCCCCCCAAAATAGGTTATGGGGGCCTGGTGGTGGGGGGTTCTGCCTGGCGGTGGGGGGGGGGGGCTCACGGAGGGGCTGGTCCAGGTGTCAAAATCATTTAGGTGAGCCCCTGACTCCAGGTGATGTTAGAAGTCAGCTGCTCAGTTTGCCAAATGACTGCATTTCTCATATTCTATTTATTTTCTTAATTTATTAGGAAAGATGGGTGGGGACTCCTGTGACTTCCCCATTGTCATGGACAGACCACCATCTGTTTGAACTCACAGTCACTTCCCACCTTCGCAGGGGTGAGGGACCTATTAGGATGGTCTGCCCGAGAAGGTTATTGGATCCAACAGGATTTCAAGAAGCCTTGGAGGGATTTAGTGTTGGCTCTGCCGGTGATCCTGTTGATGCCCTGGTGAAAAACTGGAACAGCAAACTCACCAGGGCAGTAGGCATGATCACTTCTAAGTGTCCTCTCCAACCTGCTTCAAAATTGGCCACTTGGTATACAGAAGAACTACGGGGGCTGAAGTGGCGAAGTAGATGACTTGAATGCATGTGGAGGAAGATGCAACTAGAATCCGACGGATTGCAACATAGAGTGCATTTGAAGATCTATGCTCAGGTGATACATGCAGCAAAGAAGCGATTCTTTTCTGCCCGTATTGCATCTGCAAGTTCACATCCAGTGGAGTTGTTCAGGGTTGTGAGAGGGTTAGTATGTGCCCCTCCTCATTTGAATCAGAATCTGGAACTATGGATTACCCGCTGTGACGTGTTTAATGCATTCTTTGTGGAAAAAGATCTCTCGTATTTGGGCCGACTTAGATTTCGTTCCCACAATTACTTCAGTGTCTGATGTGGAGGTGTCCACCTCAGGCACGTTCCAGATGACACCATCTTTGACCTTGGGGAGCAGTGCTGACCACTGTTGGACTGTTGTTCAAATTGAAACTTTTGTATGGTGTCCCTCGGGGCTACGTATTGTCTCTGATGTTGTTTAACATCTACATGAAACAGCTGGGAAAGATCATCAAGAGATTTGGTGCAGGATGCTATCAGTATGCTGATGATACCCAAATCTCTTTCTCCATGTCAAAATCATTGTGAAAGGACATAACCTCCCTAAATAACCACCTGGAGTTGGTAATGGGCTGGATGAGGGATAACAAACTGAGACTGAATCTAGATAAGATGGAGGTACTCATTGTGTGGGGTCGAAACTCGGGAGATGAGTTTGACCTGCCTGTTCTGGATGGAGTCACACTTCCCTGGAAAGAACAGGTACGCAGTCTGGGGGTGTTTCTGGACCCCTGGTATCCCAGGTTGAGGCAGTGGCCAGAAGTGCCTTCTATCAGCTTTGTCTGATATGCCACCTGCGTTCGTTTCTTGAGATAAATGACCTCAGAACAGTGGCAGATATATGCTGGTAACCTCCAGACTGGATTACTGCAACACACTCTATGTGGGGCTGCCCTTGTATGTAGTCAGGAAACTAAGGTTGGTCCAGAATGTGGCAGCCAGGTTGGTCTCTGGGTCATCTCGGAAAGACCATATTATTCCTGTATTGAAGGAGCTACACTGGCTGCCGATATGTTTCTTGACAAAATACAAGGTGTTGGTTATAACCTATAAAGCCCGAAATGGCTTGGGCCCTGGGTATTTAAGAGAATGTCTTCTTCGTCATGAATCGCACTGCCCATTGAAATCCTCAGGATAGGTCCATCTGCAGTTGCTACCGGCTCATCTGGTGGCTACTTGGGGACGGGCCTTTTCTGCTGCTGCCCCGAGGCTTTGGAATGCGCTCCCTACTGAAATAAGAGCCTTCCCATCTCTGACAGCTTTTAAAAAGTCTTTAAAAACGCATCTGTTCACCCAGGCTTTTAATTACATATTATTTTAATAGTTTTAATACTGTTTTAAAATATTATTTAAAAATTTTTAAATTGTTGTAACATTTTAACTTTTTGTTTTGTTTTGACTAATGTTTTGCTTTTTCTGTTTTAACTTTGTTGTAAACTACCCAGAGATGTAATCCAAATCCGATTCATGCACATCCTTAGTGCCGAACCAGTCCTCGAATCTCGGTTCATGCACACCCTCACTGATGGGTAGTGCCCTTGCTGGCAGTCTAGGTTGTAGGGAGGGTGAGAGTCTATGGCAGCAGACACAGTACTGCAGGTGAGGTGGTGCCCACAGGAGGGAAAGTCTGGTGTTACTCCTGCTCCAGTGCCTGATTCTTGAGGCAACTGCCTCTCCTCCCTTCATGGACGGCCCAGCTCCGAACAAGCCTTGGTCACAGGTACCCATTTTACGAACAAACTGCTGCTTCAGGAGGGGGTTATTTTGAGCAGAAGAGTGAGGGTCTGCTTACCCCTTTCCCCATTGGCTGTGTTTTACTATCCAATGTCCTCCAAAAGCTGTTCCTCCCATGGGGTTCTGTTGTATTATTCTATGCAATAATGTTTTGCAGTTTGTTTGTTTATTTGGACGTTTGTCCCAAGGGGGCATCCTGTAGAGTAGGGAATCTCAACGTTGGGTCCCCAGATGTTATTGGACTTCAGTTCCCATAATCCGCAGCCCCAGTGGCCTTCAGTTGGGGATTATGGGAGTTGAAGTACATTAACATTGGGGACCCTACGTAGAGAATCCCTGCCGTAGAGAGTGTGAGGGAGGAGTCAGGAAGAAAAAAGGAGGGAGAAGGAGGAGGGGGAAATGGAATTGTTGCTGAATAAACCTTTCGTTAAAACTACATAAGATTTCCTTGTGTGTATGAGGGAAGCAGCTATAAAGCAAGTTCCAGTCATGTGTTTACCCTTGCAAACATGTGCTTGGACCGCCACCCAATGTGGGGGATGGAAACAGCTTGGGAGGACATTTTGGACTGGAAGACACACACCCTGGATCTGCTCTAAATGGCTCCCTACCAAAGCTGTTTTACGGTAAAGGGCAGGGAGAGAGCTATCTCAGCTTTGTCACACACATATATGTGTAATATCTTTTATTTATTTATTTATACATACATACATACATACATATATATCCTGCTCTTCCTCCAAGGGGCCTAGACCAGGGGACATTGTTATGGTTATCCTCACAACAATCTTGTGAGGTAGGTTAGGCTGAGAGAGAAGTTGCAGGCCCAGAGTCATCCACTGAGTTTCAAGGTCTAATGGGGATTTGAACCCGGGTCTCCTTGGTCCTAGGCCAACCATTACACCACGCTGGCTCTCACACTGTGTTTACCTCAGAGGATGTCTGGCCCAAGATGAGCCAGTGAGCTTCAGCATTCTCTCCAATATGGCTCCCGGTGGCTCTGCAGTGAGTGAATATGACAAATAGTGATGCAGTTGGGAATTGACTTGACTAACAAGCCAGAGGTTGCCGGTTCGAATCCCTGCTGGTATGTTCCCCAGATATACCGGGCAGTAGCGACAGAAGAAGATGCTGAAAGGTATCATGTCATACTGCACAGGAGATGGCAATGGTAAACCACTCCTGTATTCTACCGAAAGACAAACACAAGGCTCTTTGGTCGCCACGAGTCAATACTGATTCGACGGTACACTTTACCTTTATGATGTGGAGGAGAGCTGGCTTTGTGGTAGCAAGCATGAATTGTCCCCTTTGCTAAGCAAGGTCTGCCTTGGTTTGCATTTGGATGGAAGACTACATGTAAGCGTTGTAAGTTATTTTCCTTCGGGAGTGGGGCTCATCGTTCAATGGAAGAGCATCTGCAGAAGGTCCCAGGCTCAAACCCTGGCATCTCTAGATAGGGGTTGGAGAGATTCCTGCCTGTAACCTTGGAGAGGAGCTGCCAGTCAGTGTAGACAATATTGAGCTTGAAGAACCAATGGTCTGTCTTGGTATAAGGCAGCTTCCTATGTTCCAATGACTAATGGCTGTTTCTGGCTGTGTGTATTAAACGGGTACATGAACTAAGGAGACAGGATTGACCGAGGCTCCCTACCACATGTACACATGTAGCAAACATGCATTGGATGTCATATTAGCATGTAAAACAGAACAGCTGCAAAAGGTACACCTGAGCTCCTCTCTCACTATTGTTGCCAGATGTGAATGTTGTCAATAATAAGACTAGACTGCTAGACAAAACGAAATGTAAATTTTACACTTGTGTTTAAAAATGGGTTTGGGCACAGAAGAGTGCTGTGAATTTCCACTTAATTAACAGTCAGTGATAAGCAAAACTCATAAGGGTGCCTTCTTGCCTTCTGCTGGGGGACTTGGGGAATTTATTGGTGCCAGACAGAGAAATTACGTAGCTTGAACAAAAACAAAAAAGATTACGATTATTGTCAAGCGAGGACATGTCTGTTCTTGTAGATTTCATCACCTCCCTGCAGAGTTTGTAGTGGGGCGGTGCGGTGCACAATTCAGTTAAATGCCACCATGTTTCTATAATCATTAAGATAACAAAATAGCCCTGTTCCTAGTGGCTGTATTTCAGGAAAATTCTTTGGGAGATCAGACTTATAAATCATAAATTCTGTGCTCTGAATCCTAAATAATAATTTCTGAGCTCAAGCCAGACAGCAATGGATGGCTGCTCCATGAGTAGGAACTAAGGCTGAGCAAAGACTGTAGTTTGGTTCTTTCCTACACCTAGAAAAGAATTTAACCAGCCCAGGCAATTGCAGTGAGCTTCTTCTCCGAGGACAGATTTTATTTAGGGAGGGTTGCCAATGTTTTCAATTTGCCTTTGTGACTTAATTTGTGATTTTGGGTTTATTATTGATTGATTGGAGTTCTATACCGCCCTTCCAAAAGTGGCTCAGGGCAGTTTACACAGATAAATAACAAATAAATAAGATGGATCCCTGTCCCCAAAGGGCTCACAAGCTAAAAAGAAACATGAGATAGACACCAGCAGCAGTCACTGGAGGTAGATAGGGCCAGTCATGATCTCTCAGCCTAACCTAACTTACTTGGTTGTTGTGTTGATAACATTGGGGGTGGGTGTTAATCTTGTGCACCATTTTGAGTTTCCTGAAGGTGGGATAAACATGTAAACAAATACATAGTTTCCTGAAAGAATCCCTGTGCCTTTAATAGAACAGAAAAATAATTGTTTGCAACTCAGCAGAAAAATAATGTATGTGGCAAATGATTATTTGACATTTAATCATCTTAATGTTTTATTGTTGTTGGTTGTTTTAACCTTGTTTTAAGTTTTAAATTGTTTTACTGTTTAAATTTGTCTTAATTGTGTTTTTATTGTACACAGCCCAGAGACGGAAGTTTTGGGTAGTATAGAAATTTGTCAAATAAATAAATTTTTAAAAATTGGTTTTATTTTGTAAACCACCCAGAGATTTGTATATTGGGCTGTATCAAATCGCGCAAAACAAACGAATGAATGAACCGGCACAAACGCTTTCAAAGGCAAATGCATAATTCCATCCAGCGGCTGCAGCTTTCCCCTTGGGCAACGGAGCTACGCCTGCTGAACTTCTGCCTGACACGCCGCTTTTAAAGACACCAGGGAACCTCTCTCAGGATTTAATTAAAAAAAAAAAAAAAAAAAAAGAGGTGCCAGCCGAATAATATGTATCTCCAAATCAGGTCCTGCCCTAGTCACCGGGATACTGCTAACCGTTAGTAGTAATAGTTAAAGGTTAATAGTTTTAACTTTTTAAATTTTAATTGTTGAAATATGTTAATCTTTTTATTGGTGGTTTTTATTGTCCTGTAAACCGCCCAGCGAACTTGCCTTTGGGGCGGTATAAAAATATGTTAAATAAATAAATAAATAAATATCCAGTATCTCCAAGAAAGGGCAGGCACACGGAGCCACCCAAAACCCCGTAAGGAGCTGCAAGCCAGAGACCGCCGTACAGCTCATCTACCGAGCTGTCGTGTCTGTCCGCGACCACAAGGAACGTGAGGTTGCTGCGCCGTACTATGCTCCCCCTGCTGGCAGGACCGATGAACTACGGCAGCAGCAGAGCGCTCCTCTCCGAGGCACGTCAGGCGTGCGGTGCGTCCCTCTGGTGCACGTGGTGAGGAAGTGGGCGGCGACCTGCACGCGGCGCGTGGCTTAGAACGGTAATCGGCGTGCGAAGCGTCAACGGGCGAAGGAAGGCAGAAAAGGCTTCGATACTCAACAGGTCGAATTCCGTCTGTGCCGGGTATCTTTCTTGGTCCCAGTTTGATGCTGCTTCGTCCCCTAAAAAGCCCTTGAAATACGATTATTGTAACTATTAGTGTGCATTGTTATTGTTGTTATTTGTTTGTTTCTATTTTATTATGGTTGTGGCGGCATTATCTTATTGTTTGCTTGTCCCATTCATCACCACCCAGACTCTGCGCCTGAGGTTGGCGTCCTCGCCGTGGCTCTAGTCCTCAAGCAATTCCTCTGTCTTTCCCCGCCCTGGGACGCGGGGATTTCTTTCCATCTCAACCCTACCAAATTGTATGTTCTCCTCTGTAATGTTTTCTTCTCTTGGAATAACCATGAGGACGTTTCTAAAATTAGAGAGGTGGTTCTATTATTATTGATCCCATTCCTCAAAACTCCCTGAGATTTGCCTCTTCTCTTTTAAAATTTATGCATTAAATTATTATCATTATGAATATAAAAATGTTCAACCATGCAAACAAGCAACAAGAAGCCATTATATGTAAACACAAAGATCTTCTGGACCTAAGAATCAGTGAAGTGACACAGGTAATATGAAGAAACACAGTAAACCCAAATGAAGAATCCTAAAATGGCTGAAATACCCAACCAGCAATATATTGAAATATATTACATTATTTGTCATTTTACCATCACTTAATATAATCACAAGTCGTGACATATTCCACCACAATCGCTATAATATTGGTGTCAGAATCTTATAGAACTTTCTATTGAGTACAAAGGAGTAGCAGCCATCAATCCGTTTTCGTAATTAAAATCGCTTGGTGAAATCCAAGCCCTGTAAGAGATCCACTGTGGTGAATTGGGTTAGGATTGGAGAAACCCAGGGTCAAATCCCCACCCAACTGTGAAACTCTGGGTGATCTTGGACCAGTTGCTCACTCTTAGCCTAACCTACCTTGCAGGATTATTGTAAGGATAAAAGAAAGGGGAATGAATTATGTATGCTTTCCTGCTCTCCTTGGGGAAAGGATGGGATAGAAATAAAATAGCATTAATGCTTTAACAAAATCTGATTGGCTTCCCTTAGTGGTGAAGAATTGATCATACCTGTTTTTAGCCTGCTTTTTAGTAGGCTTATGAGATCACCTGACATTCTGTGTGTGCGTTTGTGTGCTTGCCCCTGCCCCCCATCAACTTCACAACGCCTGGACCAATATGAACCAAATTGGGTACAGTTGTAGGGACACATAAGGACACCTCAATGACATAGTTTATGGTGATGTCATCTACCCCAATCAAAGATGGCGGACGTGTGAACATTAGAGGCGCAAGTGGGCTAACTTGTGGACTGTAACTGATTTGAACCAAATTAGGTACAATTTTAGAGGTACAGCGGCACCTCAGTGGTGTAGTTTGTGATGATGTCATCCACCCTGACTCATGATGGCAGAACCATAAACTTTTGAGGTGCAAGTGAACTAACTTGTGAATTGCTTAATGGATTTGAACTGAATTTGCTACAACTGTAGGGTCACCTCAATGGCGAAGATTGTGACCATGTCATCCACCCCAATTCAAGGTGGTGGATGCATAAACTTTTGAGGTGCAAGTGCACTAATTTGTGGACAGTCTAACCGATTTGAACCAAATTTGCTACAGCTGAATGGACACATAGGGATGCTCCAATGGTGTAGTTTGTGATAATGTCACCCACCCCGATCCAAAATGGCGGATGCATAAACTTTTGAGGCTCAAGTGCACTAACTTGAGGACTGTCTAACCGATTCAAACCAAATTTGGAACAGCTGTAGTGAGTGACACACAGGGACACCTCAATGGTACAATTTGTAATGATGACATCCACCCCGATCCAAGATGACAGACACATGAACATTTGAGGCGCAAGAGATCTAACTTGTGGACCTCAATTTGCACCAAATTAAGTCCAGCTGTAGAAACAGTGAAATGAAAGTAGGCTGATTAGTTCTTAATAGAACAATTTGTATAATAGCAAAATATCCTGCCAGCAACTAAGTGGGTAACAGGTTCCCCCACTCTGTGGTGGGTAGACATGGATACATTTCATCTTCAGTAGCACCAACAACATTTTAGCCAGTAGCTGCTGCCCACTATGCTTTTCCCTCTTGCAGTGCCCCATGTAGCACTGAAATGCTTTGTGAGGCATTCTGGGAGTGAAACGCATCGCAAGCGGCAGTCACTGGTGGAACGCTGTTTCTGGTGCTGATTAGGGATGTGCATGGAACCGGCGGAGGGTGGCTTGAAGGCGGGGGGCATACCTTTAAGGGCGGGGGAGGGTGAACCCTTACCCCTTCCCGAACCCTTACCCCTCCTGCCGTGTTTCCCTCACCAGTGCTTCATTTTAAAAGTGTCTGTCAGGGGGGCAGCATACTTCCCTGCTGCCCCGTGTCCTCTTCGGCTGGAAGTAACAGTAAGTACCCAGCGTGCATGTGCACGCACGTCGCACTTGCATGTCGGGTGTGTGAGTGAGTGCAACATTCACATGCCTGACTTGCGCATGTGTGCCTGGTACTTTCTGGTACTTATGGGCAAAGAGGACATGGGGTGGCAGGGAGGTACGCTGTCGCCCCGACGGACACCCTTAAAATGGAGTGCCGGTGGGGTAAATGCGGTGGGAGGGGTTAGGGCACCCTCCCCTACCCTTAAATGTATGCCCTGCCTCGCCTTCGAACCGGCCGAACACCCAGTTGTTCGAACCGGTTTGGAGGCCCTTAAAAGGGCCTCCGAACAGGTTTGTGCACATCCCTACTGTTGACTTGCCAAAAATGAAACAAAACCATGCCACTCTGATTTTTGTTTCATTTCTAATAGGTCAGAAAGGATGGATTTTACACTGAAACTGATGCAAGCCAGAACCTCTTTTGTCCTGAAGGACATTAGTGGAGAGGCTTCAGTTTTGGTGCACTTTCTTGTATGTTTTTGAATGAAGACTCTGTGGTTGTTTGTGCACCTGGTATTTAATCAATTACCTAACTGAGCAGAAATCAAGCTAGAGAGACCTTCATAGAGAAGTAGTTACAGAATTTCAGTGCCATGACTGAAAAAATCCATGCCCTTCATAACCATCCACTGGACCTTCAGTAGTAAGGAACAAGAATACAGAGCCTCTGCGGATTACCTAGGTGTACAGGTTCAGGTTTTACCCAGAACTCCCTCTCTCTTGGACGTCTCTTTCAGCAGCACTTATGTCATGCAAATGAGTTAACAGCAGGTAGTATTCACTTAAGTAAACTCCCTTGTATTATTCCACTTAAAATAATGTCACTGCATTGTTTTGTTTATTTCAGTGAGGTAAAATGTCAGGACGGGCTCGAGTAAGAGCCAGGGGGCAGTTCTTCTCTCGGGAAGAAGGAACATTTGTACAACCGGGCTCCCCCGTGCCGGTATGTTTGTGAAGTCTATAGTTTCTTTCTTTTTACAAAATTGTATCTTTTCTCTCAAGTGGCTGGTCTAACCATTAGGCGGAGTAAGGCAGGCCCGCCTCTAGCAGCAGATTTGAGTTAGCATTAAAGGGCAAAGCAGCAAATGTATTGTTTGTTTGTGTATTTGATTTCTGTACTGCCCTTCCAAAAATGGCTCAGGGCGGTTTACATTAAAATAAAAACAAGTAAAATCAATTAACTGTTAAATTTAAAAACTATAAAAACCAATATAAAACTAATTAACAATTAAAACATTTAAAACTGTTTTAAAACCCTGGAAAACCAGGCCAGACATCTACAGTTTAAAAACAGTTTAAAAATCCTGGAAGGCCAGGCCAAACAGATAGGTCTTAAGGGCTCTCCTGAAGTTCAGTAATGAATTCAGATTACGGATTTCTGCAGGGAGTGCATTCCACAGCCCAGGAGTAGCTACAGAGAAGGCCCGCTTTTGAGTCGCCACCAGACGTACCGATGGTAACTGGAGACGGACCTCCTCAAATGACCTTAATGTGCAGTGGAGATAATGTAATTGATTGAAATCAAATAATAGTCAACTATTTAATATTTTTCATTTTTACCACTAAGGTGTTGGAAGGGCACAATTTTAATTTTCTGCCTTGGGCATCAAAGTTTCTTGCACTGTCTTTGCAAGCATTGTCCTTTGGTTATTATGATCATGTTGCAGATGGGAGCCGGAGAGAGCAAGTTGCCTAAGTTCACCCTAGCGAGAGTTGATGGCAGAGATAAAATTTGGACACGGGTCTTCTTGGTTCACAGTTTATTCTCTTGGTTGCTATGCAATTTCTTTCCCTCTATTATATTTCTTTATCTTCCCTGTTTGCTTCCTTACAGTAGTCACTTCCAGACCTCTAGGAACCGTGGATATATGGGTTTTAACCGTTAGTATCCACAGATACTTAAATTGGGTGTCAATTAGACACCCACGAATACATGTAATCACGGATATAGAATCTGTATAAATAAAGTTTTTCTGTAATAAATAAAGATTCAGCACTATACTTTTTCTCTCAGATTTCCCCAGTTGCCTTTTGGTGGGGTAATCTTCCCCCCCGATGTGAATACATACAGTTAGAGAATTACTTTTAGCAATAGCAATAGCACTTACATTTATCTACCGCTCTATAGCTGGAAGCTCTCTAAGCGGTTTACAATGATTTAGCATATTGCCCCCAACATTCTGGGTACTCATTTTACCGACCTTGGAAGGATGGAAGGCTGAGTCAACCTTGAGCCCCTTGGTCAGGTTCGAACTTGCAACCTTCTGGTTACAGGGCAGCAGTTTTACCACTGCGCCACCAGGGGCTCAGTCTCTTTTGATAGTAGTCTCTTGAAAACATTGGATTCAGAAATAGCTTCTCAAACTTGACATTTGGGATTGCACAATACTGTACAGTAAGTGGCAGCATATACACTTCTTCTTGTCTTGGGGTTGGAAAACTGTTGTGTGTTAAATGTCACTAGTTTCCTTTGTGCTAGTGTCTTTTCTGTCATCTCCACATCATAGGGTTGCTCAGGGGATGCTGATCCATTTGCTTTACAGCCTGAGAAAGAAGCCACTGATAGCCACATGATGGGTGGGAAAAGCCCACCAAAATGTAAGTGTGTGACTACATGGTGTAATAACCCCTGTTAAAATACTCTTGTTTTTGAAGCAAGATGGAATATTCAAAGTACTGATAATCACCTTTCAAACTCTGAATGGTCTGGGCCCAGTACATCGTCTCTCACATGAACCACTTCACCCCTCAGGGAGGTATTTTTCTCTCTCCCATCCTTTTTCTCACATAGATACTGTAGTCCATGAGCCAGGCTCACAAATTTTGGCCATTGATACCATCTTGAGGGATGAATGCTCATAGTGATATTTGTCAGTGTCTCCCCTCTTACATATAGAAAATCTGTGATAGATTGTTGCACTTACAGTTTTATTTGTTATCACCCCTTCTATATTACCAGTTAAAGTAAAGTTGAAGGGTTTTTGCACAGAGAAAAGGGATAAGGGTATGGTCAGGTTCAGAGTTGGAGTAACAATGAGAAAATTACTTCATAGAGTAATATTGGGAGAATATTCCTGCCAATTTTCATTCAATTGACAATAGCAATAACATTTTATATTTAATCTAATTTTTATTAGCTTGTGAACTGCCCAGAGTCTTATATATGGGGCAGCAGAAAAATGTGCTGACTAAAAATAAATCAATAAACAAAATTGTAGTTCTTTTAAAAACTTTTAAAAGCTTTTAAAACACTGCTACAAATTTGGCCACTGCAGGCCCAATGGTCAGGACAATAAAAGCATGATAACACACTCAAAGCTGAAAGTATTGCAATGCTATCACCTGTTTTCCATCCCTAGGGGCGTAGACCTTGTAAAAAATCACAATGAGCATTCATTACCCTGACCACCCTAGTTGGCTTATGTACTAAAAATCTGTTAGGGCACAGAGGAGAGCCTTCTCATTCATGGCCCTTGTATTGTACAATCATTGCCCCAGAGAAATCCACTGAACTTCACTTCCTACCATTTGCCATTTGGTTAAGACGCTTGTGTTTATGGTGTAATTCTCTACTTTATAGTTACCTCTGTTTTCTTTTCAAGATGGCTTCTCGGTTGGCACTGCTGGTTACAAAGTGATGGACAGAGGGGGAAGGATCCGATATACCTCTCACGATATGGGAGTAAATACTAGAGAGATAATGAAACATGTGAAAGATTCTAAAACAGGTATAGAACTTGTGCTTGCTTACGGATAATTTTGTTTCCTCCTGTGGCAACAAAATTTCCCTTCAGTGCTATACTAGCTACTTATGGGATGGAGCAACATTGGCTATTGATCGCTTTCCTTAAGTGGTTTTTTTTTTGGTTGGAGATGCAGCTCCTGACAGCATTGACTAGGGATGTGCACGAATTGTTTTGATGGGGTGGGGAGTGGTACCCGTAAGCATGAGTAAAGCAGGCAGTCACCTGCTCCTCCTCCGCTCCACTGTATTTCCTGGTGCGGCACTCAGAAATCCATGCACAGCTACGGCACTGCGCCCAGCAGCCTGTGCATCGTGGCGGGACACACATAACCACCATGCATGTGCAGCTGCCATGTGTGTGGTCAGCAACACCATGCTGACCACCACATGCATGGTAGCCATGTGTGCCCTGGAGCTGCACGTAGACTTCTAAGCAGTGCACCAGGAAATGCAGTGGAGGAGTAGTTAAGGACCTGCTTTACTTGTGCTTAAAGGTACCACTCCCCACCCCACCAAAATGATTCAGCGGGGCATGCCGAATTCATTCGTGCACATCTCTAGCATGGACTCTTAGCACCAGGAACTCTATTGACCACTAGAGGCATTAGGGGTAGAGATAGCCAGTAAGGGCATTTCCTTTCTGACCATGCTTTCTCTACTCTGATTCCCCTTTGTTAGCCTGATAGTCTCAGGTTTCATTCTCTGACCTGAGAGATTTCCCTTTTCTCCCTTCCCCTCTTCCTTTATGTAGCTATCAATGAGGCATGTAGATCGATCTGCCTGATTGATTTCCTAAATAAATTACTTTATTTGTAACTTTGGAACTTTAAGGAGGAGAGCTGGTCTTGTGGTAGCATTAGCAAGCATGACTTGTCCCCTTAGCTAAGCAGGGTCCGCCCTGGTTGCATATGAATGGGAGACTTGATGTGTGAGCACTGCAAGATATTCCCCTCAGGGGATGGAGCCGCTCTGGGAAGAGCAGAAGGCCTGAAATCAGCTGAATCAGCTTCATTTGGGAGGAAGGCAGGTCAGGTAAGAGAGTCTTCTGCCGGTGCCACCTTCTCTCTAGTTTTGCCTGTCACCAGTGTGTGTGTGCCAGCCCCCGAGCCCCCGACAGACTTAACATAGTTTAATTGGGAGGCAGGAGAGCTCTCGCTGCCGTCCTGCTCTGCTGCCACACAGCAGTAGCCACCCACCCACCCTGGGTGCACCCAGCAGCGACTGCCACCTGGGGTGACAAGGCCCCCCCCAGGTGCCCCCCCCGTGTCTCGATTTCAGCCAACACCATGTTGGCACCCTAGACATGAGGTTTCCTCTCACGCTAGTGAGGGAACCTCACCTGCCCCCACAACAGCCAGCAGATTAATGGCCATTGGAGGGGTGAGGTTGTGGCAGCAAAGAGTGCCTGCAGAAGCCAGGCAGGGAGGCAGAAGTGGCTCCTGGGGGCGTGGCAACCCATGTTCACAAGACCTGTGTGAACACTGGTGGCTGCACCTCTGTCCCTGACACTTGGCATTGGGCCTCTTCTTCCTGATGTAAGGGAGGATGTGGACCCTGCCCCCTTGCCAGACTGACCACCTCCATGGCACTTGCAGGTGGTCTTCTCCACCCTTTGGAGCTGAGAACCCTGTGGGCCTGGGCCCCCACACTAATCCTTGTATCTGGATGACCTCCTGTGCTGAGAGCCCTGTCAAAGCAGTAGTACTTACTGTGAGCTTGCGGACCCCCCCCCCCCTTTTTAAGAGTGTGACCCTGGAAAGGAAAATTTACATTTGTTTTGAATGCAGTGAGGCAGTGCACTAGAGTGTTATCTTTATTTCCATCCTAAATCAACCAACCTACTAGCAAAACAGCCCAAGCAGAAAGATTTTAACTTAGTTAAAAAGGATGCTTTAATTCAGTGTGGTAAATTGACACATACTTTGGGGGGTATATCCCAAGCAGAGGCATACGGAACTCACCGGCAGCCCTTGGACGGGCTCTTACCAGCATCCTCTCCCCTGTATTAGTTTGTGTGTGCACACCAGCATACACCTGCCAGGCCCCCTGCATATGATATGGCCAGTGAGGCAAGAAGGGCCACACTGTTGTGCCACTTCCAGTAGTGTTCCCTCTAACAGAGATTCCCAGATGTTGTTGACAACAACTCCCATAATTCCCAAGCAAAAGCCATTGCAGCGAGGGATTCTGGGAGTTGTAGCCAGCAACATCTGGGAATCTCTTTTAGAGGGAACAGAGACTTCCAGTCGGTGGTTCATTCACACACCATTTAGGTTGGGGGTGCATTCTTCCTTTGCGTTGCTCCAAGCACAGAAAGAATGCCTGTCTATGGGTGCAAGGAGATTGGGGGCAAGCGAGCATCTGGTGGCTCCTGAAAATGCTTAGGATGGCAGTAGCCTGAGGATGCTTGTCCCTCTGTGCTCCATGGTAGCCATATGCCTGATCCCGAGATAGTTAGTATGACTATGTTCTGTTGAAATGAATTGATGTAGCACTATTAACTTCTTTCAGTGGAACTCAGTCACGATTACTTTTTAAATACAATTTTATTCTTCTTCCAAGATTCAGGTTCTCAAAAAACATGGCATTTTAAAGGCCATGCTTTCTGTGTTGTGACACCGCAGTCCCTACGCTGACAGCAGGGTGCCGTTCACATTTCCGATGCCTTGTTTCAGATTTAATCGCTGTGATTTATTGATAAACCATTGTATGTCTGGTGTAAAAAGGTTGCTGTTTTTTCAGGTTGTTAGTTTTCACAAGACTGCTCTGATTTGCCTGAACAGATGCATTTTGCCGCTGTTGAGTGGCTAATCTGGAAAGCGCCAAGAACCAGAGCCACCCACGTGCAATCTCCATGTGTGGGCTGGCACTCAAATACTGAGTTCTTGATTTATTTATTTACTTGCTGACCTGGTGCAGAGCATCTACACCCCTAGTCTTCCTCTGGCAGCCAGCTGTTCGCCGGGCCACTTCTTCTCCTCCTGTGGTGGCTGACCATCCTCGTCGCTAATCATCAGCTTGCTCCCAAACTCTCGTGAGAGCTGCCACACATGGGATTAGTGAAGGGTACGTCTAGGAGAATTTATATCTATCTATCTATCTATCTATACACATACTCCTAAAATGTACCCGTAGCTAATTCCATGTGTGGCAGCTCTTGCAAGAGTTCATGAGCAAGCTGCTGGGAAAAAGCAAATGGGTGAGAAAAGTGGGCGAGAGAAAGAGGTGGCGGGGAGGGAAATGGTAGGGAGAAAAAGCGGCAGCAGGGGGAGAAAGCGGCAGGCGGGCAGGCAGCCCAAAATGGGCCAAGAACTAGGGAAGAGCTGAGGGGGAGGGAAGAGGGGGGAGGGCTGAGAATGAGGGAGTGGGGCCGAGAATGAGGGACAAACTAGTGGTGCAGATGCTCTGTGCCCAGCCCAACTAGTTTATTTAATTATATAGAAAAATTATACTCCACCCCTTCAGTACATTACTGCTCAGTGTGGCCCATAACATTTATAAAACAGTTAAAATATAAAATCAGACCTATAAAATTAATCACATAGAACAAGTTAAAGCCAAGCTAAAACCACAATCATAGTTCGCTTTTAAAATTCCAAATGAAATTCTTAAAGGTAAAAACTAAGAATTATAAAAACGAAAAACAAAAGAATCTACCAAGTATATGCAACAGGTGAAACATTAAAAAGCCTCTTTAAAAAGATGTGTTTTTAGTTGTTTTTTTAAAACACTGAGAGAGGGAGCATGGCGAAGCTCTTCGGAGAGGGCATTCCAAAGCTGAGGGGCCACAACCGAGGGGCCCTGTCTCTAGTCCCCGCCAATTGGATCTCTGTTAGTGGCGGGGCCATGAGCAGGGCCTGAGATGATGAGTGGAGGGCCCTGGCAGGTTCATATGGACAAATACGGTCCGACAGGTACCATGGCCCCAAGCTGGGTTCTGTGCTAAATGCAGAGCCCCACTAGCTTGCAGGCTCTATATGTGCTCTCTCTGTCTAGAATTAGACAGCATGGTTACTGGCAGCCCCCCCCCCCCTCATCCAGCTCTCCTGTTAATGAGAGCAGTGTTGCCTGCAGGTTGGGCATTCGTCAGGTAGACCTGCGTAGGCCTGCACTGGTCTACCTAACGGATGGCCAGCCCAGCCTGCAGGCAGCGCAGCTCACATTAATGGTGGGGCAGGGCAGGGTGGAAGAGAGAGACTGCTGGTAATCAGAGGCAGCTGCATCTTGTTTGGTACCCTCCTGGTTTGTTAGGATGAGTTGTTACTGCCTCCAGGAAAATGGCAAACTGAAAAGCTGCAATCATACATGTTTCTGAGAGTCAAATTAATTTGGAATAATTTTGTCTGTTTCAGGCTGCAGTGGAATTCCTGTGAAAATAGTTACCAACCTCTTTAGTTTAGGTTTGCCCAAGGATTGGCAGCTTTACCAGTATCATGTAACATTCAGTCCAGAGCTGGAATCAAAGCGTTTGCGGTTCGCATTGGTGTATGGTCATGCTGAACTTTTTGGGAAAGCCAGAGCATTTGATGGAGCAACTCTTTTTCTTGCACAAAAGCTAGAAAATCAGGTAAGACTGTGTGTGTTACTCAAAATAAAAAAGTGCAGCAGTCTTAATTCCTTTTACCTTTTATCTCTACCCTTTAAATTTTACTAACAGGGAAGGATAACATTTTGTGGGCGAAGCCCCTTCTTGCTTGATTAGTGTGATTTATTCCTGACCCCTTTGTATGTCCAAAGGTACCTTCAGTTTTCCATCAATCACAGGACATAGTTATACCTTCCTTTTTGTCCTAACCTTGTCCATCAATCAGATAAGTCATGGCATAAGGTGGAGGTGCACAGATGCCTCAAGAGGTACATGCAGTGTACGGAGCAATTCAGGGTCACAGTCCTTATTCATCTCTTTCTTACCAACATCAATGGGGCAACCTGTCTCCTTGGCTACCATCGCTCATTGGATAAAAATGTGCATTTCATTAGCTTATGAAACTCAGCATATCAAGCCACCTACCAAGATCTTCACACACTCCACAAGAGTGGCTGCTGCTTCAACAGCATTTCCCACAAATGTTCCTGTTCAAGAGATGTGTTGGGCTACTACGTGGAAGGAACCCTCGACATTCAAAAGGCATTATAAGCTGGACTTATAGGCCTCAGCTCAGGCGTCATTTGGCAGACGGGTCCTCCAGCAGGTGAATAGATGTGAGGGTCCCTATTGTTGCACACCCCGTTCCCATTGGGCCTGAAGAAAATTGTGCAGCCCTGGTCTAACTCTGCCTCATGGAGTAGTTGTGGGACTCAACCATTCACTTTGTCAAGGAAGGGTAGGACATAAATAAAAATTTAAATGGCTAGGTTCATTACAAACACACTGTAAAATGTAACCATTCTCCAGAAAATAAATTCCAGGAAAGCCAATGTAGATTAGTGAAATGTTTTTCAATATTTACCCATTGAAGAACAGGAACAAGAAGACCTAAAGAGAAAGGATGTAATTTAAATGCTTTTCTCAGGTCACAGAACTGTCTTGTGAAACACAAAGAGGCGAGGCTGTCAAGATCACCATCACTTTAATCCAGCAGCTACTTCCCAGCTCTCCTGTCTGCATTCAGTTCTTAAATGTTGTCTTTAAGAAGTAAGCCTTTTTCTTTTCTTTTTTTGGTGGGGCCTAGTGTTGGAATGTCTCTTAAGGAAACCAATCATCTAAATCAAGTTATTTGGCCATAAGATGCTTAGAATAGTAACAGGTTTCAAAAACAATGAAAAAGGAAATGTCATTATAGCAGCCTATAATATTTTCCTTCACACATTTGCTGGAGTTTTATCATGCCATTGGTGAATTAGACTACCTTCAACATTATATTAACATTTTTGCCTGCAATTAAAATGTTCAGCTTTCTGGTAAGAGGGCCATATATTTAATCCAGCCACCATCTCTACTGAGTACTTAGTCTGTACCTATTTAACAGTTGAGGAGATAATAGGATAGTCCTCTATTAGCTTATTACCACAGATATAGATCCTCTTTAAAATATGCTTCTAAATTAGGCCTGCTCAATTTAGGCCCCCCCATCTGTTTTTGGACTACAGCTCCCATAATCCCCAACCACAGTGGGGCAGTAGCCAGGGATTATGGGAGTTGTAGGCCAACATCTGTAGGAGGGCCAAAGTTGAGCAGCCCTGTTCTAAATTGACCCTGTACCACTTGTAGTTATCAGCTGGAACCTCAAAAGAGTCAAAGTCCTTATCTGGTTTAATTTCAAAGATTATGATTCATTTTCATATCTGTTGTCAGTTGTAGCTGTAAAATCAATACACGATTCTCTGCTGGTGTAGGAGGCCACCCATCATGGGTTATCCCCATCCACATGCTCCAGGAGGCAGGACTAAGAACAATGGTAGAAAAATTAAATAGATATTTTGTGGGTGGTTCCTTCCAGTTCTTTCCCTACCTCCAGAGGCCACAACCTTAAATAGACCCCTTGTGGGTGCATAGGAAGGCTTAAGCCTTCCCTTCCTCTCCATCCTTCTATGCTTCAGGACATCCCATGAATGCTTTGAAGAGGAGAAGAGGCCTCTGTGCTTTGGTATGCATGGATGTACAATAGTTTGTCTGTGGGATGGGAATGGAATAGGAAATTGTACAATCTGACTTTGTGGCATAGCCAGGCTCACCTGGCCTGCCACAGACTCCCCCTGCCTCTTGTGACACTCATGGTTTATTTGATGAAAACAACTCCTTTTTATGTTAATGTGTTTAAAAGTATAACTGCATGCTATGAATGCTTTTAAAACCTTAATAGTTTGCTAAGGATTTTAGCAAGAGTTTCTAGTTAAGAGTAGAGAAATTATCTCGAGTAAATATAAATTCTGGCACTTCTAATGTGTGTTGATGTTGTTTAGGGCTTTGAAAAAGTTGTCTATGTACCAAATTGGACGAAACTTCTATAATCCTTCTGATCCAGTGGAAATACCACAGCACAAGTAGGTTGGCTTCTTTATTATTCTATAATTGGAACTCTTACTGGTCAAATTTATGCCAATGTATTTTTTTGTGAAGCCTGATCATGTGCATGTTTACTGGACAGTATATCTCCTTGAACCCAATAAGACTTACTCTCAAGTAATTCCCGGCTGCTTCAGTTGCAGGTAGCCCATTTTTTCTACCTGGTGTTTTACAGAGGTAGACAAACCTAAAGTTTGTTCTGCCTTGGCAGGTGATCATCTCTGCAATCACTGCTGGGTAGCTGGGCTTCCCCCAGGAGGAGAGCTGGTCTTGTGGTAGCAAGCATGACTTGTCCCCTTAGCTAAGCAGGGTCCGCCCTGGAATGGGAGACTTGATGTGTGAGCACTATAAGATATTCCCCTTCGGGGATGGAGCTGCTCTGGGAAGAGCATCTAGGCTCCAAGTTCCCTCCCTGGCATCTCCAAGATAGGGCTCAGAGAGATTCCTGCCTGCAACCTTGGAGAAGCTGCTGCCAGTCTGTGAAGACAATACTGAGCTAGATGGACCAATGGTCTGACTCAGTATATGGCAGCTTCCTATGTTCCCCCTGGCCTACTGCGGTGGGGAGTGACCATGCCGAGCAGAGCAACTGCTCTGCAGCTCATGCTCATGGATATCCTCCTCCTGATCCCAGCTTGGGACTCTGCCATGGTACAACTTTCCCTATCGTCTGGGGGAGAAGGCAGGAGCTTGCCTGCTTTCACCCTAGCCCTACTCAGCCCTGCTTCCAAGCTCATGTGGACGACCTTAATAACTATTCCTAATTCTGACAAAGATAGCGTCATTCCAGTACCGGGCAAACCCCATTCCCCACGGTGTTCCGTTCTTCGCTACAACAGCAGATAACAGTGCAGTATGTCGATGTGGTTGGTGAGGGAAGGATCCCGCAGGCTTGAAAATTGTGGGGGGAAGTCAAAAGAGGTGGAAATAATTGAAATAAAGTGCTTTGCCATGCTTTGGGTGGGGGGGGTGTCTGTAGATGTCACACAATGCCCCCCAACCATATGAAATTGCCATTTTCCCATGGTTTTTCAGGGGAAGTCACAAAATGGCTCAGTTTGAGAAAATAACCTCCAAGATCATTTCTGGCCGTCCCAAACCCATGGATACGTGAATTAACCCCATTTTAACCTCCCCCTTCATACCCTGAGGTTGGGTGTCAACTACCCGACTGTGGATAGGCAGAACCACCAGGGATGTCGAGTCCGTGAATGATGGGGTTCACCTGTTTGTTCATTTCTCAGTAGCTCTATATAAGTGCTGCTCAGCTTCAGCCCTCCTGCAGATGTTGGCCTACAATTCCCATAATCCCTGGCTATTGGCTACTGTTGCTGGGGATTATGGGAGTTGTCCAAAAACAGTGGGGCGGGGGCTAAGTTGAACAGGCCTGCTTTATATCCTTGATATCAGCTTCAGGAATTGTATCTTTTTTGTCTTGCAGTTACAGTGTAAACGCAGTGGTTTTCAGAGTATGTTAATCCCAGGGAACCCTGGCATTATCAGGAATTGTGTGCTTCCAGGCCAAACTAGATTTTAACTTTAAACACAGTGATTGACATCCATACTAGGTTGCTTAGTACTATAACTTAGGAGTTACTCTAAACGATGACTTAATTTCAGCAGGACTAAATTTAGGAGTAATGCAGTCGGGATGTCAGCCATTGTTTAACCCTGCATGGTTTGGTTTGTTAATATATAAGTAGCCATGGAGGGCAGGTGGGATTGGGATTGTGACAGGGGTCCCAGGAAGGCACATGATGCATCCAATCTGCTGAAACGGAGCAGCTGCAGGTCTGGTCACTACCGGGATGGGTGGGAACGTCATGTATACTGTATTGAATCTATGGTGGAAAGAAGTTGTGGTATAAATTTAATTCATAAATTAATAAACAAAGGGTTAAATTCCACCCCTCATCAGGATTGGAGCCACCCACAGCCACCACCACCCCACACTACCACCCCCAAACACCTAGGGTTAAATAACATATTTCATGTAATAACTGGTTTGGCTCTAAGATAAGCTTGTCCACCATTGCTGATGTTCCCTGGCAGTATGTAGCCACAGAAAGTGCTGTGTGTATTCTGGGTAACATGTTCATTTGCCGTGAAGCCCAGTATCTGGCCAGTGTTCTGTATACACTGAATGTGTGTTCTAGGAAAGCCCTCAGATTCCTCTGCAGTGTGCTGGCATTCCTTGGTGGAGGTGTTGATAGGAAAGAGGTTCCTTGAAAGTTTGAATGCCACCGGAGTGAAGTATAACAAGGATTCCACAATCCAGCGAAATGCCTGCTGCTTTAAAAAATTGGTAAATGGTAATCCAGAGCTAAAAGCAGAGCTGCAATCATGGAAAGGAGCCTATAGAGCTGCATTTTTAAGGCTCTGTCATTGAAATTTCAACTTTTTTGGTTTGGTCTTTATACATGTTTGCTTACAGAGGCATTTTAAAAATGTTGTCTAGTTCATAAAGTGTCAACTTTTCCTGCCTTCCAGCATTTTAAAAAATGATAAATGGCTGCTGGATTGGGGCCCTGCAGATCAGGACTGTGCAGGGCGCTTTAACCCTGCCCCCTTCCTGGATCCTGAGCCAGCCCACTTTCTCTTCCATGTGTGCACTGTTTGCCAAAGGGGGCTCTCATTGGTACCAATGATGATTTCCCCCTGCGCTGTGCAAAACACATACAGAGGGCCTGGTCTAGAGTTAAAACTCCATTTCCTCATTGTTCCTACTCTATGGGGTTCTTATCAGACAGCTGTTTATTGTTTAAAAAAACACACAAGCAATGCTTAAAGTAATATGTCATTTGTTCCTAAAAGCAAATGATGCTGGGACATATAAGTATGGTTGCAGAGTCGGCGAAACGTAGCACAACAGCAGTCTTAAGATTTTTTAGAGCTCAGGGTGCAGGTTTCATTCCAGCTGTTTTAAAGCTCTATTCTGCAAAGGTCATTCCTCAATTACTGTACGGTATCCAATTAGGCACATATTCAAGGTTTGACATTCTGGAAAGAAGCCAATCAGGGTTCTTGAGGAACTTATTTGGCACTCTGAAATGCACAGCGAATGTGATTTTAAGGACAGGGGCTGGCTTTTTAAAAATTTAATCTTGGGCTTGGCTTTTAATTATCTATTTTGGTTGAAAATACATCTGTGACCAGTTGGTTTAATTCCTGAGTTTCTCTCAGCTAGTCCCCTGTCACTATGGTGTGTTACAGTAAGTAATAAACTCACCTCTCTAGGTTTAGATCCGGCTCAGTTGCTGGAACTGAGTCTAGCGAATGTGAAAAGAGTAGTGAGACAATGCCTTGTTGATATTGAGATCCAAGAGAACTGGTCTGTACTTCCAGAGTTTTATAGAGTAATAAGAACTAAGATGGACCTTTCCCCCGCAAAATATCAGTCGACTATCACTTTTTCGAAGTTTTGATGGATATTTACAAGAGCAAGGGCTAATTCCTTTCCATCTGCCCTTTTAGCTGGGAGGTTTCAGGGTGTACCTTTAGAAGAACAATGCTGCAGTTGCAGGTCAGGAGATACAGAAACTGTTGCACATACTCTTCTTCACTGCAAATTCCATTTATACCCTAGGGAATGTCTTATTGCTCCTTTAATATGTAAACTGGTAGATCAATCCGATGGGAATCTTATTAAACATTTTCTCTCAGATAAAGATGCTTCAGTTTCTATTTCTGTAGCTAAGTTTAGTTATATTGCTTTTAAGAGGTATAATGGGACATCATCCTAATTGTAAACTGTACATATATATATTTTAATTGTTTACTAGTTTTTGTTCTCTGTTTGGTCTAATGACCATAAATAAAATTACAATACAGTACAAATGATGCTGGGATGATTGACAAGCAAAGATTTATGATAAATGTCTGCCAGATTGTGGGGGCCTTGCAGGGTACGTTCTAGAAGGTGGAGAATCTGCTCAATGCCTCAGCATGCATTCCACACAGACACCATGCCACTGGACTGGGACCTTTCAGTTATCCATAACCTGCCTCTGAAGCAGAGAGGAGGAGTATTTCTCATTGCCTGTGAAGTTGTGCACAATCTGGAAAGGAAATTTTAGGTCACTCCAGATTATTCCTTCTTTCAGACTGGTACTCTGGCCTGGGTTTGCCATGTCGATTGGACAATTTGAAAACAGTGTCATGTTCTGTGCTGACGTGAGCCATAAAGTTCTTCGCAATGAGAGTGTTTTGGAATTTATGACCAGCCTATATGATCGTGTGGACATGGCTCATTTTGCGGAAACCTGCGAAAAGGAGCTGGTAGGGCTGATTGTTCTTACAAGGTAAATACAGAGCTACTGGATTTATTGAGGTGAACATTGTATTTTCTTTTAAGTGGAGGCTTCTGTTGAATGCTAAAATAAGGCAAGAATTGTAAGGCAGTTTCTACATTCAAATCTTAAATGAAGTTGTCTCTATATGAATCTGCCTCCCCCTTCAGTTAACATCTTGGAGTAGGACTCTGCTCAGAGCGCCATCATCTAGAGAGTTTAAATCAGTGTTGGGAAGGAGGCAGTAGACTTTTTCCTGCAATGGACATAGCACACTAGAAAAGCATTCAAAATTCCAACTTTCATTCCACGAAAAAGAAAAAATGCAACTTGTGTTATTTCTTTCTCCCTCAGTGGGGGAGTGTTCCAATGCTGGGTGGCTCCTCCTCTGAGACAGGGCCAATCGAGAAACAACTTTACCTGGTAACATGGGAGTAGCTACCCCTCTAATCTCCAGTTTTTCGCTCTGTCTCGCTCCAAAACAGGTGCATCTCTTGAGTTCGGTACTTTAAGCTAGATTGTTTTCTCTGTCAGTACTGTCTCCGCACCATGCATCTTCCCTTATGTGGATTAGTGCAAGTTAAGCATAGGGAGATGGAAGTACGCAGAGCTGAGGAGTAATGCACCCTTGATCAGCTGCAGCACATTGCAGCTCCACCAGCATAGCCCCATTGCACCTCTGCCAGCCTGGCCACCCATGCCTCAGGCAGCAAGAGAGAGTGTGCGTTCGTGCGTGCTCTCTCTCTCTCTGACAACTCCACAGCCTCTGTGTTTGCTGGGCAGAGTGGCTGGTGGCAATACATCCTGCCACCAAAAGCCGCCCTAAGGAGGACAAGAAGGCCGAGGTGAGTACAGCCTGTAAAGCCATACGGAGCGCTAGCACCATGCAGGTGCCAGTTCCAGCTCCAACTTCCCTGATACTGAAGACACTCCTGATACCGTACCAGAAGCAGGGGAGGGTGCAGCACATATGCGACCTTGGCGGGGTTTCAACCTGTGGGCAAACCAAGCATCCAAGACAACAATCCTCCATCATGGCAGCTGACAGGAACCCCAAACACTCTCTCTCTTCTACCCCTCCCCAGTCAGGGGAGGAGGAGATTCCTGCCCGCATTCAGATACTCCTCAGGTGCCTAGTTAGAGCTGCAAAAAGGACTTTCCCATCCAGTTCCCACCAATCCCTAACCGTCCTTGCCAACCACTCCTATTCCGGTTGGCAACAAGGACTGTAGCAGACGCTCTAGTAATAATCTTTTTATTTCGGTCAGCGACCAGCATGATGCTCTAGTACTGGATCATACTCTGATAACCCCCACAGCAACTCGAAGAATGGCTCTCCTATTCCCAGTGCTCAACTATCCTAGGCCAGGGTGTTTTTGCATACTGTATTCGCTAAGTGCCCCTCCATATTGCCTGTGTTTCCACATTGGTTTCGCTGCGTTGTCAGCAGGGTGCTGTTCACATTTCCAATGCCTTGATTTGAATTTTAATGATGTGTTTTTGCCCTACAACGTTGTAAATGTGCTGCAGGGAAGTAGCTGTATTTTTCCGTTGTAGGGAGCCTTTCCCCACATTTTATCCATTGTAGCGTTTTGCAGTGTGGACAGTTCTTTCCTCCTGCCCGTGCTTGCTTCCTCCAAACCCTTGCCTCGGGGAGAGAAACGGGCAGGGAGAAAACTTGGCTTCCCTCTCCATTCCTCCACACACATCCCAAACCACACACCTCCCTCCTCCTCCGCTTGCTTCCAACATAACCTGAGCTTGTCAACACAGAAGGGGAGGGAGAGGGCGGAGATCGGAGGGATTGTATTGTTGTTATTTTTCCACTGGGGTTCTTTGCATTCCCCTTTTAATTTGCTACTTTGGCCAGAGACACATACTAGTGCAGCTGAGCAGATTTCTGAATCCAACCCTTTCTCATGCACTTTATACTGAAGATGTTGGAGATGAACTTCCAGTGCATTGACCTTTTGCACCAACTGTCCTAATGACCACTAGGGGCATTGAGAGTAGAGACAGTGAGTCAGGGTCTCCCGATCTGTCCCTACTCTATGACCCCTGAACTGACTCTGCAGCACTTCCTGTGCTGAGTCACAATCCTTCCTTTCCTCCTAGAGAGCAGATGGAAACATCTCTCTCTCTCTCTCTCCTTACCTATCCAGTATGTAGTCCTTTAGATTAGATATAGGTCTTTCCTGTCTAAGTGTATTTAACCAATAAATGTTTAGTGTTTAGTCACACAAGGATCTCCATGTGTTTTCTCTAAATAGCTGCAATATCCAAACCATCCTCTGCTACCTACTCTGTAACTGGAGTGTGTGCTCATTCCTTAGTGTTCTGCTGTTTTACCTATTGTGGGTAAAAATCAACAACCTCTAACAGAAGAGGAAGCCCATTGAACTAAATCATTTACTTCTGTGCAATCCCACTTGCTTAAGAGCCTCCCCATCTCTTACAGCTTTAAAAAAGGCAGTCAAGACATATTTATTCACCCAGGCTTTTAAGTAGATACTGTTTTAATTGTTTGATTATTTTTAATAGTTTTAAATTGTTGCCAGAACAATTTTAAATTGTCGCAATTTTTTATAACCATTTAAATTTTTGTTTTTATTGTTTTGTTGTAAAAAGCCCAGAGACCTGCGTTTTGGGCCGTATACATATATGTTAAATAAATAAATAAATAAATAATAAAATAAAATATAAAACAAAACAAACTACAAGGCAAAGGGCAGGGAGAGAGAACAGTAACTTACTTAAAAGGAAACCTTGAACTGAATCATGATTCGTTTACTTCTGTGCAATCCCACAGCCCTCACTGGAGGAGCGCTCTCCTCTCCTCTGCCTCTTCCCTCCTATTTATTTATTTATTTTTGTGGAGGTATACCACCACCATCCTCCCTCCTCAGGAGAAGGCCCGGCAGGAGGGAAGGCAGTGAGGGCGACAGTGGAAAGCAGAAAGGTGCTCCACCACCGCTGCAGGACTCCCTGGTCCTAGCAAGGCTCTGCCTATAGCAGGTCTGTCCTTAGGGTGGGGCGACCAGTGTGATCACCCCAGGCCTCGTGCTTGTAGAGGCCCCGCGGTGGTGGTGCTGTGGTGGCTTGAGCGGTGAGCAGCCTGCCTCACTGCTCGCTCAGCTCCAGCCTCCCACCAGCCGCGCCATCCAGAGGAGCAGCGGCTGAGGCAGCAAGTGCTTAGCAGCCTGCTCCGCTCATCTGCCGCGGCTCCCAGCGGCATGGCAGTCAATACAGCCGCTGCCATGTGTATGTGGGGGGAGTGGCAGTGGCCAGTGAGGAGCGAAGGGCCTGCTCCAAGCAGCGAGGCTGCCTTCGTGCCCGCTTTAGCTCTGGGGTGAGCTGAGATGTGCACTCAGCTCTGGGGTGAGCTGAGTGGAGCAGGCTGCTCACCACTCGCTGGCGGCCAGCGAGCGGTGAGCAGCCTGCTCCACTGAGAGAGGCTGCCTGCGTGCCCGCCTCAGCTCTGGTGTGAGCGGTGGTGGCGAGCAGCCTGCTCCGTTCAGCGAGGCTGCCCACGTCCCCAGCTAGGCTTGGTGGGGGGGCAGCAGTGGCAGCCAGTGAGTGGCGAGCAGCCTGCTTCACTCTGCGAGGCTGCCCATGCACCCTCTTTGGCTCGGGGGCGAGGGAGAGGCAGCAGCCTGCTCAGCGATGCTGCCTGCGTGCCTGCCTTGGCTCCCGGTGGGGGAGCTGAGGGCCCACTGGCCACCGCCATGGAAGAGAGCTCCCACCAAGCACACCAGTTCCTCTCTTCCCTGCTTTCAGGCTCACCACAGGATTTCTTTTCGTTCCCTCATTTAAATTTTTTTTAAAAAATCACGTCATACACACTCCACGACTCCATTGGCCCAAATGGAGCAGGAGGAGGGGCGGATGAATGCGTTTGAGAATATGGACACTCTTGCCTGGACAATATTGTTTCAAGAGAATTTCATATTGTTTCAATATGAATGGCCACCAGCTTACAAAGAAGCATTAAACAACCCTTTACTCTCATTTTGAAACGGTTACACTATTCCATCAACAGTTTGCAATGCATTAACTGTTGCAAATCTTGTAGTCTGGAAAATGCCCAGGAGTTGAATTCCCTGTTCTCTCCCCACACCGCTCGCCATTACCTAAGCTGACAATTCCCAGGGAGCTGCCATACAACTCAGATAAAGAAGACCAGTCCAATGTCTCCATGTCAGATAGAGAAGAAGGGGGACTCAGAGGATGAGGCAGGAACATCTCACCCCAACTCCTATCACCTTTTTGCCCAAGTAGATTTTCCAGTTCACCTTTATAAAGCACAAAATATACTTCAGCTATCTCCCCCTAATAATCCTGAAGAAGACTTAGTGGTGCTTCCTTTATCACAGGCACCAGAAGCAGAACCATGCCCCCAGTTATTCTTGACCATTATTCACTTGGGATGGGACAACCCTACTGAGGGCAAAGGTCCGCCTTCACCAGTGAGGTATTTCTGCATTTCACTTAGGTTAGTCATGGACAAATTCAAGGCCCCTCCGATCAATGCTGAGGTGGCCGGCCTCATCACTGACGCAATCCTGCCAAAAGATGGGGATGAGGTCCTTAAGAACTAGGATGCTAGGAAGTGGCACAGCACTGTGCAGATCCCATGAGGCCACAGCCCTATCCATGAGAGCCTCTCCGACCAATTCCATTTTTGCTTGGGCCTCCATGCTATGGGTCAAGAAGATTTTGCCCCTGGTCCCTCAGGAGCTTCCCAAATTCCATCAAGGGCTTAATCTGTTGGGAAAAGCAGTGGCCTTCATAACCGACTGCTCATTGGATTCCACACAGCTTTTGACTAGAGCCCTGGCTAATGACATGATGGTTTGCTGCTTACTATAGTTAAAAAAATTGGAAGGTGGAACAAAAATCACACATAAATTTAGCAAACTTGTCTTTCACAGGTGGCAAGCTTTTCGGTGAGGTATTGGAACCTGTTCTGATCAAAATCGAAGACAAAAGGAAGACCATGCCCTCTTATACCCTTAAGGAGGAATGCAGGACTTACAAAGCCCTCCACTTCAAACGGCCCAAACCTGGCTTTTGTTTTTGCCAGAACAAGCAGGATAGGTTTCCCTGGTCCAGACCCAGATTTGCTTTCTGAGACAACACCAGAAACTCCCAACCCAGCCAGTCCAACAAGGCAGGGTTCAAGCGTAAGACTCCCCAGTGACAACAGATGTGCAGATAGGGGGGCAGCTCCAGGATTTCGTGCACCCTTTGTGTAGAATGTCCTCAGACACTTGGATCCACCAGACTGTCTCTCAGGGTTATGCCTTGGAATTCTTGCTCCAGCCCCCAGATAGGTACCTTACATCCCCAAGGCAGCAAGCACTCTGATGCAGCATCTTTTTCAGATTTGGGCCATCAAACCAGTTCCAGTAGAGAAGCACCAGCTAGGAGTGTACTTGGTTCTTTTCATTGTGCCGAAGAAGAATGGGAAGTAGAAAGCCCCATTGTATCTGAAGTCTCAAGTGTATTTCAGATACTGGATCTGAAGTATGTGAACAGGTTTCTGAGAAAGAAAGAGTTTTGCATAGAGACCCTTCGCTCCATTTTGATGGCAATTTAAAAAGAGGACCTTCTTGCCTCCATAGATCTGAAGGAGGCATATCTACATGTTCTCAGCCACCCGCAGAACAGGCAATTCCTGCGCTTCACATACATCAGGTTATACTTCCAGTATTAGGCTCTCCCCTTTGGTTTGTCAACTACACCATGGGTGTTTATCAAGATTAAGGTGGCAGACATGGTGTACTTGCAGACAGAGGGGGTTTACATATGCCCTTAGCTAGACTATTTGTTGATCAGGTTCCCCTCCACTCAGTTTGCTATCCCTTTCCTGGTGGACATCTCCAACTACCCTGAAAGAAGTCTGGTTCCTTCCAGTTCTTCAGATCCAAGTCAGCACAAATGCCAGCTTAATGGACTGGGGGCGGGGGCATTGCTGTCATTACCTGGCCCAGGGGCAGTGGTCGGAATCCAAAAGACAGCACAGCATAAATTGGCTGGAGTTTTGGGCAGTGCACTATGTTCTTTTCAAGTTGTTGCCAATAGTCCCGTGCCAGCATGTGCTGGTATGGACAGATCTACAGCCTCTGGGCTGAGACTGATCTTTGGTCCTTAACAGCAGACCACGTCAAAGGGGCATGGTAGCAGACTGGAGCTGCTCCCAGGTGAATCAGGCAAAGTGGTTTCTCAGCTCCCTAGCAGTCAATCAGATCATTCAGAGGTTCAGGACGCCCCTTATGAATGTTTTCGCCATGCCAGACAATGCCAAATGCCCCCGCTTTCTATCTAGGTACCAGATACACGAGGCTGAGGACATAGATGCCCTCTTGACTCCATGACTAAAAGGTTTGGTATATGCCTCCCCACCCCACCCCCAGCCGTCATCCCTCAAACCATTCAAAGGATTTGTATGTTGCAGGCAGAGGTCATCTTAGTGGCTCCCCATTGGCCTCACCGGCCCTGGTTTTTGGACCTGATGGAGATTGCAACAGAAGCTCCTCTGGATCTGGGGTCCAATCCTCGCCTACTTCACCGGTGCTCCATCCGGAACTGGATGAAATTATTCACCTGGAGGCTGCGTGGAGGACCCTAGCGACTTGTAGCTACTCTGTAGACCCTCCACTAATAAGATATACCAGTCCACCTGGAGGGCGTTCACTAATGGTGCACAAAGTAGTCAATTCTCCCTATGTCCGCTTCAGTTACCTTCTAGCCCTTTTTTCCAAAAAGGGATGAATAACAGTCTTCATCGCAATACTCTTAAATGCCAGGTAGCAGCTATAACATCAGTCCTGGGTGCAAAAGGTAACTTGTCCCTGGGACACTCTTACATGAAGAGATTTCTAAAAGGGATCTCCATCCTCAATCCACCCACAGTTAAAAGTTTACAGTTCCCACTTGGGATGTTCCCATAGTCTTCATTCCTTCTCTAAAGCTCTTTTTGAGCCTCCTAAGTCAGTTCCCTTAAAGTTTCTTTCTTTGAAGGTCTTGTTTTTTTATTGCCATTACATCGGCATGTAGGGTTTTGGGATCTTCCCATAGTCTTCATTCCTTCTCTAAAGCTCTTTTTGAGCCTCCTAAATCAGTTCCCTTAAAGTTTCTTTCTTTGAAGGTCTTGTTTTTTATTGCCATTACGTCGGCATGTAGGGTTTTGGAGCTGGGGGCTCCAAACTATGCATAAGGAATTTTGTCTGATTTTTCTGACTGTTTCCTCCCACAGACGGATTCTACTTTTGTGCCTATGGGTAATTCGTTATTTCACAGTTTACAGGAACTCATGTTGCCATCCTTCTACCCTAATCCCAGTGCACCTAAAGGAAAGTTGTGGCACACCTTGGGTGTGTGCAGGGCTGTTAAGATGTACCTGCATTGGTCGAAGTGTGTTAGAGTTACAGAGTCCCTTTTTGTCTCGTTTTGCAGCAGCTCCCTGGGATGCAAGATTTCTAAATCTACCCTAGCTAGGTGAATTTGCAAGTGTACACACCTGGCCTATACTTCTAAACATCTACCTTCCCCTAGAGACATTATGGCCCATTCTACCAGTAGTTCTGCTACTCCCACTGCTCTGTCCACCCTGACGCCTCTGGCTGACATCTGCAGGGCCACCACTTGGACATCTTTGTCCAAATTTGTGAGGCATTATAAAATCCAGAGTTTGGCATCGGCAGATGCCACATTTGGAAGAAGAGTATTGCAGCAAGTGATTCCACGATAGGACCAGAATCTCTGTTTCCAATCCTGAAAGACTATAGGAGCTTTGGTATGTCCCCGCATCGGATAGACTGCCCCACGGAGAGAGAATCTTTGGCACTTACCTGATTCTCCTCAGTAGTAGGGAGTGTATCCGCCTTGCCCATGTTTTGTCTGTTCCAAATGTCTTTTTCTATCCTTTCATATTGGGAAGTTTCCATTTTGGGGTGGTCCGTTCTCCCTGGGGCTTGCACTAGTGATATGAATTATTCCTTGAGGGTCTTTCCTCCCTTGCACATGTATGTGATTATGTTTTTTGTTGCTGATGTCATTTTAAGTGTGTTTATTGGCACCAGAGTGATTCTTCTTTTAGGACTTCAAACTGAGACTAGGGGGGGTCCCTCCTCTCATGTTACCAGGCAGTCATTTTCTGATTGGCCCTGACTCGGAGCAGGTGGGAGGAGCAACCCAGTACTGGATACACTCCCTGCCATTGAGGAGAATGGCCTTTCAGGTAAGTGCCAATAATTCCTTTAATGGATGGGGGTAACTGCAGTCTTGTACCAATTTGTGGCTTCTAAATTAAACTTCTAGCATGAGCAACAATTTGTTTTGTAGTGCAAGTCAACCCTTGCATATCATTGGAAGCGGTTCTTGCTGGAGAACAGAACTCTGCTAAATGGTGTGTTGGTAACAAACCAGGATAGTACTGAGGTTTCATGTACTTAAATATTGCAGATACAACAACAAGACCTACCGTGTTGATGATATTGAATGGTCTGTGAAGCCAACAGATACATTCCAGAAACGTGATGGCACTCAGATCTCTTACGAAGATTACTACAAGCAGGTATAAAAGAACTTGGTTACTGTGGCAAGACTCTATTATTTATTGTTAAACCTGAATAGGCCACAAATTAACTAAGAAAAGGGGAATCATTTGTGAAATATTTGAAAAAGAATGGAAAGGTAATGGATGGTAGAGCAGGTCTGCATAACTTCAGCCCTCCAGCTGTTTGGGGGCTATGGCTCCCATCATCCCCAGCCACAGTGGCAAAAGTCAGGGGTGATGGGAACTTTAGGCCAGCATCTGCAGGAGGGTCAGAGTTGTGCAAACCTGATGTAGAGTAATGTCTATATGTCTGTAGTAATCTAACTCACTTAGAACACCCATTCTCTGCTGCCTGGAGCTGATGACATAACTGAGTGGGTTATCCTTCCCATGTGCTCCCAGACAGGACTAATTGAAACTTGTTACAAGCCTTAAGAGCCTAGGCAGGATAACTCTGCCCAGTTCTTTTAGTTGTTTTGTGCTCCTAGGTAGACCTCCACAAAGATCTCTCTCTATATTCCAAAGAAACTAGCACTCTTAAAACTCTCAGTCTTCCTTACTTCAATTTCCTTTTTATTACTCCACTTACTTTACCTATTTCTTGTTTCAAAAAACAAAAAAACTTTTTCTTCATCCTTCGCTTGACTATTACCTCAACTCTGTGTGCCTATGGGGTGTCAACAGGCTGTTAGGCACATGTTGCTCCTGAGGGGGACAAGCTGAGCCAGCTTTCCCCTCTCTACCTGACCGCCGGGATCACCTCCTCCCATGATGCCACCATTAGCTGCTGCCAGGGAGAAATGGAGGATGCTGAACCAGCCCGCCCACCCACCCCCACCCTGCACGAGACGTGAAGCTCGGCACAAACCATATGTGGAGCTTGGCACATACCAGACAAAGAACACTGCCGGTCTGCGTGGGCCAGGCATCTGCCTCGCTCCCATAGTTGCTGGGCACATCGAGGCAGCCATGCACCCCTTCCACATTGGCCGCAGACACTGCAAACAGCTTTAGAGCTTTGGCAGGAACTTCAGGAGCCGCTGCCAGTGAAGGCCGCGCACCCCTGATTCCCACTTTTTCAGCCATGGACCACCAGAGAATGAGGTCTGGACCAAAGAGGAGGTTTACATCGACTGTGCAGAGGAAACTTTCAATTATGCTGGTGAGATCCCTTCAGGATACCCCTCCCCCCGGTGGGTCCCCCCCCAATTGCCCATAATTGACTTTCCCCAGGAAATGCCCCCCACCTGGCAGTCTTGGATCAGGGACACTCTGGCTGCAGGGGCGTATCTAGGGTGGGGCAGGCAGGGCACTTGCCCTGGGCGCCACTTGACGGGGGGGTGCCATTTTTTTTAATTTAAAAAATGGCTGCCAAAAACAAAATGGCCACCGTGCATGCTCAAATAGCCTCTGTGATGCCCTAGACCATGCCAGGCCTTGCAGAGGCTATTTGAGCCTGTGTGGTGCCCATTTTGTTTTCAGTGGCCATTTTATATATATATATATATATACACACACACACACACACACACACACACACATACATACACACATACACACACACACATACACATTTTTACAAATGGCCACCATACATGCTCAAATGGTCCCTGCGAGGCCCTAGAAGCCAGTGGGGGAGGGGGAACCTTTGCAGACCACCCCACGGCCTTTAGGAAGCCCCCCAAAGGGGCTACAGGTAAAAAACAATTTATTAATTAATATAATATAAGTTACTGTCCACATATTCAGATTGGCACTATGTACAGAGAATTAGGGCTTGTGAATACTGAGCTGAAGCTTATGAGCTAGGATTGTATTCATTTGCTCTTACTTTGCTACTTGTGATGTGATGTCTTAATAATATGGCTATTAATGGTGAGTTAAATGTGATGTCTTAATGGTGAGTTTGTCTTTGAATCAGTGTGAAATCCTTAGTATTAAGGCCCACTGGGAGTTTCTTGCTCTCTCTCTCTCATTTTAACTGTCTTTCTGAAAGACTAGAATATATTCCAAGCAGTGAAACAGTTTACTCTGCATATCCTTTAATTATTTTCAGAGTATCTGGGAAAAGTCAAATTCTCCATTTATTTTAAAACTTATGTAATAGTGATGCTACAATGCATAGCAGAGAATTAAACAGGCACTTCTGTTTAGTTTCCCAAGTACACCTCCACATAGTATTTGGGTATTTCATGAGCCCCAGCATACAGAAATTTGTAGTTTTCTAGCATTTTTGGTCTGGCTACATCCACTGCTAAATAGTTTTTGAAATATGAAAAGATTCATGAGCTTGACTTATATTTTTCAGCTGATATTATGGTATAGTTATCTGAAAGATGGGTGTCAGATGTTTGGACACGGTGCACAATTTCAGTGCTTGCCCTAGGTGCTATTTCCCCTAAATACGCCTCTGTCTGGCTGTGACCTTAAAGGAGGTAACAGCTCCAAGGTCGAGGAGGGGAAAATAGAGGGGCAGGGAGGAATCTTCCTCAACTTTATCTCATGATTCGGGCAGCCATTCACCAAGAAAGGCAAAAAGGAAGAGAAAGCATACAAAAAAATTGAGGCACCCCCGATCCCCTACATGCACGGAACCAAATAACAATGAGGTACATTCCTCTGAGAGTTCTGGAGGAGATTTGCCTAATCTTACACCATCATGCCTGTTCCAGCAGCCCCTAACGGGCAATCAGAGACCAAACACACCAGTGCAAAATGTTCCAGACATCCCAAATGACCCAGACATTCCAGTTATTCTCATAGAGGACCTGCCTGGGGACTCAGGTCTAGAACCTCCAGACAAGGAGGAGGGTGAGTGGTCAGATGGCCAAGAAAATCCCACCTCTACCATATCTCAACACTAGTGTTCTCTCTAATTTTTTCCATTTTTGTGCGGAGTGAATTTTGTTCTGAGCGGCAGTATCAAGACACTATGTGTGCATGTGCATTCAGAATGGGGCCCTCCTGATTCAACCTGAGCTAAAATTAACTGAGTGGACATCAACAAACTTGTGACCATGCACACGCCTTAGAGGGAACACTGCTTAACACCTGTTTACACAGGAAGACTTTGTCCCTCTTATGAGCAGAGCAATTAACACTTTGGGGCTTCAGCCCTCAGCACCTATAGAGACCGCATTCCCCCACCAAAGGAGCTCTAGTTTTTCCCAAGCCAAAGAACAAGAAACCTACTCTCCCTCTTCTTGAATTCTGCTAATACAGTTAAAGAGGAATGGCAGCTACAGGCTTCTGTGCAACAGGTTTCTGAAAAGGGAACAAGAACCATTAAGATTTCTTAGATGGGACCTGGCCCACAGTACGGAGTCCAAAGTTGCCACCATGAGACCCAGGAGGCACTAAGGAGAGTAGTTGGGCCTCTTTGGCCAATAGTACTGCTGATTCTGCCTGCTGTAGAGTTTGTAGACGTTCCTCTTGTAAGACAAGCTTGTCCTCCAAGGTGTCTAGCTGTATGCCCAGGTGTGGTATTTGATAAGACATTTCTGAGTGCATTTTCTCTCTGTTTATGAGGAAACAGTGTTGGTCCAGCGTCTGTAAGGTCAGTTGTAAGTCCCTTGAGGCTGCTAGAATCAACAGAGATTTTAAGAGGAGGTCGTCTAAATAAGCAGAAATGCAGATTCCCTGTAATCTTAGATGTGTGATCACTGATGCCAGTACTTTTGTAAATACCCTTGGGGCTGATGAGAGCCTGAAAGGAAGTGCTCTTTACTGGTAATGTATACCAGTAATCAATTAAAAATAAAAATAATTTAAAACATTAAAAACCCAATATTAAAAATATTAATTATATGCCTTCATTTCTCCTGTTCATTTTGACTGTCATTGGACAGTCCCAGCTGTCAACTGCCATGTGTAAACTACCCCCCTGCCCCCCCAGACACACACACTGAGGTACTCAATTTATTTTTTAGGAATTTTATGTGTTTAGATTCTTTGGTGTCTTCATTACACACTGTCATTTCTTCTGTTCATTTTGACCCCACTGCTTTGTGGGTGGGGAATTAGTGACATCCCATATTCTGACTACCCCCAACCTGCAAGCCACTGGGTACTCAGTTTATAATTTAGGAATTTTTGAGGTGTGTAGATGCTTTAGTGTGTAATGAATCCTCATAGGGATTCATTATGAGGAAAGGCTATTAGACACCAAGAAGTCTAAACATTTGGAAAAAATCCTAGATCATAAACTGAATAGTACCCCACTGCCTTGTGGGTGGGAGTGGGGTGTAGTTGGCACATGGCAGTTGGCACTGTCCAGAGACAGTAAAAATGAATAGAAGAAATGAAGGTGTGTAATGATTCCTCATAGGAATTCATTGAGGAAAAGTTATTATACACCAAAGAATCCAAACACTTGAAAAATAGTGACCACATATTTTGCTCCCAAATTCCACTTCTACAAGGGCTAGAGCCTAGCTTTTTTTTTTTTAAATGAAAGATGGGAATCTGGGGAAATTCATAGGAGGACTCCAAATCTCAAATCCATTCGAATTGAATCTGGCGTGATTCAATTTGGACCTGAATCTAGCCAATGGACTGCAGGGGTGATTTGTTCTGTCTCCAAATCACCCGAATCAGCTGGATTCAGGTACAAATCAATTTGAACCTGAATCGATTCGCACATCCTTATTGACTACCATGTTAGCTTCCATAAGAGATTCTACAAAGCAAATCTATCAATATACATGAAGAGTTTTTCTTCATTGGTCAGCCAGGCACTCAATATTTGTGGTTCAGCAACTATTAAACACCTTCTGGCTTTTCTTCAAGAAGGACTGGATATAGGCCTCAGGGCAAACACCCTAAAGTGCCAAGCGGCATCCCTTGCAGGGCTCCCGAGAGTCAATAGAAGGAATATACAGTACAAGAGCATCCTCACCTCAAAAGATCTCTGAAGGGGGCAACCCTCCTCTCATCTCCAGTAGTTCATTGGTTTCCTTCTTGGAATTTGCACATCATACTGAGAGCATTGCAAGTTTCGCCATTTGAATCCATGCATTCCATTCCACTCAGGGTCCTGTCCCTTAAAATGGCCTTTTTGATAGCAGTAACTTCTGTACACAGAATCTTGGAACTGCAAACTTTGCATAAGAATCTGTGTATTTTCTTGACTGACTGTGTGACTCATACCAGACCCGTTTTTCCATCCAAAGGTGTTGTCATTATTCCACCAGTCACAGGATGTCACTCTACCATCCTTTTGCCCTAGGCTGATACACCCGTCCAAAAAGGCATGGCATAAGCTGGACGTTCAGAGATACCTTAAGACATATTTAAAACACAAAAAGATTCAGGAATACAAAGACTCTTTTTGTTAATTTTTTACCAGCTTCCATGGGCATCGAGGTCTCAGCAGCCGCCATTGCCAGGTAGATCTGTGCATGCATTCATTAGCATATCCTAGTACATTCAACAAGAGCAGCAGCCACCTCAGCAGCTTTCTCCGCAAATACGGAAATACAAGAGATCTGCAGAGCAGCCACATATGTTATGGGCATGCTGTCAGACTCCGAGGAGGAGGAGCAGGCAGTGTGACAGTGGAGGAGGGGGTGCAGCTACCTCAAAGGCAAGAAGTTGCAGAGGCAAGCGGGACCGACTCACAGGACATTGAAAAAGAAGCAGAGCCTAGTATGACAGCTCCTGTGGAGGAGGCACAGCCGATCTCAGCTGTAGAGAGGCATCAGTCGAAGAGACAGGAGGAGATAAGGAGACGCATGCGCAGAACAGCTCGACTAACAAGGAGAGCTGCTGAGTCAGGGACCCATGATTGAGAGCACATGGCTTCAGCCTATTTAAGACGGCTTCACCGCAGCCACATTGCTGGTAGCAACATTGTGCTTTGGTGAGCTACCCAGCTGTGTTCCTGCTTGTTTGACTGTGCTTTGACTCTGGACCGTTTGGACTTTTTTTGGTGGAATTCGACTTGGTCTTGCTTTGACTGACTGGATATTGTAACGATTCAGACTGGCTGTGGTTTGGACATTGCTTACTGTTTGGCTCTGACATTTTCCTTTTGACCCTTTGCCTGCTGCACGCTCCATCTGCTGATATATATCTCTAGATTCGCCTGACAGGTTTATGACAACATGGAAGCCTCCACCAACCTTCATGAGGCATAAAATCGATTCCTGTGCTTTCTCACAGGCAGAATTTGGATGCAGGGTGCTTCAGCAGGTCCTTCCCCCAGAGTAGGCACGAGCGCTATCTCCCAGAGAGTGTTATGGCCAGAGCTTTGGTATGTCCCACTCAGATATGTCCTCAGCTCCAGGCAGCAGAGAAAGGAGCATTGGTTCACTTACCATTAAGGGTTCTTGCGGCTGGAGCCAAGGACATCTTGGCCCTCCCAGGTGGCGTCCTGGCCTACTCCATGGGAAACTTAATAATATTGGGACCTACACAAGCCTGCACCATTTTGTATTGTGAAGTATGTGTTTTCTTCACATCTTTGTTTCTGACTCAGCTTATGAGATCCTAATAGCACTTACACTTACATTTATATACCGCTCTCTAGCTGGAAGCTCTCTAAGCGGTTTACAATGATTTAGCATATTGCCCCCCAACATTCTGGGTACTCATTTTACCGACCTCGGAAGGATGGAAGGCTGAGTCAACCTTGAGCCCCTGGTCAGGATCGAACTTGTAACCTTCTGGTTACAGGGCGGCAGTTTTACCACTGCGCCACCAGGGGCTCTTCATTTATTCAATACCTTCACTTATGTACATACAAGTTTTACTCTATCTGATATATAGGGTCTGATATATTTCTCACATTTGGCCTAAAAGAACTGGGTGGGGTTATCCTGCCTGGGCTCTTAAGGCTTGTAACAATATTCAATTGGTCCTGCCTGGGAGCACGTGGGAAGGATTACCCACTCAGAGATGTCCTTGGCTCCAGCAGCAAGAAGAAGCCTTCATGGTAAGTGAACCAATGTTCCTTTTTGACTTGTAATATGTGCTTCTGCGTATATATATATATGACTTGCTTAACCTTCATTTTCCTGAGCAGCAATATGACGTAGACCTGACTGACTTAAATCAACCCATGCTTGTTAGCGAGCTGAAGAGTAAGGGCAGTGGCACGGTGGAGCGGCGGGTAGTCCACCTGATCCCAGAGCTCTGCTACATGACAGGTAAAAAACTGTTAACTTAAGGGATCTGATGATCTGTTAGCATAGTAGCTAATGTTAATTTGTGAACATAAGTGGATCACTTTTCACAGCTTGACTTTCTCCAACCATCTGATATTCAGGGCTAGTGCAGAGCTAGAAGAATTTGGCTTTGGAGAATTTGAAACTTTTAGTTGGGCCCAGCAAAAGCTGAAATGTAGGAAGCTGCCTTATAATACAAATATGACAAATATTTTTATACCGCTTTATAACACATTGGATCATTGCTCCTTCTGGTTCAATATTATCTACACTGACTAACACCAGCTCTCCAGGGATTAAGACTAGAGTCTTTCCCAGTCCTTCCTGGAGACGCCAGGGATGGAACCTGGGTTGTATGTTCTACCACTGAGCCACAGTCCCTTCCCAATATAGAGGTATTTGTCTTGTGATGAGGGCCATAATGATAGAGCACATGGTTTGTTTGCAGAATGTTCCAGGTTCAATCTGTGGGATCTCCAGCTAAAAGGATCCCCGATAACAAAGCTAGGAAGATCTGTAGCTGTGATCTTGGAAAGATTCTGCAAGTTGAAGTAGGCAGTACTGGGCTAGATGAACCAATGGTCTGACTCTCTGTTAGGCATCTTCATATGAGTATGGATGGCAGGCTTTTAAGTTCCAAGAACCCCAGCAAGATGCAGTGTGTCTCTGTGTGAGTTGCACATAGACACACTGCAGCCTTGCAGGAGAGTTGTCAGTGAGAGGTCCGGAAGGTTTTAATATGCTAAAACAGGGTACCAAAATGCAGTGGCTGGTTTGTTTCAATGGGGGGCAGGGCGGGGAGCAGGCAATTATTCAGTTACAGTACATGAAAGAAAGGAAGGGGGAATGCACTGAGGCATCCTACTGCCCCTGAAGCCCCAGCCGTTAATAACCAAAGTCTTCCCCAAATCTGAAAATCTCAATCCTGGGGTCTGTTCCTCAGTCACACTAAAGTTTAACAGAATATTGGGGAGTGGGATGTAATGTTGGAAACTATATGGGTGTGCACACACATGCACACACTTGTATTGGTTTGCAGTTCTTACAGCACATCGATTCTTTGTTAGTTTGCTCTTGTGGTCATACATTTAATGCTTACAATGGTTGGTCTGAGTTGAAAATTAGCATTTTATGGGCTGGACTAGGTTAGAAAGTTTCATTGCAATATGCTAGTTTTCTAAGTACATGGAGATTTTATTTAATGCATTGGGGGAATATTTAAACGTGCAGTCTGAAGTGATACCATGTGATTATTCTGAACGTATAGATAAGTTCTTAGGCATTTTACCTACACATGGTTGCAAGGCATATTGGCTGAAATTTTTACTGGAGGAAGTGAAAGACTGGATAGTTTCGCACCACCTCTACTGCCCATCAATCAAACTTGTTTGTCATCAATTTTCCCCCCACATGCCTAACTTGATTTCATAAGACACTAAGATACAAGGGTTTTTTTAGGTCTGAGCAACCGTGCAACTTCTGACTTCCGTTTGATGAAGGATTTAGCTCAAGAAACTCACTTGACTCCTGAGCGCAGACACCAGCGACTGACTAGACTGGTTGACAACCTTCAGAGGTAATTTCCCTAGAACTTGCTTCTTACAAGACCTATTGGCCGTATTAATCCTCTTGCCATGTTTAAAGTTCGGACTGCTTTGTGCATAGTTCCTCAGTGTATTGCAGGAAGTAAAATACCTGTATGTGTGATCACTGCATGTGATGATCTATGTGAACATTGGCCATCTGTTATTCCACAAGCCAGATCTGGCCTTTAAAGCAGGTTTTTTCCTGATTTGCCCTTCCAAATTTCAAAATAAGGTATCTTAAAACACGGTGGATAAAATCCAATTATTAATTTATATCTGATTTTTAAAATCTAAATCAAATTTCTAACTGAATTTTATTTTATTTTTTAAATTCAGTTTAAAAAAAACTAGGTCAAGGATATCATGAATATTAATAATAATTTCTAGTTATATTCTATGAACATGTTAACATCGGTTTATAACAGACCTGATCAATGCTATTCTGCAGGTAGTGTACATGCAGCACACCCACACACCTGTCATGGCAGCAGGCTGTAAAAAAGACCCCATTAGGGAATATTTTAATGAAGTTCCTTTACCTGTGGGTAAGACAGGTATGCATGCAAAATGCAAACAGTACAACAAAGAAATGCAAGGCCTGGTTGTCTGAATGAGGCAGCATTATGAGAAGTGTGTACCTATTACAGTGTGTGTCTGCCTTCTAAGAATGAAACCTACATTATGTATGAATGAATGAATGAATGAATACATAATATATGAATTATGTATGAATCATTATGTATGAATTAATGAATGAAACCTACAATATGTATTATGGTTATATTGGACAAGAATGTACTTTTACTAGAAAATGATGATTAAATAGAATCTTCCTGACTAGTGATTTAAATTGTGATTTAAATAATTAAAACTGAGCCCTCCTGTGAAGCTATTTAAATCAAATCAACCTAGCATTAAAACTTTGTAGTTTCACTCTTAGAGAAAAGAGTAATGTGTTCAAGACATAAAAGACTCAGATATTGCATATTATTACATTCTGTTTTGAATTTTGTATGTAACATGTCTGAAATGTCTACATGTATGTATTTTTGAGTTATTCTAAGCCTGAACACACATGATCCATAATACTTAAGTATTTATTGCAAGATGGTGCCTTTATTATGGAGACTGGCTACTCAGAAGAGGGAATGGGGTATATAACAAAATATACTTCTGCTCGAGCCCCAATCCTACTACAGGTGGACCTTGTTACCCCTGCTAGTTGGGCAAAGAGGCACCTTTTTAATGTGGTAATTCTCTTTATTTAGCAGGGAGAGAGTAACTGGCCCTACCCACCCCCAGCACAGTACCTCCAGTGACTGTTGTTGGTGTCTATCTTATATTTCTTTTTAGACTGTGAGCCCTTTGGGGACAGGGATCAATTTTATTTATTTATTATTTCTCTATGTAAACTGCTTTGGAACCTTTTGTTGAAAAGCGGTATATAATTATTTGTTGTTATCTGCAGATTCATGTATCTGCAGTCGGGAAAAAGTCACCCGACCTCGGCATACATGAAAGGGTGTGTGTGTGAAACATGCCGATCTCATATCTGTGGCTGCAGCCAGGAATGGAACAGGTTCTCCTGTATCTTCATTTTTTCCTGAAAGTAAAGAAGTTGGCCAACTCTGATCTATCTGAAGGTTTTACCCCTTTTCCTATGCAGGAGTTATTTCAAAGGGATACGGTTTAAAGCAGTCCTCCAGTGCCATCAGGGCTAGCTGATGGCATTTTGTTGCCAGAAACAGTAAATCAAAATGACCCCTATACATAGATACATACTCTCAATCTAACATAATATTTAGGAATTTTATAGCATTTTAGAGTACTCTGCATTCATTCATTCATTCATTCATTCATTTAATTTCTATACTGCCCTTTTAAAAATGGCTCAGGGAAATAATAAATAAATAAATAAGATGGATCCATGTCCCCAAAAGGGCTCACAATCTAAAAATAAACATAAGATAGACACCAGCACCAGTTACTGGAAGTACTATGCTGGGGGTGGATAGGGCCAGTTACTCTCCCCCTGCTGCTAAATAAAGAGAATCACCACATTAAAAGGTGCCTCTTTGCCACGTTAGCAGGAGTAACTTGTTTCTCATCTGCTCAGGATTCGGTGTTGTAAATTCATAATTCAGCCCTGATTCCAAATTGCAACAGCCTTTTGAGGCAGAGCAATGGCCCTAACTCTGGTTCATCAAAGATCTGTGAATTCAGACAAAAAGACTGAAAAACGGTTAGATCCTGCTTGGATTAGAGATTATTTTAAATGAGCAGATATCAATACTCATTTAGCTAGTTCAGATGACTGAAAATGCAAATGACTGAACAAATGACTGAACAAATCATGATTTGGCTGTGAACTTCGTCTTAAAAGCTCCAGAGACCATCCACTCCTCCTCTTGTTTGCATACCTTTGTTAAACCACAACTCTGTGACTCATTTAAAGCTGGAGCTACTGCTTTAAGTGTGACTTACAAACTGCTGTTAAACCAGGATGTGAAATCTGTTTTAATCATGGTTTGAAAACCACACTGTTAAATAACAGCTCTGAGTTCAAATGAATTGCAGAGCTGTGGTTTAACAGACCATAATTGTGACAGTAGAGCTTGCTATACCAGAGCTTGGGAGGGGGGAGGAGGGAGCATGCAGGCTCGGGAGCTTCTGTGACTACATGCATCATCAAACAATGGCTTGTTCAGTTAGCTGAATATGATCAATGTCCTCAGTGACTGCATGAGGGACCTGTGTAGTTTATCCTGTCTCTGCAGCCCCTAGATGGAGTTAAAGTACCATAACAAGTTACTATGCAGAACACTATATTTTTCACTTAAAATTATGCTGTCGGAGTCATTGTCAACTCCTAGCAACCACAGCCATGTGGTTTTCTTTGGTAGAATAAGAGGGTTTACCATGTCCATCTCCTGCGCAGTATGAGACGATGCCTTTCTGCATCTTCCTATATTGTTGCTGCCCGATATAGGTGTTTCCCATAGTCTGGGAATATTTGTATTCCTATTCCTACAAAATAAGAATATTGTGCACGGAAAGCGCTTATTAAATTTCAGTGTTAAAACTCATATTCTAATAATTATTATGTAGGAGTTGGTTTGTTTTTAATGCTTGTTCTGCCACTTGTTACTTTCTGCTTTTCATATGAATTATTAGCTGTGTCACTGTCCTCATATGACAATATTGGAGTTCAGATCAGCTTCCATTGGATGGATTCTTAGGTCAGATTCTTAGGGATGTAGAAAATCAGTAACATGGGAATGAGGCTATAGCTCATTGCTGGTAGTGCACATGTTTACAAGCAGAGGACACTGGTTCAGTCCCTTGTATCTCCAGGCAGGTTTGGGAAAGACCCCTGTCTGAAATCCTAGTGATTCACTGCCAGTCACTATTGTCTACACAAGTCCAGTATTTGGACTTGGAATAAGGCAGCTTTATATGGAACTGAGAAATTGTGAATGAGTTTACCACACATAATTTTTGGAGTGTGTTGTGAGGTCTAGTGCAGAGGTAATGTCCTTGAGCTGTTTCCACTAATCCAGGCAGTCATGCAGTGCTTGAGAGTCCACTGGCATGGAAAATCCTTGTTGTGGTCACCATCTACAACACAAATTTTCTTGCAGAAACAAAGACGCTCGCTTAGAACTGGAGAGCTGGGGACTTCAGCTTGGGTGCCAAGCTTCTCTGACTGGCCGTTTGGTCACAGGAGAAAAAATTCTAATGCAGAATGAAACTGTGAGTATTAGATCATGAATTTCCATTTTACTTCTTGTTCATGAATGTTGTCTCAGTCAGGGGTGGCTCCTATACAATACCAATTATTGCTCTCAGCTTCAGTTGTGTGCTGGCTCAGCATTTCACTTTTCTCCCACCAAAACCAAAATATGAAAGTTGTAATGAGTGGGGGAGATTTAGCACAGTGACAAGTGTGCCCTGACGTTTTTTCTTAATGTGCCACTCCCACAGCCCTTGATCCAGTAGCCTGAATTCAGAATCTGCAAGGGATGATGATTGTCAGTCCAAGGGCCAGAGACAACTAGCGCAGTCTAGGTCAGACATAGGTCAGGTTCCAGAGGCAGTAGTCAAGGAGGCAAACAACATAATCCACCATGAGCAAGAGGTTAAATTCCAGAGGCAGCAGCTGAATGGCCAGAGGGCAGTAGCAAGATCCAAGGCAGGCAGGCAGGGAATCAGGTTCCAAAAGACAGGTGAAGGAAGCAGGAGCTTAATCAGGCAAGATCTTTTCTGATGGGATGAGTTACTCAGATTAAGGTGCAAGTTCTGTGGCTAGGGCTTGATAAGGCCTGGTGAACAAGGACTGGCTCTTGAGGTCAGTTGATGGACACTCAGCTGACAAGATCAGTCACTGCAGCCTAGGTGGCGCCCTTGAATCACACAACTCAGTCTGCCAAGCTTGTGATCATGCAGGTTGCACATCAAAAAGGGTACCAGAGCCTGGATTTGGGAGCTCTACTTCGACAGGCAAACACTCTGGTGCTTTATGCATTGAAATGAATGTAAGAAGGTTGCCGCCAGTGTTGAAAATGGCTGAAACGGGGAGATTCTTTTCTACACTGATGTAAACAAATGCAAAATGAGATGAGTAGTTCTGTAATATGCATCCCCAGGAGATACCTGCAGCTTCCTCTATTATGTCTATTACCCATATTTACCTGAATAGAAGACGACCCTGAATTTAAAGTGAGCCCCTTAAAAAAATAGAGGTCAAATACAACTATAACCTGTATTTATTGAAAAGGAACAGCACTCGGAATTTAAGATAACATGAAAGAACTTGAAAAAAACCTAGTCTTGGATTCAGGTAAATACAGTAATGCCTGTGGGTGTAATATAACTGACTCTATCATGGATAGAGGGGGGGAAATAGCATGTGAGCATTTGCACAATCAGCAAAAAGTAAACACTATTAAGATCATTCTTTCCCACTGTGGAATTTTGGTTGGGTGTGAGGCCTCGGAAGGGATGCACTGAATTTGTATACAATTCAAAGTTCATGACAGAAATAGCATTTAAAGTTTCTTTTGTTTGACCTCTTATAGATAACCTTTCTCCACTGAATGACTAGTTTATTTACATCTTTTTCTTCTGACAGTGCATGCCAATGAATGCTGGAGATTTCCTCAGAGACATGAGGAATATGAGGATGATTGGGGTAGCGCCTCTGGAGAACTGGCTGGTAATATGCAGTCGTCGAAACGCAGAGATGGCTCACAGTCTGGTGAATTGTTTAAGACGAGCTGGAGATCCCATGGGCCTTCAAATGAACTTTCCAAAAATGTGAGCTATGTCAAAGCACAAGTCCATTTTTTCCTTCTTTTCTTCTCATGACTCAGGGTGTCTTCACCAGTGTTCCCTCTATCAGAGATTCCCAGATGTTGTTCACTACAACTCCCAGAATCCCCAGCCAAAGGCCACTGCAGCAGGGGATGCTGGGGGTTGTTATGAACAACATCTGGGAATCCCTGTTAGAGGGAACAGTGGTCTTCATACGTTTTTTTTAGCTGTAAACAGGAATTTTTAAAGTGTATATCTAAATATGTAAGATATTAGGGCCAAACTAGAAATGACATGAGAGAGCCATCATAAATCTCATAATGTTTTTTTTAAATTTGCATAAAATTTAGATAAAGGGGGCGAGCTCGTCTTGCAGTAGTAAGCATGAGCAGGGTCCTCCTTAGAGCGTGACTACATGCAAGCATTGTCTTCTGTAAGATATTTCCCTTAGGGAATGGGTTCATAGCTCAGTGGTAGAGCATTTGCTCTGTTTTAGTCCCAAGTTCACTCCCTGGCATCTCCACATAGGGCTGGGAGAGATTCCTCCCTGAAATCTTGGAGAACCGCTGCCAGTCAGGGTAGACAGTACTGAGCTAGATGGACCAAGGGTCTGACTCCGTATGAGGCAGCTTCCAGTGTTCCAGCATGGGGTGCATTTTGGATGCTAGGGAGGGTTTTTTTTTTTAAATTAAAAAAGTCCTCTATTTAAATGCTCTCCACCAAAACTATTAGCTGTGAAGGGGGCGGGGTCTATCTGTATTGTTCCTGTCTGTACTGCTGTACCCCACTTTAGAGGAGGGGTTTTTATTGAAGACTTTGAAGATAGCCCCCAGAACCAAGGCCCTGATCCAACCCCCTAGCTTTTTTTTAACCAAAGAAAAAGACATTGGGAAATCTGATAGCTGAGTTTCTGTATCACAGCTGGCTTTGCCCTGAATGTGACAAATATATGATTGCAAACATATGTCTAATATATGTACGCTCCTCAGGGAGTCAGGATTGACTGTGGATTCAGTGGTATGTTTTCCTGTGCATTGTGTGTATGAGCAGCATTAAGAAATTATACCAAACAGCCATTGCGCAAATGATGATATCTTGTAGTTGCTATACATAATGGCTCGGTGCTGATGGAGAGCTGGTGTTGTGCCTCTCGAGGAGGTTTTACACACAGGGCTTCTACCCCAAATCTCCATCATAAGAAAGTGTGTGCATTCACACACCAGCCAAACTTACCCCAGAGTCCCGTCGAGATTCTTGGACCCACTCTACACACAAATTGGGCTTTGTGATGCGAATTCTAGCTTATATCAACATATTTTCAGATTTTTAAAATGCTGGTTTTAAGCTACTTTTTCTGAAAACACTGGAGCAAATAGGGAGAGGCACTGACATAGAATCATTAGCATAAGAGAGACATTCTCTTTAGAAATGCAGATATCGCTCTTTAGGAAGCTCTATCTCCCCCCTCCCCACATTGGCTAGAAAGAAAACATGGACACATGCCATGTGAACTTGTTTCAAAAGTAAAACGCAAGAGTAGGGGGAGGGGCTGCTTCCTTCAATGCTGCGAGTGTAGTTTGAAGTAGCTTCACTCAACATTTACCCTGAAGCATGAAGTCATGTGCAAATAACTCCCTGGAGGTTTTACAGACAGAGCTTATACCCCGAATCTCCTTCAGAAGAGAGTGTGTGATTTCACACACCAGCCAAACATACCCCAAAGTCGCTTCGAGATCCTTGGATCCACTCCACACACAAATCGGGCTATGTCTTCTGAATTCTAGTTTATCTCGATGTATTTCCAGGTTTTTAAAATGTTGGTTTTAAGCAACTTTTTCTGAAAACGCTGGAGCAAATAGGGAGAGGCACTGACATAGAATCATTAGCATAATAAGAGGGACACTCTCTTTAGAAATGCAGATATTGCTCTTTAGTCATCTCTCCCTACCTCCACCCCTCATTGGCTAAAGGAAAACACGGAGGCATGCAATGTGGACTTGCAAAAACAAAAACCTAAAGCAGAGGGGAGGAGCTGCTTTCCTCAATGCCGTGAGCGTGATTCAAAATGGCTTCCTTCAACATTTACCCTGCAGCATGAAGTCATGTGTGAATAACTCCCTGGCACATGAAGGAGTAGTCTTCTTGCAAAATACCACAAAGCCACATTCATTATGGTGTGTGGAAAGATTGATCCTGTAGAAACAGTACCACTATAAGACTGGTTTTCTGCGACTAGGAGCCATGGCAGAAACACACACACACAGATTCACTGGGAGCAATTGTGAACCAGGCTTGCTCAATCTGGTGAATCCCTTAGTCGCACTAGAGATCCCAGAAACTGATCTATGTATATTTATTTTTCTTGCCAAGTTGTTGTATTGAAATTCCTCAAAGCCAGCATTCTAATTTCATCAGCCTTGAATTGCTCACATCTGAAACATCTTTTAACTTTGTCCTCTGCTCTGTGATTCACATAAATGTTGATGCAGTATCGAGGAGAACAAAAGTAGCCCTGTCCCTTCCTTTTCTTTCTGTGAATACGCAGGTGATGAATTGTGATGATAGCCAATTTACACAACAGTTTTTGAGTAGTGAAGGAATTTTACCCATTGAATAGGTTTTGTGACTGCTATAACATACAGTCTAGACTAGAAGTTTATCCTTCCTAGTCCAACCAGAAGAGAATTTTCCAGATGTAATAACATCTGGATCCATTCTTAGGTCCATCTGGTACAGCATTCTGCTTCCCATAGGGGACAGCCAGATGCCCCTGGGAAAGCCATGAGCGGGGCTTGAAGAAAGCACCCCTCTCTCACAGTTCCCCCCCAGCAATTGATATTCAGAGGTACAGTGGGTATTGAAAAGAATCACCCCCTTCGATAAACCTTAAATTCTGGTTTCCTTACATCCTGAAATGAAAACACAAAGAAAATTCCCTTCACCAGCTGTACTTATCCAATGCAACCTATAACATCCAACTGAAAAACATCACAATTACAGTCCAGAAAAAGTGTCAGAAACAAAAAACAAGAATTACTGAGATTGAAAAAGGATCACCCTCCCAATGTCAATATTTTGTTGAACCTCCTTTTGCTTTAATAACAGCCTTGAGTCTGTTGGGATACTTCTCTATCAACCTTGCACATCTAGACGGAGCAATATTTGCCCACTCCTCCATACAGAACTGTTCAAGTTTGGTCACATTGGATGGTAGGTGTTGGTGGACTGCTATCTTCAAATCTCCCCACAGATTTTCTATGGGATTTAGGTCTGGGCTCTGACTGGGCCACATGAAGACGTTCACTTTTTTCTCCTTCAGCCACTGTGTGGTCAATTTTGCTGTGTGCTTCGGATCATTGTCATGTTGAAAGGTGAATCTTCTGCCCATCTTCAACTGTCTAGCAGAGGGTAGCAGGTTTTCTTCCAGAATCTGACGGTATTTTGCCCCATCCATTTTTCCTTCTACCCTAACAAGAGCCCCAGTCCCTGAGGCAGAGAAACACCCCCACAACAGGATGCTGCCACCTCCATGCTTCACTGTAGGTATGGTGTGTTGTGGAAAAAATGTGGCTTGTTCGGGAGGGTCGCAAGGAGAAAGCCACTTCTCAAGAAAGGCCACATTAAAGCTCATTTGAGCTTTGCCAGAAGGCACCTTGAAGATTCTGCTGCCAAATGGAAAAAGGTCTTATGGTCAGATGAGACCAAGATTGAACTATTTGGCCTCAACACCAAACAGTACATCTGGCGTAAATCCAACGCAGCTCACCATCCACAACACACCATACCTATAGTGAAGTGTGTTTTCTCTAAATAGCTGCAACAACTAAACTATCCTCTGCTACCTACTCTGTAACTGGAGTGTGCACTCATTCCTTAGTGCTCTGCTGTTTTGCCTACTGAGGGTAAAAATTAGCAACCCTCAACAGAAACACACACACACACACACTTTCAAGATGTATGGGATTCATATGTTCTGTGGCCAAGTTCCACCAACCATATGAACAGGTTTTACATCTTTGACTGTAGAACTCCAAAGACCAGCATTAACACAGGGCATGCATTGATTTTTGTAGTTCCATAACTGAATATGCGTTCTCTGTGTCTCTCATGCTGGATGGCTTCAGTCCTAGAATATGTCAGAATCCTGGCAGGGCAATCTAGCTGCCACTAGCTGGCAACAGTGCCAAAGCCCCACCAGCTGAAAGGGGTCAGCCTGTAATCAAGCTCTGGCAATATCTCTTGTAGGCTTCCTCTTGTTCTTGGCAGACTCACCTTGTATTGCGGACAGGAAAATTGGCACTGAGATCAGCTGCCTTGGCTTAATCCACAACTTCATGCTGCTTTCAAAGGAAAGTCGTGGTTGGTTATCAGGGAGAGGGCTTTAGAGTGGTGTGTGCACTTAAACAGTATGATCATATGCTGATTTGGGAGTATTCAGCAAGATAGATATTCAGTTGGACTTACTGCCTTGGAATTGTATCATGGCTGCCTAAAATAATAATTCCTCCTTCCCTTGGCCACTCACAAATAGGGTTGTATCTTAACATTTCCTCCTTCTGGAGGAAGACATTTGCTCTGGTGGAAGATTCCTTGCTCCAGAGAGAGAGACAACCATAAAATCCATGGTGATTGTAAAAGCCTAAAAGTAGTGAAAGAAGAGTGTTTGTCTGAATCTTCTCTCAGGCCTAGGCAAAGTTCAGATTTCAGGCAGTTGGGGACCGGAACAAAAGAAGGAACTGACTGTCAATCTAGTTGAGCTGGAGACAAGTTTGGGCCCCCAAATAGGTAGTTCTTCGACGTGGTCTCTGTCTTCTACACAAATGGGCTATTCGCCTGTGCACAGACCTCATCGGAATCTAACAAGTTCAATTCTCCTGCTTTGGACGGGAACCCTGCCCCCAGCCTCTATATGCGGCTGTGCCATTCCTCATCCCCTCAGTCTTTCTCCGTCGGCGCTTCAGTGAGCATCGTTGAGTCTGCAGCTCAATAACAAGTAGGATCCAACTATCCCCTTCTTGTTTTTCTCCCCGCTTCTTTGATTTTTAAAATTCTTTCTTTATTTCTCCACGTATTAACGTTTTTCGTTCTTTGTGTTTTGTTTTTTGCAGCTTTCCCCCCTCTCTTGGAGCTCTGATCCCGGCTGGGACAGAGTGTGGTGGCCAGCCAGCCTTCGGCATTTATGCCAGGCACAACAAACTTTTAAAAATGTATCTGCTGCGGATCTAAGATCCCTTCCCTTGATACTCATACCAAGTGTCTCTTGTGCTTGGGGGAATCCCACATTGTCGAGACCTGTCTTCATTGTCAGAAGTTCACGAAGCAGGCTCGCAAAAATAGGGCTTCTCGCCTGCACGCAGCTCTGTGGGACCTGGCTCTCAATTTTTTGGAAGCCTTGTCACTGAAGTGGTCCATAAAGATGGCTTCGTCAGTCCAATTGGAGTGTGTGGTGTCTACTCCTGCGGAGACCGAAAACCCGGCCTCGATACCAGCATTGGTGTCCTCTGCTGCTCAACCGTCGACGACTTCAAGTGAGCCCGCATGCCCGGAAGATCTTACTCATCTTCCGGCGCCTACGGTACCTAAGTCTTCCCCGGATCCCTCAGGATCGATACCGAAGTTGAAAAAGACGAAACTGAGATTACATCGGGACTTGCCGCCGGATTGTCATCTCCCTCCTATACCCAAGAAGAGGAAGGCAGAATAGGTTCCTGCATCGGAGGCCCCTGTGGCCAAAAAAACTAAAGTAGTTTCGGATCATACCATGCAAAGGTTGTCGGTATAGACGAGGCCTAGCTCGCCTGTAGTGATGAAATCATTCGACACGGCCCACGATCGAACTCGGTCGAATAGAGAACTTTTGGTGGCAATGGAGGAACTGGGATACACTATGTCAGAGGAAGCGTATTCTCCAACCAGGCCTGCAAAAGATGCTTCATGGCTGCCTAGGCATCAGTCACCTCCACGGGGCCAACAAGAATGCATTCCCCTTAGAGACAGTGGTACGCGTTGGGGATTGGAAGAACACTTCTCTCAGCTTACAGACAGGACCGATCCTGGGACTGTCGTGAACATTCTTATCTGGATCGATACCGAGAGAGGGAATATCACTCCCCCTTGAGTGCAGTTGGTCCTTCTTACGGTGCGTGGCACCGGGACTGGATCGTGTGATCAGTACCAAATGGATTACTGGTCTGACTATGCTCGTTCCCGCTATGGATCCTGCTACTCAGAGGATCCCACATATGGGAAACACTTCATGATGAGGGATTGGAGAGAGCCTCCCTTGCATTTGGAAGGGAGGCCGTGTTCCCACTCACTGCAGTGCTCCCCAAGGGACCGTGCAGAGTGTCGCAAACTGCCCCCTTCAGTTCTGGTGATACCTATGACTACCTTGCCCTCACAAGTGCCGCTGACGGGACTTTCCATGTCAATACCAGACAATCAGGGTAGCAAGCCTGGCTCCCCTTCAGGTTTGACACCCGTAGCACAGGACTCTTTGGCTCCACTGGAGCCTGAATATGAGAGCAAGGCTAGCTCGCGGGATTCTGAGGTCGTTTCTCTGGGATCGTCCCTGCTCGATGTTCAGTCAGCCTCGAAGCCGGTCTCCCCATCGGAGGACTTTAGACTGTACACAGCTTATGTGACGTGAATGGCTTCAGCCTTGGGTGTGAACCTGGGTAACCAACAGAAGAGAGAGCTGGATCCGTTGTTCAGCCTCATTGATTCTGAGGCCAAGATACCAGCCGCATTGCCCCTGAACCTGGCTTTGTTACAAGTCATCCGGGGTCACAGGAAGAAACCGATGATGCTTTACCAGCCTAATAGGCATCTAGAGAATTTCTATAGGGTACAATTGGATGACGATACATTCTTTTTGAAGAACCACCCCACCCTGAATTCGATTGTTGTGGAGGCATCTCTACAACGGACCAGGGGTCACAGCCAGTCAGCACCGAGTGACAAAGAGGGCAGAAAATTAGACTTTTTGGGAGGCGACTCTATTCCGCCTCAACCCTACATTTGAGGGTTGCCAATTATCAAGCCTATAACACCCGATATCATTTTTTGTGGGAGAAGGTGAGTCCCTTTCTGGACCTCCTCCCACAGGACAAGAGGGATCCGGCAAAATCATTTGCCCGTGAGGCCAGGCCAAACAAGAGCTTTATTCAGCCCTGCATTCGGTGGAATGCATGGCTACGGTGATGGCCACATTCGGGACTCTCAGACGACACGCGTGGCTGTGTTCATCCAGGCTGCATTATGAGGCCCACACGAGGGTCGAGGACTTGCCCTTTGAGGGCTCTAGCCTATTTTCTGAACAGACTGATGACATGCTCCAGAAAGTCCAGAAGTTGAGGAGCACAGTGTGTTCCATGTCCTACGCCTCCCCGGCTGCCAAGCCGCAGAAGACTGCTCTTATTCTTCTTATTTCTTATTTGAAGAAATCGAATAAATAAAATAAATAAGTGGTCACCTTATCAATCACAGAAGGCCCCTTCAAAACAACAGTTGCCTTCAGAAGGTTCCTTTCAGGCCAACAAGCCCCATGCATGATACAAGTCGGGCAACCAGCCCAGTAAGCAAGCCTTTCAGAAACAACGCCCGAGTACCTTCCAAAAGAAGCAATAACTCTGGGCGCTTCAGGACTCGCCTGGCCCTATTCTTGGGGAGCTGGGACAAAGTGACTACAGACCAGTGGGTCCTTACAATTATATGTTTGGGCTACAACCTCGGGTTTTGCGGTCCACAGCCAGTGTCTGGGGTCGTGGTGACTCCTTGCACTTTGGAGTTGTACCAGGAGGTCGTTGCTCTCCTGGAAAAGGATGCGATCAAGAAAGTTGCCAACCCCGACAGCCCCAGGTTCTATTCCCAGTACTTTCTTGTGCCAAAACCAGACGGGGGGCAGCGCCCTATACTAGACCTCAGGGCCCTGAACAAACATTTGGTCTACAAAAGGTTCTGAATGCTCTTGGTAACAGCCATTATGACCATCCTGGAAAAGAACATGTGGATGGTTTCCCTGGACTTAAAAGATGCATACTATCATTTTTCGATACGCCCTCAGCATCGACGCTTTCTGTGGTTTCAGATTGGGGGATCTCCTATTAATTCAAGGCCTTGCCGTTTGGCCGCACCGAGGATCTTTACAAAATGTCTGGCACTGGTGGTGGCATTTCTAAAGGAGCAAGGTTTGCAGGTGCTGCTGTAGCTAGACGATTGGCTCATTGTGGCGAGCACCAAGTGTGCAGTTCTGGATGCTCTCGAGATTGTGAGATGCCCTGCAGGAGCTGGGTTTCCAAATAAATGTAAAAAAATATCAGTGGGAACCCACCCGTCGAATTCAGTTCATTGGACTGATTTTCAACACAACCTTGGAAAAGGTCTTCCTCCCAATGGGTTGCATAGTTTCTCTCCAGAGACTAGCAGCAATTTTTCTAGCTGGAAGCCCACAGACTATGGGTTCCATACAGCGCATGTTGGGTCACATGGCATCGAGTACATACGTACTACCTCAGGTGCGTCTTCGAATGCGCATCATTCAGAGCTGATTTTTGGACGTGTTTGATCCCTTTCAGGATCCGGGCCGTCTCAAACAGTGTTTCTCAACCACTAGTCTGTGGACTGGTGCCGGTCCAAGAGGCACTGGGTACCAGTCTATGAGGCATCACTAATAAAAATCACCCCCCCCCCAAAAAAACCCCAATTTTGGGCTGGCAGGAGCCACCGGGAGCTCTCCGGAGCTCATTTCCAGGCAACCCTTGCTGCTGGATAACATTCATTTCACTTCCTCGAAATGAACATTACCCAGCAGCATGGGCTGCCTGGAAATGAGCTCCAGAGAGCTTCCTGAAATTATTTGGGGTGGGTTTGGGGGTGAGGGGGGCAACCCCTTTACTAACTGCTGGTCCAGGAACCTGTGCATGAATAATGTACTGGTCCATAACTCCAAAACGTTGAGAAACACTGATCTAGAGTGTATACCCCCTCAATGGGTGCGGGAGACAGCGGAGTGGTGGACGGTGTTTTGGCAATTGAGTGTCGGTACTCCCTTTCAAGCCCCTCAAGCCCAGTGGGTGGTCACAACAGACGCATCAGAGCTCGTTTGGGGGGCACACCTGGACAGGCTTCATCTGAGTGGAAACTGGTCCCCCAAAGAGAGGACTCGGTACATCAGTTATTTGGAGCTGTTGACCATTTTCAATGCTCTCAAAGGCTTTTTACCAATGATTAGGGGTCACACAGTGACCATACAAACTGACAATACAACGGTGAAAGCCTACGTCAATCGACAGGGTGGCATGTCATCGCGGAGCCTTCTGTTTCTGTCTCTGGACCTTTGGCATTGGTGCGTGGCACATGCAATAACGCCTCAGGCAGTTCACAGGGTTCCCTGAATGTTCAGGCGGACACTCTGAGCAGAATGACGGTGGTCTCCCATGAGTGGGCATTTCATCAAGCTGTTTTGAGGGACATATTTGTAACTTGGGGGTTCCCAACTCTGGACTTATTTGCATCCCAGGACAATGCACAATGTGCCCATTACTGCTCTAGGGGAGGAGAGGGTGAGGGTTCTCTGGGCAATGCCTTTGTCCGGTCTTGGACGGGCCCTCTTCTGTATGTGTTCCCCCCATTTTTCCTCATTCTGAGGATCCTGTGCAAACTGAGGGTGGATCGGGCCTGGGCAATCCTGATAGCCCCATGGTGGCCCAGGAGGCCTTGGTTTTCAACCCTGAGACGTTTGGCAATGGACTGGAAACTTCTATCTGTCCTGCCGGACCTGCTGTCTCAGGAAGAGGGACGGGTGCTCCACCCGCATGTTTGGTCTCCATCTGATGGCATGGAAGGTCCTGCCGACTTCCCGTTGAGACTTAAGGAAGTTTTGGTTACTGCTAGAAGGCAGTCTACATGGAAGTCATATGAGCACGTGGACTCGTTTTACTTCCTTCGCTTCGCTACATAGGTTTGATGTATTTAATCCATCTGTGCAAGATGTATGTAGCTGTCTATTGTCTCTTAAGGAATCTGGTTTAAAGCTTTCATCCTTTAAGGTGTATTTGGCTGCCATTGTGGCATGTTCCCCTTCTGACCAGGCTTCATAGTTTAAAGATCCAGTGGTAAAAAGTTTTCTGAAAGGTTTAACACACATGTTTCCAGACGATCTGGTTATGTCACTAGCTTGGGACCTGTCAGTAGTCTTGGCTGGTCTACTACGGCCGCCATTTGAGCCTTTGGCTTCAATCAATCCCCATCTCCTGTCCTGGAAGGTCGCTTTTTTGGTGGCCATTACCTCCACCAGGAGGGTGAGTGAGTTAAGGGCCCTGAGGGCTGACCAACCGTCCTTTCAGTTCCATAAGGCCAAGGTTGTACTCAGGACAGATGTCAAGTTCCTGCCCAAAGTGGTGTCTATGTTTCACCGTTCATCCCCGCTCACTTTGCCCATGTTTTTTTCCAAATCCTTCATCGGATGCGGAAAAGAGGTTACACCATTTAGATGTTCGAAGGGCATTGTCCTTCTATGTTCAGAGGTCTGCTGAGTGGAGCAAATCTCCTTCCTTGTTCGTTCTGTACAGTGGGCCACGCAAAGGTCTCCAAGTCTCGGCCCAATCCATGTCTAGGTGGATAGTTTCTATGACTGAACTTTGTTATCAGTTGGCTCATAAGCAGTTGCCTGCAACAGTTAAGGCACACTCTGTTAGGTCTGTGGCGGCCTCTGTGGCCTTTGATCGGGCGGTTCCATTGGACGCTATATGTCAGGCAGCTACTTGGGCTTTGCCCCATTCCTTTGTCTGTCATTATGCAATTGATACCCGGGTGAGTAACCTGCTGTTCCCAAGCAGCAATAGAGAATCAGATGCAGGGATGTAGTCAAAATCAGTTAAGGCTCAAGATCCAAGACAACAATCGGAAAAGGAGCATTCTGGTAAAGGAGGTGTTTCAAGGGCCCATTGCCGTTAGCTGGAATTTGAGTGGGGGGAAGCAGCTAAGTAGCATTTTAAAGGTGGAGAGCTTGTGTGCATGGGATCAGGGAGGCACTTAACATAATTTGTATCAAGTACCTCTAGGTGGTTTGCAGGGAGAGCAGGCTTAGCCCACAGAGCCCTGGGTGGCTGGATCTGCCACCCACACGACTACCGATTCTATTACGGAGCCGGTGAGGGCTGCGGGGATCGGGGGCTGCTTGTGTGCGGGGCATTCTGGGGGGACTCCTGAGCCTGGGAGGCTGCTTGTAGCCTCCTGGTTGGGGGTCTACTCATGTGTTGCTACACGCCGTGGCGGCACACGAGCATAAAAGCAATGTTAATGGAGCACTCTCTCCGTTAAGTTAACCTCGTTTAAGGGGAGGGGGGATTAGGCGGGCTAGCTGCCTTGGTACCACCGGCCTTGCACACGAGCTCGGTGGTTCCAACGATCACCAGAAAGCGGGCTAGGCTCCCTTGCCTGTAGAGCTCCAGCTTTCTGGTGATCGTCAGAATAGCTTCAGGATCTGTTTGGAAGGCCAAATGGGAACTGCCAGCAACTGCCAGATGAGAACTACCAGCAACTGCCACTGGAAAAAACGTTATGCTATAGTTGGATAGGGATAGTTGCTCTTCCCCTGCGAAATGTAAGAGAACCATCACTTAAAGTTACCCCTTTGCCAATTTAGCAAAGATTGCCTATGGTTTATATTTAATCTATGCCTCAAAGTACCTTTTTAGATTTCTTTTATCTTGGAAAGATCCTTTCTCTCCTCCCCTGAATGTGGGTATCTTGTGTTGCAAAGTATACATTTTTAATGTATTTTTTAAATGTGTATTTTAAGTTTTTTAAATATGTATACCCTTCCTTCCAAAAGCATCCAAGGTGTGTTTAACAACAAAAACACCAAATTGATTAAAAATAATAATAAATGGCACTATTTCATGGATACCATGTATGGAGTGTAATTCTAAGATTACATTTCTGTAGGTTGTATTCCTCTTTCCAGCATCACAAAGAAATTGTATGCATTAATTCCTATAGAAATGTTAAATGTATGGCTTGAAAGCTGAAGAATCCTGCCTTAAGTTCAATTTCATCCTTCTCATCTCCCTGGGAAATTGACACTGTGCCGTGTACTGAGAGATGTGCTTATAACAATGTTAGTGTGTCCAGCGTTCTCAGATGCATTATGATTTTTATCTACAGGGTCCAAGTACAACAAGATAGCCCCATGGGTTTTGTGCGTGTCCTGCAACAGTATGTGAATCCTGATCTGCAGCTGGTGTGTACACAAAGTTTGCTTAGCTTTGCTTTTCAAGTGTTTTGGATGGTCCTTGAGGTTGCTGAGAGGAGGACCTTGAAAGCTCTTTCCAATGGAGACAACATAAAATAGTGACTAACTAGCCGACCCTGCACAGAGCATCTGTGCGCTCCTTCGGGCCAGCTGTTTCCCCCTCCCTCTCCCTCCTGCAAGGTCTTTCCTCTCTCTCCCCACTCCCTCCAGCCCCACGCTCTCTTGCCCTCCCCGCTTCCATTCCTCCCCTCCCCCCACTGCACAGAGCCAGCGGGCAGCCAAAAAGGATCCCTCCTCCGCCATTCCTGCTCCCGGTATGGCGAACAGGAAAGCCTCGACACCCGTTTCCCTCCCGTCCCAGGCTGCAACAGGCTTGGGGGCTTCCCCACTCACCCAGGGCCAACTCCAGGGCCAGTTCGTCCCCACTCACTCAGGGCCAGTTCGTCCCGCTCCCCCCCCCCCCGCCCGCGGTTTCTGGCCTGGCAGTCCAGCCGCCCCAACACAGCAGCCGCCGCTTCTCCCTTACCTGAGAGGGCCTGGCCTGCCGTCCCTCCCGCCCCCGGCGGCCATGCCATGCTGCTGCCTCCCCCTTATTCAGGATGGCCAAGCCTGCCGTCCAGCCGTCACCTCCCGCACCCGGCGGACAGGCTGGGCTTTGCCGCCGCCTCCCGTTACCCGGGACAGCCAGGCCTGCTGTCCCGCCTCCACCTGCAGCGGAGGCTGCCTCCTCAGGCCATTTTGTGGCCCACCGCCACCATTCACCGCCATTTACTTCTTTTTTCCAAACTCTCGCCAATGCCAAGAGTTCTCGCAAGAGTTCCACCACCAAATTCAGGACACGCATGCTGGCTAAGCGTATTAAATATATAGATAGATATAGAAATTTTGATATGGTTTTGCTTGCTCCTTGGGTGACTACTACCTTGTGTAGCCCGATATGGCAGCAGCTTTCTTTCTTTCTTATGCCAGTATATCGAGGAGTGTATTCCCTAATGTAACTTGGGTTTGTTAGTTCAGAGGTTCGTGTTGAGCCCATGCACTCATTGCCTCACTAAAAGACAACTAAGGCCTGGGACAGTGGGGAGAGACAAGTTTATATAGTGATGCATGGTATGGAGAAAATGGAAAAAACTCCAAAGAGTTTTTCTCAGTACAGGAAATTGGAGTCATCCAATAAAGCTAGTTGGCAGATGATTTAGAATAAACAATATCTTTCTAATGTCTCAGACTGTGCACTATGACCAAACTGCATGTTACATGCAAATATGTATAAACTGCTGGGCAGTCTACCCTCCTGAAAAGCAACTGCAGAAGCGGGTATATCATCTGAGAAGTGGTGTGTGTGTGTGTGTGTGTGTGTGTGTGTGTGTGTGTGTGTGTGTGTGTAACTTTCTTCACTAGCTGTCAGTCTGCTGCCCTCCTGAAGGGGCTTTAGCTGCATTTCTCATGCTAGGTTGTTCAGGCAGGCCTGCCCTGTGGTGAATAAATCCCAGGGACTGGATACATCATGTGCCCTGTTTCCCATGTATAGGTGCTTTGTGTGTTGCCTTCCAATCATAAGGACTGTTACGACTCTGTCAAGAAGTTCTTGATCCTTGAACAGCCTGTTCCTAGCCAATGCGTCGTTACTCGCACTCTGAGCAGGCAAAATATGATGATGAGCGTGGCCACTAAAATTGCTATGCAGATCATTTGTAAACTCGGAGGGGAGCTGTGGGCAGTTGAAGTGCCAGTAAGTAAATTTGTGTTTAACTTCTTTTTCTCACTTGCCTTGCAAAGCTCTTCTGCAGGTTGTCAGCAGTCTAGGGTATATCTTCAAACAAACTGATGTAGTAGTCACCTCTGTGTGGTGGTTGCCCTTCTGTTGGTAACCCTGCTGCCACCACTCAGATTCGTTGGCAAATCTGAGACAATTACCACAGTCTCACAGCTTATGACAAAGCTTATTTGTTGCTATATTTCTCCAGTCTGAGAAGTTGCTCTTTAGCACTTAACTTTGAAGTATTATGTTTTGTTTTACATAAGATTATTCAGGTGATGTTAAACAAGTTCTTAAAGTGTAATGGTTTCATATATAAAAATGTAAGCATATGACATACCAGTATTGATGTTTCATTATGTTATACTGGCAAGACTCCTCCTCTGTGATTTCCTCTCTTAGGTTTGGAGTGCCTTGCTTGGTTACATTGTGTTGTTTCGGACCTGTCTCCCAGCTGAGGACTACTCAGGTCTTTCCCTGAATAGAAAATGGGCTTTCCTAGAGTGCAGATTTTCCTCTGCCTAAAACCCACACTTTCCCCTTCCTCAGAGAAGACCCTTTCTTGTTCAGTATTATTTACCTTTCCCCCAAGTCTCGCAACCCTCTTAACCGACAACTTAACTGCTTTTCCTCTGCCTAACTGTCCTGTCCTCTTACATTCTAAACGGGCTGCCTGAACGGGCTACATTCTAAACTGCTGCAGCCTCTCCCTCTCCCTCATACTCCTGTGCACTAGTACTTGATTGCTCCCCTCACCCTCTGCCAAAGCCCCGCTCACCTCAGAGATCTCTCCACCCTCACCTGAGCCACACTCCTGCTCCTCCTCATCCATCCTGTCGCTTCCATCCCCCTCACCCCTCTTGGTCACAGCTGCAGTGTTGCTGGTGCCTATTGGCCAAGCTGCAGTCCCCTATCCCCAGAAACCTCCCCACCCTCACCCCACTCCTGCTCGTCCCCACAGGAGTAGCAGCAGCCGTGGATGACAGGGCCCTTCCTAGCTGCCGCCACTGCCATGGCCACTTGTTCCTCTCAGGCCACTGACAGGCCCGAGCCCGTCCCTTACCTGCCTGCCTCTCTCAGCCAATGGCCTTTCCATTGTTTAACCCAAACAATGTTGGGTAGCCCCAAACAGCGGCAGTGGTTGACTGAGCCCTTCCTTGCTGCCAATAGGCACCGCAATGGCTGCTCATTCCCCTCAGGCCACTGACAAGCAGGCTCGGGCTGTCCCTTGCCCTTCCTTCTTTCTCTCTTGCCCTCCCCTCCCCCCCCCCTTCCTGAGTTAACAGAGCTTGTTCATCTTGTTTCCTCATCTAATTCACACAGTGGCAGCCTACTTCTCCTGAGGAGTTTCTTTCCTCCTCCCTCACGACTCCTCTCTTTGCAGACCCCTGCCCACTATCCATATATAGATAGATAGATTCTTCTCTCCTCTACAATCAAGAGCATCTTCTGACCAGTAACAGTTTCATTCCAACTATCCTTAACCATCACCGGCTCTTCCTCCCTATCTGCATATAGAATCCCCACTGCCCAATCACCATGGTGCTTCTGCTCTCACCGGCTCCTCCTCCCTATCTGCATATGGAATCTCCACTGCCTAGTCACCATGGCGCTTCTGCTCACAAACTCTTCCGAGAACTGCCATGCACAGGATTAGCCACGGGTACGCCTTAGAGAATTATAGATAGATAGATATCAAAAACATTTTACACAGATCCATAGCGCCAACGTTCAAAATACATATAAACACAAAGTACTGAAAAATGCCAAACATCACACCCTGTCCCTGAGAATTGTTCTGTATGGAGTGTTTGAAATCCACTCTCCTGAGAAAATTTAACCATCACCTTTTACATAGGGCCTTTCAAGTTCTGACTAAAATCTCCTTGTCTGGGATTTGCCATAGCGTTGCTTTACTGCCCCTACAAAGGCAGAGGTCACCTTTGAAGAAACTGAGTTAAGAAATTTGCTCTATGACTTCCACTCACTTCCCAGCCTTACCTAGTACCCACTCCTCTTCAGACCAGTAACGTTGCACACATGTAGATGTGAAAGGATATTACTGAACTTGCAAAAATTACTCCCATTTTTAGAGTAGCCCAAAGAGCAAAACATAGGGAAAGGAAAGCATCCACCAAAAAAGGCAATTAAAATCGAAACAAAAAAATACACCTGCTTCCAGCTTCTCTATTCTGGCTTCCTGTTGTTGGGAGTCTGCTGGCAAACAAAAATCAAACATATGAAATCACCTTATACTAAATCAGAGCATTGTGCCACTGAGGTCAGTATTGTCTGCAATGGCAAGCAAGCAGCTCTCCAAGTTTTCAAACAGGTTTTTCCCTCAACCCTACCTGGGGATGCCAGGAATTTATTTATATCTTTATACCGCCCTTCGTCCAAAGACCCCCAGGATGGTGAACAAAATGTTAAAACATCCTCAAAATGAACAGACATAGCTACAACCTAAGAGAGCAGGGGGCAACTTATTGGCCAAAAGCCAAAGTCAAATTGAACCTCTGGCCTTCTACATGCAAAGCATGTGCCCTGCCATCAAACAGTGGCCCATCCCTACCCATATTGGAAGTAACCTGACTAGAAAATAAGCCTACTTGCATCTTGATATGAAAAAGTAATGAGTAGTGTTTTACCCAAGATGAATGACTTATGGCCCCATTCCAGTAGCAAATGCCTCTTTTTCAAATGGTCAGTTTTGAAGGGACAGTTTTGGTTTAAGATTCTTTGTCAATTGGGTCTGGGGGTCTGGGCATAGTACCACTTGCAGATTTGGGAACAGTGAGCCCCAGAAATCCCTGCAGTTATTTTTGTATAACTCTCAAATTCCTGGTGCAGGAACAGGGCTAGTGCCATAGCCCTAAAGAAATGTCTGTACATAGCCCTCTGATTCCGTTTGTTACTTATACCACAGCTGAAGTCACTCATGGTGGTTGGTATTGATGTCAACAAAGATGCTGTGACCAAAGGAAACTCTGTTGTTGGATTTGTGGCCAGCACGAATATCAGATTGACGCGGTAAGATTTTCCATTCATAAAATTGGCATTTTTAGACTGTTTTAATGTCTGTCAGAAGTTGCAGTAGCAGCTTCACCCTGTAAAGATGCAGCCCCACATTGTTGTTTTCTGCTCAGTTCATGCAGTGTGAGATAAATGCCAGTGTGCTGCCATTTCACTTTTCTCATGGAAATGGAAACAATACATTGCTGTAATCCAGAGCTGCACAACCTGGGAGTTATTCACACTTGGCTTCAGGCTTTGGGGTAAACATTGAGCAAAGCCACTTCGAAGTACACTCTCAGCATTGAGGGAAGCAGCCCCTCCCCTCTGCTCTTGTTTTTCTTCTGAAACAAGTTCACATGCAGGCATCTTTGTTTTCTTTCTAGCCAATGCGGGGGCGGCGGGAGAGAGCTCCCTGCAGAGATAGATCTGCATTTCTGAAGAGAGCATGCTTCTTATCATGCTAATGGTTCTACGTCAGTGCCTCTCCCATTTGTTCAGGCGTTTTCAGAAAAAGTAGTTTAAAATCATCATTTTAAAAACCTGGACATACCTCGAGATAAGCTAGAATTTGCATCACAAAGCCCAGTTTGTTTATGGAGTAGGCCCAAAAATCTTGAAGGGACTTCAAGGGAAGTTTGTCTGGTGTGTGAACGCACACACTCTCTTCTGAAGGAGATTAGTGGCAGAAGCCCTGTGTGTAAAGCCTCCTGCAGATGTTTGATTACAACTCTCATCATCCCTCTATGGGCCACTGGCTGGGAATGGTGGAAGTTGTAGTCCAACAGCAGCTTGGCTGAAGTTGTGCAGCTTTGGATTACAGCAATGCATCTAATCCCTGTATATATTTGATCATTTTTTCCTACAAGTATGTGAGGTTTTATCTCTAAATCAATTTGTAAGTGCAAATAAGTGTCATAATAGAGATCAGTAACTGGTGGTCTTTGGGCTTTGAGGAACCCTTCCTTTTTTCATGGTTTCTTTAGATTATTGTAGGGAGTGTACAGAACCTGAGCAAAAACAGTGGAGGGAACTGTACAGACTTTAGAAAGCCCATTTTGCTTGTATTGTTAAAACAATGTTGACAACCTAGTAACTAATTTTCTTTCCTTTTATATCCAGCTGGTATTCGTGTTGCAGGCTACAGAGTTCAGGATCGAGCACTGCGGATTGCTTAAAGGCCTGCATGGATGGTAGGAGTGTCGTCTGTAGAAACTGATGAGAGTGCAGGCCTGGCTCTGTGCTGTGGCCGGGCTCATGTGTCCTACCTGTTTCCCCCTTCCTGTATTACTTGTGACAGTAGAGCCACAGCCTGACCACCTTTGTTATAGTATTGGCAGTAAACATCCCTGTAAATGTGATTTCTGGGTGCATCCCAAACTGGTAGCAATGTAAAGACACTGGGCTACATTCTGCACAGTCCCCCATTGACAGTAGTGACCTGCTGGGGCTGCTGCACAACTTCAAACGCAGGCAACCCTGACAGTGTAGCGATGGAGCCGCCACCGAATGCCTTTAAAGCGCTTCCAGGCATCAGTCCAATGCTCCTTTACATTGTTTCTGTGCTGCTGCCCAAAAGCACTTTAAAGTCTACACCGTCAGCCAGGCTGCCTTTGAAGTTGCCCAGCAGTTGCCCAGCGGGTGGGTCACTACCGTTGACAGGGGAATGCGCAGATTGTAGCCTACTAAACCTGCTTGCTTGGGACCTTTCTGCCTGGGTCCTTTCGTTGTAAGTTTCTCAGAACAGGGCAGGGTCTTAGAAGATTCTTATGTTTTCACATCCAAAGTGTCTGTTCTACCAAGAATACTCTTAAGATAATGCAGCCTGAAATATGAAGTGAGGCTGGAGAGAGTAGTTTTTAAGAGAGTTAAAAGTATTTTCTGCCCTTGGTGTACACTAGGCCTAGAGTACTTGTAATGTGCCAGATCAGGCTCAGTCCACCCTCCATATACCAGGACTTGCCAGATGCCTTACAACACATCCTGGTTTTTGGCGGTAGTAGACAGGCAGCAAATTGAGAGAGTTTTTCAAGGGGATGGACTGTAGTTCAGGGTATGTTGTAGCTTCTCATGCAGAAGATTTTAGGCTCAGTCTCTGGCAAATCCATCTAGAGCAGGTACAGACCTTTGTTTAAAATCTTGGAGAGCTGTTGCCAGTCGGTGTAGATACTTCTGGGTTAGATCAAAGGTCTGATGGTATGGCAGTTTCCTGTGTAGCAAGTCCCTGCCTGGCTGCCATGCATGCATGGTTGGTGAGTTGTGTTCATCATGAGGGATCACAAGTTGTTCAGGCTGCTCTACATATTTTTGTGTCCCATTGTCATGCCTCAGATCAGACAAGTTTTTGAACTACTACAACTATCTAAAACCTGTTTATCAGAAGAGAAAATGTGATGACGGTATACACCAGGGGTTCCCAACCTTGGGTCTCCAGATGTTGGACTATTTCCTCCATAATTCCCAATAACAGTAAACAAAAGCCATGAGATCCCACTCGGGACCAAAGGCGGACAACCTCTGTTATACACCATTGTCATTAGCAATGCTTCTTCCATATCCCCGTCAGTACTGAAACATTCTATTCCAGCCTCTGGAGATAGAATAGAATGGAGATTTCCCCCACCCCAATTTCCCAAACAAGTGACACAGGCATCTTTAAACAGTGTTTAAAGTGATATCCCTTTCAATTGCAAATAAAGGTGTTCATCACTTTCATTAATGTGAAACTCAAATGGGATAAGCTTGTCCCTGCAATGAGCCCCACACAGAACTGGCAAGGTGACTCCACTCTGTATTTTCTTCTTGCAATTCTGTAGGCGCCCTAAGTAAATGGCAACAGTGTAATGGGCAGTTACCCACACGCATAATAGTGTATCGTGATGGCGTTGGAGATGGCCAGCTAAAAATGGTGGTAGACTATGAAGTCCCACAGCTACTGAATGCCATTGGTGAATGGAGCAATAATGTTTGCAGGTAAAATACATTTTCTCTCCTGCTTGTCCTGTAAGGCAGATGGTTCAAAATGTCATTGGGAAGAGATCTGTGACATTCTCCCAGTGCAGGTATAATATTGCCCAGTTTTCTAACCATGTGTTAGGAAATGAGGAATCCACAGATTTGCACATTCCTCCTTTCTCCTCCCTTCTTGAATATGAATTCCATGTTAACTTACCATGTTTAGCTCGAACCACAATGTAGAAATCTACATCTAATCGGCTGTAAACTTAAGAACATAAGAACAGCCCTGCTGGATCAGGCCCAAGGCCCATCTAGTCCAGCATCCTGTTTCGCACAGTGGCCCACCAGATGCTGCTGGAAGCCACAGGCAGGAGTTGAGGGCATGGCCTCTCTCCTGCTGTTACTCCCCTGCAACTGGTACTCAGAGGTATCCTGCCTTTGAGGCTGAAGGTGGCCCACAGCCCTCCAACTAGTAGCCCATGATAGACCTCTCCTCCATAAAGTTATCCAAGCCCCTCTTAAAGCCATCCAGGTTGTTGGCTGTCACCACATCTTGTGGCAGAGAATTCCACAAGTGATTATGTATTGTGTGAAAAAGTACTTCTGTTTGTTGGTCCTAGATTTCCCTGCAATCAATTTCATAGGATGACCCCTGGTTCTAGTGTTATGTGACAGGGAGAAGAATTTTTCTCTATCCACTTTCTCCACACCATGCATGATTTTATAGACCTCTATCATGTCTCCCCGCATGTTGTTTGAAGCTAACCATGGTTAGTGAAAGCACTAGTACAGAAACAATGCTAAACTGTCCTATTAACATAATTTTTAATATTAAAAAATAGCTGTAACCCTGTACAGCATTGGAAATAGGGCCAGAAGTCCCACCTGGCCCATCACTCACCACCTTGCTGCACCACCCACAGTTACAGCAGCGATTGTCTGCAGAGGCAAATGCCGAAATGCCCCAGGCTGCCAACCACAGAGGCAACCGCCATAACGGTTTTGGCATTCACCAGCAAGGAGGTGAGTGACATGTTGGGCAGGACTTCCAGCCCTGCTTTCAGTGCTGTTCACGGTTACAGTGAGGGGAGGGGTTAAAGCATATGTATAGGGCTTTGGAGAACTCCAAATTGAAAGGAGAGGAGAGAATGTGTGGACATGTTAAGGGGAGGATCCTGGGCACTTCCAGTCTACGAAGGGGTTGATCAGACAGTATAGTATCTGCATCAGTCTACTCTGTGGTGGTGATGCCCTATTGCAGCCACTATTATGACTGGGCAAGGTGATTGAGCGGGTGGTGGTCTCTCAGCAGTTTTGGATGATGCAGATTATCTAGACACATTTCAAACTGTGGGCTATGGGGCTGAGACTGCCTTGGTCGGCCTGATGGATGATCTCCAATTGGTTATCGGCAGAAGGAGTGTGACTCTGCTGATCCTTTCGGATCACTTTGTGATATCGATATCATCGACCATTGTATCCTTCTGGACTACCTGAAGGAGGTGGGATTGGGTGGCATTGTTTTACAGTGTTTCTATTCCTACCTCTCTGATAGATTACAAATTTTGTTGCTTGGAGACTGTTGTTCTACAAAGTGAGAACTAAAGTGTGGAGTTCCACAAACCTCCATACTGTCTCCAGTGCTCTTTAACATCTACATGAAAACCACTGGGAAATATCATCAGGAGGTTTGTTGCAGGGTGTTATCAATATGCTGATGACACTCAGATCTACTTTTCCAAATCAACCTCTTCAAGAAATGGCATATCTTCCCTAAATGCCTGCCTGGAAGCAGTAATGGGCTGGCTGAGGAATAACAAACTGAAGTTGAAACCAAATAAGAAGGAAGTATTGACTGTGGAGGGTCAGGAACCCAGAGATATTTTAGATCTGCCTCTTCTGGATGGGGTTATACTCCCCCTGAAAGATCAGGTATGTTGCTTGGGAGTGCTCCTGGAGCCAAAGCTCCCCCTGATTTCTCAGGTTGAGGCAGTGGCCAGGAGCGCATTTTATCAGCTTCAGCCGATACATCAACTACGCCATTTCTGGAGGTAAATGACCTTAAAACCGTGGTGCATATGCTGGTAACCTCTAGGCTTACTGTAATGCTCTCTACGGGGGGCTGCCTTTGTAGTCTGGAAACTACAACTGGTACAGAATGCGGCAGCCAGATTGGTCTCTGGGACAACACGAAGGGACCACATAACACAGATTTTAAAAGAACTCTAGTGGCTGCCAGCTCCTTTGGTGGTGACCTGGGCATTCTCTGCAGCTGCCCCGGGGCTTTGGAATATGCTCCCTGCGGAAATAAGAGCATCTCCTTCTCTGTTTGTTTTCAAGAAGACCCTCAAAACTCACCTGTTCTCACAGGTTTTTAATTATAATTAATTTTAATAATTTGTTGTAATAACTGTTTTATGCAATTGTTTTTATTGTGTTGCTTGGATTTTAATCTGTGACTTTTTATAATGTTTTAAATTTTGTACATTGCCTAGAGATGTATATATCAGGCGATTAAAAATATGATAAATAAATAAATACACCAAAGCATATTAAACCATCACACCTGTTAGGGCTAAGAACTACTCTTTTATCAATATCTGTTGTTTAGCAGTGTGAATGCTAGTGAAGAGTGAGTGATTAAACATGCAATCATGTACTCATCTTTTAAAATGTCCTTCCTTTTTTATCACAAGACCAAAACTATCCCTGGTTGTGGTCAGGAAGAAATGCCTTCCTCGCTTCTTCACTGAGGCCAACAAGAGCCTGCAAAATCCTCCTGTTGGGACAGTTATTGACACAGAGGCCACTCGACCTGAATGGCAAGTATATATAGGAGCAAAAGGAAAATCCGTGTGATGCTGGCTTCTCGGAGCCCAGTTTTAGTTCTTTTCACCAGTTCCAAATCAAGAGTATTCCCTTGCTTGCACACTTAGTTTTTTGTTTTTTAAATCTTATTGTATGTTCAAATTAATTGCTGGTTTTGCTAGAGTGCCTTTACAGTTTTATTTGTTTATTTTTATTTACGGTTCAGGAAGTAAGCGGATAACCAGATGCTGAGATAAATGTTCTTTTTATACCGTGTCATATTCCAGGAACTGAATGTTTTGGGACAGAAGAATTCACAGTAGATCTCTTTACCCATCAAGGTGTGGAGAGGGTGGGATTGACTTAATAATGAACCTCTGAGTCTTTGGTATGGCTGACTCATGCAAGCAAGCCAAGCTGTATGCCAAATTCTTCCACATGCCAAAACTTCATATTCTGTGATGTAACAAAAGAACAGCTTTTTCATACAAATGCTGCTGAGAAACAATGATAGATACTCTTAACAGTGTGGAGGCACTGTCTGCAAAGTGCTTCCACAGCATTAAGACATGCTGAGTCATGCTGTGGGGGCAATGAATGCAATTTTTTTCTGCTCTCTCTTCTCCCTGGAAGCACTATTCAACAAAATATGTCCCTGAGGGTTGTGTGGCCCTCAAGAACATATTTTTGGGTGTTAAACAGCATTGCTGGGGGCAGATCAGTGAAAATATCATCCCCCCCCCCCACACAGTGCAACTCTAAATTACTAATTGCTTCTATACTGTTAAGTGAAGATGTCAGCCAGTAACTTCCTCTGCTGCCCAATCTCCTGGGCTACCATACCTAAATAGCCTCCATAAATCCAGAATGACAACTAGCTCCTACTGAAAACATGTAAAACAAAGGAGCCACCATAATTGTGAATACAGCAAGCTGACTAATAGTTGAGAGCCATTGTGGTGAATTGTTTAAGGACTTAGACTTGAGACTATGTTCACATCCCTGCTCTCTGAGTCACCTTGGGCCAGATACACTCTCTCAACCTAACCTACCTCACAGGGATAATGTGAGGATAAAAGTGGGTAGCCATTTCCATATATGCTCCTCTGACCTTTGGAGGAAAGATGTGATATAAAGTTAGGAATAAAGAAATAAAATTATAGATGAAGTTTTGTGTAAGTGCCTCACTCTCTGTATTTCTTATGGGCACAAGGTATACATTCACTAGTAAAGACACAATTTGGTGAAAGGGGCAGTTCTCAGCTGCTGGTCAAGGACATCTCTAGGGGTTATCCCCCTCATGTGCTATTAGGCAGGACTATGTTATTTAGCGTACAGGATGATATGGGTGCCAAAGGACAGAACAGCTTCTCAAAGGCTACCAGAGCCCCCAGGTTGCCACCTTCTTAAGTGTTGGTACTGGCTGCTAAAATGTCATTTAAATTAGCATTTCTGATAGCCATTACATCGGCAAGAAGGGTATCAAAACTGCAAGTGTTATCAGTCCGCAAGTCATACTGCATATTCACAGAAGAGTCTATACGCCTTCTACCAAATCCCTTCATCTGTCTGGGGTTGCCATATTCTGGCTCTCCAAATCCGGATGCCTAATTTGCATATTATATAAATTGGCTTGAAAATAATTTTTGAGCAGAATAGTGACTGCACATTTTTCTCCATAACTCTGCTTCTACAAGAGCTAGAGCTTAGCTTTAAAAGAAGAAGAAGAAGAAGAAGAAGCTGAAATCCAGGCAGATCTGGGTGGGTTAACAATCTGGGTGAGATGCTTAAAATCCAGGTGAAACCCGAAATTCCAGGGGGCATGGCAACTCTACATCCGTCCTAAGGTGGTGTCACCTTTTCATCAGTCACAGGATATTCTTCTTCCTTCATTTTGTCTGCTTCCTAAGCAGCCAGAGGAAAAAGCATGACACACGCTGGATGTTAGGTGATGTCTTAAGAAGTATATAAAGTGATGAGTTTCCTTCTGGACAACAGATTTCCTGTTTGTTTCATTCCTACCTGGTTCCATGGGAAAAGCAGTAACTTGCTCTGCTATCGCCAGATGGATTGGAACGTGCACAGTGCTAGCATATGAAGCACAACATCTTAGTCCTCCTACACATATAGTCACACATTCCACAAGAGCAGCAGTGACATCTGCTATGTTTTCATTGAATGCTCCGGTCCAGGAAATTTGTAAGGCAGCATTAGACCATCACTTAAGAAACCTCACATCATTGGCCAGAACTATTAACTGGATTTTGCCTCACAAAAGAAGATGGTCAAGTAGCAATCATGACTAAAACATCCATTTGTTACAGTTACTTAGAAGAGAGTCGGTGTGGTGTAGTGGTTAGAGTGTTGGACTAGGACCGGGGGGACCCAATTTCAGTTTCAAATCCCTACTCAGCTGTGAAACTCACTACCTCAGAGGGTTGTTGTGAGTATAAACATAACCATGTACACCTCTCTGGGCTCCTTGGAGGAATCGTGGGATATAAATGTAAAAATAAAGTGTTATCGGGCTGGTTAGCAGCAGATGCTTGTCCTAATAAAACTTAATAGATACTTATCTTAATGAGCACATATTTTGTACAACTTTTCCCACTGCTGATTCTGACTTTGCCCAACAGGTATGACTTTTTCTTGATTAGCCAACTTGCCCGTCAGGGGACTGTCAACCCTACATACTACAACGTGGTTTATGACGACAACGGATTAAAGCCAGACCATATGCAGCGTCTAACGTTTAAGATGTGCCACTTGTACTACAACTGGCCGGTAAGTGAGCAGTCTGTGATCTGGTCTCAGAGGCTAAGGCCTAGTGATCACAAACAGCAGTTGAATTGGTGTAGATATATATTTTTAATGGAAAGATAGGAGAACAGTGATCAGCAAACATAATAAAATAAAACATCTGCTTTTGGACATGACAACTTCAAACTGCCAGTGGGGGCTTACAACAGTAAGCGCTCTTCTCTTCCATATGCATAAAATTCATGCACATGGGAAACTACGGACCATATTATACATTATAAGAAGCCTATCCTTAAGAGATTAGTTTAAAATGGGATCTCAACCTTGAGTTCCCCAATATTGTTGGAGTACAATTTCCATAATTCCCATCCACAATGGCCAAAGTCCATTGTGGCTGGTTATGATGGGAGTTGTCGGCTGAGAATTCCCAGCTTAAAGCTAGAAGTGTTTCTTTTTGTTGCTGAGCTAAGTCGATATGATCAAGATTGTGCCATGCAGGGAGGAAAGGTTAGCAGTTAGCTGTGTTTTATTTCTGCCCCAAATAAACCTATATGTGGTGATTTAAGAACATAAGAAAAGTCCTGCTGGATTGGGCCCAAGACCTATTTAGTCCAGCATCCTGTTTCACATAGTGGCCCACCCAGTGCCTCCAGGAAGCCCACAAGCAAGAGATGATGAAGGCATGCCCTCTCTCCTGCTATTGTTCTCCGGCAACTGATATTCAGCCTGAAGGCAGCCTATAGACATCAAGCCAGTATACCAACCTGTTCTCCATGAATTTGTCTAAGCTCCTTTTAAAGCCATCCAAGCTAGTGGCCATCACTGCATCCCATGGCAGAGCATTCCATAAGATTAATTATGTGCTGTGTGAAAAAGTACTTCCTTTTGGCAGTGCTAGATTTCTTGACAATCGGTTTCATGGGATAATCCCTGGTTGTAGTGGGGACGGAGGGATGGGGGCAGGAGAGAGAATTATCTCATCTTTTTTCTTTTTCTTTTTTTACAGCTAGTTGTAGCAAATAGCCACATCCGGGGAGAGGGGAATTCCTTGGTGGGGAAATGGTGCAGGGAGAAGTCTTAACCCCACCCTTCTGTGCACACCACAGTCCCTCCCAATGCAGATTTGGGCGCTTTTTGTAAAAAGACAGACATGTTTAGTTCTAGGCCTGTCTATTACAGGCTTAAGGTGATGTGCTGTTTGGCCCTAGATGTCAGGCATAAGGAGGACTCTAGCCTATCTCACTCACATACTAATGAATCTTAAATATCTTTGTTTATATAATCCCATAAAGATACAAAATAAGCCTAACAATATTTAGATGAGCTGGATTTGCAATATGTTGCAAAGCAGGTACATTTCATTAGTGCAAAGCTAAGTAATCGGTGCTGAATATCTCTGTGGAAGAGTTTGTGCATTTTGAGGACACTGGATTGTAACTTACCACTTTCTGCAGAAATTAGTAGTTCAGGAAGCCTGATCTCCTCTTTTTTGGTTTCTAGGGCTTAATCAGAGTCCCAGCACCATGCCAGTATGCGAGTAAGTTGACTTTCTTGGTGGGCCAGAGCATCCACCGTGAGCCAAGCCTGGAACTTGCAGACAAACTTTTCTATTTGTGAAGGATGTCGAGAGACAAGCTTGCTCCAAGATCCTTAATAGGAAAAAGTGGCTAGGAGCACAAGAAAACTCAGAATTTCTGCTGGTTTTGCTGTTTCAAGTTTACAAATTTTCAATTTCAAGAAGCCTACAATCAAGCAAATAGATGTTGAAGTGCGAGATCATACAGATATTTTACAAAAGGGCTGTTCTTATAGTTGAACCGTTGCTTTTCAAATAAAAATTGTATTCTGTGTTTATGTAAAACTTGCTTATTCTTGTCGTGATTCTTGGTGTATTCACCATTGGGCAATGTTCTGAACATCAGATGTTTTCATGCAGTATTACTCAAACGGGATCATATCCCAGAAGGTTAAATGGTTTTCATTTTAAATGTTCAAAAGGATAACTCACATCTCATGGATGCCATTTTCTCAGAGTATGTTGGTAAGTTCATTCCGATTGATGATGCTTGGACATTAAACCCTTTAGGTAAAAAGACTGTTGTTTTCAAGTGAGGAATAAAGGTCTTTTTCTCTCTTTCACAGAGAGGGCATTTTTCCTGCTACTGGTAGGATCAGCCAGGAAAAAGCGAAAGGCAAAGGAGGAGCTGGTGCTTTCATTGGCTCTTAGACTGAAACAACCCTACTAAGCAATCCCCTATACATTGATTCAAATAGGCTGTACTAGCTGTACTCTGCTTACATTATCACCATGGCTTCTAGTTCATCTAATAACATAGACTAAATCATTTTTCTAGAGTTACATACACCCTTTTGGTCTAACAATATTAACCTGGCTTGCATGCATACTAATTGTATTTAGTATTTTTGCGGGGGAGTAACAGCAGGAGAGAGGGCATGCCCTCAACTCCTGCCTGTGGCTTCCAGAAGCATCTGGTGGGCCACTGTGCGAAACAGGATGGTGGACTAGATGGGCCTTGGGCCTGATCCAGCAGGGCTGTTCTTATGTGTGATGCTGTTGAGGCAGCACAAGCAATGCATCTGCGCAGGAGCCCTACAGGACAATTCTAAAGCTCCTCACAATGCTCCTGTCCTGCCTTCAGGCCGCCAGCATGACTGTTGCAAAAGGTGGCTGGAAGTCATTGCTCTTCAGTTTCTTTCTGACTTGAGTAATTCTTCCAGTTAAGAATTATGTGGGCATAATATTTCTGATCATCTGTGTAAACTCTGCAATGTACTTTAAAAACAAAGCAGAAACCATGTCTAGTTAGCTATCATAGGAGTCATGGAACTACTGACACTCGGTATCTCCTCATTCAAATAAAGCCTAATTGAACACAATGAGGTCATTCACAATCAAAAACTGATCTTTATAGGTCATGAGGGGCACTCACAACTTGGTCTTCTGCGCCGCGCAGAAAGCCTCGGAAGAATCTTTAGCTCCGTTTAGGCGCGTGCTTGCCCTTTAAGGCATAGTGATATCAGAGCCTTGAAAGAGTGCCTATAGTACCAGCAGTAGAGCACCTCCCTCTCCAGTTCCTTCTCGTCCACTGTTCATGCTGCCTCGGGAGGAATCTGTTCCTGTCCCTCGGGATCCTGTGAGAAGTTTAGAGCCTGTTTTTTCTGACTGATTTCTGGTTTTTGGCTTTGGACTGTTGTCTTTGACTACTTCTACTTGCTATTCTGGACTGTTTCTAGCCCTGTGGAATTGACTCTGACTGCTTCTGGACTTGGCTTACTTACCCCCTCTGCTTTCGTTTTATCTCTGATTTTTGAACTCACCTCAGACCATTTTTGGATTATGGCTATGTCTACCCCTAAAAGCTCCAAGTGCTGCTCCACCTGTAAAGGCATGATGCCCTCTTCGGATGGGCATGCTGACTGCCTAATTTGCTTGGAGGACTCACATAACACCAGTGCGTGCAAAGTGTTTCTTTCCTTTCAGAAGAAAACATGACTAAGTTGTGAACTTCGTTTGAAAGCTTCCCTGTATGAAAATATACTTCTGCCGTGAACCCTGAGACCGAGCCTGCCTTCGCCTCCTCGTGTCACAGCGCCTAGTAGGCCAACAACCTCAGTATCGATCTTGGTGCCAGCTCCATCGACGCCTACTCCTTCGACATCAACAGACTCTTTTAAAAAGCCGTTGGATGGGGGCACGAAAAGCACAGGCATAGGTATGAGCGGCAGCATTGGGCATTGTCGGAGCCTTACAAAAAGAATGGGGAAAGCATGGCTCATCAGAGTCATTGGCCAAGGCTAAACCAGCACTTCTGGAGTCGACTGGATCGGCATCAAAGACTTCATCCTCTGTGCCGGTGAAGACACCTTCTCCAGCGACTGTGCAACCAGGAACTTCCTATTCACCTCTTCCAGCGCCGGCCTCTTCAGTGTCAAGGCCCAAGGGCAAGGCGACATCGACTTTGACAGGACACTGACCTTTGACGCCAAGATGCTTGATGTCGACATCTACTGCATCCCCAGCTCTGAAATGTTCAACACTGGTGGCATCAGGTACACAAGTGGCACTGTTGGCACAGTCAGTGCCAGTGCTGATGCCAATTCAATTTTTGTCCATGGTTTCTCATCACTTGTCACCAATTTGCTCAGCACCGATGTCTCCAGTTGTAATCTCCCATAATGTAACAGCGGTACAGTCACCACAGCACCCAGCAGAAGTCCCAATTACACCTTCCTTGGATTCTCCAGTTCTTCAGAATTTGCTGTGCCAGGAACTTGAGAAACTCTTCAGCTTGGCGAGTTCAACTCTTTCTGGATCCACCTTCAAGGGATTTACACTTTCACAAGTGTAAATCAAGTGTACACTTGACGTGGAAGAGTCTAATTCTCCTTTACCAGTCCCTAGAACTACTGGTGGTCTTTCCAATTTGACCCTACAATGTCCTTCAGTGTTACCCTTTAGAGAACGCTACCACTTCTTGGCTTCATGAGCCTAGTGTGGTCCTTTGGATTATGGCAGTTCCCCAGGGGCCTTTGACTCACCTCACCTCAGGCACAGAGAATGCCCTTGTTCACATGCTCTTTCTGGTTCCCTGGTGCTCCCTTTTGATTTTGAGGAGTACAGACTTAGGAAGACAATGCACCTGCAGGAACCCATTCCGGATTTGGAACATGTTTTTCCTATCCCATGTAAGGTGCCTGCTGTTCCTTCTGCACTTTCAGGGCTGCCACATCATTGTCTAGAGCACCAACAACAACCCTAGTTCTGCCTGTCATGCTGGTTCCGGATTTTCCACATGTGCCTCTCTGGCCAGTGCCTCCTGCACTGCCTAGGCTGCCGGAACCTGTGTATCTGCCTTTGGTTCCAGAGTCACCTTCTACACCATTGCTTCCGAACCCTGCTGATCCTCTTCCCCAGGACCCTGATTCAGATGGGGAATTGTCCTACGTCTTGGACCCAGAATTAGATGCTTCAGAGGTCACTCTGGGGACTTTGCCGGATGATAATGTGGGCAGTAGGCCTCCGGACTCCCCTTCAGAAGAGACAAAGCACCCAGATACAAGAAATGGCTAGGGCCTTAGTTCTTGAGGTCCCTCCACCGGAGGACACAGGAAGAGACACGGTGTATAGTTATCTCTCAAGCTCCTCCGTGGTGTGCCCTACAGCGCTCCTGATGTTGACATCATTGGTGGCAGCTGCTAAAACCGCCTGGTTGGCTCCAGTGACGGCTATGCTGCTATGCCAAAAGACTGGAAAATTTGTACCGGGCTCAGGAGGCTTCCTGCCCCTTCCTCTTTAAGCACCTGGCTCCAATCCCACTGGTGGTTGATTGTGTGTTCCAGTCCAGATCTTCACGGAAACACTCAACACCAGTTGATAAGAAAGGGAGAAAACTGGACTCACTGAAACTGAGTCAAAGGTGCTGGCTGGGTCCATAGAGGTATGGCGCCATGCTTGGCTTCATTATACACCACTGGAGACAGGTATGAAAGAAAAAATAGAAAATCTTCCCTTCGCTGGAGAAGGTTTGTTTTCTAAGGTCACAGATGAGGCCATGGAGTGGCTGAAAAAGTCTCGGTTTACCACCAAGACTTTTGCTCAATTCCAGCAGTCATCCTCATACCACCAATGGTATCGGTCTTGGTTTAAGCAACGGTACCAACCTCGCCCCTCACCAAAAAAATAGGTTCTTACTGAGGGGATTCTAGACAATACGCAAGGCTCCCTTTCCACTAGCGCCAAAAGGGCCAACAAAAAGTGAAGGTCCAAGAAGAACCTAAGCAGCCCTTTTGAGATATCTGGCCTGGAAGTATCTTTTCCTCTCCCTTCAGTTAACATCCACCTCATCCCTTACCTACCTTCCTGGTGTCATATTACATCAGACACCTGGGAGTTATGCATAGTGCGTGATGGCTATGCCATTGAATTTGACTCCATCCCTGCCCATGCAGGCATAAAATACACCCACTCAATTCCTATCTTTGAAGAAGCAGTAGCTTCGCTCCTCCAAAAGGATGCCATAAAACCAGTACCATCTTTTACCATGCACACTGTGTTCTATTCAAGATACTTCCAGGTCCCCAAGCATGATGGTGGACTACGTCCCATCCTGGACTTAAGGGAGCTGAGCAAATTTGTCCAAACTGCAAAGTTTCGTATGATCTCTCTTCAATCAATCTTGCCTCTCTTGTGGGAGGAGGAGTGGTTTGCATCTTAAGACCTCAAAGACGCTTATTTCCACATATCTATGTGGCACCGCCAGTTCTTATGCTTCTGTTTGGGCACCCAAGCTTACCAGTATAAGGTGCTTCCCTTTGGACTCTGTACCAACCCTAGGGTCTTCATAAAGTGTATGGCGGCTGTCATTGCTTATTTGCATGTTCCATCTGTATCAGTTTTTCCCTATTTGGATGACTGGCTTTTTACAGCAAGGGGTAAGTCTACTCTGCAGTTCAACTTGCAACTTACACTCTCTCTTCTGGCTGATCTAGGACTCACTGTCAATCTGAAAAATCTGTTCTGGCCCTTCAAAGGACTCTACAGTACATCGGGGCAGTGCTGGATGCAGGCAAGAAATGTGCGTACTTACCTGCAGAATGCATCCAGGCCATCTCTGTGGTGGTTGCCTTCCATTCTGCCTCCATCATTCGCTCCATCCAGCGATTGTTGGGCCTGATGGCTTCTTGTACAACAACAGTGGAGAATGCACACCTCAGGATGAGGAGACTGCAACTCAGGCTGCTGTCTGTCTTCCAGCCGACTCTAGACAGCCAAAACAAGTGGTTAGTGGTGCCAGATAATGTCTTACATGATATATTATGGTGGTCTCAGCCGGAATCCCTGATACAAGGGACACCCTTTCAGTTGTTGAGCTTCATGGGTTACTACAGATGCATCCATGCAGGGCTGGTGTGCTCACTGTGGGTTTCTGAATTCACAAAGTTTGTGGAATCCCCAGCAAAAGGAACTCCACATTAACTTCTTGGCGCTCCTGGCTGTTTTCCTGGCCTTTAAGGCATTTCTGCCCATCCTCCAGGGCCAAATGGTTCAAATGTATATTGATAATACTACGGCTATTGCCTACTTGAACCACCAAGGAGATACTGTTGCCAGGTCTTTGAACAACCTTGCCCTAAAACTCCGGGACTGGTGCCTAGGTTATGAGATCACACCCATGGCCATCCATATCAAGGGGGAGGATATTATTCTGGCTGATTCCCTTAGCCAGGATGTCTCCTCTGCTCTCCATGAGTGGGAGCTTAAAAACATTGTATTGTTGGACCTCTTTGCTTCGTGGGCCACTCCAACTATGGACTTGTTGGCCACAGTGAATAATGCTAAGTGCCCTCTATTCTGCTCTAGGGTGAGCCTTGGCACCGGATTAATTGGAGACGCCTTCCAACTGCATTGGCGGGGCAGGCTTTATTACCTTTTTCTTCCTTTCCTGTTGTTGTCAAGGATAATAGGAAAGATCCTTCAGAAGCACACTCAATGCATTCTGGTGTGCCCCTGGTGGCCCAGGCAACCGTGGTTCCCAGCTGTGCAAGGGATCCTACCTTTGCCTTCCGCCTTGTCAAGATCTCCTCACGAGAGAAGGGGGTCAGGTCTTCCACCATCCTTATCACTGATGATGTGGAGGCTGAACTTCTATATAGTATCCTGTTAAATGAAAGAAAGGCCTCTACAAGAAGGTCCTACAAATGCATATGGAAGCGTTTCACATCCTATGCTGCTTCAAAGGGCTTTAACCCTTTCCAAGCCTCAATAGGACAGATACTCCTCTACCTTGCTCACCTCAAAGGGCTGTAAGTTTACAACACCTCCATCGAGGTGCACCTGGCTGCCATTTCAGCACACCACCAAGGCTGGGATGATAAATCTGTCGTTGTCCATCCTGACTCCCAACGTTTTTCTCGAGTTAATAACCTGTATCCTCCAGTGCGGGTGCCCATTGAGCCTTGGAGCCTCTCACTGATGTTGTCCACACTTACAGAGGCCCCCTTTGAACCATTGCTGTCTGCCTCCGTGAGATTGCTGTCTCTGAAAACTATCTTCCTTGTTGCCATCACTTCAGCAAGGCAGGTCAGTGAACTCGCTGCCCTGAGGGTGGACTTCCCTTATACTAAGTTCTATCTGGATAAGGTCATCCTTCACCCGTATCCTAACTTCCATCTGAAAATTGCATCGGATTTTCATATTAACCAGGACATTGTATTGCCTACCTTTTTCTGTGACCCCTTGAACGTTCGAAGCATGCCCTGGACAGAAGAAGGTGTTTGCTTTATTTTTTGGATCGCACTAAGACAGTCAGGCGGTCAAACAAACTGTTTGTCTTCTATACAGGGACAAGTAAAGGTCTTGCCATCTCAAAGATTGTCCAATTGACTAGTTCAGTTAATCTTCTTTTGCTACAAAAAGCAAAGCATTCAGCCACCCTCCAAGATCAGGGTGCATTCCACTAGGTCCATGGCCACCTCAGCTGCCCCCATGTTGGGCATTAGTATGAAGGACATCTGCAGGGCTGCTACCTGGTCCCCGGACCTGCCCTTTGTCCAACATTATGCTGTGGACTGACAGTTTGCTTCAGAGGCCAATTTTGGTTGGGCGGTCCTAAAGAAAGTACTGTAATCGCTAGCACCCACCTCCTTTCTACACAGAGTTAGCCACTCACCCAATTGTGATTGACCATGGACCCCTACAGAGATAAACATGTTCCTTACCTGTAACTTATGATCTCTGTGGGGTCCATGGTCACTCACAAAGCTAGCCATCCCCTCTGCTAGCTTCTTTTTGACTTTTCCTGTTCACTTACTTGTCTTGCTGTGATGCTTGTTGTCTTCTCCTCTGGATGATGATAGTCTCTTTGCAGCGTCCATCTCAGGAACCAAAGAGGGAGGCACTCTACTGCTGGTACTATAGGCACCCTTTCAAGGCTCCGGTATCACTATGCCTTAAAGGGCTAGCATGCGCCTAAACTGAGCTAAAGATTCTTCTGTAGACCCAGTTGTGAGTGGCCGTAGACCCCCACAGAGACCATAGGTTACAGGTAAGCAGCCTGGTTTTCTACCCAGGTTTGGGAGCTGTATGTGCTCCCAATTTTTGGTGGAAGCAAGGTAGGAGGAAAACCTTGGTAGAAGTGATTGTGTGTAAGCAAAATGGGGGGAAAGCTACCTAGTTTTCCTCTAACTTTGCTTCCACAGAGCCAAAAATTGAGAGCGCACACAGCTCCCAAACCTGGGTAGGACACAGTTTTTGATTGTGTGAATGACCTCATCAGCTTAGTTCAGGTGTGTAATGCTAAGCCATGGTTTAATGCTAAGATAAGTTGCTGCTGTGAAGCTCAGGCTCATACATTCCCCTCTCCTTTTTCTACATATTGTACATTAAAAGAGAAGAGTGAAATTTCCATTTTAAGAAATCATATTATTATTATTATTATTATTATTATTATTATTATTATTATTATTATTATTATTATCATCAATAATAATAATAATAAAAAGCACAGTTCTTCATTGTGGTCTTCTATGCCTTACACCCATGGGCTTGCACCCGCGCAGAGCCCAATTTGGAATGTCCCAAGCTTGTTACAATTTGGTGGGAACCCTGCCCCCTCTCCTCTATACGCCTGTGCCTGCCTCTCCCTCCTCATTTTTTCCTCGTTTGTGGACAGAAGAGCACTCTGAGTTTCTATTGGGGGGAAAAACAACTCAGTTAAGTCTTCCATTTATTTCTTTTTTCCTTTTCTACCCAGTGTTTTTTACTTGTCATTTTGCGTTTTTATTTCCACACACACACCCGTGTCCCTCCCTCCCTTCCCCGCCCAGGGAGTATCCTCTTCAGACCTTCGCTTCTCCTATGGCCCCAAAGGTTGTAAAAGTCGCCTTTAAGATGTGCACCTGCTGTACCACCAAATCACCATCTACTGATGGCCAAAGCCAGTGTGTTTTTTTGCTTGGGAGAAGAGCACATAGTAGAGACTTGTGCCCACTGCTCTAACTTCATGAAGCAAGCCCGCAAAAACCAGGCCTACAGGCTCTGCTCTTGGCTTTGGGAACAGGCCCCGTGTGCCTCTAAAGTCGCTAAAATGCAGTCCACTGGGCTTGAGACCTCAACTCAGAAACCAAGCACCATGGCAGCACTGCGCCTTCAATGCCTCCCCTGGCTAAACAATCAGGTCTCAGCATGATCTTGAAGCTGCACCCAGAGCCTATGGCTCATTCAGACGACTTCGGTACCACCCGCCTCTATACTGACAGCTCAGCAGACTCTTCTAAAAAAGAAGTGTCCTTGGTCAGATCCTACTTTGGACACACACAAGGCACAAAAGAGATCTGTATCAACAGATTCTGCCCTATGCCTTAAAAAGAAGAAAAAACTCTTGAACCCGTCAGATCCCTCCGCTGCATCAGAAGGGGTTGTTTCTGCATCAGATTCGATGCATTGGATTTGATTGCATCGGATTCAACAAGCCTCTCCATGCTTGGTGGACTCCCATATGGTTCCAGAGGACCTGGATGTGATCTTTGACCCTGACGAGTTTGAAGCAGAGCTCAAATGCAAAGTCCGAAGGGAATCAGAGAATGAGGCCCAGGAAGTCTATTCAGACCTGGACCAGGCTCAATCCCTAACTTTGGCACTAGAGGCCGAAATCGAGGAACTATATTCCCGCTTGCCAGACCGCAAACCAAGGGCTACCTATCACTCTCAGTATTGAGGGAAATCTGATTGGCTGGACTACCATCAGAATCAGAGTCATAATTCGTATTATGATTTCAAGCCCGATTATCCTCAGGACATCTATCACCATCAGCACTATGAGAGACCTTGAGAGGAGACACACCTGCCTAGATGTCAGAGATCTTTTCCTCATTCTTATGATTAACCTTGGGAAGACCGCTATCACACCCGCTCTCGATCCCCTGAGGCCCACCATGCTAGGTATTTTTATGATTCCAGAGGCCAAAGACAAAAAGCCTCCGCTTCCTCCAGACATCCGTTGCCTACACGACAACCTCCTCCTTCACGTAAACTTCTTTGACCTTGGAGAGCAATGCCAACCACCCACAGAACCTCACCTTATTACTCTGTAATGCCAGGTCGATTCACAATAAATATGAGGTAATGCATGACTTGATCATGGATGAAGGAGCTGACTTGGTATGTACTACAGACACCTGGTCAGGAGAGGCTAGTGGTCTGGTTTGGTCCCAGCTTCTTCCAGAGGGTTACTCCACGGTGGAGCAGGTGAGAGGATGTGGGCGGGAGGTGGGGTGGCTGTGGTCTATAAGAATACCATCTTCCCTACCAGGATCACTGTCAGGGATTTGGCCTAGATTGGATGTGTGTACCTAAGTCTAGGGACTAGGGATAAATTGAGACTTCTGCTGGTCACCCCACTGCTCACTGGAGTTCCTAATTGAGCTGACGGACCTGGTTGCTGAGTTGGCATTAGAGTGGCCAAGATTGGTGGTGGGGGACTTCAATGTTCATTTTGGGACTGGGTTGTTGGAAGCAGTCCAAGAGTTCATAGTGACCATGACGACTGTGGGCCTATCCCAATTGATCTCTGGACTGACACATGATGCTGGTCACATGCTTGATTTGGTCTTTTGCTCTGATCAGGGTGGTCTTCCGTGTGTGGGGACTCCTGTCATCTCTCCATTTTCATGGTCGCATCACCATCTGGTTAAGGTAGAACTTACAGCCTCAACCCACCTCTGCAGGGGTGAAGGACCTATTAGATTGGTCCGCCCAAGGGGTTTATTGGATCCCATAGGATTCCAAGAAGCCTTGGAAGGGTTTAGGTTTGGCTCTGCTAGTGATTCTGTTGATGCTCTGGTGCAAACATGGAATAATGAACTCACTAGAGTAGTAGACACATTAGCTACTATGTGTCCTCTCCAACTTGCTTTAAAGACAGCCCCGTGGTATTCGGATGAACTGAGGGAGCTGAAGTGGTGAGTTAGAAGACTAGAGTGCAAATAGAGTCTGATCAGGTACAACACAGAGCACATTTGAAGATCTAAGCTCTGGCAGTGCAGGTGGCAAAGAAGCAGTTCTTTTCTGTCCGCATTGCTTCTGCAAACTCAGGTCCAGCTGAGTTGTCTAGGGTTGTGAGGGGGCTAGTATGTACTCCCTTCCCCTTGAATTTAAACTTGGAACCATCTGTTACTTGCTGTGACATTTTAAATGATTTTATTTTTTATTTTTTTGCGGATAAAATCTCGCATTCGGGTTGAGCTGGATTCCACCGTTTCTGCAGTGTCTTCTGTGGAAGTGTCCAGTAACTTCTCTTGTGGGATTAGATTGGATCATTTTCAGTTTGTGACTCCTGAGGAAGTGGACAAACTGCTTGGGACTGTGTACCCTACAACCTGTTTTCTTGACCCTTGTCGAACTTGGCTTATCTCATCTGATAATTATATTATCAGAGAGGGACTGGTAAATATAAACGCCTCTCTGAGGGAGGGCAAGATGCTTCCTTGTCTTAAGGAGGCTGTTAGACCACTTTTGAAGAAAGCTGCATTGGATCCCTCGGAGTTAGCTAATTACAGACCCGTTTCTAACCTTCCATGGTTGGGCAAGGTGATTGAGTGGGTGGTGGCCTCTGAGCTCCAGGCAGTTTTGGATGATGCAGATTATCTAGACCCATTTCAAACTGGCTTTCATGTGGGCTATGGGGTTGAGAGTTCCTTGGTTGGCCTGATGGATGATTTCCAGTTGGCTATCAACAGAGGGAGTGTGACTCTGCTGATCCTTTCGATTTCGTTGGCCATGGTATCTTTTTGGACCACCTGAGGCAGGTGGGACTGGGTGGCACTGATTTACAGTTATTCCACTCCTACCTCTCTGGTAGAATCCAGATGGTGTCACTTGGAGGCTGTTGCTCTGCAAAGCGAGAACTGAAGTATAGAGTTCCACAAGGCTCCATACTGTCTCCACAATGTGCTTTAACATCTACATGAAGGTAACTTGGCAAAGAGGCACATTTTAACATGGTGATTCTCTTTATTTAGCAGTGGGAGAGTAACTGGCCCTATCCACTCCCAGCACAGTACCTCCAGTGACTGTTGCTGGTGTCTATCTTACATTTCTTTTAGATTGTGAGCCCTTTGGGGATAGGGATCCATCTTATTCATTATTTCTCTGTGTAAACCACCCTGAGCCATTTTTGGAAGGGCGATATAGAAATAAAATAAAATAAGTAAAACCTCTGGGAGCTTCCCAGCTCCAAAAGCAGGATATTCAGTGGTATGTACATACAAAAAGAAACTATTATATTCTAAAGAAAAATACCTTTGCCATACAAAGAAGCTTTGTGTAAGGTGTGGCAGAATCCCAATCAGCAAAGGGTTTCCCAACCACGTTGAAAATAATTGAGAAATGTATCTTTAGTGTGTAGGAGGGAAGCCTCCTTTTGAGGTTGCTACTTGGATAATCTGGTCAGGCCAGTGGGAGGTAATCAGATGTAACAGCAAACATGTCACATTTTCAAAACAGTCTCTTCTCTGCAATATCTACTCAGTTGCATGGATGGAATGACCTGGAAATAATGAGCACCTGAATAAATTTCCATGTTGTCCTTTTACTTTTAATGGCAGCAGGACAGGAAATTTAATTTTGAGACTGTTTCTATCAGGATATATTATTATTTATTACATTTTTAGCCTACCCTTCCTTCAGAGAAAATGTGCATTCTTTAAAAATGCTGGAATCTGATTCAGAACCTGTGAAGGTAATGGACGATAACAGCAAACCCTTGAATTCCATTTAGGAACATAGGAAGCTGCCCTATACCAAGACATACTATTGGTCCATCTAGCTCAGTATTGCCTACTGACTGGCAGTCACAGTCTCCAAAGTTACAGGCAGGAGTCTCCCTCAGCCCTGCATGGAGATGCCAGGGATTCACCCTATTGCTCTTCCACTGAGCTATGGCCCCATCCCCTAGGGGGAATATCTTACAGCATTTAGATGTAGTCACCCATCCAAATGTAAACCATGGCAGACCCTGCTTAGCAAAAGAGACCGTTCATGCTCACTACTTCAAGACCAGATCTCCTCCCCAAACCACTGGTGCAAGATATACTGATGCAGTATTATAGATGAGGAGGTCATATTTCCATTATGGAAGTTCATGCTCCAACTTGATTTGCCCATGTAGCAACATAAGAATTAGCTTGCTGGATCAGACCAAATAATCTAGCATTCTTACTCCAACAGTGGACTACAAAAAGCTCATAAGCAGAGCACCAAGAAGAAATTATCCTATGGTGTTAGTCTCTACCATCTGGTAGCTGGAGGCAGGCATATTGTCCCCAAACACAGAGATCCCATTTGTAGCTATCATGGCTAATACTAACCATCATTGTTATCCTCCATTAATTGCTTTAATCCTTTTTAAAGCCATCTCCCTTAGTCACCATCACAATGAATCCTATTGTGTTGATGGCCTATGTTGTGTTGATGGCCTACTTCCTATGTTTCTTCCTTATGTTACCTTGTATTTTGCCCGGAAACCTATTGGTAGCCAATGCAATTGCTTTAAAACAGGCATAATATACGGTCTCTCTGAGAAACCACAGAGACCAATCTAGCCGCTGCATTTTGGACCCACGGAAGTTTCCGAACTACATACAAAGACTTTTGGGATAATCAGGACAGAAACTGTTGCAAGGAAGGGATTTCGATGACCACAATTATAGCAGAGCAAGTGTGTGTGTGTGTGTGTGTGTGTGTGAGAGAGAGAGAGAGAGAGAGAACAAGGAAGAAAGAGAGGGTAAAAATGTGGCAAGCAGTACCAAGAGATGGGGGAGACCTGAAAATATCAGTCTACCAATCGGAGGAAGCCAGAGCAGAGAGAGAGAGAGAGAGAACAAGAGCAGAACAAGAACAAAGAGGAAGGGCCTTGCTTACTATCTCTATCCCCAATGCACTTAGTGGTCAATAGGAAAGAAGATATAAAGAGTCAATGCTCCTGAAGGTGCATCTCCAACAGAAACACCATGCGCCCAGTCCCTGATCTGGATATAAGCATGTAGGAAGAGCCCTGGATGAGACCAAAGGTCTTTTACTGTTTTACTGGATGAGACCAAACCTCTTTTACTGTTGCTTCCCAGAAGGTGCTATTCAATAGCAACTGTAGAAGAGGGATATTTGACAAGTCTATTCAAAGGCATACTGTCTCTGAAACTAGAGAGACCATGTTGTCATCATGTTGACTAGCAGCCCGTGATAGACTTGTCCTCCATAAATTTGTTGTCTATGCTTTTAAACCCACCTAGGCTAGCAGCCACTGTCTTATTTATTTGACATATTTGTATATGTCCCCGGCTAGTTGGGCAAAGAGGCACCTTTTAAAAGTGGTGATTCTCTTTATTTAGCAGGGGAGAGTAACTGGCCCTATCCACCCCCAGCACATTTCCTCCAGTGACTGTTGCTGGTGTCTATCTTATGTTTCTTTTTAGATTGTGAGCCCTTTGGGGACAGGGATCCAGCTTATTTTATTTATTTATTATTTCTCTGTGTAAACCGCCCTGAGCCATTTTTGGAAGGGCGGTATAGAAATCGAATAAACAAGCAAATAAATAAATAAATAAATACCACCCAAAATTGTGACTGGGCAGTTTACAACAAAACAATACAAACTAAACAAAATAAGAAGGTTAAAAGGATTACAATAATTTAAAATTGAACAAAGTTAAGAACTTTTAAACTAGTATCTAATTAAAAGCCTGGGTGAACAGATGTTAGGGATGTGCAAATAGGTTCGACGTCGAACATGTCTGACGTTGAACCTCTTCGGTTTGACAGTTCGGGGTCGAACCAAACCATCCCCTGTTTGATCCGACCCCAGACTGAACACCCCCCGACTGTTCTGGGGGTTCACAGATTTTTGTTTTTAATTAAAAAATATTTTTTGTTGTTACTTACCCCTTCGGGGGAGTTGTTGGAGGCAGTGGGGTGTGTGTGTTCACGGAGGTTCCCCCTCCCTCTGCCAGCCTCTCTTGTAGCCCAAACCGGCCGGTTCGACTAGCTCTTCAGCCCATTTGAGCCTTCCCCCTCTGGTGCAGTGGCCATTTTGGAGGACACCACACCTCCGCAGTTGGCCTCTGCATGGCCTGGGTCACGCAGAGGCCAACTGCAGGTGCAGTGGCCTCCAAAATGGCCACCATGCCGGAGGGGGGAGGCCCAAATGGGCCGAAGAGTTGGCCAAACGGGCTGCTTTGGGCTGCAAGAGAGGCTGGTGGGGGGAGGGGGAACCTCCACTGACCCCCCCCCACTACCACCTCCAACAACTCCCCCGAAAGGGGTAAGTAACAAAAATTTTTTTTAAAAAAAATTGTTTGTGGAAACCCCCCCCCCAACCAGGGGGGGTGGGGTTCGAGGGGGTGCCGGCCAGCCAGTTCTGTGCACATACCTAACAAAAGTGTCTTAACTGCCTTTTAAAAAGTCATAGATAGGAAGGTTGTTATGCACAAGGAGTGCATTCCAACACCTCGGGGCAGCAACAGAGAAGGCCCATCCCCAAGTAGTCACCTGAGAAGCTGGTCTGTCTGTAAGTTAATGAAGCACTGTGTGAAGAAGTCTTCCATTTGTGTGTCCTGAACATCCTTCCTGTCAATCGCTTTCATTTGACGACAACAGCGAGGCTCCAAGAAGATAGAGCTTCCCTACCTAGGCTCCTCAGACATTGTTGGAGTACATCTCGCATAATCCCTAGGCACAATGGCCAAAGGCCTTTGTGGTTGAGGAAGCTGGGAGTTGTAGTCCAACATCTAGGGACCCAAGGGAATCACCTTCAGAATTAATTCTGGTTGCCAAGGGCCATTGTGGTTGGGGATGATGGGAGTTTTACTCCAAGCACTCCGGGAGACCCGAGGCAGGGAAGCCTTGCTCTAAAATGAAATCATGTCATACACATGGTTGATAGACAGTGTACATTTCATTTGTAAGGATCTCCTTTGGGGGTTCCTCAGTGCTCAGTTCTATTTTTTTAACATCTAAATGAAACCGCTGAGGCAGGTCATCCGTTGGTTTGGGGTGAGATTCCATCAATATGCCGATGATATTCAGTTGTATATTGCCACCTCAAGCCACTCCAGAGATGCCATTTCTGTGCTTGCCCAGTGTCTGGAGGCTGTCAGGGTCTAGATGGGCCCAAACAAGCTCAGATGTAATCCCACCAAGAGTGAGTTGCTTTTGCTTACTCTTTCTGGATGGGCTTATGCTGCCCCTGAAGTAGGTGGTCCGCGACTTGGGGGTCCTCTTGGACTCGCGGTTCCTGCTTGAGCAGCAGCAGGCGGAGGCCATGGCCAGAGGTGCCCTTGCCCAGCTTCGGCTAGTCTGCCAATTGCAGCCCTAACTTGATCTGCAGGCCCTGGCAACGGTAACTCATGCCCTCCATCTCTCATTTGGATTACTGTCATGTGCTCTACCTGGGGTTGCACTTGAAGATGACCTGGAAGCTTCTGTTTGTCCAGAATGCGGCGGCCCGCCTGCTTATGCACGCTAGAAGATGTGATAGTGTGACACCTCTCCTGCGGTCACTGCACTGGTTTCCTATTTGCTTCCGGGTCCAATTCAAAGTGCTGGTTCTTACATTTAAAACCCTTCAGGGCTTAGCGGCTGCTTACCTTCAGGACCGCCTCTCCTGGCGAGTCCTGTCCCGTCCTGTGTGATCTTCTCAGGTTGCCCTTCTTTCAGTCCCTGGTGTTAGAGAGGTCCATAGTACTAGACCCCGTGGAAGGGCTTTTTCTGTTGCTGCCCCTTCACTCTGGAATTCTCTCCCTCCTGCCCCGACTCGGTCTGCCTCTTCCCTTTCAGCCTTTAAAACCTTTTTGAAGACATTTTTCTGCCAGGTGCATATATATATATATGAATGATAAAAACAACATCTCGGATGCTATTCTTGTTTTGTACACCACCCTGAGTCTGTGGATTGGGCGGTATATTAAATCTTTTAAGAAATACATAAATAAATCTGTGGGCAGGGAGCTTTCTATTTGGCTTTATGCTTCTCTATAAAGTGCAGTGTGTATTGATGATGCAATCATAATGATGCCATAATACAGTAAAATCTGGAGAGGTTAGTCTCCAGCTGCCACCAGTTTGTCTGGTGGCTATGCAGGGATGGGCCTTCTTTGTTTCTGCCCCGAGACTCTGGAATGCACTCCCTGTTGAGATGAGAGCCTTCCCATCTCTGACAACTTTTAAAAAATCCTTAAAGACCTACCTTTTCACCCAAGCTTTTTAATTTAACTGTGGTTTTAAACTGTTGTAAGGTGTTTATTTCTGTGTTTTAACTTTTTAGGATGTTGTGAACCACCCAGAGATGGAAGTTTGGGGCAGCATACAAATTTGATAAAGAAAATAAATAATAATAAAGTAAATAGATGCTCACTTCAGGAGACACGGCTGAACCCATCTAACAGCATTTTCTAGGGATTTAAACAATCACTGCTTTTGTCTCCATCTTTCCTTCCAGCTGCATTGCAATGATTTAATTTTCGAAAGTTAATTATATGACTCTGGACAATGAATATGTACTTCAGATACTCCCAGTATTTACAGCACTGGTAGGAGGCTTGGAGGAGTCTTTTGAAGTTGTTTGAAAATGCAGGAACAGTGGAATTACAATCCTTTCCTTATACAAAACCTAAGCAAGTCCAGACAAGGGCTGCATACTTTTGTGGGAGTTGTCACCGGATGAAGAGCAAATGATTTGCAAGGGGACAGATCCTGGACTTCTTGAAGCATCAAGGAGGGCAAAGTTGAGGGTGTACAGGTAAGATCCTTCTCGTCGTATTTGGGACATTTATTAAAAGGTTTTCTTGTTCTGATTTAGGATGGAATATTTATTGTTGTTGCACGGAAAAAGCGAGTCTCCGCTTGGCTTTCCAGGAGGAGGATTTGGCAGACACGCCACACACACAAAATCTGTTGTGAATAGGTTAGCAAATTTCATGTGTGGAAAAACAGACTGGTGTCCATAAATTGTGACTGTGCTGGTGCTGGAGTCTTGGGGAGCTCAAATAGCTTTATTAATACTTCAAACTGACTGTAGTTTTCATTTGGGTACAACACAGAGGCAGGCAGGCAGACACACACACAAGTTTGCACATGAGAAGGTGGGAGGGAGAGATTCATCTGAACATGAGGATTCTCAAGAACCTTGCTGTGGTATCTGTTTTCAGTGCTTTATTCATTGTGATCAGATCTGCAGCATTTATTCAATGGGTTGGTTAGATTAATTCAAGGGATTCCAACCTTTCACAAGTATACCCCTTCTGTCTGAAACTTTCATCTCAGGTACCCCCATAGAGATTTTAGTGTACACACACAGACACACACACACAAATATTTTAATGCATGAGCTTTTGTGGGTTCTAATCCACTTCCTCAGATGCAAGGTGTAAGCAAGAATGACCAGGGACCATAGTGACAAATATTTTATTTACATGTACAACAGGTCAGTGGTTTTACACATACCAGATAGCAAAGGAGAGAAATTACTGATTGTGTCTCTGTAATGTGTCATGGGTTTTATGCACAACAGAAACATATCATTAGTAATTTCTCTCCTTTGCTACCTGGTATGTGTAAAACCACTGACCTGTTGTACATGTCTCTTTAAATATATATAATTATTAATGTTTGTCATTACGTTCTGTAACTGGCCATCCTTGCTTTCTGACCATCCCTACATCTGAAGGAGTGAGTTGTAACCCATGAAAGCTCCTGCATTAAAGTTCATTAGTTCATTTAAAAGGCTTTGCTTTTTAAAAATCTATACGATTGACTAACACAGCATTGCACATTTATTTTTACATGATTTAAATTTGTGTGCATCTTTTAAAAATGCAGTTAAATGTTACAGCTATGAAACAGGCTACTAGAGTCACTGTCTTACATCCGGGCTACGTTACTCATGAGCAGTTCCACTGAAATTAATTGGACAAGTAAAGTTGCCCCATTATTTCAATAGCACTTCTCATGAGTAATGTAATCTGGATGTAAGCTAGTGACTGTAATAGCCAAGTCCTCTGATCAGGAGACAATGGAGCTTTATCCATGTGGTGTAGTGGTTAGAGTGCTGGACTAGGACTGGGGAGACCCGAGTTCAAATCCCCATTCAGCCATGAGACTTGCTGGGTGACTCTGGGCCAGTCACTTCTCTCTCAGCCTAACCTACTTCACAGGGTTGTTGTGAGGAGAAACCTAAGTATGTAGTACATCGCTCTGGGCTCCTTGGAGAAAGAGCAGGATATAATAATAATAATTATTATTAATACGCAAACCAGTCAATAACACCTGCTTGACTGTGTAAACAAGAAATAATAATCACCACTAGGGAGTGAGTCAGGGAGGGCTCTGAGTACCCTTTAAAGTAAAGTAAAGTGTGCTGTCGAGTCGGTGTCGACTCCTGGCACCCACAGAGACCTCTGGTTGTGTTTGGTAGAATACAGGAGGGGTTTACCATTGCCATCTCCTGCATAATATGAGATGATGCCTTTTAGCATCTTCCTATATTGCTGCTGCCCGACATAGTACCAGCGGGGATTCAAACCGGCAACCTCTGGCTTGCTAGTCAAGTCATTTCCCTGCTGTGCCATTAGGTGGCCTGACTACCCCTTACAAGCCTTAAAAAAACCTGCAGAGGTTCATGTACCCCTGATTTGGATTAAAGACATTTTGGACAAGTAATGAGGTACTCTGATTAATCAGGCAGCAGATTTTAAACGGTTGAAAATGCAAGTTCTTATACAAACTGCATATGGCAAAGACCACCTTCAAAGAGGCACGCCCTGTTCCCCTCCCATGTGAAAAAGAAGGGGAGGGATGCCCCTTTTAAGATTATGGCAGCTGTGACATGTGTGTGCATCTAAAAACAAAGTACGTCCCCCCACTTGCTTTCATTTTACACCCTACCTTTCCTTCCATTGAATTCAAAATAGCAGTACTGTATAGGGCTCCTTAGAAGTCCTTTTAAAAGAGGCACCTTTTAAAAGTGGTGATTCTCTTTATTTAGCAGGGGGAGAGCAACTGGCCCTATCCAACCCCAGCACAGCATTCCTCCAGTGGCTGTTGCTGGTGTCTATCTTGTGTTTCTTTTTAGATTGTGAGCCCTTTGGGGACAGGGAGCCATTTAATTTAGTTATTAGTTTATTTCTGTATGTTAAACCGCTTTGGGAACTTTGGTTGAAAAGCAGTATATAAATATTTGTCGTATTGTATTGTATTACTCTGAAGAAGTCCCTGATCCGGGCCTGACCCAGACCCTGCTTCGCTTCAGCAAGGTGGCCACATTCTATATTTTCAGACCACAGTCCTTTACTAGTACTTTTTCTCATGTGCAGATTATTTGATTCATTAATTGATTCATTGAATAAGACTCTTGAATTAACTAAGATTCCTTTAACAGGGTAACCACTCTAATTATAATGATTATAGTTGCTATGACCTAGCCAAAGTAAAATACTCTAACATACCTTTAACTTCAATGTGAAAGGTAAGCACACACGTAAGTCCACTGAAGGTTGAGCTGTACTTCATTTTGGCTGCTTTGTATCCACTGTGCTTAAAATAAAAGTGAAAAATTCTGGTCCCTGCCCCAAGGAGTTTACAATCACTGCCTTGAGCACAGCTCTGTGGAGAGGTAGTATATATATTTCGATGAAGTTGATCTAGATTTTGTCAGTGAGTAAGAAAACAAAGGAAGAGGAAACGATAAAGAGCCAAGCAGGCCTTTCTGAAGGGCATGCTGGGAGTTGGTCAACAGGGCCCTCCACGTATGGGACCCTGTGCTGCAGCACAGCAGCAGCGACTCAGAGCAAACATTATTCTTCATGGAGGTGCTGCTGGGGTGCAGTTGGGTGATTTCAGACTCTGGACCTAATGGCTTTATGAGACCTCCTTGTTATTCCCCATCAAGAAAAGTTCTTAAAGTAGTTTACATAGAAAATGGATAAATAAAATAAATTAAAAGATCAGATGAGAGTGAAGAGGGGGTTGAAAACTGACCACTATCCATCCCCTAAAAGCCCCCCAAAGGGGGGGGGGGCAGAGAGCAAATATAAACTTGGGGCAGGAATACAAACTATTTTTGCCCTGATCCTGCAAAAGCCAGACAGCCCTGGAAGGAAGGGTAACCAGCAACAGATGGGTGGGGAAGTGAGAGACAGCAAGATATAAATGTGATCAAAATGCATTTATACAAATGTATGTAATTACTGAGCATATGCAGAGGGTCGAGTAACCACAACCAGCCTTGCAAATCTGGACTCTGTGGTGAGAACCGCTGGGAAAAGGGACCTTGATTTTAAGGCATTTTTAATCCCCTACAACCCTGGACCTTCCAAGGTGGATATTGCCCCTCCGCTCCAGTCTCTCTGTCTCTGTTCTGAGGAGCTGACACAGAATCTGGGCACCAAAGAGAAAAATGTCTCCCCACTGGCAGAAGCAGAAATAGTAACTACTAGCTGGGCCGGGCGCAGAGCATCTGCGCCTCTAGTTTCCCCCTCCTGCCTGCCGCCAATTTCTTTCCCCACCCACGGCCACCACTTTCTCCCTCCACCTGCCCACCATGGCCGTTTTCTCCCCCACCCCACACACCGCCATTTTGTTTCCCGCCTGTCCTCTGGTACCAGCGCTTTTCTCTTCTGCCGGCAACCTGCTCGCAAACTCTCGCGAGAGCTGCCACACATGGGATTAGTGACAGGTATTCCTTAGAGACAGAGGCATAGCTATAATTGAGCGAAAGGGTTCAAAGAACACAGGCCCCAGCTCCTGAGAGCCCTCCAGCTCCATCCCTCCCTATTTTCTTCATTATCTCCCTCACTCTGGGGGGCCACCAGAGAGAGCAATGAACACGGGCCCCCTCTCCCCTAGCTATGCCTCTGCTTAGCGAACTATATATATATATATATATATATATATATATATATATATATATATATATATAAGATTATTATAATATCATGCCGTTTTCAACTTTTTAAAAAAACCCTCATTTGCACTCAATACTTGCCTATGTTCTGGCAACATAAAAAGATTGCTTGGGGATTTGATGGGAGATGGGTATGTGGCCATGTTTTCTAGGCTTTCTATCTTTGAAACATGACTGATAGAGATTTACACGCAAGCGCTCAGGTACTATGCACCTTAAGTGGAGCAGCGGGGAAATGCTTGACTAACAAGCAGAAGGTTGCCAGTTTGAATCCCCGCAGGTACTCATATATCGGGCAGCAGCAATATAGGAAGATGCTGAAAGGCATCATCTCACACTGTGTGGGAGGAGGCAATGGTAAACCCCTCCTTTACTCTACCAAAGAAAACCACAGGGCTCTGTGGTCGCCAGGAGTCAAAATCGACTTGACGGCACACTTTACCTTGCTCAGGTACTAGCCCATGAAATGTTTACTAGTCCATCTGCCACATAGCTGTGTTGATCATCTGTGGCGTAGCGACACCTTGAATGAAAAATAAAACGAAGAACAAATCATCTCCAGTTTGCAAAAGCTTCCATGACTGGTTGCTTGGAGAACATTCTTATTCGCCCTAGGCGACTAAGCAAATAATTATTTACCACTTTGTACTGATGTTCTCTGTAGTAGAGCAGGCTGTGTTGTGTGGTTTTGCCAATATAGACTTTAGAAGTTTCTCAGCATTCATCCGTGGTGGAATTTGTTGAAGGGAGCACCTGATTATGAGGTTGGTTGAGCATGAAGATCTGTACTGATGGGGCTTGAAGTAGGTGAGAAGTTTTGGAAGAGTTACCACTCTAGTAGCCTTCCTCATAGTAATTAATACAGACAGTGGGATATGCATCTGTGTGACTTGTGTGATTCAAATATTTTAATGTAAGTACACCTGCCTAGAGCTAGGGAGAGGTGATTTTAATAAATGTCAGTGCTAGTGGTGCATTTTTAGCATGGCTGTCTGTTGACGTTAAAAATGGTGATTGGGAAAATACTTGCAGCCATTGCTAGTATTAAGGACTGCACAAATCACACCAATTATCATGAAATAAAGTGTATTAAACGGCTGATTCATACAACCATTTTGGGCTCACTTTGGTCAAAGAGAAATGAAATCTGCTTTCATTTTCTCACATGCCTATGGTTTTGTTTTGTTTTTTAAATACATAAATCTTCCTTTTCTCTATGTTTGCCTTGCCCCTTGGTTATTCAGGGTTTTTTAAAAGTTCTTGTACGTGTTGCCCTAATAATCATGGGCAGAGTGTCCTTTTAACTGTTAAGGAATCCATTTGAATATACAACACATCTTTTGTTATTAGGGGCTCAAATATTCCAGCTTGAAGGGTATGTTAAGAAGGCATGTCTCTTTTCTAAAAAAAAAAAAAAAAAAATGAACCCTAATTGCTAGGGAATGGATTTGCATGCATGCTACAGCAAGAAAAGCTGATTCTTCTTGTCACTGGCATTCATCTATCTTGTACAAACTTGCCACTGTCTCTGAACAAAAACAGCAGCTTTCCTTAAATAAGCGAAGAAGCCAAACCTGGTCCTTCTGAAACACATCTTCAGTTAAGCTTGTGCTTGAATTTCCCCTTGGCTGCTGCATAGTCACCTTTAACAATAGACTGCTTCAAGGTAACAAACATGAAGTTCTGAAAGTAAAGTCATGATCAGATTCTTGTTTATCTTTCTGAATTTTGCTAGAAGCAGTGAAGATCCCACTTCAGACATGGAGGTCATTCACACAATCAAAAACTGTGTTTTACCCAGGTTTGGGAGTTCTGTGCTCCCAGTTTTCATTTATGTGGAAGCAAGGTAAGAGGAAAACCTGAGTAGAAGTGATTGTGTGGAAGCAAGGTAGGAAGAAAACCTGGGTAGCTTTTCTTCCTACCTTGCTTCCACACAATCGAAAATTGGGATTACACACAACTCCCAAACCCGGGTGATTACACACAACTCCCAAACCCCTGATTGTGTGAATGACCTCATGGTGTTTTTCATTCATTCATTCATTCATTCATTGGATTTTTATACCGTCCTTCCAAAAATGGCTCAGGACGGTTTACAAAGAGAAATTAAATTAAATTAAATTAAATTAAATTAAATTAAATTAAATTAGATGGCTCCCTCTCCCCAAAGGGCTCACAGTCTAAAAAGAAATGTAAGATAGACACCAGCAACAGTAACTGGAGGTACTGTGCTGGGAGTGGATAGGGCCAGTTACTCTCCCCCTGCTAACAGTATTTTTCCAATACTGTTTCCATTTCAGTGTAGGGAAAAAAGGGGTGTGTGTGTGAAAGCTGCCTTTGATGGGTTCTTGATTTAATGGGATAAATAAAAATGACAAAAAGGTGTGAGTGTATTGTCTAAAATTATCTTGTAGCATATGTCAATTTGATTATTTGAGAACTTATTTTTAAGGGATCTTTTGTTTTTTGTGTTATTTTAATTCTATTTGGATATTTGTCCTTGAAAATAAGTGATTTAAATAATCAAAAATTGCAACCTGCAGCTAGGTTGCACTTCCCCCATGCATTCGAGGTGGGGTGGCCCTGTATTCAGAAGGATGTTGCCGCTGAAGGCAGAGGTAACTTATAGCCACCTGTCCTTCAAGAATTTGTCTAAACCCTGCTTAAAGCCATCCAAACTGGTGACCATCAACACAACCCATGGCAGAGAATTCCATAGATTATACGTTGTATATGAAAAAGTACTTCCTTTGTCAGTCCTAAATTTCCTGGCAATTCATTTCATGGGATGACCCCTGGTTCTAGAGTTATGAGAGATATTGGGCAATTGGGAAAACACCGCCCCCCCCCCACACATCTTGGGCCAGAAAAATAAACATCCTCCACCTGGCAAATTGTCCCCGAGTGCCATGGCAGAAGCTTTAGCAATAGCAATAGCACTTACATTTATATACCGCTCTATAGCTGGAAGCTCTCTAAGCAGTTTACAATGATTTAGCATATTGCCCCCCAACATTCTGGGTACTCATTTTACCAACCTCGGAAGGATGGAAGGCTGAGTCAACCTTGGGCCCCTGGTCAGGATCGAACTTGTAACCTTCTGGTCACAGGGCAGCAGTTTTACCACTGCGCCACCAGGGGCACAACCACTGCACCCTGGGCAAATTTTAGGCAGGAATTACAAGGAAGCAGATTCAAGCTAAACGTCAGGAGGAATTTCCCACCTGTGAGAACTGTTTGACAGTGGAACAATCTGCTTCCCAAGGCGATGAGCAATCCTTTGCTAGAAGTTTGCAAACAGAGGCAGAACGGCTATCTGTCAGGGATTCTGTAGCAGATTCCTACACTGACCTGGGAGTTGAACTAGAAGATCTCCAAGGTTCCAGCCAAGGGTATATCTATAATTGAGCAGATGGGTTCAAAGAACCACCCATCCCTATTTTATTCATTATCTCCCTTACTCTGAGGGGCAAACATGGGCCCCCTCCCCCCTAGCTACACCCCTGGTTCCAGCACTACAATTCTATGAGTCTATGGTAATCTGAAAAACAAGTGGGCACAGCTGTTGTAAGAATCTGCTGTTGGATCCTCACAGAAGACCCAAGATCAACCAGCACTGACACCAATCATCAACTGAACGTCTATAATTCTCTGACTAACACGAGATTTGCAAGGTTGGGGCCTCAATCCCATAAATCCCCTTGCTTGTGCAGGCTATTCCCATTTCTCTCTCTCTAACAATCTGCAAATCTAGCAAAGTGTCTAAAAGCTAACAAAATTCTGGCACAGCTGTTCCCGTCCAGGAAATCCACGCAGCAGCAGATTGTTTTAAACTGGAGACATTCCAGGCTGATAGCTTAGCTGACCTTTGTTCCCTGGCCTCCAGTTCTTAAGGATTAGAGGTCTTAGGGTGGGTGGGGGGAATGCAATTAAAAAAAATAATTCACACACTATAGTATGTTTTGTACAAAGAAAGAGAGACTGCATCTTTTAGATGATTAATGGATTTATCAATTAGCAAATTGTTAGTCATTTTAAAAGTGCCTCTGATCTCAGGCAGCAGACTTATCAAAAATCCAGGGTGACAGTGTCATTCCAGAGTGGCCCTTCCACGAGGCAGAGTGAGGCAAATGCCTCAGGCGTGGGTGTGAGTGGAGGGTGGGGGCTCAGGGGCCTTGTGTCAGGCCTCTGCCACCACAAGTACCCCCCCCACACACACACACCATCCTCCACCACTGTCCTTTTTTTGCCCCAGCGTAGCTGGCTTTAAACGGGGCTTAGACAAATTCATGGAGGACACGTCTATCAGTGGCTACTAGTCCTGATGGTGATAGGCTATCTCCATGTTCAGAGGCAGGATGCCTCCGAATCCCAGTTGCTGGAGAGCAAGAGCAGGAGAGGAGGCACATCGCCTGGTTGTGTAGCCTCCCAAGGCATCTGGTGGTGGGCCATTGTGGGACTAGGATGCTAGACCAGATAGGCATTGGACCTGATCCAGCAAGGCTCTTCTTATGCATTGATGGTGCACCTGTTCTCTCCTACCCACCCCATCCCACTGGGGCAGACCTCTTCTCCCCTTCCCTAACTTGAGCTAGGAACACCCCTGCTGCCACTACTTGGCTTGGAGGTATCACCTGAGAGGGTCCACATACCACTGCCTCAGCAGCATGACCTCAGAATGCTGCGCATCCATCTACAGATGAGGGGACATCATATTGTCCTTTGCAAAATGTCCTCCCCCCCCCAGTCATTCACTCTTCTCTAGCAAGCAAGAGGATATGCTTTTTATTTGTTTGTTTGTTTTTATTCGACTTTTCTGAGATAATGGCTGACATCCAAAGCAACAACGTGCTTGTGGAATAAGCAGACCTGCGCATGCGCAGTAAGTTAGCTGTGCTGAAAAACTGTGATTTGTACAAGAATGCTATTGAGCTGTTACCCTATATCCACTGCTAGAAGGTGATGGTTCTCTTATATTTTCTATGGATGAATGTGATCAAATGTAGGCACATAGATGCTGGGATCGAGGAAGAAGGGGTTAAGCCAAACAGAGGCGTATCTAGGGAAAATAGCACCTAGGGCAAGCACTGAAATTGCGCCCCCTGTCCAAACATCCCACACCCATCTTTCAGATAACTTTACCATAATATCAGCTCAAAAATACAAGTCAAGATTGTTAATCTTTTAATATTTCAAGAACTATTTAGCAGTGGATGTAGCCAGACCAAAAAAATGCTGGAAAATTACAAATTTCAGTATTCTGGGGCTCATGAAATACCCAAATACTATGTGGAGGTGTACTTGGGAAACTAAAAGTGCCTGTCTAATTCTCTACTATGCATTGTAGCTTCACCATTACATAAGTTTTAAAAATAAATGGAGAATTTGACTTTTCCCAGATACTCTGAAAATAATTAAAGGATATGCAGAGTAAACTGTGTTGCTGCTTGGAATATCTTTCAGAAAGACAGTTAAAATGAGAGAAAGAGAGCAAGAAACTCCCAGTGGGCCTTAATACTAAGGATTTCACACTGATTCAAAGACAAATTCATCATTAATAGCCATATTATTAAGACATCACATTTAATTCACTTATCATAAGAAGCAAAGTAAGAGCAAATGAATACAATCCTAGCTCATAAGCTTCAGCTCAGTATTCACAAGCCCTGATTCTTTGTACATAGTGCCAATCTGAATATGTGTAGAATGTCTTATATTATATATATTTTTAATTTTTTTTAACCTGTAGCCCCTTTGGAGGGCTTCCTAAAGGACATGGGGGGGGTCTGCAAATGTTCCCCCTCCCCCCACTGGCCTCTAGGGCCTCGCAGGGACCATTTGTGCATGTGCGGTGGCCATTTTTAAAAATAATCTTTTTTTAAAAAAATGGCTGCTGAAAACAAAATGGCCACCACGCATGCTCAAATGGCCTCTGCAAAGCCTGGCATGGCCTAGGGCTTCACAGAGGCCATTTGAGCAGGTGCAGTGGCCATTTTGTTTTCAGCAGCCATCTTTTAATTTTTTTAATTTTACAAAATGGCGCCCCCCTTCAAGTGGCGCCCGGGGCACGTGCCCTGCCTGCCCAACACTAGATACGCCCCTGAAGCCAAAGGATGCACAGGAAAGATGGGTTCTAAAGAGGGGTTCAAAGGAGAAGGAGGGAGACCATCAGGAAGCTGTTCTTCTGGAGGGGCATTCCAGCTATTGCAGAAAGCAAGGAAGAATGAGCCCATTCATTTAAGCAAGCAGGAGACTAGAGTTGCAGAAAACAGAAGAGTGAGCAAGGGCAGAGAGAGCAAGGGGGCTGAGGCTGTGGAAAGCTTTAAAGGTAAGAACAAGGATTAGGCACATAAGCAGCTGCCTCACACAAAGCCAGACCCTTGATCCACCTAGCTGGATCAAGCCCGGGCTTGCGACGATCTCAACTGCGCAGGTGTGCCTCGCAGTTGCTTCAAGACTCTGGCCCGAACGGATGGGCTCAGCATTGTTCCTGCTTACACCCTGCCGCCGCCGGGGGAGTGGGGGTTGAAGGGAGAAGGACTGCTCTGCTCCCCTCCCACCCCTCAGCCGCGGTAAGAGTTTTTAAACAAACAAAAATACATGGAGCTTTGGCGAGGTGGGCCCCCAAAAGGAAGTTTCGGGGGGCCTCATGTGGGGGGGCGGGCTTGTGGCTGGGTGGTCCAGGTGCTCAAGTTACCTGGCTACCTCTTCACTGGCTCTCCAAACCACAATTTTATGTTGCATGTGGAAGGGGATGGAAAGCATTTGGATTACATATGGAATAGTGCTGGGTGTGAAACTAAACTTTCTACTTGTACTGGAATCTGCTGCATGTAAACTTCGCAGAGAGTGAAGAGGGGAAAAGTGAAAATACTTCACATTTTGAAATGAAAGGGCTCATGGAGCCTACCAGTTTAGTGCATTTACTCCCCTCAGCCAGTCTTACCCCTCCAAAAAGGTTACATAGCATTTGGCTTCTGTCTGCTTTTTTTAAAAAAAAGTGACACCCCCCCTCTCTCCTTTTGATCTCAGCCATTTTCTGTACTCCACCCCCCCACCCCCCAGTTCTTCTGTACTGCCTGCTGTGATTTGGGTGGAGGGAGCACTCTGGTTTTTGAATTACTGGCATGCTGCTCACACACAGCAGTGAAGCCAGAAGCTTTGTGGCTGCCGTTGAAATATTCCGCTGGAAAGGAGGCAGTGATTTCATGTCTGTTGGATTCTGATCAGCACTGCAAGGGGCTGGCGGCAGCTGTGTGAATCTTAGAATGTTTGCCTTCACAGACAGGCTAATCAAAGAGAAGTCCTGGGCACTGGAAATGAGAAGTGGCTCTGTTAGAAGGAGAGCTGGCCTTGTAGTAGCAAGCATGAATTGTCCCCTTTGCTAAGTGCAGGGCCTGTCCTGGTTTGCATTTGGATGGAAGCACTGTAAAGGGTATTCCCCTTAGGAAGATCACCTGCCTGCTTGCATGAAGAAGGTTCCAAGTTCCTTCCTTAGCAGCTCCAGATAGGGCTGAGAGAGACTCCTGCCAGCAACCTTGGAGAAGCCTCTGCCAATCTGTGCAGACAATACTGAGCTAGATGGACCAATGGTCTGACTCAGTGAGGTTATTCTCACGACCAGCAAAAATCGGGCTAGGAGAGCTTACGAGCCCGGCCTGCGAACCCGGTGGTTTACAAGTGGGAAACCCGCTTGCGAAGCCCTCCCCCTTAGCCCAGGTTAGCGGAGTGAGCGCTCCACTAGCCAGGGTTTCCAGATCATGTGTTGTCGTGGCAACTCATGAGGAGACCCCCGACCGGAAGGCTAAAAAGCATTCTCCCGGCTCGGGGGTCTCTCCAGCATGCTCTGCGCACTCGCACAGAGGATGCTGGAACTTCTGGGGGCCATACAGCCCCTGAACTCCCAAGTCCCCGCCAGCTCCGTAACGGAGCCAGCAGTCGTGTGGACGGCCAATCCGGCCGCCCAGGGCAGACTGGATGATCGTCTGCGGGGAGAGCGGGCTAAGCCGCCCTGAGTCATTTCGGAAGGGCGGTATAAAAATCAAATAAATAAAAAAAATGAAAAATGAAAAATGAATAAATAAATAAAATAAAACAAGCCCACTCTCCCCACTAACCCAGTTATGTCAGGTTGCCTCCTCTCAAATGTTGCCACCTCTCAAATGGCCGCCATAAAGGGGTTGGGTGCGCAGTCCGCATGGACACTTCATGGAGCTTGACAGGAATGTAAGGCAGCAGGCAGAGGCAATCATACAGATTTTTAAAGGTATAATCTGCTTTTGACTCTGCCTCCTCTGCCTCAGCCAGTGTCAGCTGCCAGTGATGACTTTGACACCCCACCCTCCACATTCATTCACCCTCCACATGTGGAGGGGGGGTGCCTAAGTCATGCTTTGCCTAGGGCGCCAAAAGCTGTAGGGCCAACCTTGCTTCCAGGTGGGGTGCTTAGTCTTTATGGAGGGTTTGGACAACATTGTCACCCATCTGTTGTCTACATATACTTTCTCCACACTAAAATCTGGTTCTTTTGAGAGCATTGGTTGTGCACTGAATGTACATATGGACCATTGTTCATTGTTCATTATTTCTTGTTTACACAGTCAGACAGGTGTTATTGACTGGTTTGTTTTATCCAGACATTGAGTCCTTCCCAAGGACCTGGGATGGCTGAATTTTATCATCAATACTGTTGGTTATTATAGATATCGTTGCAAAATATAGGCTGTTCCCAGTAAAGTTGCTTTTTGTAATTGGCTGATGGTGATTTGTAATTGGCTGATGGTAATTGGCTGATGGCAGCCCCTATGGTGTTGAAGTGCTCTTCAAGTTGTTTTGGAATTGCACCTAGGGTGCCAGTTACCACTGGGATTATTTTGGTCTTTTTCTGCCACAGCCTTTCAATTTCAATTTGTAGATCTTTGTATTTGGTGATTTTCTCTATTTCTTTTTCTTCTATTCTGCTATCCCCTGGTATTGCTATGTCGATTATTTTGACTTGTTTTTCTTTCTTCTCGACTAAAGTTATATCTGGTGTATTGTGTGGCAGATGTTTATCTGTTTGTAGTTGGAAGTCCCATAATATTTTTGCACCTTCATTTTTGACAACTTTTTCAATTGTATGTTCCCACCAATTTCTGGCTACAGGTAGCTTGTATTTTTTGCAGATGTTCCAGTGTATCATCCCTGCTACTTTGTCATGCCTTTGTTTGTAGTCAGTCTGTGCGATCTTTTTACAACAGCTGATTAGGTGGTCCACAGTTTCATCTGCTTCTTTACAAAGGCAGCACTTGCTGTTTGTTGTGGATTTTTCAACTTTTGCTCTTATTGCATTTGTTCTTAGTGCCTGTTCTTGTGCAGCCAGTACTAAACGAACCCTCTGTTTCTTTCTTCAAGTTGCCATTCTTAAGCCATTGCCAGGTCTTGGTGATGTCTGATTTTCCACTTATATTGTGCAAATATTGACCATGCAGTGGCTTCTTTTTCCATTTTTCTGCTCGGTTCTTGACTTGTTCTTTCTTGTAGGCCTGCTTAGTTTCATTGGTGTAGAATAGTTTCGCGTTATTGACCATTTGAAGTGCATCTTCTTCACTGTCCTTGATATATTCTTCAAGGCCTCTTTTCTCCTCCTCGACTGTTTGATGGACTTGCAGCATTCCTCTTCCACCTGAGCTGCAAGGGCCGTATAGCCTATCTACATCACTGCAAGGGTGCAGAGCATGATTGATGGTCATTATTTTCCTGGTCTTACGGTCTAGCGTCTCTGCCTGGGTCCAGTCTATTATTCCTGCAGTTTATCTGATAACAGGTATACCCCAGGTGTTTATGGCTTGTATGGTGTTCCCGCCATTGAGTTTGGACTTGAGGATTTTTCTAACTCTCCTGATGTATTCACTTCCAATTTTTCTTTTAACTTCAGTGTGTGCGATGTTATCAACCTGGAGAATGCCCAAGTATTTGTAATGTTCTTTCTCTTCCAGGTTCTTGATTTTGCTTCCATTGGGCAGTTCTATTCCTTCTGTTTTTCTTATTTTTCCTCTGTTCATTATTAATGCAGCACACTTGTCTAGTCCAAACTCCATTGCTATATCGCTACTGAATATACGGACAGTGTTTAGCAGTGATTCAATTTCTGACTGGGACTTTCCATACAACTTCAGATCATCCATGTACAGCAGATGGTTTATTTTACTTGATGTTTTAGATGTTTGGTATCCAAGGCCTGTTTTGTTTAGTATTTGTGAAAGTGGGGTCATGGCGATTACAAACAACAGAGGGGATAGTGAGTCCCCTTGGAAAATGCCTCTTCTAATGCTAACCTGTCCAAGTGTCTCGCCATTGATTGTTAACTGTGTACTCCACATGCTCATTGCTTTTTTAATTAAAAATAATAATACAAACTGATAGGCATTTCACGCACAATACGCTGGATCTGACAGTTATCGAGAAGAATTGGGTTCTGATAATTGATATTGCAATCCCAGGGGATAGACGAGTCGACAAAAAACAATTGGAGAAAATAACTAAATACAAGGACCTTCAGATTGAAACTGAACAGCTCTGGAAAAAGAAAACAATAGTGGTGCCAATAGTTGTGGGTGCCCTTGGTGCAGTACCAAAAGAACTTGAGCACCATCTCGACACCTTGGGCATCAATAAAATTACAACACATCAACTACAGAAGGCCACACTGCTCGGGTCAGCACAAATACTACGACAATATCTTTAGTTTTTCTTCAGTTATCCTAGACCCTTGGAAAGGGCCCGAAAATTAAAGTACCAAATCCAGTTAATAACATCTGGTAGACTGTGTGTAAATAGCAAAATCATCATCATCATCATCATCATCATCATCATCATCATCATACCCCACTACCTTGGCGTGGTTGTGGGGCTTGCGTGCTCTGAAGAAGGTGAGAGCTATGCCAGAGGTCCAATCATACTGGATAGGTCTCACCAGAGGAGCCAGGCACTCTTTGTTGTGAGGATAACCATAACCATGGCCACTGCTCTGGGCTCCTTGGAAAGAAGAGGGAGGAGAGCTTCTCCTATGGGTCTTTATGGGAGGAGAGCTGGTCTTGTGGTAGCAAGCATGACTTGTCCCCTTAGCTAAGCAGTATCTGCCCTGGTTGCATATGAATGGGAGACTTGATGTGTGAACTCTGTAAGATATTCCCCTTAGGGGATGGAGCTACTCTGGGAAGAGCATCTAGGTTCCAAGTTCCCTCCATGGCATCTCCAAGATAGGGATGAGAGAGATTCCTGCCTGCTGTCCTTGGAGAAGCTGCTACCAGTCAGTGTAGACAATACTGAGCTAGATGGACCTATGGTCTGACTCAGTATATGTCAGCTTCCTATGTTCCTAAGAGTTCTCCAGTTTGACTGGGCCTCCCTCCCCCAATGAAGTGGACCACTAGATTATTCCCCCTGGTTCCCACTCCTTGTCCATATTATTTTCCATAAGACTGTCATTTGCCTGAGTTTTCCCATTTTTCCTGTGTCACTGATGCAAGTTGTAAGTAGGGAAACACATGGCAGGATGGCCTCAAATCACATGCAAAGGTGTCTTCAGGTGGTGGACATTGGTTGGCAAAGCCCCCCCCCCCCCGACGTGGCTTGCCCTCTCACCCCCCCTTTCTGTTTCAGAAATCCAATATGTGGGACACAGCTTGTCCACCCATAAATGCACTCCCCCCCATTTTTTTGTGTGTGCTATCACTGATCACACAACAATTTATATTAAACAATTTGGCTGGAAAATAGGAAATCCGGTCTCAATGCATTGGAAGCTGCTTTCTACTAAGTCAGGCTGGATGAGGGAGAACAAGTTGAAGCTGAATCCAAGCAAGACGGAGGTACTTATTGTAGGAGATTGTAACTCAGGAGATGGATTAGAACTGCCTGTTTTGGAAGGAGTCACACTCCTTCAGAAGGAACAGGCACTTCACCTGGGAGTCAGACGTCTCTCTGGTTTCTCAGGTTGAGGCCAGGGGTGCTTTTTATTAGCTTAGGTTAATATGCCAGCTATGGCCATTTTGGGAGAATGACCTAAAAACAATGGTACACTTGCTGGTAACCCCCAGCTGCAATTGGTACAAAATGCGGCAGCCAGGTTGGTCTCTGAGGCTACCTGAAAAGACCATAACACTCCTATTTTAAAAACTTTATAATGGCTGCCCATACGTTTCTGGGCAAAAGATAAAGTGCTGGTGATTACCTATAAGGTCCTAAATGGCTTGAGCCCAGGCTATTTAAGAGAGTGCCTTTTCCTTCAGGACCCCCACCACTTATGAAGATCTTCGGGAGAGGTCCGCCTACCGCTGTCCCCAACTCATCTGGTGGCATCTCAGGGCCGGGCCTTTTGTATAGCCACCTCAAGGCTTTGGAACAAACTTCCTGTTGTAACAGCCCAAAGATAGAAGTTTTGGGCGGTCTACAAATTTGAATGAATGAATGAATGCATGCATGAATGAATGTAAGAGCTTTTCCCTCACTAGCAGGTTTCAAAAGAGTGCTGAAGTCAAGACATATTTATTTAACCAAGCCAGTTGGTTTTTATAAGTTGGTTGTTTTATTGTTCTTTTGCTGTTTAAAAATGGTTTTTAAAAATTCTATAACTGTCTGAACCTGGGAGCTTCTGCATGCAAAACAGATGCTCTTCCACTAAGGTAAGGCCTAGTTTGGATACGGATTGCAGTATCTCTCCATAGCAAAGCCAATCTCTGTGGTGAGTTATCACAAGGCAAAATGGGCAAGCAAACTGCTATGCTTCATATTTTTTATAATCACACAGTAGACATTTGCACATTCCTGTTCCTTAATTCCTGTTCCATTGGTCTGAACACCACACATAAACTTTAGTTCTTAGCAAGCACATGACACAGCTGACACAGTCTGCCTTTCAGAAATTGCTTAATACATATACTTTGCATGGGTACAGCACTGTTTTGAGTGTGTAAAGCACTACAGATGTAATCCTTAGAACAACCCTGTGAGGCAGCAAGTAGTTTCATCCAGTGTAACAGGGATTCCCAGATGTTGTTGACTGCAACTCCCATAATCCCCAGCTGCAATGGCTATTGCATCTTGGGATTATGGGAGTTGTAGACAACAACATCTGGGAATCCCTGTTATAGGGAGCACTGGTCTAATCCCCTCATTGCCGCTGAGGCTGAAAGGGAGTGGTGTACCTAAGGTCACCTAGTGAATTTATGCCAGAGACAAGATGGCCCTAATCCAACAACATCTAGGGACCCAAGGTTGAGAACTCCTGCCTTACAATAGTTCCTCTTCACTTGCAGCCTTTCATATTTTTTTCACACAACACATAATCAACTTGTGGAATTCTCTGCCACAAGATGTGGTGACAGCCAGCAATCTGGATGGCTTTAAGAGGGGTTTGGATAACTTCATGGAGGAGAGGTCTATCAACTAGTCAGAGGGCTATAGGCCACCTCCAGCCTCAGAGGCAGGATGCCTCTGAGTACCTGTTGCAAGGGAGTAACAACAGGAGAAAGGGCATGCCCTCAACGCCTGCCTGTAGGCTTCCAGCGGCATCTGATGGGCCACTGTGTGAAACAGGATGCTGGACTGGATGGGCCTTGGGTCTGATCCAGCAGGCCTGTTCTTATGTTCTTATATCCTTAAACCAATGACAACCATCATTAATTACTGTTGTGCTGTTCTTCTTGGAAGGAGGTGCTACCTGTTTCGTACTGTCGCGTCAAGCTACATGTGCACACAAGCCCCTGCTTGACCTTGTGCCGAAAGATGGCCTTCAGTGACAATTGGAAGTTGGATGACATCAACTGGCTGACCCACAGTGGGATTCTTCACTTTGTCAATGCACTAAGAGGTATGATCATTGGGGTGACCGCTTGCTCTTGCCTGACTTGTTTACTCCATGGAGGTAATAGCAGGTTTGGGGAGGGGGAATTAAGGTTGGAGGCAAAGAAGAGGAAGGAAAGAGTTAAATACCCTCTCTAAGTACTATTACCCCAGTCTTTAGTGTAGGCATTTGGAGCGCATCCTCAGTAAAGGAGAAACCATGGGAGATCCTGGTCACAGATAGGAATATAGGAAGCTGCCTTATACTGAGTTAGAGAACTTGTGTTTTGGGCAGTATAAAAATGTGAGATAGATAGATAGATAGATAGATAGATAGATAGATAGATAGATAGATAGATATTGGTCCATCTAGCTCACAGACTGGCATCAACTTCTCCAAGATTCCAGGCAGGAATTTCTCCCAGCCCTACCTGGATGTCAGGGAGTGCATCTTGGACCTGAAAATATGCAGATTCTCTTCCACTGAGCAATGATTCCATAAGGGGAATATCTCATAGAGCCCATATCTTGTCACCCAACCAAATGCAAACCCAAACAGACCTTGCTTAGCAAAGGGGACCATTCATGCTCACTACCACAAGATCAGCTCTTCTGGTCCCACTTGGTATGTATGTAGGTACAGCCAGTTAGTACAATCATCACCTGGTTCCTCTTGCCAAGTGACAAGGAGATCTTTGTTTATTGGACATGGACAATAGAGGCCTGTCGTCAGGGCTCAGCTATGGGCAGCAAGTAGGTACAACGCTAGAAGCCAGGACTAGGAGAGCTAGGCAAGCAATCAGGGATCAAAACAGGTAGATCAAGGTCTAGAACATGCCAGAGGTCAAGCTGAGCTGAGAGCCAGGAGCCAGGGACAACAAAACAGGAGCCAAAGGTCAGGAATACACCTGAGGTCAAGCCAAGCAGACAGAGCAAAGAAGAACAAACAGAGCAACAGCAAGGAGACCTTGAAACTGAGGCAGGGATTTCTTGTAATCTTCTGGTCTGTAGAGAAGCCAATAACGGGCCTCACAGAACAGGACTAGCATGAGGCCCGGAGACTCAATAGCTGCTGCACTGCAGCACGTTACCAATAGGGGTAATGATAATCAGAGCCTCAGCCTCAGAGAACTCAGCCATGAAGCAAACTGGGCCTAGTCCAGGGCTGTTCAGCTTCAGCCCTCCTGCAGAGGTTGGCTTACAACTCCCATAATCCCTGGCAATTGGCTGCTGTGGCTAGGGATTATGGGAGTTGTAGTTCAAAAACAACCGGGGTGGGTGGGCTAAGTCAAGCAGGCCTGGCCTACTCTCTTCTCAGCTTAATCTTTCTTACAGATATTAAATAAGAAGTTCTGGTAAGAACTAATCTGCCTACTTTCCTTTCAATATAATCTTAATTGATAATGACCATATTCACAAATTCATCCACTTCCACCTCAAATGTTCATGCATATTCATGCATCCACCATCTTGTACTGATCTGGATGACATCATTGCACAAACTACACTGTTGAGTTGTCTCTATGTGACACTACAACTGTATCAGATTTGATCCAAATCAGTTAGGCAGTTCACACTTGTGCTTCAGATGTTCAGGTGTGCGCCATCTTGAATTGGGGTGGTTCAGGTGTGCACCATCTTGAATTGGAGTGGATGACATCTTCACACACTATGCTGTTGAGGTGTCCCTACAACTGTAATAAATTTGATCCAAATCGGTTACCACTTGCACCTCAAAACGTTCACACATCTGCTATCTTGAATTGGGGTGGGCGACATCATCACAAACTATGCATTTTAGGTGTCCCTATGTGTCCCTACAACTGTTCTAAATTTGGTTCAAATCAATTAGATGGTTCACAAGTTAGCCCACTTATGCCTCAAACGTTTATGTGTCCACCATATTGAATTGGGGTGGATGACATCTTCACAAACTCTGCTGTTAAAGTGTCCCTATGTGTCATAAGAACGTAAGAACGTAAGAACAGCCCAGCTGGATCAGGCCCAAGGCCCATCTAGTCCAGCATCCTGTTTCGCACAGTGGCCCACCAGATGCCGCTGGAAGCCACAGACAGGAGTTGAGGCCGTGCCCTCTCTCCTGCCATTACTCCCCTGCAACTGGTACTCAGAGGCACCCTGCCCTTGAGGCTGGAGGTGGCCCACAGCCCTCCGACTAGTAGCCATTGATAGATCTCTCCTCCATGAAGTCATCCAAATCCCTCTTAAAGCCATCCAGATTGTTGGCTGTCACCACATCCTGTGGCAGAGAATTCCACAAATTGATCACGTGTTGTGTGAAAAAGTACTTCCGTTTGTTGGTCCTAGACCTCCTGGCAATCAATTTCATGGAGTGACCCCTGGTTCTAGTGTTGTGTGAGAGGGAAAAGAATCTCTCTCTCCACTTTCTCCATGCCATGCATGATTTTATAGACCTCTATCATGTCTCCCCGCAGTCGTCTTTTTTCTAAACCAAAAAGCCCCAGGTGTTGTAGTCTTGCCTCATAAGAAAGGTGCTCTAGGCCCCTGATCATCTTGGTTGCCCTCTTCTGTACCTTCTCCAATTCAACAATGTCCTTTTTAAGATGTGGTGACCAGAATTGTACACAGTACTCCAAGTGTGGTCGCACCATAGTTTTGTATAAGGGCATTAGAATGTTAGCCGTTTTATTTTCAATCCCCTTCCTAATGATCCCTAGCATGGAATTTGCCTTTTTCACAGCTGCCATACATTGAGTCGACACTTTCAACAAGCTGTCCCCACAACCCCAAGATCCCTCTCCTGGTCCATAACCGACAGCTCGGATCCCATCAGCATATACTTGAAGTTGGGGTTTTTCGTCCCAATGTGCATCACTTTACACTTGCTAACATTGAACCACATTTGCCATTTTGCCGCCCATTCCCCCAGTTTGGAGAGATCCTTTTGGAGCTGCTCACAATCCGTTTCGGATTTCACTACCCGGAAGAGTTTGGTATCATCTGCAAATTTGGCCACATCGCTGCTTACCCCTGCTTCTAGGTCATTTATGAATACATTAAAAAGCACCGGTCCCAGTACAGATCCCTGGGGGACCCCACTTCTTACTTCCCTCCATTGTGAAAACTCTCCATTTATACCTACCCTCTGTTTCCTGTCTTTCAACCAGTTAGCAATCCACACATGTACTTGTCCCTTTATCCCATGGCAGCTAAGTTTCCTCAGGAGTCTTTGATGAGGAACTTTGTCAAAAGCTTTTTGGAAGTCCATGTAGACTATGTCAACTGGATCACCTTGATCCACACACTCATTGACACTCTCAAAGAAGTCCAAAATGTTGGTGAGGCAAGATTTACCTTTGCGGAAGCCATGCTGGCTCACTCCCAGCAGGGCCTGTTCTTCTAGGTGCTTTACAATTTTATCCTTGAGGATGCTTTCCATCAATTTGCCTGGAATAGACGTTAGGCTAACCGGCCTGTAATTTCCCAGATCGCCCCTGGATCCCTTTTTGAAAATCGGTGTTACATTTGCTACTCTCCAGTCCTCTGGTACAAAGCCCGATTTCAGGGATAAGTTAAATATTTTAGCAAGGAGGTCAGCAATTTCACATTTGAGTTCTTTGAGGACTCTTGGATGGATGCCATCCGGCCTTGGTGATTTGTTAGCTTTCAGTTCTTCCAGACAGTTTAGAACATCATCCCTTGTCACTTCTATCTGACTCAGCTCTCTAGCCTCCATCCCTAAAAAGCCTGGTTCAGGAACAGGTATATGCTCAGTATCCTCTGCCGTGAAGACAGACACAAAGAACTCATTTAGTTTCTCTGCAACCTCCATATCCTCCTTAATAATCCCTTTCACTCCTTCATTGTCTAATGGCCCAATCGCCTCCCTGGCAGGTTTCCAGCTTCTGATGTACTTAAAGAAGTTTTTGTTATTCCCCTTGATACTTTTGGCTAAATGTTCCTCAAACTCTCTTTTTGCCTCTCTTATTGTCACCTTGCATTTCTTTTGCCAGAGTTTGTGTTCCTTTCTGTTCTCTTCATTTGGACAGGCCTTCCAATTTCGGAAGGAAGTCTTTTTCCCTTTTATGGCTTCCTTGACGGTACCCGTTAGCCATGCTGGCATCCTCCTGGACTTAGTGGTACCTTTCCTCCTTTCCTCCTGATCCAAATTAGGCAGTTCACAAGTTAGGCCACTTTATCCACAAATGTTCACGTGTCTGCCATCTTGAACTGGGTTGGATGACATCATCGCAAACTATTCCGCTGAGGTGTCTCTATGTCCCTATACCTGTTCCAAATATGGTCCATATCTGTCCAGGCATTGTGAAGTTGATAGAGGGGGACACACACGGACACACAGAATACTGGATGATCTCATAAGCTTACTTTTGCAACGGAAAATAGGCTAAAAATAGGATAAAGCTTTGTATCTTTTCATGAACTCCTTGAAGGAATAGTGAGAAACCAGTGCATAAAACTAAACAGAGCAAGATGGACTACTATCTTAATGGCATCACAGACATTTAAGAACGTGCTTGTGATAAAGGTAAAGTGTGCCGTTAAGTCATTGTCGACTTCTGGTGACCACTGTGGTTTTTCTTTGGTAGAATATAGGAGGGGTTTACCATTGCCATCTCCCACACTGTATGAGATGATGCCTTTCAGCATCTTCCTATATCACTGCTGCCTGATATAGGTGCTTCCCATAGTCTGGGAAACATACCAGCGGGGATTCGAACCGGCAACTTCATGATTGCTGGGCAAGTTATTTCCCCACTGTTCCATTAGGTGGAATAACACGTATGACAAATACGACAAATATGTATATACCACTTTTTAACAAAAGTTCCCAAAACTTTTACATAGACAGACAGACAGACAGACAGACAGATAGATAGATAGATAGATAGATATAAATAAATGGCTCCTTGTCCCCAAGGAAACGTAAGATAGACACCAACAACAGCCACTGGAGGGATGCTGTGCTGGGGATGGATAGGGCCAGTTGCTTTTCCCCCTGCTCAATAAAGAGAATCACCACTGTAAAAGATGCCTCTTTTGTTCAATTAGCATGACATTAAATTCATCTTTACAAGGTGGGCTTAATGTGGAAGTGGTCCTTTATAGCAGAGGCGTAACTATAATAGGGCAAGGGGAGACAATTGTCTGGGGGCCCACTGCCTTGGGGGTCCCCCCAGAGGCAAGTCACATGACTGACTGCCCCAGCTGCGCACCTGCCTGGGCTTCCTTCAGTTGTATTCATCCTCCGAAATGGATGTGAGTGTTAAAACCTGGAGCTACCAGAACAGCATGTCTTTCTCTAGTACCATTAAATGACTTGCATCGCCCACAATTTACAAAACCTTAAAAAAAATAATTTAGGATGATGTTCTATTGTGGCACATAGGTTATATATATATATAAGTTTTACTCTGCTTTTTGTTACCACTGTTCAGCCTCATTTAAGATTTCTTTACTTCATGAGCTGAGTTTCAGTGAGGGGTGGGCATTTTAAAATCTTGTCTCTGGGCCCACTCCAACCTTGCTATTCCCCTGCAACTTCGTACAGGGCCCCCAGTCCAATCTTGGATGAGACGTGGTGAAGAGAGCTTACCTCCTTACAATTTCCATTTACACCCCAAAATTTCTTCCTGAAGCAGCAGTTAACCCCTGAAGTGATGATATGATTGGGGAAATATGAACCCTCTCTTTGCTGTATGCCACTCTTCCCAGCTATAACTGGGGGCCTCGTGACTAATTTATAAAAACAAAAAGGCCACCTTCTGTCCACTTCTGCATTAAGACAGGTTGAACATCATGTGTCATTTGACCTTGACAGTAAAGGCATACCAGTGTTAGGGGACTTTTGAGGTAAAACAAAAAAAGTGAAAATTAATATATCACTCTACCCCCGCTATATCCTATTAGATAAAAAGTACTCTGGCTCAATAAATACCTCTGGGACATGTTGCTGACTGCTTTTCTTACTGTTGGATCACTTCCTGCACATCCCCCAAACCAGGGCACTTGGCTGATCTGTTCCATTTGGATCTGGCCATTAAAATTATGCTTATAAAAATAGCATTTCTAAAATACAACCTAAAAAAGGATGGAGAGTTGATGCCTATTACGTTTGCAGAATATGTCTGCTCTAGTTGCCTAGCAACCAGTATGAGGCAGGCCGGATGGCTAGAAATGGATTGTGTTGACGGAGAAGAGGTAGCTGTGTCAATTCAGGTGGGTGTGAGAGTGGAATGTTCCCTTCAGTTGTCATTCTGGAAGCAATTAATAGCTTTTTCGGGGCAAAGTTTGGGCTCTGGGGAAGAGTGAAGATGCAATCAGGAGGATATTGCCAACACAAGGAGATCAGCATGATCTTGCACAAGCCATATATCAGAGACTTGGCCAATGCAAAGTTTGTGGACTGATGAGACCCAATAGCACTGTTCTGCAACGAACCAATGGTTTTTCTTGGTCCAGGTGAGCCAAACTTTATTATTTTGTAGTCACTGGACAGCATGAGGGTTGCACAAACTAAGAAGCTAAGGAGGAAGTCCTTAGCAACTGCCCGCTCTGCACTGACTAAGACAATTTCATTGCTTGGCTTGTGCTTCTGAAGCAAAGTGATCTTTCAGCGGATTTGCTCTTCTTCCCCCAGAGACGGAAGGTTCCAAAGCTGTTCCAGCTATTTTTGGTGCTCATCAGTCAGGTAAGTACATTCAAAATTATCTTTTGGATCTTTAAAATTCTCTGAATCTTTTGGTGTATTTAGACTTTGGATGTCTTCATTCTGCAGCATCTTGCCATGGTCTGCTGTATACATGTGTGGTTTTCCCAGTGGCTTTTGCCCTTAATGATTTATTTAGTGTGGTTCAGGGATGGCGCTTCTATGAGGCAAGGCAATTGCCTCAGGCAGCGGGTTACTCGTACACCAGCAGGGCGGTAGAACACCACCTGCAGCTGCCATTGGAGCAGTCTTTTGGGACCGCTTTGACTGTTGCAAGTTCTGCGGGAAGCTCCCCTCCTCACACTTCTTACAAAGCTTGCAAGAAACATGAGGAGAAGAGAGGCAACCTCTCCCCCCCCCCCCGCCTTTGCACCACTTCCAAGACTTAAAAACTCAATTTTGAAAGGGAGCTGGCCACACCAGGGTTGTGGGGCAAGACAGCATTTGGTGCCTCACCTCAGAGACCACATTGTCTTGGGTCATTCCTGGTGTGGTTTGAAATTTCCACCACTGTATAATGGCTTTCTGTGGTTATAGCTGCAGAACTGTTGCTCGCTGGAAACATAGTGGAAATGGTATCCCAAAATATCAACCGCCTTGGGGTTGTCTTTTAACGAAAGGCGGTATATAAATGCAACAATAAATAAATAAAATAAAATGTGATGAATCCTTTCAGTACAGGCAGCAGATGGGTCCTATATTTCAGGAGGCATCTGAGATTTCTATATCTGCAGCCCCACCTGTAAAGAGAAACCTTGGGATCTTCTTGGGATTTCTCTCTCTGAGAAGAGAAATCACGGTCTGCTTCTCATGTACTGACCTGCAAAACAATCTACACGGGGCTGCCTTTGAAGGTTGTTTGGAGCCGCAGTTGGCATCAGTGTTGCTGCTCGCTTCCTGACTGACATAGGCTGTGGAGAACATATGACTTCTGCACTGGCTACCTGTATGTTTCCGAGTTCAGTTCAAGGTGCTGGCGATTACCTTTAAAGCCATTCATTCTCTGGGTCTTCTTTGTGCATACCTTTACAAATGCCTCCTTCCACCTGTTCCTTCCTGCTCTCTTGTATCTGAGGGAAACCATTGCTCGATGGCCTGAATTTTTTTGCAGGGGAGAGATCTATGAAGGCACAGAGTTGCAATTCCTCCTCAGTGATGGCCCCCAAGCTCTGGAATTCATTTCCTCTGGAGGGGCACTTGCCTACTGCACCAGCTAGCTAAAACTTGGACAATACACTAGATTCATTTTGTGGGGAGGACCTGAAAGCAAAGCAGTGGTAAAAGCGCATGCTACACATGCAGAAGCCCTGGCATCTCCAACCAGGGCTGAGAAATATCTATTTGAAAGCCTGGGGGGTTGCTGTCAGTCATTGCCAACAATACTGAGCTAAATGGAGCCTATAGGTCAGGTTTGGTGGATAGTTCGCTCCAAGAGGCCAAAAGAGTAGTTGGATCTCCTAAAGTCTCTTCCAACTCTCTATTCAAGGACGACCAGCATTGAAGAGAAGGGAGGACATTCTTGTTCTTTTGGACAGAGCTGTATGGGCAGGATTCCTGCTGCTGGCAAGAGACTGGGACTGAGGAAGTAGGTGATATCCAGCACTATGTTCCACTTCAGATGCTCACTAGCCATATTCAAAACCTTGCATGGGGCTGTACTGGGCTTGCAGCCCAGCCAGAATCACAGAGCAGTGGCAACACTTGTGTGAACTGGCCCCTCCCCACATGGGAGCTATGCATACATATGCTCCCGATGGCCATTCAATGGGCACAGGGGCTCCTGAGTGTCTGAAGAACCATCATTCTCAACATCATTCCTGCTCAGGCATCTGCAGAGCAATTGCAGTCATGATTGTTCCAGTTAGCTGTTTAGATCCTGTGGGGCCCTTTATGCATTGGTGTGGAGCAGTTGCAGAACCAGACCCCTGATGCTAGTGCAACCAAGCACTTGAAAGGAGACCCTGCAGCAGCTATGCTGACTGCAGGGGTTAAAGAGTTTGTGATTCCTGCATCTGCAGCACGATTATTATGACCTGGAATCCAATCCCATTTGATGTTCTTCAAAAAAAGAAATCCACCAACTGTTTGTTCAGATTACTTAACGGCCATCCAGCTGTGAGAATTGGCTTCCCACCCCCACCCCCCCTCACATTCTGACCTCATCTGAGCTTGGAACAAATCCAAGGAGCCAGGGCTCTGCCTCACAGCATCCTCTGTCAGAAACAAAAGAGGTCAAATTAAAGGAAAGAAAGAAACGAGTGCTGCTCATCCAAATGGGGGAAAAAAAGATATGCAGTGACTTTTTTGGATGCTCTTCTGAGCTGCACCGCTGCTGTACATCAGAGAAGGTGCATGCGTTGAAGGGGGATGTGTTCTACATATGTACATTCATCACCATGGCAAAGATCTAAGAGTGCCTGTTAATTTTATGGGTAGAAGACAGGTCTCTTCCAGTGCCTACTGGATTCTGGTGATGGAGGGTCATGTGGTGGCAAGGATGGCTTGAAACACTTCTTGCAGATGGAACTTTGGAACTACAGTTGAACAGTGCATGCAACTAGGAACGTCTTCTCTTAATGCAAAACATTTCAGCAAGCTGATTTCTCTAACCACAACACTTCCTGCAACAAGCTGTGATTCTGAATTGGGGGGTGGGAGTAATGTTTGCCTCCAATCGGAGCACGCAGGGTCCTTTCTGTATACATATGAAGGGGTGAAAAGGGTGGTAAGTGACTCCTTTCCCCCCTTCTTTATTATTACGATTTGACTAGCAAAATTCTCATCATTATGACAGGAAAGGTATGTGTGGAGTGAGAAAATGTCAGTTGCAGGATGCAGCGGACAGGGCTGGCACTACCGTTAGGCAGGGTGAGGCAGCCTGCCTTAGATGGAGGGTTTTTGGAGGCACTTTATAAGGGCATAACATTGTCAATTCTTTAATTTATTTTTCCATTTGGATGTTTCTGCCTCAGTCACTCAGATGCCTTGGGCCTGATTTGGCAATGGGACAGTGTGTGCTCTGTGCATAGAAGCACATTGCATTCCTCTGAGAGATCCCTGTTGAGGAGACATCAGGGGTGGGGGGCTTTGTGTGTGTGTGTGTTGTGTGTGTGTGTGTGTGTGTGTGTGTGTGCTTTTCTTCACATAGGAATAAACATCAACAATTATATTTTATGAGAGAAGTAAAGGCATGCACATTTGACTGTATTTCCTCAAATTTCAAGCTAGATGGTCCTTCAAGGTGACTTGTATCAAATAATAAAATAATCTTAAAAGGGGCTGCTTCTGTTCCCTCGACCCATAGATTTTCTTCCCTGCACATCCCCTTCCCTGTACACCCCACCTCCATTTTAATTAAGTGGTCATTGTAGCTATTACCATTCCCTTTCATCCCATTTCACTCCCCTGACTGCTAGTTTAATTTGTTTAACTGGTTTTATTAGTACTGGCTCTTTAAATGAAACTTTGGTGATGATGATGATGATGATGATGATGATGATGATGATGACGACGACTGGTTTTGTTTAAATCTGTGCTGATTTGATCAGTTCTTTCCATTGTTGATTGCATTTCTTATTATGGAAACCACTGTGGGGGGGGGAAAATATTTTTAAATGTGGGGTATAAGTTGGTGACTTCCAGATTGGACTACTGCAATGCGCTGTACATGGGGCTGCCCTTGAAGACTGTTCAGAAGGCTTAGCTGCTCCAGAATTCTGCTGCAAGGATGCTTATGGGCTCAAATCACTTCATGAGTATCACACCCATCGTGCGGCAGGTTAATTGGTTACTGGTCCACTTCCGGGCTAGATTCAAGGTGCTGGTTTTGATCTTTAAAGCTCTACATGGTTTGGGGCTGGTATACTTGTCAGACTGCATTCGCCCATATGAACCTGCCAGGGCCCTCCGTTCATCATCTCAGGCCCTGCTCATGGCCCTGCCACTAACAGAGATACGGTTGGCAGGTCTAGAGACAGGGTCTTTTCAGTTGTGGCCCCTTCGCTTTGGATCGCCCTCCCTTAAGAGCTTCACCATGCTCCCTCCTTTTAAAAAACAACTAAGAACTCATCTTTTTAAAGAGTATTTTTAATGCTCTACCTTTGGTTATATCTGGTAGGTTCTTTAGTTTTTAGTTTTTATAATTCTCAATTTTTTAATAATAACTTTTAATTTGAAACTTAATATTGATTGTGGTTTTTAACTTGACTTTTAACTTGTTTACTTAATTTGGTTAATTTTATTACTTTTATTTTATATTGTATCTATTTTATTGTTATGAGCTGCCCCGAGCAGTAGTGTACTGGAGGGGCGGGGTATAAATATTTTAAATAAATAAGTGCATAAAATACATTAAATAAATTCAGTGCCTAGCCTGTTTCCCCTCCTGCATTTCCCAACCCTACCTGGAGATACCAGGACTGTATGTGAAGCTCTATCCTATAAGAACATAAGAAAAGCCCTGCTGGATCAGGCCTGAGGCCTATCTAATCCAGCATCCTGTTTCACACAGTGGCCCACCAGAGCCTCTGGGAAGCCCACAGGCAAGAATTGAGGGCATGCTCTTTCTCCCACTGTTATTCCTCTGCAACTGGTATTTAGAGACATCTTGCCTCTGAGGCTGGAGGTGGCCTATAGACACCAGACTAGTAGCCATTGATAGACCAATCCCCCATGAATTTATCTAAACCCCTCTTAAAGCCATCCAGGGCCAGGGGGGCAGCCTTAAAGCTGGCCTGAGACTTGTCCCTTTATCGTTATAGCCCCATCTTAGGTTCTATCTGCAACATGTGGACCAAAGAAAAGACCCATCTTACCTGCAAAGGTCTTATCTGCATAATCCCATCCCTTAATGTACATAGCCCCATACTGGGCTCTATTTCTTGATCCTACTAGAGTGTGATAGACATATATTTCCATGCACCTCTTTCCTCCTATCCAGGATTTCTCTGTAGACGAAATCTGTGAATCCCACAGCAAATGTTAACTCTAATTACTGGAAAACATAACACTTTTGAGTTTTTGAGGTTAAGCTGAGAATTCCTTGCCGAATGTCATCTGACATGTGAAACAATTGGAAACAACATTATTGATGTTATTTCACAGAACTGTCAGCAAGAGAAAAACCAAAACAAGTCTTATAAATTGGCTCTAAAAAGCACCTGCTTTGGGAAATAAAAGGAAAAGTACATTTCTTGCCTCAAAAAGCTGTTGTGTACACTTGAGTATATTGTTGAGGAGAATTTCTAAGGGGAAATGTGAACTATTAAAAAAACTGGCATGGAAAGAGATTCTCAAATATGAGGAGGCCTTCACTTTAGTGGAGGACACTCAATTGAACATGTAAATGTGCATACAGGCATATCTTGTTCCTCTCACGGGTTCCGTTCCTCACCTACTTCCTCACCTACTACTGCAAGTAATGAAACCACGAGTAACGAGGCATTATGCCTATGGGAAATGGGGGGGTTAGGTTCCAGAATGGACAAAAAAGGTTTAAAAATCATGAAAAAACAGTGAAAAAAGCCAAAAGATCATTGCAGATTTTTACAATACCATGCTTGATGGGGACTACATGTGACCAGGAATGCCCCCCAAATCCACAGAATGCCCCCCAAACCCACAAAAAAACCCCACGGAGAAAATCCTTTAAAAAAGAGAAATGAGCCACAAAATGGTTACTCCTTACAAAATGGCAGTAGATAGTGACATCTGTGGTCACTTCCGGCTGTCTAGGAACTGCGGGTACATAGGCTTTAACCCTTGCATATCCACAGATTGTAGGGGAAGAATGGCAGTTCAGTCCCCAAATAGCAAAGCAAAACAAGTTTGGTGGAAAGCAGCAAAGCAAGAGGTCTTGAGACAGTTCTTTAGTATTGAGGAACTATAAGGATTTATTTAAAGAAAAGGTTTCAAACAAATGTGAAAAAACCTGCAGCTTAATTTTAGCTGTAGCTCATGGCTAAAGAGAGACCAAAACAGCCATCTCTGGAGAGAAAAATGGAGACTAACACTAGAAGAACAAAGAAGGGCCCTAAAACCACCCCAGTGGTCACTATGAGACATTGCAGCTTGAGAGCTGATGCTGCCAGTGTCCTAGCTCCAACACAGATCATGAAAATGGGTGTCAATTAGACACCATGAATATGCAAAACCACAGATAAAGTATGTGTATTTCGAGCTTTGCCTGTAATCATTTGACACAGGGTCCAACTGACCCTCTTTTCCAGCAACACTCGTTATTTTTTATAATAGTACCTATTCCTGATGAAATACTGTCCCTGTTTTGTCTCATAAGTGGTGCGTTTTAAGAATGTCATTATCAGTGCTCACGTTTCCACTAGTATTGCTCAATTTCCCCCTTCCTTCCCCTGTTCTCATCTGGGCTCATCTCAGTAACCATTGGAGGGGCCATTGATTATGGCAGAACACTTACTTTGCATGCAGAATATCCCAGGTTCAATCCCTGGCACCTCCAGGTAGGACTAAGAAATAGCACCATATAAGAAATAGCACTCCCAACCTTGGATCACCAGATGCTGTTGGACTACAACTCCCATCATCCCCAGCCAACATTTTGGATATTAGCCAGTCTGTGTAGATGGGCCACTATGAAGGAAGGTTTACATGCTCATTACAGTAAGGCAGGGGTTCTCAGTCTTGAGTCCGCAGATGTTGTTTAACTACAGCCCCCATCTATCTTCCCCAGTTGCAGTGGCCTTTGGCCATTGCAGCTGGGAATGATGGAAGTTGTAGTCCAATATAAACTGGGGACCCAAGGTTGGGAACCTCTGACATAATGGTTAATGGCAGCACTGCATAATTGCCTGCTAAGGCCCTTATGTTTTCCAAGCCATTAACTATTATGTTATCATCTAGTGGGGTTTAGTTTGACTGCTCCATCTACCCTCTGCAGGGATGGTGGACCAATTAGAATGGTCCCAGAGGTTTATAGATCCATTTGGTTCCTAGACAGCCCTCAGGGAGTTTCCAGTGTCCAGAGCTCACAACTCTGTCCAGGCCCTGGTGAATCTCTGGGATGTGGAGAGAGCCCGGGCTCACGACCACTCCTACACCCTCTTCGGCTTGGTGGAGCCTGTTATGCTCCTTGGTTTTCTGAGGAGCTTAGGGCAATGAAGCAACTCGGATGACAGCTGGAACTATGCTGGAGGAAGAGTTGTGACAAATCCAACCGAACATGGGCTAGAACCCATTTTTGGGGCGGCGAAGAAACATTTTTTTCTCACCTCTATTGCATCTGCTCAGTGTAGGCTAGAGGAGCTTTTTTGTGTAGCAAAATTATTGCTTCACACATCCCCCTGTGTAATGGGGGAGGAACCACCTACAGTCCACTGTGACCAATTTGCACGCCACTTTGCAGATAAAGTTGCTTGCATCCATGCCGATTTGGACTCCAGGATTTTGGCAGTTCTGTTAGATGTGCCTCGGGTACCATCTGGTCTTATTGTGTTGGATTCTTTTCAGTAGGCGTAGCCTGAGGACAAGATCCTGGGCAGTGTGCAGTAAATGTCATGCACTCTAGACCCTTGCCATTCATGGCTAATAAAATCTGCCAGGCAGGGTACAGGCAGGTGGTTGAAGGCTATAATGAAAGCTTCATTAAGGGAGGGCAGGATACCATCTTGCCTCTGCTTGAGATGCCACCTTGCCTCTACCATCTTGAGACCACTACTAAAAAAAACCCTCCCATTGAAACCTTAATCATCTCTATAAGACCTTAACTAGCTATCATCAAATTCAGCTAGGATGCATTCACACAGGGGTTTCCTCCAGGAAGCTGCCCCTAATTAGGGTTGCCAGTTTTTAAAATTTAAAATCTGGCACTATAAGCTGAGTGCCAATTGGCATGTCACATAAAAAACTGCCTTATACTAAGGCCAAACTAGAGACCCATTCCCACATTATGTTCAAAGCACATACAGTCCATGTACAGTATACGCACCCCATCCTTGCTGTGTGCCTGATGGACATCTCATCCAAACCAGCCCAATGGCTATTAGTCATGATGACTGAAGCCCTATTCAGACATGTTGTACCTTGCAGGCGTCTTTACATATGTACATGTTTTTGTATGAATGTCTGTACCTGTGTTCATTTTAAAAATAAACCTGGGGTCAGACCCCCTCAAATGCAGGGTAAAAGGTAAAGTTGTACTGTCAAGTTGGTGTTCACTCCTGGCAAGCACAGAGCCCTGTGGTTGTCTTTGGTAGAATGCAGGAGGGGTTTACCATTGCCTCCTCTCACGCTGTCTGAGATGATGCCTTTCAGCATCTTCCTATATTGCTGCTGCCCAATATAGTAGCAGTGGGGATTCAAACCAGCAACCTTCTGCTTGTTAGCCAAGCATTTCTCGCTGCGCCACCTAAGGTCGGTGGCTAAGGGCAACTGTACAGGAGGACTAGTGTTTTCATGACTTAATACCCTGCTTGTGGGCTTATTGTTTTATTTAATGCATTTACATCCAGAAGACTAAGAGGAGATATGATAGCATCTTCAATTATCGAAAGGACTGTTACACAGAAGGAGCAGACTTTTTCTTTGTTGCTCCTGAGGGAGGACTACAACCAATGGGCTGAAATTACAAGAAGGCTGCCTAGACATTAGGAGGACCTTTACTTGCTAATTGTAAGAGCTGTTTGACAGGGGGACAGTCTGCCTCTTGCAGTGGTGGGCTCTCCTGCTTCATTCCAGATTTTCAGATCGAGGCCTGCCGTCTGTCAGGGCAGCTGTTGCAGTTTCCTGCACTGAGCGGAGGTTGGTCTAGAAGACCTCCAGGAGCACTTCCAGCTCTAACATTCTGTGATTCTGTCGCCTCGCCCTTCAATATCCTTATTCTGAGGGCAACCAACAACCCCCTGCCCAATTAAAAAAAACATTAAAAAAAACCCAACAACACACCACGACACAATAAAAAGCACTCCAGCTATTTTTTACAAAAAGAAAAGAGAAATAGTAGCACAGATTCCTTGCAACATACAAGCATAGGGAAGGGGGACGGGTAAGACATCCCTTTCACGCTTCCCAGAGGCATCTGCTGGGCCACTGTGGGAAACAGGATGCTGGACCAGACGGGCCTGGAGTCTGTTCCAGCAGGGCTCCTGTCTCTCTGCTTTAATGTTCAGCCACGTTCGTGGCGATGCGGTCGCCCCGCCCCGCGCTCTTCCCCCTCCAGAAAGTTTCACGCCTGCCAAAAGCGCGAGGCGCGCTAGGACCTGGCGACCACCGAGGCGGCGCCCTCCTGCATGTGGATGTGGGCTGGCGGCGGCGCGGGGTAGAGTTACGTTGGCAATCCCAGCCCCTTCTCCAGCCAGCCGCCCACCGCAGATTTCCAGGACCAGCCTGCTGGGGCGGGGGGGAGGCAAGCTCTGCCGAGCGCTCGCCGGGGCGAGTACATGAGCCAACACTAGGACCCAGAGAAGTTGCTATGATTTGGGCAGTAGGTAAAGCTCTGGCATTCCTGGCATTCCAGCGTGAGAAATGGGGCTGGTTTGGGGTTTTTTATTTTTAAAGAGGGTGTGTGTGTGGGGGGGGGAGAGTAGATTGTCTCGGGGTGGACGCCCGCTTTGCAGGACGGTTCTCCCCGCTGCCTGTCAAAGCCGCGCGTCTGCTTGCTGTTGGTAGCCCGCTTTTCCGATTGCTTCTTTCTTTTGGGGAGGGGATTTGCTGGGGATTGCGGGGCGGGGAGGCGTAAGCTTCGCCCTCCCCGCTCCGTGCGGATCGCGGAGTTTCTTCAGGAAACTTCAGCGCCAGGAGTCACAGAGGTAAATGAAAGGCGAGCTTTGCGCGTGTATGTGGGTGTCTTTTCGGCAGGGGATTAAAATAATAATCAGACATCGAGTTGCAGTCGCATCGTCTTAATGGGGAAAGAGAGTGCGAAATTGCTAGCAGCTCTGTGGACTTCTTCCCCAGCGCGAATGTTCATAGCGATCTGGAAAGCCGAAGAGGCTAGTTGTGCCTTTTGACATATTGTGGAAGAGGGCTTGTTTCCTCTCCGGCCGCCCCACTCTTCTTCTTCTTCTTTTGGCTTGCTGGGAGCGGTGGGAATTCCTCCTTTCTTCTCACCACAGTCAAGTTGAATCCAGGCTTCTTGATCGTTCAGCTGACCGGGACAAATGAGTAGAGCAGAGGCTGCTGCTTCTGAGCTTCAGGGACCCCCCAACCCACCCCCACCCCCACCGCTAAGCAGTGCTTATGGTATGTCACATGTTTGCAAGAAGTCGTGGCAAAAGATGAAAGTAGGAATATTACATTAGGAGTTTAGTTGGAAAAGCAGCTAATACATAAAATAGCACATCCATTGGGGCACAGGGGAATTTTGCCCTTGCTAAGTTGGAGGAGGAGGTTGCTTTAGCACTGGGAGGTTGCTTCAGTGCCCCCCCCCGCCCACGCTGTTGCAGTGTGTATGCCTTGTGTTGTTTCATAAATAGGCCCATGGTATCGTGGGATTTCTCTCCCTGTTTCTGGTGAATTCAGGAATAAAATTAGATTGGATCTTCGTTGCCAAGTTCTGTAGTCGTTTAAAGTGCAAGGCAATCTGGTGTGTTTTGAAACAGGGTAGTGACATGTTTGGAAGACCTTCTAAGGTAGGGTTGTCACACACACACCCAAATCATCATGGGGGCCTTTGAGAGGTGTATGACAAGACAGTAAAGTCTTTGCTGTTGCTGCATCCCCAGTGCCAGGAATCGGTTTGACTGCTTGTCACACAGGAGCCAGTCTATTAAAAAAAAGTTGGCAACCCTGGTCCAAGGGGCACAGCACAGAAATAGATGTGTGCTGTGTTTAATTTGTAAAACGGAGGTGCTGCATCTGCTCAAGTGTGCCAAGAGATGACACTGTCTCTTCTAGCCACTATTCTTCTTAATTTTGGATGGGAGAGGCTCAGTGTGGCTAGAAAATGTATTCTGCCCATGTTCAGAGAGCCTCTTTGTTGTTTCCTCACACATTCCTAAGGCTCTATGGTGATGCTGAGAACAGATTCCAGAGCCTTTGGTCCAATTAAAAGGGGTTGGTTTCAACGGTATGTCCCCTGGCCCTCTAAAACCCATGCGGGAGGAACATGGGCATACATGTTACCCATCCCCTGGGACGCCCTCTTGCCTCTCTCTGCCTACTTTAAACTAGGATTTTATCCACATGGAGGAGAGTTTGGCTGTGCCGTCCTCCTGATGTGATTGGGTAGCAGCAAGCACCCCGACTGGGAGGGTCTTGGATTAGATAGGCTTGTGGTAGTGTGAGCATGAATTGTTTTCTTTGCTAAGGAAGTTTTGCCTTGGTTTGCATTTGGATGGGTGTTTGAGCGCTGTAAGGTATTTCCCTTAGGGGATGGGGCCATGGCTCAGTGGTGGAACATCTGCTTTGCATGCAGAAGGCCCCAGCTAGATTCAGTCCCGGGCAGAAGCTCCATCTAGGGCTAGAAGAGACTCCTGTCCGAAATCTTGGAGAGCTGCTGCCAGTCAGTGTAGAGACAGTGCTGAACGAGATGGACCAAGGGTCTGGCTTCCTGTTCCTGTGAGCTGGGTGCTCCCGTACTGCTCACGTTTGAGAGGGATGGTGGATAATATGTCTTCCAAACTGAAAGCTACTTGGTAATTTATCACCAGGGCTGACCCCACTACGTGGTAAACAGTCCATTGCTTATTATTATAATTTGTTACCAATGTGGAGAAGTCACTGAATATTCTGCCTCAGGCATGAGAATGTCGTGGGCTGACCCTTGTTGATATCCTTCCCCCTTGGGTGCTCAGCATAGGAACATAGGATACGGCCTTATACCAAGTCAGGCCATTGGTCCATCTAGCTCAGCATTGTCTCAGTATCGAACCTGGGAACTGTAGATGACATTGGGCTGCAGCTTCCATGATAGCCATCTTCTATGAGAGCCAGCATAGTGTAGTAGTTAGAGTGTTGGACTAGGACGGGGAAGACCTGAGTTCGAATCCCCCTTCAACCATAAAACTCATCTAGCTCAGTATTGTCTACACAGACTGGCAGAGGCTTCTTCAAGGTGGCAGGCAGGAGTCTTTTTCAGCCCTATCTTGGAGATGTCAGGGAGGGAACCTGGGAACTTCTGCATGTGACAGGTGATCTTCCCAGAGCGGCCCCAGGGAATATTTTACAGCGCTCACGTGTGGTCTCCCATTACAATGCAAACAAGGGCAGACCCTGCTTAGCTAAGGGGACGATTCATGCTTGCTACCACAAGACCTGCTCTCCTCTCAAGGACAGGGGTTCCTTGGTCTCTAGGAACGTTCCCAGATGGAAGTTTTACTTTGATTAACCACGGAAGGGCAAGTGTGCGTTCACATATCATCCAGCTTTACGTCGAAGTCCCTGCGAACTATCTGGAGCATTTCACACACTATTCGGGTTTTTTATTCCTCATTGGAACTTGGCCTGATCTATGTCCAGGGTTAAAAAAAAAAAATCCCCTTTTTGCATCAGTTTTATAGGCAAATTCAAAATATCCGTAACTGGCAGTACTTCACCCCTCTTAATCCTGCTGTGAGGCATGCTGTCTGGGAAAGCTGCAGATTATGTTGGGCTGCAGCTTCCAGGATAGCCATCCTCAGTGCGAGCCAGCATAGTGTAGAGTGTTGGACTAGGACTGGGAAGACCTGAGTTCGAATCCCCATTCAACCATTAAACTCACTGGGTGTCTCTGGGCCAGTCACTTCTCTCTCAGCCTAACCTACCTCACATGGTTGTTGTGAGGATAAAAATAACCATGTACACTGCTCTGAGCTCTTCGGAGGAAGAGCGGGATATCAGTGTAAAAATAAATACATGATGGGAGTTGCAGTCCAGCAACACCTGGGGAGCCAAAATTGGGAACCCCTGTGACTGAATCCAGGTTTGATTCAATGATTGCTTACACTGGGTTGCCCCACTGTGGGCCAGCTGTTTGCAGTCTGATAAACGAAGAGGTGTTGCTTTTTAGGGAAGTAAAATGCTATCCAAAAGGCCGCATTGCACATTAGGTTTGTAAATAGATCGTGATTTATTATCACAAAGTGGTTTGCTTCTTTGGTGATGTTTTCATTCCTGGGAGATGGTGGCTAGCACTTCTTAGGGTTGCTACTTTTTATTTTATTTTAATCCTATCAGTAGCTCTGCACAACTCCCGTCGTGTGCCTAGCTCCCTTTCCTCAAGGAAGCAAAGTTGTTGTCTTTGAACATGGGAATCTGCCTTTTACTAAGACAGAATAGCATAGTATAGCCTACTCCAGGGGTTCCCAACCTGTGGTGCCCCGGATGTTGCTAAACTACAACCCCCATCATCCTTAGCTGCAATGTATTGTAGCTGAGTTGTTGGAATACTGGTCACACTGGTCTGCACTAACCAGCAGCAGCTCCCAAGAGATTCAGACAGCAGTGTTTCCCAGACCTACCCGGGCGCTTTCCAGATTAGACCCTGCAATGAAGTCACGTTGTATCTCGGGACTGTGCTTCCACACTTCCTGTGTTGTGACACCGCAGTCCCTACGCGGACAGCAGGGTTCCGTTCACATTTCCAATGCTTTGCTTCAAATTTAATCACTGTGATATAGAGCTAGGACAATGTATATCCGGTGTGAAGAAGTTGCTGTTTTTTCAGGTTGTTAGTTTCCGTGAGACTGCTCCCCCTGCTGTTCACGTTTTCAATGCAACTTGCCTTGAACGGAGGCATTTTGTTGCTGTTGAGCAGCTAGTTTGGAAAGCGCCCTGGAGATGCTGGGGACGGAACCAGGACTTCCTGCATGCCAAGCATATGCTCTTCCGCTGAGCTATGGACTCTCCTTTTTAAAAAAGGATGGGCAAAATATATCTAATTACTTAAAGTGTCTTTCTTTTGTGAAGGAAATACTCCCTCCAGAATCTGTTTCATTGTGCCTAGGGCAGGGGTTTCAACATAGGAACATAAGAACAGCCCTGCTGGATCAGGCCCAAAGCCTATATCTGGTCCAGCATCCTGTTTCCCACAGTGGCCCACCAGATGCCTCTGAGAAGTCCACAGGCAAGAGATGATGGCATGCCCTCGCTGTTGCTCCCCTGCAACTGGTATTGAGCAGCACCTTGCCTCTGAGGCTGGAGGTGGCCTATAGCCACCAGACTAGTAACCACTGATAGACTTGTTTTCCATGAATTTGTCTAAGCCCTTCTTAAAACTTTGCATCCCCAGATGTTGGTTCCCCTTTGACCCTTGTGGCTGGGGATGATGGAAGTTGTATTCCAAGAGCATCTGGGGACCCAAGGTTTGGCCATTGTGACTGGAGATGATGGGAGTTGTATTCTGACAGCATCTAGGGACCCACGGTTTGGAACTTCTGCCCTAGTGTCTGTCACCTTATACCATGCATCTCTTGGGAGGGATCGCCATGTGGCAGATCTTACATTCTCATTTCCATAAAAAATGACCACAATGAAGGACTATAAGCTGTAAATAAATTCAATTTCTGGCAACAAACTAAGGTGTTAAAATTCTGGCCAGAAAGCGACCCTGCTTCTAAGGTGTTTTGTGTTATTAGTCATCAATGCAGCTGACTAATTTGTTTAGTAGAGGAAAGATGTTGGATACCACATGGTTTTTGATCTGTATACTTGCCATGACACTGAAGCATGACTTATGAACAAGCCTCAAAGTGGTAAGGGCTCATTCCCTTTCCTTCACGAATCCTACACCTTTTAAACACAATAGGGCTGTTCACACAACTGGAAACTGGGAGAGATAAGTGTCCTCCCCAGGTTTGGGAGCTGTGTGCACTCCCGGTTTTTGGTTTTGTGGAAGCAAACAACTAGGAGGAGGGAGAAGTGATTGTGTGAGAGATAAAAGCTGGGTAGGACAGCCCTGTCCTATCCAGCTTTCATATCCAGCATTTGACCAAGGTAAGAAGAAAAGGTGTCCTACCCAGCTCCTGTCTCCCAGTCACTTCTCCCTCTTCCTACCTAGTTGTTTGCTCCCATACAACCGAAATTTGGGAGCGTGCTCAGTTCCCAAACCAGATCACTTGCCCTACCTAGTTTTCAGTTGTGTGTGAACAGCCTCAATGAATGGCCTGAGGCCCTGGCTTCCCCTAGGGAAGAGAGCTGGTCTTGTGGTAGCAAGCATGACTTGTTCCTTAGCTAAGCAGGGTCTGCTCTGGTTGCATATGAATGGGAGACCACATGTGAGCACTGCAAGATATTCCCCTTGGGGGATGGAGCCACTCTGAGAAGAGCATCTAGGTTCCAAGTTCCCTCTCTGGCATCTCCAAGATAGGGCTGAGAGAGATACCTGCCTGCAACCTTGGAGAAGCTGCTGCCAGTCTGTGTAGACAATCCTGAGCGAGATGGACCTATGATCTGACTCAGTATATGGCAGCTTCCTATGTTCCTATGCATACCTGTATTTCCAGATGCTCTTGACAGCTGAGACCATTCTCTTGGGCAGAGCTCATTCTGTGCATCATGACATGATAGTCTAACCCAGGGGTTCTCAAAGTTGTGGTTGGACTGCAATCTCCATCAATTCCTTGGCCTCAGTTACCAGAGACCATTGTGGCTGGGGAGGATGGGAGTTGTATTCCAGGAACGTCTGGGGACCTAAATGTGATAACCCTTGCCCTAACCACTTATTCTGTTGTATCCCATCAAAAGTGGCATGCTGCATGGGAATCCTGAACCTGAGTTTTACAACTGCAAGTCTCAATTGTTTCCTCTCTGTCCTGTCCTGGTCTCAACTCTCTTTTCTTATCCGTGTTTAGAAGAGGTTCTTGGTGGTGTCTCTCCAAGTTTGGAGCTCAGCTCTTGGTGGTTTCTTTCCAAGTTTGGAACTCTCTGCTTCCTGAGATTTGCCAGTTCTCAAACGTCTTCCTCAGATATTGTAAAACACGGGTCTCAAGCTGCAGCCTTCCAGATGTTGCTGTAGTACAAGCCCCATCATTCCTAGTCATAATGGCTAGTAGCCAAGGATGATGGGAGTTGTAGGCCAACATCTGCAAGGGGGCCACAGTTTCAGATCCCTGCTGTAAAACATGGTGGCAGAGGGTGGGATTTTGTGGGCTAGGAATAAGTAAGGGTGACTTTGAAGGGTACTTTGCTTCTAAAATATTTCAATAATTGTCTGGGGATTTTGTCTTTATATAAGCCTGCTACCTATCTTGAGCATCTGTGCATTATCTGTTGTGCTTCCCTACATGTGTGCCAAGTAGACCCACTAATGAGCTGTGGGGGAACCTCTAGCATGCTGTAGGAAATTAATTTAAATTATTAGAAGCTCCCATGAGCCCACAACACTAGCCCATGAAGATGGGTGCCTGTTGTGTCGTGTGATTTACTGCTCTCATCTCACTTCCTTCCAATTAGCGTTTGTTGGCAAGGGTAATTCTGCTGTAAGAGTGAAGTCCACAAAAACAGCAACATAAGCTTTATTCAGACATTATGTTCTGTAGTTGTACAGGAGTCTATACACAGGCATATGTTTTTGTGTGAATGATTGTACTGTGTTCATGTTAAAGGTGACCCTGGACACAGGCCTTTGAAATGCAGGATACAGATAGGAAGTGTACTGTTGAGATCCGTAACTTCGTATACTGTACAGAGATTGTATGAGTGCTGGACATTATTTATTTATTATATTTAAATACCACTGGAAACCTGTGTCTCTGGGCGTGTTGTTTGAATAGAGTTTCTGTGTGCTTGTTGTGTGAGCCACGGTTCTGGCTTTCCGTCTTGTCAGATCTTGGCTGAGTCTGGCTGCATCGGCGAGTCCAATTTCAGCAGAGGCAGATGAAGTTCAAAGAGGTCTGAGGCAGAAGCCATATCAAAGGCAGGTGATGTTTGGCCTAGCACAGCAGCTGCTCAGTCAGGTGACATCACTCAGATGGGGAAGCCAAGTCTGAAGCAATTGCCAGCCCCCTATTGGTTCCTCAAGTCAACCTGCTATAAAGGCTGCAGTACCAGCTCTCGCCTTTATGTAGGTGGCGCTGCAGTGCAGCCGAGATCAGGCCGATAATTCCTTCTGCTGCTGAGGTGGTACGGGGAGTAAGTTACCTGAGCCCTGCTATCGGAGTCTCTGGTGCTAGACCCCTAACATAATACATTTCTTTCCAATTGGGCTGCACGCCTAGATTAGCGAGGATCAAATTGGATGTGTAGGACAGCTGCACATGTGCTAAACATGAGTTTGTATGTAAAATGTGTGTGTGTGTGTGTGTGTGTGTGTGTAGGAGGCGGGGTCTAGTCAAAAAGAGCATGTGGTGAGGAGTGAAACTCAGGAGTGAAACTCCATTCAGGAGTGAATGGAGTGAAACTCCATTCCATGCAAACACCTCCATTCAGGAGGTGCAGGAGTGAAACTCCATTCCATGCAAACACATGTTTAACATATGCACAGTTGTCCTACACATCTCTTCCTCATTTTACCTTGCTGTCTTCTGCTGCTTTTAAGGAGTTTTGCCCCAGCCTGGCTCCAATGCTAGAAGTTCCATGCAAACACCTCCATTCAGGAGGTGCAGGAGTGAAACTCCATTCCATGCAAACACATGTTTAACATATGCACAGTTGTCCTACACATCTCTTCCTCATTTTACCTTGCTGTCTTCTGCTGCTTTTAAGGAGTTTTGCCCCAGCCTGGCTCCAATGCTAGAAGTGAGCCAGGCAGAGAGAAAATGCTTAAAATTACAGGCTGCAGTGAGGTAATGTAAAATGGCAAGTAGTTAGGGAGGTTTTTGCTCCCCTCCCCACACCCATTTTATATAGAGAGTGGACTCCCCACCCCACCCCCAGTTTGTATACAAATGGTGGAAATAAGTCTTTCACACACAGAGGTGCACCTAGGTAATTTTGGATCCTGGACCTACAGGCCTTTGGAGGTCCCCCCCTGCAAACTAAGCATCATTTTTTAACATGTAGGTTCTTGAGGGCACAGACCACGCCACCCATGACAGACTAAAGAGGATTTGGGGGGCCCTAGGGGGTGTGGAGGCCCTGGACTTATTTATTTATTTATATTTATTTTATTGTTAAATTTATATACCACCTTTCATTAAAATATTCCCAAGGCGATTACAGCAAAATTTAAAAACAAGATTATAAAAATGACACAATTAAATTATTAAGCTAAAAATATAAGACAAATCTGATTTAAAATTTTAAAGCACAAGTATAAAAACAATACAAAGTACAAAGAGCAGCAGCAGAGGCAATCAGATAAAAGCCTGGGTAAAAAGCCAGGATTTAACAAGCTTTCTAAAAGCTGTGATGGAGACCGAGGAGTGAATAGCCACCGGGAGAGCATTCCAGAGTCTGGGGGCAGCAACAGAGAAGGCCCTGTCCTGCGTGCACGACAACCGAGCCTCCCTCATTGTCGGCACCTGGAGCAGAGCCCCCTCAGATGACCTCATCAAGCGGGCAGCAGCCCGTGGGAGCAGGCAGTCCCTCAGATATCCAGGGCCCAAACTGTTAAGGGACTTAGGCCCTGAAGTCCAGAGGTAAGAGCGCCTCTGTTCACACACACACACACACACACACGTAAGGTTGCCCTTCAGGCTAGTTTTGTCCCTTGGTCATGCGGAAGCAGAGCACTGGGCTGCTTTGAGCTAAACTGGTCTGGATCACATCAGGGTCTGGATGGGAGACTGCCTAGAAAACCTGTCTTGCCTTGAGTTCCATGATGGGTGGAAAGAAAAGAAAAAAAGAGTATCGGGTATCAAATCTCTACCAAGCCAGACATTTCACTAGGAGACTTTGGGCAAATTACATTCTCTCTCACCTCACTGGGTTGTTATGAAGATAAAATGAGATAACCCCAGCAAGGCTACCCGGAGGCTGTGGAGGCTACGAAGGTGACCTAAGGAAATTATGCTTAAAAGTGAAAATATGTTTGCAGTTATCAAGATACCTTGGGACCCCATTAGGTGTGTGTATGGGTGCACATGTTTTTAAAAGGAGGTATTAGATAGTGAGGCTTATTATAACAAAATTTAACAAACACATAGTTAGGTCTGTGGGCATCCTGTAGAAAAACAAGTTGTTTTAGTGAGAACTAATCTGCTTACTTACTTTTCATTATCCCTGCAATAGTGATGTGCACGGACCGTAGAGGTGCAGTCCGATGCCAGGGGTGTGTCACTTTAAGGGCGGGTGGGCTGTACTTACCCCTCCCCCTGCTTTCCCCCTTCTGGTGCTCCAGTTTTAGCCAAATCTTCGGGGCAGCAGCGTTCCTCCCTGCCGCCCCTGCCCTCTTGTTGTCTGTAAAAGTGGGTGCGCATGCGCCCGTCATTGATGCGTGTGCGCTGCACACATCACTGCGGCCACGCATGCATCCGCCACCGAGGTGCGCGCCATGGGCCACCAGTGGGCGCATGTGCTCCTGCTTTTAAAGACAACGAGGGGGCAGGGAGGAATGCTACCGCACTGAAGATTTGGCTAAAACTGGAGCACCGGAGGGGGAAAAGTGGCGGGAGGGGTAAATACAACCCCCTGCCCTTAAAGCGACACTCCCCCTGGCGTCGAACCATCAGACCAGGCCACATGCGAACTGGTTCGCAGGCCTTTTACATGGCCTGCAGACCGGTTCGTGCACACTCCTACCGTGCAACCATTGTTTCCTCTAAGGCCTGCACATGTGCACACGCTCACAAGTTTCTGGATGTCTGCTCAGTTCATTTTAGATCCCGCTCAGGTTGAATCAGGAAGACCCCATTCTGAATGCACGTGCACACACACTGCCTGGATACTGCTTCCCAGAACAAAACTCATTCCGCACAGAGATGAAAAAAATTAGAGGGACCACTGCCTGCAACTGGATTAAATTTGGTCCAAATCGGTTAGGCAGTTCACAAGTTAGTCCACTTGTGCCTCAAACATTCATGCATCTGTCATCTTGAATTGGGGTGGGTGGCATCACAAACTATGCATTTGAGGTGTCTTTATGTGTCCCTACAACTTTACCAAATTTGGTCCAAATCAGTTCCCACTTGTACCTCAAACATTCATATGTCCACCATCTTGAATCATCGTGAATCAGGGTGGATGCCATCATTACAAATGATGTCCTTGAGGTTTCCCTATGTGTCCCTACAGCTGTAGCAAATTTGGTTAAAATTGGTTAGGCGGTTCACAAGTTAGCCAAATTGCATCTCAAATTTTCACACGTCCCAAATTTGGTTCAGATTGGTTAGACAGTCCACAAATTAGCCCACTTATGCCTCAAATGTTTATGCATCCACTAACTTGAATCGTGGTGGATGGCATCATTACAAACTATGTTCTTGAGGTGTCCCTACTGTTGTAGCAAATTTGGCTGAAATTGGTTAGGCGGTTCACAAGTTAGCCCACTTGTGCCTCAAACATTTACGCACCCACCATCTTGAATCAGGGTGGATTATATGATCACATACTATGATGTCCCTGTGTATCACTCACTACAACTGTACCAAATTTGGTTCAAATCAGATAGACAGTTCACAAGTTAGCCCACTTGTGCCTCAAATGTTTGTGTCCACCATCTTGAATTGGGGTGGATAACATCACAAGCTACACCATTGAGGTGTTCCTATGTGTCCTTAAAACTGTACCCGATTTGGTTCATATTGGTCCAAGCATTGTGAAGTTGATAGTGGGGGACACACACATGGATGGACACCACACAGAATGCTGAGTGATCTCATAAGACTACTTGAAAGTAGGCTAAAAATATCTGCAGAAAAAGCATAGTCAAACCATTCTTTCCAGGCCCTTCCATGAGGCAGAGTGAGGCATTTGCCTCGGCATGGGAGTGAGGAGGGCTGAACGGGGCAGCAAGCCCCGCCTCCCCCCCTCAAGAATGCACTCACCCACTAATAGGCAGGCATAATATTGTCCTTTGATTCAAGCAGCAAAATGTCTTGAATTGCCCCTGACCCTTTTATTAAAATCTATCATTGTACACAGAGATACATAATATCAAAAATGATATTAAAAAGTATTGATATTTGAATTGTATTTCTGCTCTTACAAGCACATTATCCATGCAGATCTGAATACTGTATGTATCCTAACCTTCTGTCATTTTGCTTCTAGCACTCTGCTTCTACACTCTGCAGAACACAGAACACATCAGCAATCTAAGGCACGCTTTAATATTTGCTTACATTGCTGATTTCCATATATTTAGTTCTGAATGTTATACCTCCTTTTTATGATAATAAAAATGATTATTACAGTAACTGCCATTCTAAATGAATTGCACAACTATGTAGTCACCTTCTCTGTGTTTTGTAATAGGAGTCACCAAATCCTTTTCACAGAGGATTTTGAATGGTTACTTTTCATCTTTTCTGCAGCAAGAATGATGTGGTTTGCATAAGAAAACCCACACACTGGCATTAACAGTGGGGTGGCTAATTGTACGAACAATTCTAAGTAAATGAGCCTCTTCTTTCCTTGGCAAACTGCCTGGAAGAGAGAGAGAGAGAGAGAGAGAGAGAGAGAGAGAGAAGGCAAATTGTGTATATATTGCAAATGCCAAATTTACAAGAAGGATTATCTTTTGTTATTTACTTTCCATCTTCTTTCATGTTAGAAACTTCAATTGAGGTTAAAGGGACTCCACCCCCAGCACTACAGAGAAATCAATCCTGAGAAATCCAACACGGTGCTGATGACTGAGATAGGAACTATTGCAACTCTCTCTCCCCATGAATGTGACCTGGAAAATGATTATTGATTTAAAAAATAGTATGATGGTGTTTATTAATAAGTAGAGTGAGCCAATTTAAATCAAGGTGATTGAAGTAATTTATTTACGTCACCGAGAAAAAAAGCCAATTTTTACATCAAACCCACCGTTTTCTAATCAATATTTTCTGCACAAGTGAGCATATCAGTTGGTTGCTATAAAAGCTTAAATATATCTGTTTGCAACTCAGATCATTTATGTTATGGAAAACTGTAAACCACAACCTCTGGCCATGCCTTTTGTTCAGTTTAGGAACATAGGAAGCTGCCTTATACCGAGTCGGATCATTATCACTGGCAGTGGCTCACCTGTGTTTCAGGTGCTCATCTTTCCCAGCCCTTCTTGGAGATGCTACCAGAGATTGAAGCTGGGGCCTTCTGCATTCAAAGCAGATGCTCTCCCACTGAGCTGCTTTTCCCCCACCCTCTTCTGTTCTTTAGAGGCAGAAGAGCAATTGTGAAGTTAGGGGCCTATGTTGGGTTATAAGTGTAAGGACACTAAGCAGCAACACCTGCTTAAAACTAAATGCCTAGAACTTTTCAGAAGCAAGTCCTGCAGTTAGTGGGGAGAGCATTGTTTCACCGTGAGCAGGAAAGTAAATGCCCATACCCTTTGGCTGATGGTCTAAATATTCATAGTTTGCTTAATAATAAATACCATACAAGGTTATTCTCACGACCTTTCCTGCAGGGCTGGGGAAGAGCGTTCCCTCTAAGGTGTGTGTGTATGCACACACACATGTTTTTTGATGTCTGCTCAGTTGATTTTGGATCCCGCTCAGATTGAATTGGGAAGGTCCCACTCTGAATGCAGGTGCGCACACAGTGCCTTGATACTGCCACCCAGAACAAAACTCATTCCGCACAGAGACGAAAAAAAATTAGAGAGAACACTGCTGGGGGATTATTGGGGGGGAAGGCAGGAACTTGCCTGCCTCACCCCCCCCATGAGCAGCAGCTGTCTTGGGCTCCGCCACGCTGCGCACCCTCACAGGTGGTCCTGTGGCGAAGTCCCCAGTTGGGATTGGGAGGAGGAGGAGTCCCTCATCCTAGTATGCCCGGTTCAAGAAGCAGAGCCAGCTGTTTTCAATAGGGCAGCCTCTCCACTCTGCACGGCCACTCCTTTCCCCCAGCTCACTGCCCAAAATGGTGGCAGGCCAGGGGGATGTCCAGCTACCCGGTGGTGATCATAAGAACAGCCCTGCTGGATCAGGCCCAAGAATGCCCACCTAGTCCAGCATCCTGTTTCACACAGTGGTCCATCAGATGCCTCTGGAAGCCACAGGCAGGAGTTGAGGGCATGCCCTCTCTCCTGATGTTACTCCCCTGCAACTGTCCTGCCTTTGAGGCTGGAGGTGGCCTATAGTCCTCCGACTAGTAGCCGTTGATAGACCTCTCCTCCATGAAGTTATCCAAACCCCTCTTAAAGCCACCCAGGTTGTTGGCTGTCACCACATCCTGTGGCAGAGAGTTCCACAAATTGATTATGTATTGTGTGGAAAAGTACTTCCATTTGTTGGTTCTAGATTTCCCGGCAATCAGTTTCATGGGATGACCCCTGGTTCTAGTCTTATGGGAGAAGAAAAAGAATTTATCTTTCTCCACTTTCTCCACACCATGCATGATTTTATAGACCTCTATAAAATCACATACATGATCGCCTGCTGAGGTAGAACGAACCGTTGGTTGGGCTACCCAGAGGGCTCCCAGCTCTCCAGACAAGGCGATCTGCCTGGGGTAACCCAGGCAGCTCATGTCGTGTGAATGGCCCCTACATATTTCTGCTGTACCATTTATAATGCTTATCCTGAAAAGCCAGCTTTTCCAAGTAAAACAACACACCACGGGTAAAGTTGGCTGTGACTTAGTGCTTTGAGACAAGAAGTGCTGCTTGCTCCTTCCTGTATCAAGCAGTATGCAGCAAAGAGCAAGTAGCACAAGTTCTGTCCATGGCCTGGGACTGGTCCGTGCTGTTCCTTGCTGTATCAGACAGCATGTGTAGCCTCCAGTTTTGTCACTCCTGTGGATCACTGCCACCACACTCAAGCAACAAGCTTGCACATTTTTCGTGTCTCTGATCTGAAGGGTGAGACCAGGGAGGAGAGGGCAGAGAAGGACAGGGAACCCAGGGGTGGCAGGGGAGATGAGGCTGGGTGGCAATGGCAGGTAGGTGAATGATGCCCACAGTGGATGGCAGAGTGGGGTGCCTGCATTTGCTGCCCCATGGCACACTTGCCACCTGAGGCCATTGCCTCACCTTGCCTCACAGGGGAGCCACCCTTGTTTGAGAAGTCTGCCAAACGGTGGTTTTGCACTATGAAAATGAGCCTTGTGCTTGGGGGCTTCTTCTTCTCACTACCCCTCGCATCTCCAGTCCAATGAGTTACTTCCTCTGTAGCACAAAGCATAGTTTGCTGTTATATCTGAACTGTTGCCCTCCAAATCAGGGCTGAAAAGCTTGGCTTGAAGCTGGTTTGCAGCCCTGGTTTGGAGGGCAAGGCAGATAATGAGGTCATTCACACAACCGAAAACTGGGTAGGGCAAGTGTCCTATCTAAGTTTTGGGGCTGTGTGTGCTTTTTTTCAGTTTTGTGGGAGCAAACAACTAGGTAGGTGGAGGGAGAAGTGAATGTAAGAGGGAAAGCTAGGTGAGAGGAAAAGCTGGGTAGGACAGTGCTGTCTTACCCAGCTTTCATAACCAGTATTTGACCAAGGTAGGAGGAAAAGCTGTCTTACCCAGCTTTTCCTCCTACTTTGATGCCACACATTCACTTCTTCCTCCTCCTCCTACCTAACTGCCTTGCTCCCACACCACTGAAAATTGGGAGTTGACACAGCTCCGAAACCTGGGTAGGACATTTGTCCTACTCAGTTTTCAGTTGTGTGAATGACCTCTATATCTTGCTGGTTTGTCCAACTCTCATTTGTGCTGAAAAGAAAGTACAGTCATCTCTCCCCAACCGTGAGGGTTCAATTCCTGGAAAGCCTCGGAGTTGGCGAATTCGTGGTTGACAAGGCATTAAAACCAATGGGAAATGTGGCTAGGGGAATTGCGATCACAAAAAGACCAATAAAACAGTTAAAAATGTGGGGGACACCCTGACCCCTGGAAATGACCTCCTGACCCTGGAAATGACCACTGACGCACACACCCCGAAATCCTCCCTAAACCCCAAATTTCCAAAAAAACCTCACCCAACTGTGGATACTCAGGTTGCGGTTGATGAGACCTACCACAATTTGCCAGTCATGGATACTCAATTCGTGATTGGGAAACCCGCGGTTGGCAAGGGACAATGGTAGATCATTGGATCAATGCATGTAAGGAGAAAGAGGAGTGCATAAGGCTTCTTATTATGTGTGAATCAGCTCAATACGTTTGACAAAGGATCATTGATTCAGTTTTGCAACATTACGTTGTGTAGACATCAGCATATTGGTTGCATTCAATTCAGTCTTATTTTTAAACCATGTTAATTTTTAAGGGACACTTAATATAACTGATTTTTGCAAATTAAAAACCCATTAGAAACTATTGATCTTTATCTACCTTCTTATTCAGTCACTTTTGAACGAGTGGTTTGCCGGTTAATATAAGCCAAATAATGATTTGGTCATTTTTTCATGCATGCCCAAATATGTTAAATAACAACCAACCTCTTCTGTTCTTTTCCAGTGCATGCTAATATGCTCCAAAAACAGCATTCTTGAATTCATGTGCAACACCTCTATATCCCCCCCACCCCCACTCACCTCAAAGACTGTAGTTGTGATGTTGTGACATTGTGGGGGATTTTATACTGGCACGAGTGCTTCAAAGTCCATTCCAGCTGGTGTGTGGGTAGATGACATGAAATGCTACAAAAGATTGCTTTTACACTTGTTTCTCTGAACATAAGCCAGCTGTGTATGCTGTGAGCTGTCTGCTGTTATTTAAGAAGTGTTCTGTGTTTTATGTTACGATTTGGTTTTTAAAAAAATTTAATTAGCTCCTATAATTCATAAGAACACTGTATTTCCAAATGCGTCTCTAGCAAATGTGGCCTGCTTCCTGGAAGTCTAGTGAAGTCCAACTAGGAAGAGACGGGATGTGAGGGTGGGCGTGAGCGAGAGTGGAAAGAAGCATCCAGCTGGGCCAGCGAAGGAAGTGCTTGCTGGCTAGATGGGCAACATGTCCGTGCCTGGTGCTGGTAATGCCCCTCTACACAGGTGTGCTGACGCAGGCAGAAGGGGCATGACTGGTGCATGGTAGTGTGCCCTGCAGTAGTGTACAATGGTGCGCTGCACTGGGGTGTGCCTGGGGAAGAGGGGGCATCCTGGCAGCCTACACACACACACACACACACACACAAACACACACACACACACACACACGCCAGTGGCCCAGGGACATTTATCCCCCCTTGTCCTATGGTGGCTACACCCCTGCCAGGTGACCATAGTACTAGGTTGCCCATGTGAAGCTGAACAAGTTTGGTTGCTCCCACTCTAGCGTTGCTGGGGCACTGCTCTTCTGCAAACAGCTGGGAGTGGAGTTAAAGCTGTGATTCCGTGAGGTAGTTAATATTTCCCATAAAAATCCTGGCAATGCTCATCCTCACGGGTAAGGACTAATATGTGCTTTCTCAGAAGTTAGTCCAGATCCGCAGTGGTCCCATTTCTCCTGGCTGCGGGCCCTTTAATTAGTTCTTTCTTCCTTCTCCATCCTCGCTACTGGGCCTGGGTTAGCATTTCCTGATAGCTTCCAGACACAATCAGCCCTTTAAGTAGATTTTTCCTATTTTTGGCTTGAGCAGCCTCTGCCGTTGGCCGGCTAATTTTTAAATGTGATTTTTGATGACTGCAATTAACAATAAATTTGTTAATGTATTGTTTATATGTTATAAATTAATTTATAAATAAATTAATTAATTAACAAGCAAACTATGGGGTATGCTTTGGCTGGAAATAGAAAACGTAACTCCTTAAAGGGCCCATTGTGGCAGAGGGATGTGAGGAAAGGATTGATTAAAGGGTCAGCAGTGGGGAGAAGTCTCAGCCGCACTTTGTCAGTCCACAGTGGATAGACTGGCATTGCAATTGTGCTTTAAAGTCAGAAAAATCACCATAAACCAAGTGCTTGCCAGGACAGGACAACAAAAGAAACACTTGACTGCAACTGTTTGGTAGCAACATCAACTGGATTCTCCATGTAACTGAGTGAGCAAATGATGTTAATTCTGTTAATTCCCGAGCCATTAAGGCCCAAGCCCTTAATGACTTGGGCCCAGGGTATTTAAGAGAATACCTTCTTCATTATGAACCCCACTGCCTATTAAGGTCTTCAGGGGAGGTCCATCTGAGGGTACTGCCAGCTCATCTGGTGGCGATTGAAAGGCGAGCCTTCTCTGTAGTTGCCCCAGAGTTGTGGAAGGCACTTCCTGCTGAGAGTGGAGCTGATCCATCTCTGCCGGCTTTTAAGAAACAACTAAAGACACTTCAGCCAAGCTTTTTAGCTATTTGGTAGTTTTTATGGGCATTTAACTGGATATTTTAAAATATGTTTTCATTGTTAAAAAATCTTTGAGTTTTTTTATTGCTGTAAACTGCCTAGAGACTTTGGTAGTGGGCAGTATACAAATATGTTAAATAAATAAATTCTGGAGAAAACAGATAGTGTAGAAGAAACCGTAGTCTATAGCTCCTTCATCACAACTTGTGATGGTAATCGCCGCCGCTGCCGCCGCCTCCACCACCACCACCACTACCACTACCAAAACACCTGATATGGGGTTTTAACACTTTCAGACTAGTAACTCAAACTTTGCCTATGAGAGGGTAATCGTAGCTAGTGGCTTGTTTGGATGAGATGCCTGCCAGCACAAGTGATAAGGCACCTCCTTTTGTTTCATGAGGGCCCTGTTCATCTGAATTGCCCCTCTACACAAGCTCTGAATACCTTCCAAGAGGTATTGGGAGAATGTATAGAGGGGCAGTTCAGATGGACAGCCTCTTCACATGATAAAAGGATGCACTGACAGAATATCAGAAATCCTGTGATGACGTCACAGCGGGCGTGTTCTCTGCACAACCTCTTCCTTATTGTGTGTGCTGGTGGGCAAATTCCCCCCGCCTTACTAAATAAATAAATAAAATAAACAAACAAAAATTGCTTCAAGCACAAACAGCAAAACATAATACAACAAACCCCGACTCATCAATCCATCCAAACTCTAATATTGTCTGAAGGAGGAAAACCACCAAAATTTTCCCAATTGGTGTAAAGAATAAAATCTGGCCATATAACATAGAAAGCATTATTTGTAGTCTGCTTTGAATGAGACCGAATAATATGGGTTAGTTTTTCCGACATTGTGATCGGCCATAAATTCTAATACTAGATGTCCATTGTCATGGTTTGATTTCTCCAGTGTTTTACATATGTGTTTACCCCAGAAGATATATCTACTAGCACCAGCTAGGGGCATAATAAACCTATTTTCTGGTTTGTAATCTGGTTTGTAAACTTTAAGAAATATCTCCTTAATTTGGGCCTGTACTGATGTGCATCTCACCCAATCTGGCCCAGTGTCATTCCACAGAAGTGTGTGTGTGTGTGTGTGTGACAAAGCTATAGAGCTCCATTTTTGGCCCCAAATCGAAGTAGGCCAACCGTGCCTGAATAGTATGCTGTGGTGAAGGCTCTCGCCCAGCCCACTCCACAACCCTTCGAATGGCTGCAGCATTTTGCAGTTATTCTCTGCTGTGACAAACAGAGGGGAGATGAGACATTGTCTTGTCTCTCATTGGCTTTAATATATGTGAGTGTCTGAAATGTGTTGACAGTCAACATTTCATGGGTGAATGTTGACCGCCTTTGATCACGTTGACGATCTTTGTGGAGAATATTTGAGGACTCATAGTAACACCTAGTAAATGTCGACAGACAACTAGATGTGTTTGTTAGCGTCTGCGTAGAGAAATTCGTATTTGGGCAATCACAAATCTGGACTTCTTGTTATTCACATGTGAATGTTGTTAGTCCCCAGATTCCAGTAATTCACTGTAATATTGACTGTGAGTGACTTTTAATATTTTGACAATTCTTAAGTGTATAAAATATTGTTACGTTGGTGAGGTGTCCTTGAGCACTTGTTTCCCATATATATGCAAATTGATTCTAATATGTGGCATGGAAAACTTGTGACTTAACAGTCTCTTCCCCGCCCCCTTGCATTGGAAAATGCCCGAACATGAGTCATTGCTGAGTGTAGCTGGCATGTGTAGGAGCTGTACCTAAAATTCTTACAACCACAAATATCGTGGAAGCTGGCATAGTGGAGTCTGAGAATATTTCATGCTGAAAGTCCTTAGAAGAAAGTTAAACAAAACTTTACATGCACAAATTTTTCAGTTCTGTTGCAAAACCTGTGTGAGGTACTGTGTAAGTACATGTGATAGAGCAAGATAAAGATGTGTGTGTGTGTGTGTGTGTGTGCGCACATGTGCATGTGCACACCTATATTGTGCATGCCTATATTATGGACATGGAACAATGTTACATAGCTAATTAATGTAAAATTACCTTTAAATGTAAAGGGACAGTTATGTATGTTTAATAACTTGTCCAGAAAAGTTTCTGTCTGTTAATCCCTGAGCCCAGGCCCACAGATTCTGGACAATGGTTCCATTTTAGAGGATGAATGTTCATAGTGGTTTTTCGCAACGTTACCCTCCTAGAGATGGAAAATAGATGATAGCATGTTACCTGACTGAACTTACAGCTTGTGTGTAATGGCCCTTTCTTTATCCTACCCCCATGTGCTTAGGATAAAATTGCTGTCATTTTTACATAGAGGAAAGGGTTAGCATAGCATTAGGTCAGAGCAGGGTTGCCATATTCTCGCTTTCCAAATCTGGGTGCCTAATTCGCATATTATGTAAATTGGCTTGACTTTTTTTTTTTAATCAGAATAGTGACTGTATGTTTTGCTTCATAATTCTGCTTCTAAAAGGGCTAAAACTTAGCTTTGATGATGATGATGATGAAAGCTGAAATCCGGGCGACTCTGACTGGGCTAAGCAATCTGAGTGAGATGCTTAAAATGGGGGCATGGCAACTCTAGGTCAGGGTAACAGTGAACAAATTGTTGTACTATCTCCGGAATAAAACAGGAAACAGCATAAAAATAATTAACACCATTCTAAAAATGTTTTTAACGAAAAGCCTGAGAGAGTCTCTTTAAAGGCAGCCAGAGATGAAGAAGCTCTTATTGTGATGGGGAGCGCATTCCAAAGCCCTGGGGCAGCCACAGAGAAGGCCAGGTCCCAAGTCGCCACCAAACAAGCTGGTGGCAACTTCCCCAGATGATCTCAATAGGCGGTGAGGTTCATGACAGGGACTTTCTTGACCCAAGCCTTTAAGCCTTAATACCCCTCAGCCAAAGAGGCCCTCTTCAGGGACAAATCTAAAACAAACAGTCATAAAATAAATTACCTCCCAGTCATAAAATAAATTACCTCCAAGGAATAATCATAACTAGCTGACCTGAGTGCCGCCGCCGCGGCCAGGCCGAGTGCAGCCACCGCTGCCAGCTGCCGCCTCGCCTCCGCGGCCGGGCCCGCCTGGCTCCCCGGCCATGGCCGCCGCCGCTGTTCTCCTGGGTGCGCCTTACCCAATCAGGCCCCCCCGCAGCCCAGCCAATCAGCTGGGCTGCCGGGACGCACGTTCGAAAGGCACACCCAGGAGAATTAAATATATAGATGGCTCCTGGACTTTCTGAAGTAGCTCTCCAGGAGCTTGGACTGTTTGAAAACTGCAAAACAAGACAAAGAAGAGAAATTCGCTGCCTTGTACTTCTCTCTCAGCATTAGTGTTCCACCTCTGTAAAATGAACATTAATCGGTTGCCTTTGATCAGATATCTGGATGGCCATTTTGAAGGGTTTAGATATTTAAATCCCTTCTTTTTTTGCGACCGACTCGGCCAGTTAGCGAGTGGCTGTGTCCCTGCAAGCCACTGCTCCACATTGATAGCTCCCAAGACTCAGACAAGGAGGAGGCAGCAGCTCCTGGAAGCCTCAACTCGGTCTCCTCCTGCACTAGATGATCGGTATAGCTGTTACAAATGTGCAAAGCAGATGCTCTTCCACAGAGCTCCAGCCTCTTCCCACCAGGTCCTGAGTCCTAGCAAGGTAATATCAGACAGTCCATTCAGGGCTGGGGCACATGTGTGGAGGCTGCTTTTATTCTGTGGCAATCGTGGCCACATAGCAAGTTATTTAAGTGCAGTCATTCACCGCCTGACTTGTAGAATTTTCTCCATGCTGCTGCTGACCTCTATTTCTCTATTCCTGTCGCTTCTCTCTCTCCCTCTCTCTCTCTCTCTCTCTCTCTCTCTCTCTCATTTTTAAAAAAATATCCCACCTCTCCAGAGCTGCTTGAGATGGTTTAAAGGTAAAGTGTGCTGTCAAGTTAATTTCGGCTCCTGGCACCCACAAAGCCCTGTGGTTTTCTTTTGGCAGAATACAGGAAGTGTTTACCATTGCCTCCTCCCGCACAGTGTGAGATGATGCCTTTCAGCATCTTCCTATATCGCTGCTGCCCAATACAGTACCAGTGGGGGTTCGAACCAGCAACCTTGTGCTTGTTAGTCAAGCATTTCTCCACTGCAGCATTAGGTGGCTTGCAGCAGCATAAAATTAGCACACAAAGAATGATGAAATAAAATCACAACTTCACTAGGGATGTGCTTAAAATGCAATTTGGCGGCCAGATCGCGGGCATATCCCTTTTAAGACGAGTACTTACACAGCCCCTTTAAAGCGAAGGAGAGCAGGTCCATACCTGTTCCTCCTTCGATTGCTGCCATTGCTGTAATCTGGGCACTCCCACAGCTATGCCATGTGCTAGCAGGGCGTCTCCCAGCTGCCCCTGTGCGGTGCCAGCACAAACATGGCCTCTGCATAGGAACATAGGAAGCTGCCATATACTGAGTCAGACCATTGGTCTATCTAGCTCAGTATTGTCTTCACAGACTGGCAGCAGCTTCTCCAAGGTTGCAGGCAGGAATCTCTCTCAGCCCTATCTTGGAGAAGCCAGAGAGGGAACTTGAAACCTTATGCTCTTCTCAGAGCGGCTTCATCCCCTGAGGGGAATATCTTACAGTGCTCACGCTTCTAGTCTCCCATTCATATGCAACCAGGGCAGACCCTGCTTAGCTATGGGGACAAGTCATGCTTGCTACCACAAGACCAGCTCTCCTCTCCTTAAACAATTTTGGGCTGGCAGGGGCCAACGGAAGCTCTCCAGAACTCATTTCATAGGAACATAGGAAACTGCCATATACTGAGTCAGACCATTGGTCTGTCTAGCTCAATATTGTCTACACGGACTGGCAGCGGCTTCTCCAAGTTTGCAGGCAGGAATCTCTCAGGGAGGGAACTTGAAACCTTCTGCTCTTCCCAGAGCGGCTTCATCCCCTGAGGGGAAGATCTTGCAGTGCTCACACATCAAGTCTCCCATTCAGATGCAACCAGGGCAGACCCTGCTTAGCTATGGGGACAAGTCATGCTTTCTACCACAAGACCAGCTCTCCTCTCCATTGGCACGATGGCCATTTGCATGGTCAGCATGATTAATGAATGTAATCCCTGTGCACTGGGGTGGGGGAGGATTGTGCACTCATTAAAGGAGAGCAGGCCCTTACCTGCTCTCTGCCACCACATGCAGCTTAGTGCTGCAGTGGTGCTTGTCCCAAGACCCCACCTGCAGCGCCGGCACACACATGGCATCCGTGCATGCGCATGTGGGTGCCATGTGCCGGGTTTGGGGACAAACGCCGCCGCAGCAGGAAGCTGCATGTGGTGGTGACGAGCAGGTGAGGGCCTACTATTCTTTAAAAAAAAAAGATCCCACTCCTCGCTACCCTCCCCGTGGAGCTGAACCACTGCCTGAAGCTTGTTTTATGCACATCCCTAATAAGGATGTGTGTGGATGATCAGTGCGCACATCCTCCCCTATACCAATGCACAGGGACGACACTGGTTAATCATGTGGTGAGGTAGTTTGGACCATTGGACAAGAGGGACAAATTTCCCCAGGCCGCCAGAGTTAAGGGGCCACCACAGCAACCCCCCCTCCCCGGCACCCCCTTGTTCTCCTCCTGCATCCTGCAGTGAATGAAGCACTCACTGACTGGGGTGCAAAGCGTGACCCCACTCGTGCTTCTTTCCAGCTGATAAATGAAGCGCTGTCTGGGTGTTTCCTCTTCCCTTTGTTCCCCAGCCGGGAAGGAGTAAGAGAGGATCTGTGCAGCCTTCCTTTCTGGGTGTTGGCCGTGCCTCCTGCATCTGACGTTGATGCAGGGGGTGTGGCCAGTGCATGCACACGGGGAGCAGTGGGGGGAGAGTCCGGCAGCGGCAACCTGCCTCCTGGCCGCCAGCAAGCTTCCTACACCCCTGGTTTGGATGGACCAGCTCTGCCTCCCCTTGCCTCATATTAGATCTACCACTGGACTGCTGCAAATTGTCATTTTGTATACAGCTCTTTCTTTCCTCTACAGCTTCTTTTGTTCATATTATTCGACATTACAATTTTCTACAGAGGAGGCCAATGTTTTCCATTACTGGATGAGCTGCCGTGCATCGCTTACACGATCTTTACGGCTTGAGAGGCTGCGCATATTTATTCATTTGTTTGAAGTATTTTTAACCTCATCTGTCGCAACAGCCTCAAGGCAACTCGCAATTGAAAAAGCCCAATAAAATGGAATAACACTGATAAACTACAGAGCAAGCAGATTAAAAAGCCGTACTGAGTCAGGAGCTAAAAGACAAGCAACCCAAATAAAAGTAGTGGATTAGGCAGGTAAAGGGGCTGCAAATATAAGAAAAAGCCATCAAAAACTTGGGAGAAAAGGATGAACTTGGCCTGGCACCTAGAAGATAGTACAGATGGCACCAGGAAGATATGAGTAGTGGGGGAAATTCCATAATTTGAAAGGGCTCTCTCTCTTGTAGTCACCTATCTAGCCTCCAAAGTAGAATATCAAAAGTAGAATAATTTCTGAAGAAAGTTTTAAGTGGTAGGACAGTTGCTGATATTAGCAGCAGCTGCTTAGCATAAGAATCATTGTGTATGTTTGGCCCTCCTTGACCTCTGTGCACTCATCCATATTTCTGAATAGAGCCTCCTCGTATTCAGGCAGTACACGCACAGACTTCATCTACCCAGTCGGTACCCTGTGAAAATGCATGGTGCTGATTGTGCTTACGTGTTGTTGCATGTATATAGTGCCTGTTCTGAGCTTCTGATGACTGTATGGAGGTTGGGGAGTGGAGTCAGTGGGTACAAACCCTGCCCCCTGTATGTTCATTGTATGTGTCATGTCATCTAGATCATGGATTCTCAACGTTGGGTCCCCAGATGTTATTGGACTTCAACTCCCATAATCCTCAGGCCCAGTGGCCTTTGGTTGGGGATTATGGGAGATGAAGTCCAATAACATCTGGGGACCCAACGTTGAGAATCCATGATCTAGACCAGGCCTGCTCAACTTAGGCCCCCCCCAGCTGTTTTTGGACTACAACTCCCATAAGCCCCAGCCACAGGGGCCAATAGCCAGGGATTATGGGAGTTGTAGGCCAACATCTGCAGGAGGGCCGAAGTTGAGCAGGCCTGATCTAGACAGAGCCTGAGATCAGCTTCTGTGTAGGAAATTGTGGCTTATCAAGTATTCAGAGAGAAAACAAGCAAGCAACGTGTTTGTTTGTTTGTTTGTTTTTAAAATATGTAAATCTCCATTCTGCCATGAGTAGAATCCATAGTGAAATATTTTCAAAAGATGTACAGGACCCAATTCAAGTTCAGATAAGTGCTGAAGGAAGGAAGGAAGCATACTAATTGGAGACTCTGATATTTTCCTACACAGTACTTTACTGCCAGCCTCCGAGGGTTGCACATTTTCTTTTAAATTACTTTCCTGCCCTATCTTTGTAGGCTCATATATAAAAATGAAAACATTAAAGACAGTTTAAAAGAACTTGGTCCTCCTAGACCCTCTAGTTGGTCTGCCAGAGAATCTAAATCTGCCCATGAAGCAGGTAAAGAATTAGAGATAGAAATGAATTTAAAATCTGCTTATCTCTGAACAGGAGAAAAATCACAGGAGGTTTACAGAAATGTCCTCCTCAGATGATTGGTTTGCTCATGTAAGGAGAATGGTGGAATTGCTTTGATTAGCACTGTGAGAGAGTGATGGAAAGAAAATAGAATGAATGCTTTGTTATTTGATTTTAATATTTGTGGAGTCACAGAACAGAAAGGGCTAGTTCAGATGTAGTGAGACACACTCATCAGTACCTTAAAGGTAAAGTGTATGAGTCCGTTTTGACTCTTGGCGACCACAGAGCCCTGTAGTTGTCTTTGGTAGAATACAGGAGGGGTTTACCATTGCCTCCTTCCATGCAGTATGAGATGGTGCTTTTCAGCATCTTTCCTATATCGCTGCTGCCCGATATAGATGTTTCCCATAGTCTGGGAAACATACCAGCGGGGATTCGAACCATTAACCTCTGGCTTGGTAGTCAAGCCATTTCCCCACTGTGCCATTATGTGGCTCATCAGTATCTTGGTCAGTTTTAACTATGGCTCATTTGAAGTCTGGCTTCCAAACCAGGATGTGAAACCAGCCTTTGAAGGTGGCTCCACCTTCCGGTTTGGAACTCAAGAGTTAAACCATATTTACCTGCTTTGCATGAGCCCCAGACCCATGGTAGGATGTTGCCATCATGGTTCTTGACTGTGATGGAGCCCAGGAGGTAGTGGGAAAGAGGTAGTGTGAGGGCTAGGAGCCATATTAACATAACGGGAAACCGTACTTTCCCATGTCTGAACTAGCCCATGGTCTATGAGGTTATTTGTATGTTTTAACTATAGACATTGGCCCTGCTCTAGAGACAATGCAGAGTAAACTATCTTAGGACATATGTACACTAGAGGAGCACACAGTTCAGACTTGTGGAAATCCTCCTCTTTCTCTCCCGCTCTTTTTTCTTTCTTTTTACTAGAACCCTGACTTCTGCCAACAAGGTCCCATTACCTAGTGTTGCATTGACCCTGGATCCAGGACCCCCCAATTGGGGGATGAGGCAGAAGGTTCAGGGGATGAGATGGGGTGGGAAGAACCTGTGATCCAGATCCTGGTGGACTCTGTACCACTGGGACCCCTGACACGTGGGGGGACCTGAGCCAGCACCCCCAAGGACACAGCCCTGCACTCATCCTCCAACATGGAGGAGTCCCCTGAGGACCTGTCAGTCTTAGCAGAGGCCACAAGCATTGCTAGAGTTAGCACTTAAGCAAATGGGCAAGACTCCTTTTTAAAACAGAGCCTTTCCTAGGGAAGGAGTGAAGCCAATTTACTCTGCTTGAGCAGCTATAAAAACTGGCTGTCTACTGCAAGAAACTGCTGAAGCAACATTCCTTCTGCATCGTCGTGCACAGCTCTTGTTCCCTTGCCCAGTGCTGGCCAGGTTCTGACTCTTGCCCTCGGAGCTGCCCAAAGACTGTTGCAGTTCTGGATCCCAACCTTGGCAGAAACCTTGGCTCAGCGTGGAGCAAGATAATTGTATTCCATGAACTATAAACCAGGATAATGTGCATATATAAGTGCAAATCCATGTCTGAGTTATTATAGAGTAAGGATGCCGATCTAACATAAAAACTCTACAACTGGCCCAGAAAGGTGCATGAAGACTTACAGAAGAGCAACGAATTAGTATTAATTAATTCATTGCTCTTCTGTAGGTATAATTAATAATTAATTATAGATGAAGAACACCAAGTCTAAAAAAAAATCTGATTAGCATAGGGTGTATAATCTCAGCCCCAGTGTTCCCTCTAAGAGGGATTCCCAGATGTTGTTGACTACAACTCCCATAATCTACAAGCAAAAGCCATTGCAGCTGGGGATTCTAGGAGTTGTAGTGAACATCTGGGAATCCCTGTTAGAGGGAACACTGGTCAGCCCTCCCAACTGATACTGGACTGCAACTCCCACCATCCCTGACTATTGGCCACTGTGGCTAAGGATGATGGGAGCTGTAGTCCAACAACAACTGGAAGGCCAAAGTTGTGCAGCCCTGGATTAGCACAACGGCAGCCATGACAGATAATTTCCCCCATACAGTTTTACTTGCTGTTGTAAAAATATTGAAAGTCAGAAGTGTTTGCTGATGTACTGAAGATCACCCAGAAATCTACCATTAGATCCTGATCCGCTTTCTACCTTCCCCTGATCTACATTCATTTCAAACCTAAAAAGCTTTGTAAGAGCTGTACAGACCTGCTTTTTGTGTTTGATTAAGTAAGTTGGTTGGTTTTGCTGTGCATGGTAAAAAAGATGCAAGAGGCTGTATAACTAGTTTCTCAATGAAATGGCTGCATCTAATGAATTGGCCCTTTCATTTAGCTGTTGCGTATTTCCCCTATTAACACCTACATTGTCTATGACAGAAAAACAAGGCAAATTAATGTAAGCTGCCCTGAGGCAGTAGGAGAGACATTTCCCAACCACCACATAAAAGGATGTGAGTCAGCGTGAGCTGGATTTGCTACTCTTTCTCCAGATGCTAACCATGACTCTCTTGTCCACAGTTCCCAGTTCGAATGCTGTAGTAAAACCGATCCCCTCTTGTCATTTTCGTTCTATGATTAAGGAATGAAATGACTGACTATTGCAATTTGAGCAAGATGGAGGGGAGGCCTTTTTAGAGCAAGAGGCCCATCTGTCTGCATTTGCCGCTCTGCTGTGGAAAGTTCCTGAATTTCTATGTGTTTATATGCACAGGAAGGGCCATGGTTCATTGGAAGTGTATCTGCTTTGGATGCAGGTCTGAGCTTCACTCCTTGGCTCTCCAAGGTTTCAGGAAGAAGCCTAAAAACTTGGAGAGCCATTGACAGTCAATAGGAGGAGAGCTGGTCTTGTGGTAGCAAGCATGAATCGTCCCCTTTGCTAAGCAGAGTGTACCCTGGTTTGCATTTGAATGGGAGACTACATGTGTAAGATTGTAAGATATTCCCCTCTGGTAAGAGCACCTGCATGCTTGCATGCAGAAGGTCCAAGTTCTCTTCCTGGCATCTCCAAGATAGGGCTGAGAGATACTCCTGCCTGCAACCTTGGAGAAGCCGCGGCCAGTGTGTGTAGACAATATTGAGCTAGATAGACCAGTGGTCTGACTCGGTATATGACCACTTCCTATGTTCCTATGTAGACAATGCTGAGCTAGATGAACTCTGTATAAAGCTTCCCTTGTTCTTATACAGCTGAGTTGTACCTTGACACTCTATTACGTCCAGTTCACGGACATTGTTGTGAAAAGCTGTTTTCCTGTGTTTTGCCCTTGGAATCGACTTTGTATGTGACTTCAGCGCTGGTTCACATGTTCTGCATCAGGTGATCCCCCTTGACTATTTGATTACATAATGTGATTGCTTGGTGGCTCTCAGCAAATGTATTTACTGTCTCCATTAAAAAACATTGTGCTTTGAGTTGACATTCAGTGACAGTGAAAGAGATTTAGCTGTGGTTATTTGTTTGCAGAGGCATGTGATGGGAACAAGTAATGAACATGCATATACAAACTGGTCCTTGGTTAATTTTTGTGTAATCATTTAATTTGAATTGGAGTGAAGAGAGATATGATGATCTGTGGTTTATTGCTATTAATTTATTCAGTTAGTATGGATTTTTTGTTCTTGCACAGTATTTCCCAGCCTTGAGTCCCCAGATGGCCACAACTTCCATCATCTGCAGCAACAACGGCCAAAGGCATCCACAACCATATGGGAGTTGAGGTCCAACAACATCTGGGGATGCAAGGTTGAGAACTTCTGATCCAACAGTGCATCCTCCTTTTCGGAAACATAGTGACCAGATTGTTCTGCAATCTGCAGCATTACGAGGGTAGAGTAAGAGCTGAGCCCTCGCAGAGACTGTTGCGGAACTCCGCAAAGTTGCCACGTAACTGATTGCACATGCACATGCAGGGGGAGCAAATTTTGCGGCTCTCCTTCCAAAAGTATTTTATTGCATCCGGAAATATGTCCCTGAAGGTTGTATAAGATGGGCAAGCTCTTGGAGCATCCCCCTTGGTTTGGGTCATGGGGAGCATAAGCCAGACTGGCCCTATGGAATGTTGGTGAACATTCTAACTTTTCAAGGCCAGGTGTTTACCAGACCAGGAAGTTTTGCACACCTGGCCTTTAGCCTGCATCTCCTCCGAAATGGAGAGGGGTTGTTCACATTTTGGCCAGAATTACCCCGAAGTCCCTGTGAGCTATCAGGGAGCACTTCACACACAATTCGGGTTTTTCACTGTGCTTTAGAATGTGGCCCGATTTATATCCGGGCTGAAAAATCCAGTTTTTGCATTTTTATTTTTTGTTGGCAGCTTCGAACTTGCATAAAAGCCTCTCAGGAAACCCATGGTAAAGCCTGCTGTCTGGGAAAGCCCCTAAGATAAAGAGGGAATGCATCTGCCTTAGGTGGTCTGCTCTTTAATTCTGTCTGTCTATCTATCTATCTATCTATCTATCTATCTATCTATCTATCTATCTAATTTGTAAACTGCCCTAAACTTCCATCTCTGGGTGGTTTACAGAAATATAAAAGAAATCAAAACAAAAATTAAAACCTTACAACAATTTAAAACCACAAGTCTAGCTAAAAAGCTTGGGTGAATAAATGTGTCTTTAGAGACATTTAAACGTTGTCAGAGATGAGGAGGCTCTTATTTCAGCAGGGAGCGCATTCCAAAGCCTCGGGGCGGCAACGGAGAAGGCCTGTCCCTGTGTAGCCACCAAACGAGCCGGTGGCAACTGCAGACAGACCTCTCCAGGGGTGTAGCTATAATTGAGCAAAAGGGTTCAAAGAACCAGGGGCCTCAGCTCCACCCCTCCCTATTTTCTTCATTATCTCCCTCATTCTGAGGGGCCGCCAGAGAGAGCGGCGAACACGGGCCCCCTCTCCCTTAGCTACGCCCCTGAACCTCTCCATATGATGTCAGTGGGCAATGGGGCTCGTGGCGAAGATGACGTTCCCTTAAATACCTTTCTTCTGGCTGGATAAAGTTTATCTCTGTGTTGTAGAGTTATACCAGGTTTAAAAAGCCAGGGTAAGCCGCTGCAATCATACTAAAGTGATAGTAGAAGGAGTATCATGATGGGGCTTTGGCAAGGGCAGGGAAGAGCTGTGGGGCAAATGAGCAGGCACCTATTTCTTATTTCTTTGCACTATTGACTGTGCAAAACTTTAGAATATCCTTAGGCTTGTGGCCCTTTGCCAAGCACTGAACTTTCAAGCTGTTGTTATCAGTTCCACAGACTCACAACCTAGGGAATGTTATCTATACAGCTGCATTCTAGAGTTTCACCTAAACCTCCCCTAACAAAATGTACAAGGTCACTACAGTAAACAGTGAAATCAAAGGAGGGGCAAATTCCACAGGCTTACCTGGGACTGGCGTAAAACACACTGGAGGAATTTGACATTGTATGTCAGGGTGTTGGGAGAACATGCTGGTGGGTCTCCCCCACTCCCTGCCGCCCACCAAATAAATTGTATTGACATGCAGAAATTGAGAGCATGTGTTTAAAATATAATCTGAAGGCCATTTCACCAGTGATACCAAAAATGGCCTTTTAAAGTGTGAATTTTGTTTTGAAGTTCATGTCATGCAGCAAATGGGCATTCTTAATTGTCTGGATGGATGAGAGAGAGACTATAGCTCATGCGTTGCTTGCAGAATGTTGCATGTTCAATCCTTGACATCTCAGGTTCAAGCTGGGAAGGAAGACCAGTCAGTGTAGATAGTTCTTACCTAAATGGATCAAAGTCTGACTCAGAATAAGGCAGCTTCATATGTCTTTTATTTATTTTTACATTTATATCCTGCTCTTCCTCCAAGGAGCCCAGAGCGGTATACATGGTTATGTTTATCCTTGCAAGGACCCTGTGAGGTGGGTTAGGCTGAGAGAGACGAGACGTGACTGGCCCAAAGTCACCCAGTGGGTTTCATAGCTGAATGGGGATTTGAACTTGGGTCTCCTCAGTCATAATCCAGCACTCTTTTATGACTACACCATGCTAGCTCTTAATTCAAATGATAGTTTCTAGAAATATAAGTGTTATCTATTGCTAGCTTTTGTCACAGAAAAGCTTAGCTCTCCTCTTCTTTTTATACTGGAAAATGGAGAATATGGACACTTGAAAACATTGACTGACATCCAGACCAATAAAGCATTGGTGCAGTGAACAAACACGCAGCATGTACTCCAGAGGAGGACTGATTCTTGTCTCTCTCACTTTCCTCCTGAAGCCCGAAACTGTGACTCCTGGAATTATGTCCCTGTGGGCTGCACCAACCTCAGGGACATAGAGTAGGGGAGCACAGTGGTCTTCAGATGAATTGGGAAATTGATGAAAACCACCCCTCCTCTGGAGTGCATGCTGTGTGTTTGCTGTGTTAAGCTGGATATCTGAAACTCTATTTAAAATGTTCATTTATTTAATATTTATTTGAGGGGTCACAGTACAGAGCACAGTCAGTGCTAACAAGATATAAAGCATGGAGAAGTTAGAGTTCCCAGAAGCAACTTGCTATCCAAATATATCTTTCCATAAGTGTCTCGGAGAGGACGGTAGTCTTATGCGGAAATCACTTTTACTGAAACACATAATGAAGGGATATCATCCAGAACGGAACTTGGCTGGCTTGGTTATTCCTTCAGACAAGCAGACACGATATTTGTTTCTCAGATAATGCTGCATAACTTCATTTTTGATACCAAAGTTCTTGTTGGATGATTTCCAGGGCTTGGCTACTTCAATTTGTGCTGATACAAGCATGAAAGTAATTAGAAACTTGTGTAACATATATTTCTTTACGCCATCAAAAATAGACAGTAGATCTAGATTAGGGTCCACGACTATGTTTTGCCCAGTGGTTTTGACATTTTGGCATGCAGCTTTCTCCAACATTCTGTTACGACGACTCTACATTCCACCATATGTGGTGGAATAAATCTAGTTTGGTTCAGCCTCTCCACTCTAGACCAACAGTTTTGGTTCTGTGGCTGTGATATAATTGTGCAGATGGAGGAGATATTTCAAAATTTCAGGTTTTCTTGTGAAAATGGCCTCTGGCTTGTGTGAACAGCCTGAGTGTTATTTCAAAGGGCACTGTCCTAGTGCTATGTTCAGGAAAAGAATAGATACAGTAGATAGATATGGCTAACTGTATTGTGATAAAAGATGTATGTGGGTCTGTGCATCACTGTGTGCCACATGCAAGCACAACTGGTTTTTGTCTGCTTTCATCCAAACAATAAAAGTATTGTTTTACTTCATGGCATGCAAGTAGTAGATGTGATTTAATAGAATACATTTTGGGCTGCATTGATAGACCTATAGTTTTCAAGTCATGAGAAGTAATTGTTTACTTCTATATAGTTTTTTATATAGAAATATTCAATATTGAATATTCTATATAGAATATTCTATATTCTATGTTTACTTTCTATAGTTTTCAAGTCATGAGAAGTAATTGTTCACTTTATTCCACACTAATTGGATCTCATCTGGAGTGCAGCACTTCAGTAAAGATGTAGACAAATTTGAGCAGGGTCAGAGAAGGGCAGCGAAGGTGGTCATAGGGCTTGTTTTTCCAAACAAGCCATATGAGCAGGGGTCAAGAAATGTTGACTTGGTTCACCAGCCAGACAAAATATTTTACTCGTCAGATGATTCCTTGAGCTATGTTGGTACATTACTCCTCAGGATTTATTTTTTCACTTGTCAGTAATCATTTTTCACTCATCATGAACTAGTAGACTAGTGAATTTCCTGAGCCCTGCCTGTGAGGAAAAGTTGGAGGAAATGGGTATGCATAGTTCAGAAAAGAAAAGACTGACGGGAGATGTGACTCTTCAGTACCTGAAGAATTGTCACACACAGGATGTTAAAGACTTATTGTCTGCTCTCCCGTTTGGGAGCTAAACTATGCCCCCTGTGTCTGATGTCATTTTAACTAACTAACTATGTCAACTATGTTAGATGTATACAAATTTACTTAGTTAGTTAGTTAGTAAGTAAATTTGTATACCGCCCTATACAAAAACATCCCTGGGAACATTACCTGTTCTCCCTCTTCCTCACTGGAGGTCTTCAAGCAGAGACTGTACAGCCATTTGCTAGAGTATAGCCATCTGCTAGAGCCATTTGTTGGCTCTAGCTCTGGATTTCCTCCATCGTGCAGGAGGTTGGACTGGATAGCTTGCAAGGTCGCTTCCCATAACAATGTTGCTCAAGAATTGGGATTCAGTTCTAGAATCTGCCAAGTCCCCTTTAGCTTTGAGATGTCTAACTTAAGGCATTCCTGTCATGTCTTGTTTGGGCTTCATTCCATTGCCCTTAGACTCTATGTATGAATGAGTGAGTGAATGTATGAAATGAAATTCCCATGCCTCCTCTCTGCCTTCTCACTCCTTTTCTATGTTAGCACACAACACTACCCAGATGCTAACTTGCCATGGTGTCTGCAGATCTAAGTGTGGTGCCTCAGACAGGTGATGGATGGATGTGACCAGGAGGAGCAGCGAGCGAGCAGAGTGGGGGCAGGTGGCTCCCACCTCCTTGTGGTCGCATCTGTCTGACTCAGGCAGGTGATGGACTGATACAACCAGGAGAAGGGGGAGCTCACAAGGCAGGGGCAGGTTGCTCCCTTCTTCTCCTGGTCACATTGGTCCATCACCTGCTTGAACAAGGTGGATGTGACCAAGAGGAGGAGGAGGAGGAAGCAAGCAAGGTGAGGAATCCTGCCCTGCTGAAGGGCAACAAAGGGCAGCCTGGCTTCTAGGGAGGTGCACGGAACTGCGGCGGGGAGGCTTGGAGGTGGCGGGGGTGCTGCTTTAAGAGTGGGGGAGGGTGCACTTACCCCTCCCACCATTTCCCCCCTGCTGGCGTCCATTTTTTTTAAAAGCCCATCGGGGCGGCAGCATACCTCTCTGCCGCCCCATTGCCCCCATTTTCCGAATATGACCGGATGTCTCCTACGTGCCTGCGTGCACTGGCACATATGTCAGAAACTTCTGGTCATATCTGGAAAATTGGGGCAACGGGGTGGCAGGGAGATACACTGCCACCCCAATGGGCTTTTTAAAAAATGGACACCGGTGGGGGGAAAGCAGCAGGAAGGGTAAGTGCACCCTCCCCCGTTCTTAAAGCAAGACACACACACCCTCTTTTGAACTGGTGGAACCACTGGTTCTTTGAACCCGTTCCGTGCACATCCCTACTGGCTTCTAAATTTTGGAGCTGCTTCCTAGAGCCAAAGGAAATTTGTCAACACCTTCTCATCAGCCTCCACCCTCAGAGAGTATTTTGACTGCTGAAAAGAAAAGCTGAAACACAGAAATCTGCCTTATACTGAGTCAGACCAATGGTCCATCTAGCTCAGATTGTCTACTCTGACTGGCAGTGGCTCTCCAGGGCTTCAGGCAGGGATTTTTCTCAGCCTTACCTGGAGATGCCAGGGATTGAACCTGGGGCCTTCTGCGTACAAAGCAGATGCTCTGCCACTGAGCTACAGCCCCATTCCCCAATCATGATCTACTGCTGAAAACAAGGTTAGTGAGGATCCTTCATTAAACCATTCCTGGTGTCAGACTGAGGCGAGATGAGGCAACTGGCTTCAGGCAGTAGATTTGGGGTACAATGAAAGAGCATCAAATGGTCTATTTTATTTATTTATTTTTCCACCAGTGACGGAGAGCCTGAGGTACCATCTGAGGATGGCGCCATAGCCCAATGGTGGAGCGTCTGCTTTGCATGCAGAAGGTCCCCGGTTCAATCCCTGGCAGCATCTCCTGGTAGGGTTGGGAGAGACCCCGGCCTGAAATGCAGGAGAGCTGCTGCCAGTCAATGTGCTCATTGCCAGTCAATGAGCTAGAAGGACCAATGGTCTGACTAGGTATAACATGGCTTCCTATGTTCCTATGATTTTTTTTAACCTACTGTACCAATTCTTTTTGGGTCATCTCTAGCTGGCATTTGTGATTCTTCGCCCAGGCTTCTGAGAGTATTGTTTTTACTGCTTCTGCCTTGTGTTTTATGTATTTTTAATGGGTTATTAAAATTTTAAATAGAGATATTTTTATGTTTATATTATCTGTACTTTTGTATTTTCATTATGTATCATTTTAATTTTTGAAATCGTCTGTACCTCTGCATTTTAGTTATCCATTGTTTTAATTATATTGTAAACTGCTTTGAGACTATTTTCTTGAAAAGCGGTATACAAATCGAACAATAAATAAAAAATCCCTAGAATTTCCTCTCTGTTGCAGTTCTGTGGCAAGCTTTGTCTAGGCACCCTGTTCTTATTGCACCAAAATGTATTTCAGCATGCAGTCATCCCTACATGTAGGCGGACATCCAAAACTATGCGAGCCACTGACAAATATGGATACACTGGATGTCCCCTCACAACTGCTTTGCTCATCCAGTAATACTTAAAAATTATTCAGAAGCCACAAACCTGAATCACCACAGGAAAAGTGTTCAGGTGAATCGTTTACCGAGGAATAACTTTTCTCTTTCTGCTTTCCCCCAGTAGGCCCTGCATCAGTTTGCTATACCTCCAGTACTCCTGCTCAGATACTGGAAGATATTGGCTGTCTTTACACAGACTCCCAACTGTTTGGCAGCAGGCAAGATGGTTCTCCGTTAATGGAAGAGGCAATCAGTGGTATTGAAGGTAAGTCCTCGTTCTTGTCCTGGTGAACTCTGGCTGTGTTCCCAGCTGCTGTTAGGATTCTCATATTGTATTTTCATGATGAATGGCGCTCTTTGGATCCTTGGTTGACAACTAGCATTGCTGGCAGCAGGGGCGGCCCTTTCATGAGGCGAGGTGAGGCGGTCACCTCGAGCAGCAGATTACTGGGGTGCCAGCAAAGCAGCAAGCTGCTCTCCACCCTGGGGAGCTGGGAACTGAGCTGTTCTTGTGGTAGCAAGCATGACTTGTCCCCTTAGCTAAGCAGGGTCTGCCCTGGTTGCATATGAAAGGGAGACTTGATGCGGGAGCACTGTAAGATATTCTCCTCAGGGGATGGAGCCACTCTGGGAAGAGCAGAAGGTTTCAAGTTCCCTCCCTGGCTTCTCCAAGATAGGGCTGAGAGAGATTCCTTCTTGCAACCTTGGAGAAGCTGCTGCCAGTCTGTGTAGACAATACTGAGTGAGAAGGACCTATGGTCTGACTCAGTATATGGCAGCTTCCTATGATCCTATGACCCTTGCAAGCTTTGCAAAGAGTGCCTCTCTTCACATTTAAGAAGCACAGGGAGAGAAGAGGAGGCTGCTGGAAACCTTCCCTCCTCCTTGCCCACACCACTTTCAAAGCCTGCAAGGTTCAGTTTCGAAAGGGGCCTGACCTGATCCCCACCAGGAATGTGGGGTAAGGCAGCATTCAGCATGCTGCAGCATGTTGAATACCTTGTAATGCCCCTGGCAGGTAGGCTGCTCGATGAGCAGTCGAGGTCTCTTCCCTTCCCAAAGTGGCCTGCCATCACTTCCCCCAGCTCCTCCATCTTCCTCCTCTCACTGTCTCTATTCAGACGTCACACCAGCCATGGCTTGTGCTACCCATAGTTAAGAACCCACCCCATGGTTTGAACTTCCAAATAGACAACAGACAAACCATGTTTTACAGTTGTTGTCTACTGAATCATGTTACACCTCTTTTGGTCCAGCTGCACTGGTTACCAAAATGCTTCCTTGCTTGATTCAAAATGCGGACTTTGACTTTTAAGCCCCAAAATCCGAAGGACTGCCTTCTCCCATATGAACTTGCCCAACTCATGAGATTGGCCTTGAGCCCTTGCTCTGACCCACCCATTGACTGAAATCCAGTTGGCAGGGCCTTCTTGGTAGTGGTGCCCTGCCTCTGGAATTTCCTTCCTAGGGATACCCACTTGGCTCCTCTTGTGGCCATTTTTTAGACTGCTAGTTAGAACATAAAGGATTTTGCTGCTGTTTTTATTATGTTTTCTTAATTTGGGTATTGTATTGTATATAGATGTGTTCCCTTTCTAGCAGAAATGTGGGGTAGAAATAACTTCTACATGCTCCACTTCATAAATTCACTCCCATCTCTAAGATGCAGCAGCCTCTTGAGGTACAGCAACAGCCATACATGTGGATTGTCAATAGTTTGTCAGTCCAGGCATAAGAGAAAACCATGGCTCGGAATGTGTCCTGGAAACTGGCTTCAAAACCATGACCTGATATCCATTTTTGGCAGTTCCTTGCAAACCATCATTTGTAAGGTGGCATAGGTTCAGACACACTAGGGCTGGTTCAGATGTCACACAGTAGGGATGTGCACGTACCCGCTCAGAGACCCTTTTAAGGGCCTCCAAACTGGTTTGAACAACCAGCTGATCTGCTGGTTCAAAGGCAGGGGGTCGGACTTTAAAGGCAGGGGAGAGTGCTCTTACCCCTCTCTCCACTCCCCCCACCCACCAGCACTCCATTATTCAAGGCTCCTTCAGGGCGGCAGCATTCCTCCTTGCTGCCCCGTCCCCTCTTTGTCCGGTGCATGGCGCATGTGCATACGCACATCATGTGCACACACTCACCCAACGCACATGCTCATGCACTTGGCACATGCACACACGCAAGGTACTTCTGAGTAGTTCCGGGCAAAGAGGAGACAGGGCGGCAGGGAGGTATGCTGCTGCCCCGAAGGAGCCTTGAATAACTGAGCGCCAGCAGGGGAAAAGTGGAGCTAGATGGACCAAGGGTAAGTGCACCCTCCCCCAACCTTAAAGTCTGACTCCCCACCCCTCCACCCAAGCCTTCGAATTTCCCTCGCTTTGGTTAAAGCTGGGCTCCATGCAACATCTCTGAGCTGTATGGTAATTAAAAAGGATTAATAGATGTCTCGTAAGGAAGTCCTTGCATGTCACAACAGGGCATACAGGGCAAGGGGGAACTACATTCCAGCAGAAGAGAGCTGCAAGAGAAAAAGGACTCTGAAAAAGGGCGATTGTAGGATTAACCATCAGTTTTGTTCCTTTAGAACAGGCCAGCTCAACCTTGACCCCTCCAGCTGTTTTTGGACTACAACTCCGATCATCTGCAGCGACAGTGGCCAATAGCCAGGGATTATGGGAGTTGTAGGCCAACATCTACAGGAGGGACAAAGTTGAGCAGGCCTTACTATAGAGGGAAGAGTCAGAGGAGGAACATATATAGAGATAATAAATATAGACATAGCAGAGCCAGCGTGGTGTAGTAGTTAGAGGGCTGGACTAGGACCAGGGAGACCCGAGTTCAAATCCCCATTCAGCCATGATACTAGCTGGGTGTCTCTGGGCCAGTCATGTCTCTCTCAGCCTAACCTACTTCACAGGGTTGTGAGGAGAAAACGCAAGTATGTAGTACACTGCTTTGGGCTCCTTGGAGGAAAAGCAGGATACAAATGTAATAATAACAACAACAACAACAACAACAACAACAACAACAAGCCGACCCCTGCACAGAGCATCTGTGCACTCTCTGGGGCTGGCTACCTCTCTCCTCACCGCCCCAGTCTCTGGCCGGGCCGAGTGCCGCGGCTTGGCCCGCCGCCGCCTCGCCTCCGCAGCCGGGCCAAACCCGCTGCCTCTCTCCCCCCACCCCAGTCTCCGCCGGCATGCCTCCACGGGCGGGCCCACCGCTGGGCTGAGAGCCACCGCCGCCACCAGCGGGGCCACCAAGAGCCGCCGCTGCCGCCAGCGGGGGCCGCCGAGAGCCACTGCCGCCATCTGTCGGGCCTGCCAACCCCCACCCCAGTATCGGGGCCCGCTGCGCTGCCGCCTCCTCGCTCCTCGCCCCTCAGCCTGTCCTCCCCATCGCTGCCAGGCCAGCCCGTCAGCGGCCATGGCCGCCGCCGCTGTTCTCCTGGGTGCGCCTTACCCAATCAGGCGCCCCCGCAGCCCAGCCAATCAGCTGCGCTGCCGGGGCTCACGTTCGAAAGGCACACCCAGGAGAATTAAATATATAGATGATGATGATGATGGTGGTGGTGATAATAATAATAATAGGTCCTTGGGAAGGACTCGATGTCTGGATAAAACAAACCAGTCAATTACACCTGTCTGTGTAAACAAGAAATAATAATAATAATAGTTTGAATGTTTCCATGTTTAAATTTTTATTGATTTTATTATAATAGTTTGAATGTTAGTACAAGAAGTATAAAAAGAAGACCAGGAGAGAAAAGAAGTCACTGAAGATGGCATGGGGCCATAGCTCAGTGGTAGAGCATCCACTTTGCATGCAGAAGGTCCCACTTTCAATCCCCAGCACCTCCAGGTAGGGCTGAGAAAGACTCCTGCCTGAGACCTTGGAGAGCCACTGCCAGTCAGTGTAGATAATCCTGAGCTAGATGGACCAAAGTTCTGCCTCGGTATAAGACAACTCCCAAGTACCTATGGAGAGAAAACTGCAAAGGAATACTGTACTTCCCCACCTTCTTATTTATCACATGTGAATGCATCCCACCCATTGTCCAATGAGCTCAGTATGGCTTCCATGAGATTTCCTGCTTTGGTCCTCACTGTATCCCTCTGAGATAGTTTGGGCTGAGAGATCATGAGCCTGTCCTGGGCCAGCTGGGGACCCTTCATGGCTGAGGTGGACAATAGGATAATGAAGGGGTTCTCAAACCTGGATCCCCAGATAGTGCTGAACTAAGTCCCCTCACCCCCATCTTTGGCCATTGTAGCTGGGAATGATGGGAGTTGTAATCCAACGACCTCAGGCTTAAGAACCCCTTGGGTAATGAATGGGAAAAGACATGAAAAGATGGCTCCGCTTTTCTTTAGAAGCTGTAGTAATTCCAAATTCTCCTTCCCTCTAATCTCTCTCTCCTTCCCTCTCTCACTCTTTCTCTCTCTCACTCTCGCTATAGCTGAAGACCCTCTGTACAACTTCCACCCTCCAAATCCCCTCCAGGTCTCAGAGGTGGAAATGAGAGGTTCGGAGGACGTTGCCCCTGGCACTGTGTTACAACGGTTGATCCAGGAGCTGCGCTATGGCAACCCAAGCGAGAACATGAACCTGCTGGCCTTTCAGCAGCAGGCCACAGGCAGCGCAGGACCGTCCAACTCCACTGCCAGCACACTTTCTTCTTCCACGGAAAACCTCGTGCCGGAAGACCCACAAATGGTCCAGCAGTCAGCACGCCAGGAACCACAAGGCCAGGAGCATCAAGGGGACAATACGGTGATGGAGAAACAGTCCAGAGGCTCCCAGCCTCAGCAGAACAACGAGGAACTCCCGACGTACGAAGAGGCCAAAGCCCAGTCTCAATTTTTCAGGGGCCACCAGCCCAGTGCTGTCGGGCCAGGTTTTTATGTGGCTGGCACTTCCTGTCCAAAATCAAGGACAGAAGGGAGGCCTACTTTGGCCCGGGCCAACAGTGGGCAAGCCCATAAAGATGAAGCTCTGAAGGAACTGAAGCAGGGCCACGTGCGGTCCTTGAGTGAGAGGATCATGCAGCTGTCGCTGGAGAAGAATGGCACAAAGCAGTATCCCTCCATCTCAGGGAGAAACAAAGGGGTCAAAACCAGTGGGCCACCCCCTTCCCAGGCTTCCGGAAAAGGCATGGATCCAAGGGGGCCACCACCAGACTATCCATACAAAAGCAAGCAGGTGGCCTCTCCTGTGAGCAAAACTCAGGAGCAAGGGATGTTTTTTAACGACCAACATTCTGGAATAATCCAGGAGACTGTGAAGCCCTCTTATTCTGCTCCACAGCCGGCAAGAACGGAAGCAGCTGTTGTCCGATATCAGCCCCCTCCAGAATATGGTGTGAGCAGGTAATTTTGTAACCTCTGTGATTGCCTTTCTTCAAACTTCTTTCAAAAAGATTTGAGAAACTGAAGCAAGACTTTGGGCAGGTTTCACATGATTGCCAAGAAGTCCAAAAGAAGTCTGGTGCCCAGGAAGAAAGATCCAAAGAAATCTGGTGCCTAGGACAATGTCAGGGACCAGGAGCACGTTCTCCCGGAAAGCGTGTTGTCCAAACCCACCAAAGTCCAGTTCCTGAGCTTTCCACCCAGCATTCTCCATTCAGCTGGTTGGTTACAAGTAGGCAGGGAATTTCAGGTGTGTTGGATGAAAGGCTCAGGAATCAGACTTGGGCAGGTTCAGATGATATGCCTGCTAGGAGCATGTGCTCCCGGTTCCTGATATTTTCCTGGGCATCCAAGTGATCATGTGAACTCGCCCTTTGAGGGTACAAATAAGCATCCAGCAGCAGTTGCAGGTTTGGGAACTGACTTCTTTGCTGTAAAGCAGTGGTGTGTGTGTGGATTTTACAGACAAGCATGGGGATCAGTGTTCCCTCTAACAGGGATTCCCAGACGTTGTGGACTACAACTCCCAGAATCCTCAGCTTCAATGGCTTCTGCTTGGGGATTATGAGAATTGTAGTCAACAATATCTGGAAATCCCTGTTAGAAGGTACACTGATGTGGATGATATGCAACCTTCCCCCACCCCTTCTGCAACCTGTATCGCTGCAGAAGCTGTCCCCTGTTTGTGTGTTGAATCTGGGAACCAAGTAGCTTAGGGAGGGGCAGTCATAGCAGAGACTTGGCAGGCAGGCAGGAGTGCTTAACTCTTTACCTGCCCGCTACTTCATGGGAGAAAGTGTTGTGGGTCACACTTTTAGTCCAAGTAGGGCAGTTACCTATGTGGACCCAGTGCTCGGATCAGGTCTGTGGTGTTCCTAGCATAAGGCTGAGCCAAAATGCCCCTCTCCCATTTTGTTGCCTCATTATCAGGGCGCAAAGCAGAGGGGGCCATTTTGGTTACTTCTGGGGAAGATGAAAAGAGGTCCTTCTTGGTGGCCACAGCGGCACAGGCTGGCTGGCGGCTGCCATTCTCCTCCCCAGAAGTCCCCTTGGCCTGACAAGAAGTGGTGACAAAGTGTAATTCCAAGAGGACTTTGTGTGCAACATGGAGATTTCCAGACTCCAGAAGGAGTGTCACCAGTACCAGCACCTCCTTGAAACCTCCAGGGTCTGCCCTGGTTGCATATGAATGGGAGATTAGAAGCCTGAGTACTGTAAGATATTCCCCCTCAGGGGATGGAGCCGCTCTGGGAAGAGCAGAAGGTTCTAAGTTCCCTCTCTGACTTTTCCAAGATAGGGCTGAGAGAGATTCCTGCCTGCAACCTTGGAGAAGCTGCTGCCAGTCTGTGAAGACAATATTGAGCTAGATGGACCAATGGTCTGACTCAGTATATGGCAGCTTCCTATGTTCCTGTGTTCCTAAAACAGGGGGCAGGAATAAAAGGTAAGCAGCGGGGTATTTTCAGGCCCCTGAACTTCCTCCCCCACCCCCACCCCCACCGCACCCCCGCTGTATCTTAAGCTCATCTCAGGGGTGCATTTCCTGAAATGGTAATGTGGGAAATGGCACTTTAGCCCACACTTTGCTGTTGGCTGTTGTTGTTGTTGTTATTATTATTTTACATTTTATATCCCACTCTTCCTCCAAGGAGCCCAGAGCAGTGTACTACATACTTAGGTTTCTCCTCACAACAACCCTGTGAAGTAGGTTAGGCTGAGAGAGAAGTGACTGGCCCAGAGTCACCCAGCAAGTCTCATGGCTGAATAGGGATTTGAACTCGGGTCTCCCTGGTCCTAGTCCAGCACTCTAACCACTACACCACGCTGACTTTTGTGCTCCTGAACTGTACAGAATGGCATTTCCATTCTGTCCTATCTGCACATGTTTTGAATCTCCATTGAAAACGTAAGGAGAGTTTGTGTGTTCTAATCTTCCAGCCAAAAAATTATGGCTTTCAAAGAAAAGCGAAAATCCCTGTTTATGTAAGCGAGGCAGCAACAAAGGAATGGAAGAGAAAGGCAAACGGGGTCAGGTTTGGGTTATAGTCTCAGGAAGTTCGTTGTAAGAGGATTCCGGCTCCTTCCAGACGGGGGCTTTTCCAGGTGGCAACCACATGGATTTGGCTCCCGACACTTGCAAGCCAGGCTGGGAAGGTGATGCATCTAAGGGTCAAACTAGAAGATGGTGGTGACATCAAGTGATTTATGGTCAGATCTCTCATGGCTTTTAGCCCTTAGTTGAAACCAAGGTCAATTGTGCCCCCACTTGGGAAGTTTAAAAATATAAATTATAAAAATATGAATTTAAAAATATAAAATATAAATTTTACATTCAAAATATAAATTTTAAATATAAGTTTAAAAATATAAATAATAAGGAGCTGCAGTTCCTTGTTCTAAAACTGCATCTCCTGGGTCAGGATCAACTTAATGAGGTTGAGTGCCTGTAGTGTTTCATCCACCACCCTCTTATAATACTGTCTCATTAAGATTGGAATTACAGAACACAAAGTACATTCTCCTTCTCAAATGTGATACAGTCCGCCCCAATGTCAAGCGAGGATTAAATGCAGGGGGAGGGAAATTTGCCCCTCAGATGTTGCTACTGCAACATTGGGGGAAAGTGTGTAAATCAGGAAAATCACATGGTGGAGAGGTTTCAGCTTGCTGCCTCTGGTGCTGCAGCCCGAGTCTGATTTCCCACATCACTGCTTTTATCTTTAAAAAAAGGAAAAAAAGATGAGCACTCCAAATAACTGAGGGAAACACCACTTAGTATGCTGGCTGCTGCCTGTTCACTTGCCACTCACCTGAGGGAAATGGCTACTTGGAACATAGGAAGCTGCCATATACTGAGTCATACCCTTGGTCCATCTAGTCCAGTATTGCCTGCACAGACTGGCAGCAGCTTCTCCAAGGTTACAGGCAGGCTTCTCTCTCAGCCCTATCTTAGAGATGCTGCCAGGGAGGGAACTTGGGACCTTCTGCCTGCAAATGCTCTTCCCAGAGTGGTCCCACCCCCTGAGGCGAATCTCTCTAGGTGAGCGACAGAAGGCAAGGCTGCTGTAGAAAACTGGCTGCTCGTGGAATCCTTTGTGCAGGCCCGGCTGCTTCTTTTCGGTCCAGGGTTAGTTGTTTTAAATATGTTCTGTGAGAGGCTGGATGTAGTTCGTGACCAGGAGAGTCTGTTCTTTCTAAAATCAGCTTGCTTGCTGCTGCGGGGTGCACTAAGAGCCTTGTACGGACAGGCTGAGGCTCTGCACTCGGCACAGTTGTATACACAATCGGAGGGAAAGTTTCAAAGGCAAGCCTGGGGCAAACGAGGTTTGCAAACAGGAGAGAAGAACTGTTCATCCCGTGGAGCAGCACGCTTAGCAGCTATACATCAAAAGGAGCAGCACAAAGAAAGGTTTGCTGGGAGGAAACACTCACGGGCACGTCTAGTTCACCATGCACCCCATGTAGAGTGCAGGTCCCGATTCTGTGCAGAACACAGGTCCTGGTTCTCTTCTGGACCTGGACTTGAATATTCCTTCCTGGAACCCTTTTCTTGAGCTACAAGCTGGGCAGTGTGGGTGCTGTGCTTCACAAGAGTGCAGAAAAAGTGCGCAATGGGGTAGCAGGCTTCAATTTTTTGAGAATCTCCGTTTTCTTTCCTTTTTTTAACCAAGTTTCTAGCCTTCATTGCTGCAAAGAGATGCTCAGAAATGGTGTGGCAGTGCCTGCTAAAAATATCAAAAGCCAGAGAGATTGTTAACTCGGATTTCTGTAGTCAGTAAGATTTTACAGAACAGCATTTTTAGGTGCTGAGGTTTGGGGGTTTGTTTTTTTAAAGTTTGTTTGTTTGTTTATTTGTTTGTTTATTTGTTTATTTATTACATTTATATACCATACCATCGAAATGGCTCTGAGCATTTATAGGTCTATAAATAACATATATAACCCATGTTAGGATTTACTCCTCAGCTCAAAAGTCACTTCCCACCTTTGTGTTGCCTTCCACATCCACAACTAAAACAATGCCTGCATTTGCTCATGTTTGACCCTTGCCATCTTGGTCTTTTCCAGGGGGTGTGCCAAGGTTTGAATGGGCCCTGGGACACACAGTGAAGGTGAACCCCATCTTCTTCTTCTTCATAGAGACATGATTGGGAGCCTAAGGAGCAAGCTGTCTCCCAGACGGTGGGCCCCTCCCTTCTCCCAGAGACCCAGGGACATTTGTCCACCTGTATGCAATTGTGGCTGTGTCCCTGGTTTCTCCTTTCCCTTTGCTGACTCCTCCACTATTGGAATTTAGATCCATGGGGCAGATCTCTCTCCCTCTCGTTTATATTACTCTGTCAAGCTATATGACTAGTAATGAGGTTGACTCAGATGTTGTCTGAGAATATTCTGCTCTAAATCGAGGCAAAGGAACTCATTCCCAAACCCCCCTCCCAGATTCCCCCCCCTTTTTTTTGCTGCTGCTGCTGCAGATTTTGTGGAAATGCAGCTCTGGCCATTTTAATTTTCCATGCGTCCCCTGGAGCTTTTACACACATGGCTGTTAGTTCGAATCTCCTCCCGAACGGAGGGTGCCAGTCCACATATCAGCTTGATTAACCCCAAAGTCGGTGCAGGCTCTCAGAGACCAGCTCAGACACGACTCTGTTTCTCTCCACATTATGGCTTAGCTTGAATTATGTCTGGCGTTAAAAAATCCTCTATTTTCAGCAGCTTTGGGGGGGGAAACCCCCAAAGCTTCAAGTATGCCCTGCTGTTTATTTGTGATGTGTGGAAGGGCCATTGCTGATAATTAAGCTTTTGTGGGTTGTTTTTTAAAAAAATGTTTGGGTGGATTTCCAGGAAATTCTGCGGGGGGGGGGAATTTTTGGGGGGTGGATTTCCAGAACTATCAAGTGTCAGCACAAGTGCCCCCTCCCCCTCGAGCCTTGACACCTGGAAGGAAGAGCGGGATGGGGTGGCCAAAATGACAAGGGAGGCTCTCCCCTTCAGAGCTCTTTTGCATTTCAGCCGGCCAGTGCATGCTTCCTGAAGCCTTCCTCCCACCGCTCTACCACACACCCCCTCGGATCTGTGAGGGTCCTCGTGCCCAGTTCTTCTCCTCCGCCCGCACCATCTCAGCTGCTGCTGGCAGCCCCCAGCCCTTCCATCCTCAGTGAGTTTCCCAGCAGCAGGCACTGACTACAGACAGCTTGGAGGAGACCAGTCAAGGAGACAGGCTTTGCAACAAGCGGCAGACTCTTGGCCGTTTCCATTCCCAACTTCTCTCTTGCAGAGAAAGTCAACACGGGGAGGAGGGGACATTGTTTTCAGCTCATTGGTTTAGTTTATTACGATCTAAGATCAGTACAAGGGCATTGTTTTGTAACTGACTCGGGTGGGGATAGAGGGTGTCGGTTTCCTAGGCTGGAAGGGGAAGTGTTTCCTAAATGCATCCAAGGAAGACCCCTTTGCAGAGGATCAATTGCTTTCTTGGCGGCTTGTTGCTCTCCATTCCTGCAGGATCAAGTCCACACCCCACCCCACTGCACACCCCACCCCACTGCTCGCTAAGTAATAGTGAAGAGAGTGGTGTCTCTTGCCTCCTCTTGGGATGTGATTGGTTGGAGAGAAAACCCGGAGGCAGCAGTGGGAATACACAAAGGAGAAAGATCTCAGGGAATGCAAGGAGGAGCTGACGGTTATGTGGACGGTCCATCTAATCCACCAAATTAAACTGCCTCGAATCTGCTGCAAAGTAGATTCGCTCCTTGGATACTCCACAGCATAAAGCCATGTGTGAATAACTCCCTGGCAACGATGCTACAATATAAAGTGTCATCCCAGGGGGCTGATGGAAAATTCAAATGGCAGCCTCCAGCCACTGAATGGAGTGCCACTACTACATTAACCCCCACCCCCAAGTTTAATTTTGTACCCTCCCCATAACATTTCCAAAATGGGCCACCCACAATAGCTCCTATGAATAGGACAATGAAATGGGGAGGGCAGCATTTTGAGTTAGCCATGAATATTAGTAGCAAATATTGTTACCAACAGTGAGTTCCGGCAGGCAAATTATCCCCACGCAACCCTCCCCCTGAAAATCATCATCATCATAATCATCATCATCATCATCATTGAATAGGAATCAAATAAATAAATAAATAAAATCATCATCTTTATTTGTTAGCTGCCCCATAACAAATTGTTCTCTGGGCGGCTCACAATACCACATTAAAAAACATCCAATAAAAACACATAAAGCACGACAAACAAATCACAACACAAAACAAAGTACAATACAAAAGTTTATAAAACTTATAAACTTTTAGAAAAATCAATTTTAAAAAGCTTGAGTGAATGGAAAGGTCTTCACCTGGCATCTAAAAGAATAAAGTCTGTGAAGAGGAGGCGCTGTCCATCAATACCCAAAAAACAAAAATAATGGTTTTCAGTAAGCGTAGGAGATCTTATAAATGGTCAATCAGTGGTAGGAGCCTTCAACAAGTCAAAACATATAAGTATCTGGGCCTCATATTCCATTCGAGGAATTCCTGGAGACCACATTGTGAGTTTGTGACTGCAAATGCTCAAAGATCCATTGCAGCTATTAAGAAATTTTTTTACTCTAAAGGCGCTCAGAACATCCCGGCAGCACTAAGGGTATATCAGGCGATACCTCGAGCTCAGATGCTATATGGTGCCCAGATTCTTTTAGCTGGGAATTTACAATCTTTTGAAGTTGTTCAGTCAAAATTCTTACGGGACATCTTCCAACTCCCCAGCTGCATCCCGAACGCAGCTTTGCGTTTGGAAGCAGGCATTATTAGATTAACTGCTCAGGCCTGGCTGCAAGCAGTCTTATATTGGCTTAAACTTACTAGCTGTCCCCAAGGGCTAGGCTCACTAACTTTGGTGGATGATTTCTGTTCCACTTGGAGGAGGAATATACATGACACCCTGGGTAATTGTGGCCTCTTGGAGCAATATATACGATCGTTAAATTATGATCAGGCAAAAAAGATCATTACACAGAGGGTAAGAGACATAAAAAAGCGGAGTGATCTCAGCCTGATTGCTTCCAGATATAATTATCTCAGCTTTTCAAATTACCCGAGGCCAGCTGCGTACCTTACACATTTGCCTACACCCAGGCTGAGAAGGGTCTTCTCTCCGGCCCGTTTTCATGTCCTCCCTTCAGCTGTGTTGGAGGGCAGATTTTGAGGGATCCCTTTGGAGGAACGTATGTGCCCATGTGGAGCTGCCGAGGCGGAAACATTAACACATACCTTGTTTAACTGCCCTTTCTATGATATTGCCCGTCCCATTCAGATCGCCCCCAATCAAAAGAAACATTTGGATTGGTCTGAGGAACATTTTATTGTTTATTTTTTAGGAGATAGGCATGAAGAAGTTACTCATGGGATTGCTTGCTTTTGTTCAGAGGCATGTAAAATAAGGTGACTGCAAACTGGTTTTTAAATTTTTTACTTATGTCATTGTATTGTACTGTATGCTCTTTGCTGTAGTGTTTGTTTGGTCGTTGACCGTAAATAAATGAGTTCGAGTTCAAGTTTAAAAGAACAAAGTGACGGTGCCAGCAGGTGAGCCTCACTGGGGAGGCTAATCCCTAAACGGGGTGCCACCACCAAAAAGGCCCTTGCTAGTTCAGTCCTTTATGCCTCACCTCCCACCTCTTTTTCTCACCTAGCCGTCAGTGCCAGCCACCTTTTCCACTGATGCCCCTGCAACAGCAGCACAGCCCCATGTCCTCGCAGGCCTCCTCAATCACTGGCTCTTTGCACTCCGCGTCTTTGCCGCCCCTGTCAATGGCCACGGCATCCCAGTCTCTGCCTCCCACTCCGCCAAGCCAGCAGCAGCAGCAGCTCCTTACACCGGATGCATTCACCATCGTGCAGCAAGCCCAGCAGATGATGGAGATGCTATCGGAAGACAACGAGGCCTTGCAGAAGGAGCTGGAGGGCTACTACGAGAAAGCCGACAAACTTCAGAAGGTACGTGGCACAAGCTGGCGGGATGGGCCCCTGTTTCCTGCCCCTGCTTGTGGCGCGGTAAATGTATTTACTTACTGAAAAGAAGTATAGAATTTGAGAGTTGGCAGCTCAGAAAACCATTAAGGCAGGTCCAACTCTGAATCACAGGCCTAGAAAGATGGTGAATCTGACAGTGCCAAACAAACTAATTTTAGCCCTGTTCTGTAGCTAATCAAAGGCTCTTGTCTGTGAGGAGGGGCTATAGCTGACGTCTCAAACTACAGCCCTTCTACATATGTTGGCCTACAATTCCCATGATCCCTGCCTACTGGCTATTGTGACTGGGGGTGATGGGAGATGTAATCCAGCAACAGGGGGAGGGTCGTTGTTTGAGATACCTGGATAATAGCCTACTGGTAAGCAATCTGCTTTGTATCCACAAGGTCCTGGGTTCAGTCCTCCGTATCTCCAAGCAGGACTGGGAAAGGCTCCTGTCTGAAACCCTGGAGAAACGCTGCCAACCAGTGTGGACAACTTGGATCTAGAGGGACCAAGGATCCAACTCAGGATGGCAGCTTAATATTTTTGTGTGACTAAGAGAGAGGGTTTGGCATAATTAACTGCACATTTTAAAGATGGGGACGGAACTGATAGCTTGCCATAGAAGCCGCAGAATTATGAATGCCTGTGAAGGCGTTCCACTTTGGCATCACGGTAGGAGAATTCTTCCTGCAAAATCATGTTAGTGTGAAAATTGGCACGCTCTCCTGGCCAGCACACAAAACTCTCTTTCAAAAGCTGCAAGCCAATGACAGACTGACGTGCATCGCTAACTAGCTTTTAATGGAAAATCTCTCTCTCTCTCCCTCTCTCTTTTCAGTTTGAAATAGAAATTCAGAGAATTTCGGAAGCTTATGAGGACCTGGTTAAGACCACCACCAAGAGAGAGTCCCTAGACAAGGCCATGCGGAACAAACTTGAAGGTGAAATCAGAAGGCTCCATGATTTCAACAGGGATCTACGTGGTATGTTCTTTTACAAAGGTTTTTTTTTTTAAATTAAGTGTGTTGCTCCTAAACAATCTCGCTCTTAAACCAGGTAGATTGGCGTATCTTGGTGCTTTGCAGTAAGTTCAGTAACGATTTCTGACTCTAAATTGAAGGACTTCAACCACAAGAACACTCACATACACACACCCTCCTCCTCCTCCTCCTCTTCCTCCACCACCATGAGAGAGACACTTGCTGCCTCCACTGCCTGTCCTGGCGCACTGCAGACAGAATCGTATAAAAAGACAGGAAGCAGAAGAGGAAATGACATTAGGGCAGCAAAGTAGCCATTCCTAGAGGGTCTGCTGCAGTGTTCTCTGTAACAGGGATCTGCAGATGGTTGTTGACTACAACTCCCATAATCCCCAGGCAAAGGCCATTGCAGCTGGGAATGCTGGGAGTTGTAGTCAACAACATCTGGGAATCCTTGTTACAGGGAACATTGGTCTGTTGTGCTCTGCTGCCTTTTTACCATTTCTTTCTTTTCATTATTAGCTTGGTGAGAGAGGTAGGAAGGTGTGTGCCAGGCTAGGAAAAGAGGAGGATCATCTCAGCGTGGCTTTTGAAGGAATGGTGGCTGTGCTGTCACTCTATATAGAGCTGCTCGAATGATTGTGGATGGTAGAGGGAGGCAGGTAAGATGGAAGGGAGCAGGAGGCATCTTTCTGTTCTCATGTTGCCCAAAAAACCCACCACTTGAGGCGAGGGCCTTATCTCGCTTCATGGGCCACCCCTTACTGTTGTTACCTAACAGGCGCTTCTCTCATCACAAAGTGATTTGTTGCTTTAGCGGCTCCTTCTCCAATCCAGATCTCTTCAGGACAACCTCTGGATGATCAGCCATTTTCCAAGAAGAGGCATGCCTACCAACTTCCTAAGGTTAGAGGGCAGATGCTCCCTGGTTCAGCTTCTGGAAGGAGGGTGCCAAGATGCCATGGCCAGGAGTCTAGCCCCTGAGCAGCTTGGCCTAGGAGCATCCAGCTTCCAGCCTTAAGAAATTGGCCAGCGATGACCTATAAGGCTGTCCCTAAAAGCCAGTCTGTAAAATCAGTCCCTGGTCCTTGGAAAACAAACCCACTTGCTGCCGTCCATTATAACTTGCAATATAGGTGGTGGAAGAAAAGCAGTTTGCAATTTTAATTTTTAAAAATGCCTGGAATCTGATGTTAGGAAATCATAACTATGTCCACATCTCTAGACATCATTCATATAATTCCTACCCCAGATTGGAGTTCACTGTCCACCAAGGTGTCTACTCCCGCCATATTGGACCTAGACTCTCCAGTATTTGGTTAGCCACAGCGCCACCTATTGGCTGCACCTTCTCACTGCATTGCCACTGTGGTCAAAGATTCATCAGAGGGATGGAATTTCACAGAATTTCATCAGAGTGATGGAAATTTTTGATTACCCAAGATCTCCATGCCAGGAGTTGTGGAGTTGTGGGGTTCCTAGCAGAATTGACTGATTGATTGACACTGGAATTCTGTTAACCCACCCCTGATGGGGAATACAAGGACTGTTTTTCTGCAGCACTGCTGGTCCATCTGCCAGATCCAATCTCTAAAGCAATTTTATCAGGCTTCATGAGGAAATCTGTTTATGTTGTGAAATTTGCTTCCAGCCCCCAGATCAGTGTCCACAACAGAAGTCCCTAGCCTTGGATTCCCAGATGTTTTTGGACTACAACCCGCATCATTCCCAATGGACAAAGGCCATTGTTTCTAGGGATGATGTGAGTTGTACTCCAACAACATCTAGAGTCACAAGGCTAGGAATCCCTGATCTACAGAATAGAATAGAGTGCCTCTCGCCTTAAAAACACAGCAGACATTGGCCATTCCTATTAGTCAGTATGTTGAGTTCTTGTTGTTTCCATAGGTCCCCTTCCACTTCAGAGTTTCTCTGTGAAAGATTCTTTTTATACCACAGCTGTTGGCATGCATCTTATTTTCTGAGGTTGGCCTTCAGTTTCACATACATATATATTTATGCTTAAACTATTTCCTGTTTCTGTGTAGAGCGATTGGAGACTGCCAACAGGCAGCTGGCCAGCAGAGAGTTTGATGGACATGAAGATAAGGCAACAGAGGGCCTCTATGCCTCTCAGAGTGAGTGCTACATTAATGTATACTGGAGATATATTCTCTGTTTGTAGTTTCTTCAAGAACTGAGGTTTTGTTCACTTTTAAGGGGTTTTGCAGTTGAATACTGGTTTTAGCAGACTTGTTTTACTGTATGCTTGAACTCTTAAGTTGGAGGAACTAGTAGAAAAAATAATTAACTCCTTGAATAAATGTTTTTGGATGTCTGAGAAAAATCTCAAGAGAAACGTGCCTCCTAGGGAGATGGAATTCTCCTCTCTGTGTGAGATAATTCTGCATTCATTCAGGTGCACAAATGAGAATAGGGGTCCTGGTTTTACGAGTGTGAACATTGCTTCAAAGGGATAATACCACAGAACTGTGGAAGCTGCTTCTCAAACATGCCATTTTGGTAAATGTAGGTTGAGGAACTATGAGAACATAAAAATCCTCTGCCACAGGGGTTTTCAGACTAGGATCCCCAAATGTTCTTGGGCAACTTCCATCATCCCCAGACATTGTGAGTACGAATACAACAACAAATAAGTATATGCTGCTTTTCAATAAAACTCAAAGTGGTTTACATAAGAAAATAATAAATAAAGTTGCTTCTCTGTCCCCAAGGGGCTCACAATCTAGAAGGAAACACAATGTTTCTTTTGTTTCTTCCACTGGTGTTGTTTGGGGCTGGATAGGAACAGTTGCTCTCCCCCTGCAAAACACAAGAGAATTGTCACTTTTAAAGGTGTCTCTTTGCTCAGTTAGCAAGGATCTAAGTAAGGGCAGGAATTATGGGAGTTGTAGTCCAACAACATCTGAGGACCCAAGTTTGGGAATTCCTGGTCTGGAATTAGTTGCCCCAGGAAATGGTGTTGGCCACTAGTTTGAATGGCTTTACAGCGGGTTAAACAAATTCATGGAGGACAAATCTATCAATGGCTACTAGGCTTGATGACTATAGGCAGTCTTTAGCAGTCTTCTCAGCAGCTGTGGTTCCATCTGTGGGGGGATCTTCCTCATTTTCTCGAGTCCTTCTGCTTTCAGTGCAAGCTTCAATCGGGTTTTCCATTCCAAATAATTGTCTGCATTCAGGATAGTCAGCCTGAGTTTTCCCTCTAGGTAAGTAGCCATCCTCACTGGCTCCAAAAAGGCAGTTGCTGTAGATTAGCAATTCAAAGTGTCCACGCTAGATCTCACTGGATCTCCTGGAACAAACTTAACTCTCTAGTTGCAGTACACGCAGCTCAAAATACTGGGCTCCCATAACCTGTTGGGAATTCTCTGTGGTGAGAGAATCCCTTTTTCATTATAGCAGAGTGCACAGAGGCACAACACAGTGGAATTTACTTAGGCATGCGTGCATCCTGAGATTAAAGTAACTTGGAGCCAGTTCATAGTTTCAAATCAATATATAAGGCATTTATTAAGGAACTCCATTCTAGATAGGAAAGTGAGGAGTTAGGATCTCTAATCTATCTATCTATCAGGATGCAGAGGGATTCTGCATCTTCTCTGCACACATGGTGCAGGGAGAGGAGCTTGCCATGTTGCAAGGTAGAAGGGCAGGTAGGGAAGAGAGAGAGGAAGGAAGTTAATCCCTAAGAGTAGCAATCTACATATCCAAAGGGATAGTGTCAGAGCAGTAGAGAAGGGATGACCAATGTCTTGACCCTCTAGCCCTCTGACTCACTAGTCTGTCCCCCACTGTCTGAGACAAGAGACAGTGCAAAGTCCTTAACTTCCAACATCTGTTGGGCCACCGTCGGAAACAGGATGCTGAACTAGATGGGCCTTAGGCCTGATCCAGCAGGGCTGTTGTTCTGTATATAAAGTATGTACTCTATCACTGAGCTACCACTTCTTCCTTGTGGTCCACTTGGCAATTCCCCTGTTTGCTTTTCCTGGCAGGTTGTAAAAACAGGAGGCCGACTGAGTCCTTTGTGGGCTACGTAACGGCTGGTGTGCTGCATTTGGTTTGGTGGAGTCACAAATTGTGCAGGCTGGCACAAGAGTGAGAATCCCTGAGCAAGTTTCTTGGGAATTGTGCCCTAATGGCATTTGTGCCATAAGGATTGTCTTATTTATTTATTATTTATCTGTGTAAACCACCCTGAGCCATTTTTGGAAGGGCGGTATAGAAACTGAATTATTATTATTATTATTATTATTATTATTATTATTATTATTATTATTAACTGGTTGTGGTAGCAAACATGAATTGTCCCCTGTGCTAAGCAAAGTCCACCTTGGTTGGGTGGATGGGAGCCTACATGTGAACGCCTTAAAGTATTCCTCTTAAGAAATGGGGCCACAGCTCAGTGGAAGAGCATCCACATGCTTGCATGCAGAAGGGTCCAAGTTCCCTCCTTGGCATCTCCAGGTAGGGCTGGGAGAAATTCTTACTTGTAACCTTGAAGAGCCACTGCCAGTCAGTGTAGACAGTCCTGAGCTAGATGGACCAAGGGTCTGACTCAGTATAAGGCAGCTTCCTGTGTTCCTGCGTCACAAATAGTGCAAAGGGCTCTGTGGCACACCTAGTGATCTGACTCAGGCCTCTTAGAACTCCACTCCTAAATGCTGTGTTGCTTAGCTGTGCGTTTCTTGCCTGACCACATCTACACCCTGTGATATATGCTTCTGTTTCACTAAAAATATTGATGCAAGAGCCTTCCCTGCTCTCAGCCTGGGTGCAGCAATCAACTTGTAACATCTGAGCAAATATAGCCCCCCGTATAAAATGCCAGAGATGTTTGGCATGTACAGGCCGTCTAGGTCAGACAGCAAAATGCTACAAATAGGAGATAAAGTATGTCCAAGAATAGAAAGAAGTGTACACAGGATCTCCTTAAGCAGGTCGCCTTTATTTATATTTAGTTATCCAGAACTGGGGCTGTGTGTGCCATGTAAGCTTAAGAGAGCTTAAGGCTGAAATTTAGGGTGGTTTCAGGGGCAAAAAGTGGGGTTGATAAGCCTTTTGTCTCTCTTTGCTGTTGCCCAATGGCTGCCACTTCTTTTTAATCTGAGAAGCTCCTCTGCTCTATACTGTCTTGAGATAGCACCACACAAGAAAGGATTCTGAGATAAAATGGTGGCCACTTGGAGGAATACGGCTGCAGGAATCTAGGACAGTTTTTATGTGTTTGGCCTCTTGTGTTTATGTGTTTGCTCTTACCCACAAAACATGGAAGGAACTGGTTCTGGTCTAAGCATCTATGGACATAAAGTGTGCTTACAGTAATACAATAGCATAATGTGGGGTCTCTTTGACCCCGAGTGCTGTAGGTGCATAGTTCTTTCAGTTGACATGGAGTGCAAAAGGAGTTGTCAATACCCCCAAATCTGTATGAGTAAAAAGGACACTTTGAGACAATAATATGTGGTGGTGGTGGTGGTGGTGGTAGTTGAAACACCGCAGGACACTTAGCCTAATTAATTAATTAACCCCTGCTAACTGAGCAAAGAGGCACCTTTTAAAGTGGCGATTCTCTTATATTTAGCAGGGGGAGAGCAACTGGCCCTATCCAACCCCAGTACAGCATCCCTCCAGTGGCCAACCTTATGTTTCTTTTTAGATTGTGAGCCCTTTGGGGACAGAGAGCCATCTTATTTATGTATTGTTTATTTTTCTATGTAAACCGCTTTGAGAACTTTGGTTGAAGAGCAGTATATAAATATTAGTCGTTGTCATAGCAGTACTAGTTAATGCCCTGAACTGGAAGATAGAGTTGCAGAATACTGAACATCAAGTTTAATGACTTTTTTAATCTTCTGAAATGAGGTACAGTTGACCCCATTTTTGATCAAAGGTTAAAAACAAAACAAAACATGTTTAGCTCTGTGTGCCTGTGGTATATCACAAGGAAACATGGACTTGGCATGTGCACAGCTAATGCAAAACAAAAAAGTATCCCTTCAGAGAAAGAGGCAACAGTCTTGGACACGCACATGTCACGGATTGCTTGGAAGTGAAGGAACAGGGCTGCCGGTCACTCCTTAATGTAGCCGAGATGATTCTTGGTACCCTTCCTTTGAATGCATACATTCTGTGATTCATCCCTCTGATTCTGTTGAGGGGTCTTTCACTCCATCAAAGTCAAGAGCCCTGCAAGCCAGCTGGATAATGTCTGTGGCTGAATGAGCAGGCGAAGGTATAACTTGTAACCCACTGCTCATTCCAGGGAAGGAGAGCTATTCTGGAATGTTTGGCAACAGCTGAAGCCATGTGGATGGCTGTGCACTTAGATGACTCATGGCAAAGCTCGCTTGAATGGCACAAGGCTAAATAAAGAACAGCAACACCCACTGAGAAAGGATGTTGGTACTAGCAATGCATCCTCGGAATCAACAGCTGGTATAAAAGAGCAATAACCTATAGCAGGGGGTCTTACATTTTAAGAGCCAGGGTGGTGTTGTGGATGGAGTGCCAGAACTGAACAGGGAAAACGCAGGTTCAAGTTACCCCCACCTTCAGTCAATAAGGCAGTCACAATCTCTCAGCCTAGCCAACCTTGCAGGATTCTTGTGAGGGTAAAATGGGGGAAAGAGACCATGTACACAAACTCAAACTCGAAAAAGGAAGATCCGGTTAAGATGTGTGAACTGAATTAAATTGCAGTTACAGGTGCATTTTTAGGTAGTCCCCAAAACCATAGTGGCTGACATGAAGAAAATTACTCAAAGTAATTTTCCCATGGAATTTACTTTCCCATGGAAATTAATTTCCCATTGAAATTAAAAGGACAAGTTAGAATAATTAAAATTAGAGTTATTAAAAGCACAATAAATAAATATTGTTTTAATCATTTTATCCTCTTTTATATTTGTTGTATTTTAACTTATGTACACTGCCTTGGGATGTAAAGGTCAGGCGGTATAGAAATGGAATGAATGAATGTTAGGTAATGCCTAGCTTGTCCCTTTAATTTAAATGGGACTACTTTGAGTAATTTTTCCTCATCATCTCAGCCAGTGAAAATAACAAAGGAAAATGCTGAAGAGTAAGAAGATTCTGTGAAGTTTCTAATAGATACTGAAGAAGCAAGCAACTCATTTTTAAAAGATACTTCAAAATGGAACCTGAAAAGCAGCTTGCTGCTTTGACAATGCAAGGCTTTGCAGTGAAAACTGTTAAATAGTTAACTGCCTTCTACCAAGTCTGACCGCTGATCCATCTAGCTTGGTATTGTCTACATAGACTGGCAGTAGCTTCTCCAAGGTTATAGGCAGGAGTCTCTCTCAGCCCTTCCTTCCTTCCTTCCTTCCTTCCTTCCTTCCTTTCTTCCTTTGTTGTTGTTAAATTTCTATACCACCTTTCATTAAAAAATCTCAAGGTGGTTCACACAAAAACTTAAAACAAGACTACAAATATTACACAATTAAAATATTAGCTGGAATATAAAAATACAGATTTAATTAAAAGATTCAAAAACAGCACAATATAACCATAAATGATACAAAGCAGCAGCAATAGAAACACTCATATAAAAGCCTGGGTAAAAAGCCAAGGGTTCACATGCTTTCTAAAAACTTTGAGGGAGGCCGAGGAGCAGCTGGCCACTGGGAGAGCATTCCAGAATCTGGGATCTTGGAGATGCCAGGATCTCTATCTTGGAGATGCCAGGGAGGGAACTTGGAACCTTCTGCATGCAAGCATGGGGGTGTGCTTCCTGGAGCAGCCACATCCCCTAAGGAGAATATCTTAGTGCTCACCTGTAGTCTCCCATTCGAATGCAAACCAGGGTGGACCCTGTATAAGAACATAAGAACAGCCCTGCTGGATCAGGCCCAAGGCCCATTTAGTCCAGCATCCTGTTTCACACTATGGCCCACCAGATGCCTCTGAGAAGCCCACAGGCAAGAGCTGAGGGCATGCCCTCTCTCCTGCTGTTGCTCCCCAGCAACTGGTATTGAGAGGCATCATGCCTCTAGGGCTGGAGGTGGCCCACAGCCACCCAGACTAGTAGCCACTGATAGACCTGTCCTCCATGAATCTGTTTAAGCCCCTTTTAAAGTCATCCAAGCTGGTGGCCATCACCACATCCCATGGCAAAGAATTCTATAGATTAATTATGCACCATGTGAAAAAAGTACTTCCTCTTGTCGGTCCTAAATTTCCCAACCTTCAGTTTCATGGAGTGACCCCTGGTTTTAGTGTTGTGAGAGGAAGAAAAATTTCTCTGTCCATCCTCTCCACTCCATGCATAATTTTATACACCTCGATCATGTCTCCCCTTAGTCACCTCTTTTCCAAGGTAAAGAGCCCCAGATGCTGTAGCCTAGCCTCATAAGGAAGGTGCTCCAGGCCCCTGGTCATTTGGGTTGTCCTCTTCTGCACTTTTTCTAGTTCTACAATATTCTTCTTAAGATATGGTGACCAAAGCTGTACACAGTACTCCAGATGTGGCTGCACCATAGATTTGTATAATATTAGCATGTTTATTTTCAGTCCCTTTCCTAATGATTCCTAGCATGGAATTAGCCTTTTTCACAGCTGCCACACAACCTGCTTAGCAAAAGGGACAATTCATGCTTGCTACCACAAGACCAGCTCTCCTCTCCAAACCTCTAAAGAAACCTCTGCCTGCCTTGCATGAGATTCTCCCTTGTGTGCACATAGTGTCACTGGATCATGTTCAGATGTAGCAGCTGAACATGAATCTTGGAGCCTTTCAAGCATCCTCCCTTCTGGCTGGCTGTATGGTTAGAGATGTGGTGCTCCCAAAAGAGCAAACACACAGCAGAATAGTGCCTTGCTATGAGAAACTGCGAGAACTGTGCAACTGAGAACTAATCAGCTGCGGTAAGACAACCTGCTACTATAAGACTGTGTAAACTGCTGAATGCTTAGTAAAGTCATTTGCCTATGCTTGTTCAACATGCTCATGGGACAGGTATTTGTCAGTGGTAGCTCCCAGACTCTGGAAACCCCTCCCACAGGAGGTTCTGACTACTCCATCTCTCCCAGCCTGCAGTAGGAAACTGAAAGACCCATCTGTTCCACCAGAAATTTGGAGTACTTTGTTGATTGCTGCTGACCTGAAATGCTCTCTTGGTTCTGTTGTTTGGTTTGTGTTCAATTTGCGTTTCCTGATTTATTGTATTTATTCCTGTATTTATTGATTTATTGTTCTTAGTTTTGTTAGCTGCCTTTGCCAGTAGGTCAAAAGCATGATGTAAATCTAAAAATAAATGGCTGGCATCCTATGCAGTCTTCTTCCACTTGCTGTTCATTGCACAACTGCTTTGTTGGTTAGGATGTCAGACAGTTATTTATTTATTTGAACTTCTCAATTTATCTCTGGCATGTGTCTTAATCCATCTTATTTATTTATTATTTCTTGATGTAAACCTCTTTGGAACCTTTTGTTGAAAAGCAGTATATAAATACATGTTGTTGTTGTTAAAGTCGGTGAGCTGTTCTGATGCACCAGGTCTTGTCCTCCTGTCCCTCTTCCAGACAGAGAGCACTTGAAGGAGAAAGAGAAGCTGGAAATGGACTTGACAGCCATGCGGTTGACCAGCGAGGAACAGCGAAGGCATATTGAAATCCTAGACCAGGCCCTGAACAGTGCACAAGCCAAAGTCATAAAACTAGAAGAAGAGGTGAGATCGGAGCATCTTCCATTTCCCCTTTTTTCTTTCATGTTTTATTATTAGCATTCTCAGCTTTCTCGGAGGTACCACTGTATTCAGTGGGACTTGCATCCAAGAAAGTATAGTTAGGATTGCATTTTGGAGCAGCTCCTGAATATTTTTTCCTCTCATTATGTGTATGGCTGGCTGGAACCATTGAGACATAAACGTCCTGAGTCAGAAGAGTGACTGGTTTCTGTTGCACCATGGATAAGCCTCAAATTTGGTTCGCTGCACAATTGGGGACATCTAGAGGAATGATGATTAGGCGACTGGTAAATTGATTAGGTCCTGGGTTCAGGGCAGGCCTGCTCAATTTAGGCCCCCCCAGCTGTTTTTGGACTACAACTCCCATAATCCCCAGCCACAGTGGCCAATAGCCAGGGATTATGGGAGTTGTAGGCCAACATCTGCAGGAGGGCCGAAGTTGAGCAGGCCTGGTTCAGGGGCTGGCAATGTATTCTCTTCCCCCTTCTACTGTAAGCCTGGTGGACCTGAGATTATTCTGTGTTAAAGTAGATTCTGAAGTAGATTATTCTGAGTTGAAATTATCTCGATGTAGGGGCCTGAGGGTGAAGCCACAATGTCTAAGGCCCCCATTAAGTTTTTTTGTGTGGGACCTTTGGGTTAGACATTCTTTTGAGAAATCCAATGAAACACACAATCCAGATACTGGTTCACGCTATTCAAGGGCTTCTGGCAGTAAGCCAGGAAGTAACAGAAGCTAAAGAGGGATTATGCTGCTGATGCTAAAGAGATGGAATGGTGGTAGGTGGGTGTGAATGCTGGGGAGAGTTGGACATTGGCACAGAAAACAGTGGTTATAGGGACAGGAATGTGAAGAGCATTGAAGTCTCACTCGCTGACCGTTAAAATCCCACCAGTTGTCAGTCTTTCCACCTAAGCCTTGAGGGCTAGAAACTTGGTTTTGGGGGGCGGGAAGAAGAGAACTGAGAGTCTTAGGAGTTCAGTTCCTGTAACCTCATACAGTACTCAGCTGTGGCTACTCAAACTAGTAGCCTCTTTAGCCAAAGACTTAAAACTCTGGATGGCTGCAGCTTTATGATGTCTTGAATGAAAGAGCATCCCAAACATTATAGAGCTTCTGCTAGCCAGAGATTTAAGTCCTTGACTAATTAGAGTTGGGTGTTGACTGAACTTGGGGTTTACACACATAAAGGATGTGTCCTACCATGGAGCAAGCCCTCTTGTCTCATTGACACCCACTGCCTTTTAATGTCCCCCTGGGCAATTCTGTCCCCAGCTGCGGAAGAAGCAGGCGCACGTTGAAAAAGTGGAGAAGCTTCAGCAGGCCCTGACTCAGCTTCAGGCCGCCTATGAGAAGCGAGAGCAGATGGAGCGGAGGCTGCGCACGAGGCTGGAGAGAGAGCTGGAATCTCTGAGGATGCAGCAGGTGAGACAATTCATGGCCTCTTGGAGTTTCTGTTTTCTGAAGGTGCTTTTCAGCTTTTAATTCAAATCCATGCTGATCCATGTCAGGATCAACCTATTGGCTGCCAATAGGTTTCCGGACAAAATACAAAGGGCTAGTTATAAAGCCCTAAACGGCTTAGGCCCTTCACTACGAGTCCCACCGCCCATTGAGGTCATCTGAGGAGGTTCGTCTCCAGTTACCGCCAATTCGTTTGGTGGCTACGCAGAGACGGGCCTTCTCGGTTGCTGCCCCGAGATTGTGGAGTGTGCTCCCTGCTGAGATACGATCCTCCCCATCTCTGGCAATTTTCAAAAAACACCTGAAAATCCATCTTTTCACCCAAGCTTCCTCAGCTTCCTCAATTTTTTAGGTTTTAATCTCTGGTTTATTTTTAAATTGTTAAATTGTTTTAAGTTTTTGTATATGTTTTTAACTTGTTTTATGTGCTGTTAACCACCCAGAGACGAAAGTTTGGGGCGGTCTACAAATTTGATAGATAGATAGATAGATAGATAGATAGATAGATAGATAGATAGAATAAGATCTCTGTGTCAACATACCTCTGATGTGGTGATGGGTCATTTTCAGTCATTTCTCAAGATGTTCATGCAGGTGCTGGACTGTTTTTTTATAGCATGGCATTAATATGGCATTAGCAGAAATGCCCCTTTGGATGTGCACATGTGTGGATACTGTGGAGCACCCACAGGAAGAACTGTAGACTTGAGCATCTTGGATCCAAACAACTGAGTCAGACATTTCTGAGTTCTAGCAGAGAGGGGGAAGAATTTATCTTATTCGATCTCTCACTCTCTCTTAACTACATTCATAATTTTATAAACCTCTAATCTCTCCGCTCCAGTTGGAGCAGGATAAGAACGCCTCCCATAGTGCTAATGATGGCAAACAGAATCCCTATGATCCAAGGAGGCAAGGATCAAAAGAAGGCTATATCTTGACCTCTTTTTTTTTTGTTGCTTTCTTGACATTGCCTGACATCCAGACTAATGAATTGCTTGTGTAACCTTCTACTATGTATCCCAAAGTCCGGAGACCAATACAGAAATGAATTTGGAGACAATGGGAAAACAACTACTATAGACTGTTAAACAATAATATTTATAAATCAGTTTAAACAAATTACATTTACTAATAACCAAAAGGCATAATCTCATACTGCATGGGAGAAGGCAATGGTAAACCACTCCTGTATTCTACTAAGAAAACCACAGGGCTCTGTGGTCGCCAGGAGTTGACACCGACTTGAAGACACAACCCAGCCAACAACAACAACACACACACACACACACACACAGCCCTTAATTCCCTCAGAAGCTTGTTGTTCACAACAAGGGCCAGCACTTAGCAAGCCAGTTCCAAAGAAGAAGGAGTCTAATTATTATTATTATTATTTTTACATTTATATCCCGCTCTTCCTCCAAGGAGCCCAGAGCAGTGTACTGCGTACTTGAGTTTCTCTTTTACAACAACCCTGTGAAGTAGGTTAGGCTGAGATAGAAGTGACTGGCCCAGGGTCACCCAACTAGTTTCATGGCTGAATGGGGATTTGAACTCGGGGCTCCCCGGTCCTAGTCCAACACTCTAGCCACTACACCATGCTGGCACTTATCTGGTCTCATATCTCTTATCTCATATGGCTCTTATCTGGTCTCATAGGCCAGATTCAGATGAAATAGGAAACCGGAGGTCCCTTCACCTCAGGTTTCCAAAGCTGCACATCCGAATTCAGCAAACCGGAGTTAAGGGTGAAAAGGGACCTGTGTTTAGTAAGTCTCTCACTAAACTCCACTCTGAACCTTCGGCCAGAGTGGAGTTTCACTGCCCTTAACTCCGGTTTTGCTGTGCCAGCGTTACGTCCAAACAGTGGCACTGCAGTTTGGGCCCCAAGAAACCCGAGTTGAGGGAGGAAGGTCCTCCCTCACTTTGGCCTAGTTGGCTGTGCAGGCTGTCCTTCTGTCAAGAAGGAAACCCAGACAGCCAGCTCCCCCAGCTCTCTTCAGTCTCGCTGACTGCAGAGAGGCAGCTCTCTCTGTTGTCCAGACTGGAGAAAGGAGGGAGGGGGTGCGGAACCGCAAGCCCATTGGACCTGCAGTTCCATATTACGACTGAACTGGGCCATAGTGAAGGAGAACCTAAGCTTGTCTGCGGTTTCAGGCCTCAGCCTCTAAGTGCTGGCCCTACAGCTGATTAATAGCAGAAAGCTATTAATCCTCTCCTTCCTAGTCTCTGTCCCTTCTCAGATCTTCCGGTCTCAGACACTTGATAAGCTCTTCTTCTCCAGAAATCCAGAATCTCCTCAGGATCTTCTTTATTTTGTCCCTCAGAGTCTCTCCTCAGAATTCCTCTCTCTCAATCTCTCTCCTACAGCCACCCTCAAGGGCCAAAAGATAATTCAGCTCACTTCCCTTCCAACAGAGGACCACACTGAACAAAGCTGCACTAGACCCCTGCTAGCCGAGAAAGAGGCACCTTTTAAAAGTGGTGATCTCTTTATTGAGCAGGGGGAGAGCAACTGGCCCTATCCATCCCCTGCACAGCATCCCTCCAGTGGTCGTTGCTGGTGTCTTATCTTATGTTTCTTTTTTAGATTTTGAGCCCTTTGGGAACAGGGTAGCCATTTTATGTATGTATGTATTTATTTATATCTATGTAAACCGTTTGGGGAATTTCTGTTGAAAAGCAGTATATAAATATTTGTCGTCTTTTTCGTCGGCTTCATCTAGTGCAAGATTGTGTAGCTGCACATAGTCACGGAGATTCTCAGAACTGTGCTCTTGAGCAAAACACATGAGACATGCCACAGCAGTATGTGTGGATGTCAGCCATCATTTCTGAACTAAGTGAGAGAGTTTTTGCTCACGCACCCACCCTTGTTAGAAGAAGGTTGTCAGCACTGCTTCATCATGAACATATGGGGCTCTTCTCTAATGCTCAGGTTGGGTGATGGTGTATGTTGTTAATGGTCCAGGCCACAATTGTAGGAAAAATATTTTAGATGATGAATATTTACATACTGCTTTTCAACAAAGGTTCCCAAAGTGGTTTACAAAGTGAAATAAAAATGGATCCCTGTCCCCAAAGGGCTCACAATCTAAAAAAGAAACATAAGATAGACAATGGCATCAGCCATTGGAAGGATGCTGTGCTGGGGCTGGATAGGGCCAGTTGCTCTCCCTCTGCTCAGTAAAGAGAATTGCCACTTTCTCAGTGAAGAGAATCACCAGAGGAGAGCTGGTCTTGTGGTAGCAAGCATGACTTGTCCCCATAGCTCCACCCCGGTTGCATATGAATGGGAGACGATGTGTGAGCACTGCAAGATATTCCCCTCGGGGATGAAGCCACTCTGGGAAGAGCAGAAGGTTTCAAGTTCCCTCCCTGGCAGCATCTCCAAGAGAGGGTTGAGAGAGATTCCTGCCTGCAACCTTGGAGAAGCCGCTGCCAGTCTGTGCAGACAATACTGAGCTAGATAGACCAACGGTCTATCTGACTCAGTATATGGCAGTTTCCTATGTTCCTATGTTAAAAGGTGCCTCTTTGCTCAGTTAGCAGGGGATTATATCTCACATGTGATATAAACGCAACGTGGTTGTGTTTTGCCATAGGTCCACAAAGCACATTGGTTTTATGAACTTGTGTAACACTGAGAAGGTTAAAACCTACCATTGTTGGGGGTGCTAGCACAGACATCTGTAGAAACCAAACTCATTTTGAACACGGAAAGTCGGTTCCTGGAAAATGTTGGTAGACTCATAGGTGTAGGCAAGTTTATTTATTTGTTTGTTTATTTGTTTGTTTGTTTTTACATTTCTATCCCGCTCTTCCTCCAAGGAGCCCAGAGCGGTGTACTACATACTTTAGTTTCTTCACACAACAACCCTGTGAAGTAGGTTAGGCTGAGAGAGAAGTGACTGGCCCAGAGTCACCCAGCTAGTTTCATGGCTGAATGGGGATTTGAACTTGGGTTTCCCCGGTCCTAGTCCAGCACTCTAACCACTACACCTCGCTGGTTCCCATCGCACTGAATGATGCTGCTTTCAAGGAGTGATTAATCCGAGTCTTTGAGATTTTATTCTAAAAAGACCGTGTTAGGAGTCCCCGAAGGCATTTGTTTTGTTAAGAACCTAAACTGGAAAGCTTCCAGTTGAGAGGAGAGCCTACCTGCATCTATGCCATTACTGGCTTATACTAAGCTATATTTCCAGAATACAGTCTCCCAAGACTGGCTTTATGTGAGCAGATTCAACTGAGTTCTTCTGAATCAATTACTTGGCTTCAGAAAATGGCTCATTTGATTCAATTACATGGCTTTTCTAGGAACTATTTTATAGCAACCTCATTGTCGGCTGCCAAATTGAAATTTAAAAGATGCCTTAGGGATAGTTTTGCATGGAGAGGCCTGTCCTTATTAGCTAGTGTCGAACCAGCACTCTGGCATACGGATGGGTTTCGTCATGGTCTGGAAAATTATATGCTGGATCTGTCTTAAGGTTGTCCTAGGAGAGCATTAATGTTGCTGAGATTTCATCAGATATCCTCTGCTATTCTAGACAAACATGACTGCAGGATGGAGGTACCCCGAAATGGACTATGTGTTATTAGTGAAAATCTTTTGCACCAACACCCAAAACTGCAAATGGCAGCTTCCTTTCTTAGCAAAGCTGTTTCAAGGATTGGTGGCATTTTTGACAGAATGCTGGTGTCTACCTCTGTAGAATGTGAAGTCCCTTTGGGACAGGGAACTGTCAAGTTCTCATTCCTTATGCTATGTATATTGCTTTGAGGCCTTTTTGTTGTTCTTGTTGAAAAGCAGTATATTACTGCCTCGCCTCATGAATGTACCGCCCCTGGTGTTCAGGACGAACACCTCTCACTGTATCTTCGCTTGCATTTCTTCAGAGGCAAGGGAACTTTCAGACCGCCACCTTGCCGGAATACAATGTGCCTGCCTTAATGGAGCTAGTACGGGAGAAGGAGGAGAGGATTCTGGCTCTGGAAACGGATATGACCAAGTGGGAGCAGAAGTACCTGGAGGAGAGCGCCATCCGGCATTTCGCCATGAACGCCGCAGCCACCACTGCAATAGAAAAGTAGGAGACCTCAACCTGTTGTCTCTTTAGAAGTGTTTGTCCTTCCAAACAGACAGGCGTAAGATCCAAAGTGATGTAATGTTGTGAGACAAACTATGTGAATAATGCAGGTTAGCAAGTCTTTGAGTTGCACCAGAGTCTTCATCAGGCAGAAATGAGATGAGTCATGCTGGCATGACAGCCAGCATGACTCAGTGGGCGGAGAACTTGGCTGGGCTCTGTGAGACTCTGGACATCACACTTCAACCATGGATTTATAGACAACCGTTTATTGTGTGCTAATTTACCATGGTGGACATGACATCACTGGTAAGCTTTCTTTCCTGCTTCAGGGTGAGAATTTCACTGCTTCGTCTCGTTTCTGATCAGGTGCAAAAGTGTGGTAAAATTCTCTTTCATGTGCTGAAAGCAACGGTTGGTTAGATGCCCACTGTGGCAACTTACCACTTGATAGCTGGATGCCAGAGTTCACCCATTTTGTGGCCCTAGACAAGTCACTCAATTTCACATTCCCCACTGTAAAATGAGGGGGGAAATGTGTTCTGCTTCATAGACCAGTTGCGAAGATGTACAAGGGTGGGATCTGATAGATAAAGCCCTTTGCAGAACAGATGATTAAGCCAAAGATGGAATCATCTGAATTGCTTTGTATCTTGTCTGTTCTGTCAAAGGACTTCTGCAGGAACACTAAATTTCAACCTTAGGGAAATCTCCTCATTCTGTAGCCAGGACTTTAGAAGTATTTAGTCCTAATAAATTAAGTAGATTTGCACATGTTTTGCTTCACGTTCCAGTTCGTTGATGTATTCTGTTTTCAGGATGCTACTCAATTCATGTATTCCAGTTTCAGAATTTGGGGTCTTGCTAAATTTCTATTTTATTCCCTTTGGCTGTGAGTGGTAGGGTAAAACAGAGTGGGGAAAACATAGGAGGAATGTCATAAGGAAAGATGGGTCAGAGTATTATGAAATGCAGAATGTAGAGGCCTTACTCCTTGCCACTGGAAGCCTTGCACAGATACCCAGATAAACTTTCAAATTTTTCTCCATAATAATGAGGGCTAGAAACCTATAGTTTTAAAAAAAACAACAGTGGGGTTCTCGGCAGACTGGACTTCATTCATGATGGGATGTGCCAGAGAGCAGGGCTTGTGAAGCTGATCTCAAAGTCCCAGTAGGTTCATACCCTTTGGATTGTCCTTGGCCAAGCCTAGTGGAAAGATGTGTTTTTGTCCCTTGTTGCCAGGGATACCTCAGCCACTAATCACTCCCGGAATGGCAGCTACAGTGAGAGTTCCCTGGAGGTCCATCCCTGGCAGGAAGAAGAGGAGATTTTGCAGGTCAATCGGAGGTGTCAAGACATGGAATACACGTAAGGAGCAGCTGTTAAATACCTACTGCCAGAATCTACAGTGCTGAAGCCTGTTGGATTTCTTGATGCATGTATAGCACTTAGCCCTCTGCATAGTAAACACACATTGTCCAAAATTACATGGTAGGATGTGAGGTGACTCAGACATCTGTTTGAATTTCAGACATTCTGGTTTTAACCTATCAAAGATCATGGCAAATTTCACCTACTTTCACTGTTTACGTGATTGGTTATCCTTAAGACTGCTGTATGGAACAGAGAAGAGGTCTCCTGTTTCTTTAAGAGATGCACAGCAGAGGGAATTTCAGCAGGTGCAGCTTGGCATGCAAGGGAAAGAAAAGCTGCCCCTACTGAAGTTCCTTCTTCTGTGCATCTATGAAATTCCTTCTTCTGTACAAGAGACCTGTCCTCTCTTCCGTATAGAAGCCATAGTTATTTTGGAATAGCAGCAGGGATATCCCCAGCATTTTTATCTAAGAGGTGAAAGGCCCAAGAAAGTCCTTCTCCCTCTCAATAAATCAGAGCATGACCTGCTGGATTGTTCCCATGAGCAGATCTTCTTTAAATGAATCAAACCAGTGCATAAGCATTGCTGGGGGAAATCCCCAATGGATTCTGTGCTGCAGGGTAGATCTGTTTGGCTCCTGCTCTGTTGTCCTTAAGTGGGGCCTTCAAGGTACGGCCACCTCTTCAGAGAAACCCTAGAATTCATTCCACCTTCTCATGTGTTTATGCATTCAAGGGCTGGATAAGTGGGTTACTTTCACTGCTTCCCTATAAATGTGCTTAGCTTCAGTTTGGTGTTGTCTAGGAGTGGGGGCAAAATTTTAATTGTCTTGTCTAAATTTTGATTTGTTATTGGGGGTCCTTTTGAGGACCAAAAGGTGAGATAATAGATTACAGGAGGACATCAATATTCATGGGGGTTCTGTTTGCTGCATATGAAAACCACAAATAATGAGTCACTGGGGCAATGAGATTGCAGGGGTTAAGTTCCCGGAGGCCCAAAAATTGCCCCCACCCCCAATACCAAAAAATGGGTTAAAAGGGCAATATAAAGTGCCCTGCCATGCTCTGCGGGTCTCCAGCGAGCCAACAGTGCTCCACTGCAGCCAGGAATCACCCATTTTCCCATGTTTTTTGTGGTTTTTCCTCAAGATAATGAGCCATAAAATGGCTCCTGCACTCAAAATGGTGGCCAAAAATGACTTCTGAGGTCATTTCCAGCCACCCCCAACACGCAGATATATGGGTTTAACCCCCCTTTTTGGTGGACTTTTACCACGTATACCGAGGTTGGGTGTCTGTTACCTGACCACAGATCTGCGGATGCGCAGATGCTGGATCCGTGTATATCGAGGTTCTCCTGTAATGAAAACAATAAAAACGTTGCAGTTGCTTTCCATCTTCCTTTTCCCCACTCACACTGTCAAATGAAATCTAGCAGGGTGGCTCACACAATCAGAACTTGGGTAGGAGACGCCTTTTGCCCAAGTTCAGGAGCTGCGTACACTCTCATTTCGCAATTGTGCATGTGAGTTAATAACAAGGTCAGAGGCGGGGATCTTGCTTGTGTGCTAAGCCCCAGCTGGGTAGGAGGGTTTTTCCTCCTACCTTGTTCCAAAGTGGAGGGTGGAATCTGCATAGGGCATGTTTGTTCTGCCCAGCCGAGGCTTAGCACATGATCAAGCTCCCCACCTCCGACATTGTCTATAACTTGCAGATAGGCATCTCCTACCCCAATTTGGGTGGTTTGAAGTGCCCTAGCATCTGCATGCACTCTTTATAGATTTAAGTATTTCCTTCACCTCTGCAAAAAGTGGCTGACGTACAGCACAGCACCTCCTGGAGCCAAGAGTGGGGAACACATGCTGCTTCTGAGCCACTGAACAGCCCGGGCTTGCTTGCTGCTTGTGAACACAAGACTGTTCCATGCCTTCTAAGGAGTGTTTCATTGCTGCTGCATTGCTACTTCCGTTATTCCCAAAGGCAGGAGTGCCGCAGCAGCAATGACACACTCTTTAGGAGGCACAGAACAGCCCTGTGTTTGCAAGCAGTGAGCACGGGTTGTGCAGTGGCTCAGAAGCAGTATGCATGCCCTGCTCTTGGATTAATGGGTTGCTGCGCCGTATATCAACCAGTGTATTTATGTGGTGTATGTATTAGTTCATTCTGCAAACATGGACAAGTATTACTGGCTGCAAGTGTGTATATAGTGCACCATCCGTGTGTGTGTGTGTGTGTGAGAGAGAGAGAGAGAGAGAGAGAGAGAGAACAATATTGGCAAGTGTTATTGGACCATAATAGTCTTGTGTTTAGCCTGTGGAGCAATTAGTTTGGATTGCCTTGGCTACATGTGGCTATGACCTTATTATCTGAGTTTTGAAAACTAGGTTTTCAAAATGCCAGCCAGCCCAACAGAGAAGAAAATCCTGCAATAGCTGTGGGAGATCTAGAGGTCAAGCAAGGCTGTCTATTAACCTCCTAGACTTGTGCCCCCAGATGGTTCCCTTACTAAAATTAAAAAATGCACAGCAGGGAACTGATCTGCTGTCACTACTCTGAATGAGCTTCAGTAATTGCTATGTTTCTTTTAGTTGCATAGACATGTGGAGGTGCCTTAATATATCTGTTTATCAGTAGCATGTACCGTAGCACAGCCAAACGTGCTGTAGCTGTCTCCCAGGGTTTAAGCCCAGTCTGTCTCCCAAGGTTTAAGCTTAGATAATTTGCTCAGGCAAATTAATATACAGATTTTTTTAAAACTTTATTTTCAGGAAGCCACATCATTTGGAATTCAAAAAAAAAAAAGAGAGAGAGAAAAGAAGTTCTAAATCCAGGTTAAAAGCATTAAGCAAACTTCTTTATTCTCTGATGGTATAAAGGGTCATCCATGCTTTACCATAATCATTCAGTTTCCAAAAATTCGTGCTCGGGCCATTTTGAAATGATTTGTCTCCACCCCACTAAGTGAAGTCATTTTGAAATGGCCTGATCTAGTCCAGGGCCTGCCCTCCCCTCTTAAACCAAAGCCCCTCTAAATTGAGCAAAATAATTTCCACACCCATGCTCTTTGAATCATAATCAGTAGTGGCCAGGATGTATGGCGCTGGTAAATGAGCTGTAGATGCTGTTCCACTCTCCCCTCCCTGCCTTGTTTCACCTGCCACAGCATTAACCCTTCACACACTAGATGGCTATTAGCCCAGTTCCCCAACTAGCTCTCATGGTGAGACAAGGCAATGGAAGGTGGGCAGGGCAGGGAGAAGAGAGTGGGGATGAATGGCACCTGCAGCTTGTTTACCACCCCCGTGCCACCCGTATTGGCCTCTACTGATCATAATATCAGCCTCTTATGAGAAACATGAGGCAGGGCTTTTGTAACAAGGTCATCCATCAATCTCTAGGTCCTTGGGCCAGTTTAAATAGGGCAAGACAAGAATACTGTCATGCATCAGGGCTGGGCTAGAGCCCACTAGTAGCAAGAGGATGAATACCTGAACTGGGAATTAGGAACACAGGAAGCTGCCGTATACTGAGTCAGACCATGGGCCCACCTAGCTCAGTATTGTCTACACACACTGGCAGCAGCGGTTCCTACAAGGTTGCAGGCAGGAGTCTCTCTCAGCCCTATGCCGGAGATGCCAGGGAGGGAACTTGGAATCTTCTCTTTCCAGAGCGGCCTTATCCCCTGGGGGAATATCTTACTGTGCTCACACGTCTCCCATTCATATGCAAACCAGGGTGGATTCTGCTTAGCAAAGGGGGCAGTTCATGCTTTCTACCACAAGACCAGCTCTCCTCCCATCCTATTCATTCTTGATGAAAACAGGCAGGCAAAATCCACAAACATGCATCCTGTGTTACAGACAGGATTCAAGCACAGGGAATTAAACATACACCAAATCGAGTAAGCGTTACTTTGCAGGCTCTTACAGATGGAGTTTGAGCACATTTTTAAAATGTTTCTGGCCAATATATTGCTGTATATGAATATAACAAAATATTGCTGACACATTTTTAAAATGTGTTGAACTGCCACGAGCATTATTGTACTGGAGGGGTGGGATACAAATATGTCAAATAAATAATTCAAATAAATATAGGAACAGGGAGCTGCCTTATACCATTGGTCCATCTAGCTCAGTTTTGTCTACACAGACTGGCAGCGGCTTCTCCAAGGTTGCAGGCAGGAATCTCTCTCACCCCTATCTTGGAGATGCTGCCAGGGAGGGAACTTGGAACCTTCTGCTCTTCCCAGAGCAGCCCCATCCCCTAAGGAGAATATCTAACAGTGCTCACACATGTGGTCTTCCATTCAAATGCGAACCAGGGCGGACCCTACTTAGCAAAGGGGACAATCCATGCTTCTTACCACAAGACCAGCTCTCCTCCCTGAGAAGTCAAATTCATCACACCAACATTGTGGGAAAGCTGGCTGAGACTGAATAACCTCTTTTCAATTCTCACGTCACACCTGCATCTCTCTTATATAATCTAACAGGATAAAGAATCTGCATGCCAGAATCATTGAGAAGGATGCCATGATCAAGGTCCTGCAGCAGCGGTCCAGGAAGGATCCTGGCAAAGCAGACGCTGGGAGTTTGCGGCCTGCTCGGTCTGTCCCATCCATTGCCGCAGTGGCCGGGACTCATTCCCGTCAGACCTCCCTCACCAGCAATCAGATGGCTGAGGAGAAGAAAGAAGACAAGAGCTGGAAGGGGAGCATAGGTGAGCTTCCCCCTAAGTCAGCCACACGCAAAGGAAATGACGTCAAAGCTGGGAGATCAGCTAATGACTCTGGGCCAGTCACTTCTCTCTCAGCCTAACCTACTTCACAGGGTTGTTGTGAGGAGAAACTTAAATATGTAGTACACTGCTCTGGGCTCCTTGGAGAAACAGCGGAATATAAAATGTAAATAATAAAATGATGACAAAAAACCTTGGGCTGGGAATACATTTTTGAGCTCTGGTACAAAAAAATGGGAATGTTCAAATGGCAAAATACAGTTGTTAGTTGTGAATAGTGTAGACATGTATCTGAATTGCTAGTTTTCCCTGAAGTACCCACACTGGTCTGCTGCCAAAGAACTGGCTGGCTGGCGCAAATCAAGATGTGAATTTCAGCTTCCACCTCCCATTGGTTATTAGACCTTGTGGTTACTCTGCAGACTGATGTATTTCATTTGTATCCTGCCCAGGGATCTAGCTGTCATTGAGCAGATGGGTTCAAAGAACCTGAGCCTTGCAGCCCACCAGCTCCACCCCGCCCTCCCTATGTTTTTCATTATCTCCCATTATCTGAGGGGCTGCCAGGGAGAGGAGTGAACACAGGCCCCCTCTCCCCTAGCTATGCCCCGATCCTGCCCTTTCCCCAAGGAGCTCAGGAAAGTATACAGAGTTCTCCCACCACAGTAGCTCGGTGAGGTAGGTAAAGCTGAGAGCTAGTGACGGGTCCAAGGTCACCCAGGGAGCTCCATAGCCAAGGAGGATTTGAACTCAGACCCATGCAATCCTAATCTAGTACTCTAACCACTACACAACACTGCCTTTAGCCTCTGGGCTCCCTATCTGTTAGTTTCTGTACTTCATGGGCCCTCTTCTTAGTTTCTAGCCTGACTCATAAACCTGCGTCTGCATTTAAAACCTCTGTGAAATTTTACTCCCAGCCAAAGTGGCAGCTTTTCCATCCCTCTTCCAGATCCCAGATATACCACCAGCTGTGCTCCTTGAACATTTAGCATGTTTGTGAGCATTCTGTGCCATCACATCAGCTTGGCCAATCTGCATCAAAGGATTCATGGCCACAGGTGCCATACAGTAAGGATGTATGGGCCCGATACTTTCTTGACCCTTGCTTATTCTAAAGGCCATAGATTGTATTGTTGTTTTAAATGTGATCCCTGTTCATCGTTAATGTTAATCATTGTTCATATAAAAAGGGTAATGTGAGGAGTTTGAGGGAAGCACTAGTGTGCCTACGTTGTGCTTGGTACTTTGTTTTAAGATGCTCTGTGCTTGACTTTCTTATTAGCCATTTTTAGGGGAGGGTGAGGCAAAAATGTAGCCTGCAGTCCTCAACACTGGTTGGCATCCAGGCCCGGGTCATACGTAACATAGAAGCGCAGGTCCAATGGACCCGCGGTTCTGTGCCCCCCTCCCCTCCCCCGCTCTCTCATCCGCATTCGGACATACTGAAGAGCATCCTCTCTGCAGTCAGTGCAACTTCAGAGAGGTGGGGGAGCTGGCTGTGCAGGCTTCCTTCTAACCAGAAGGACAGCCCATATAGCCAATCGGGCCGGAGTGAGGGAGGAACTTCCTCGCTCAACTCTGGCTCCATGAAGCCCAAACCTCAGTGCTAGTGTCCGTATGTAATGCTGGCACTGCAGAAATGGAGTTTGCAGCAGCAAAACTCCACTCTTACTGAAGGTTTGCAATGGAGTTTGATGAGGGAAACTATGGGTCGCTTTCCCCTGGAAACTCCATTTCCCCAGGTTCATACATTTAGATTTGGAAACCGGAGGTGAAGGGACCTCTGGTGTCCCGTTACAATATGATATGTCCCATTACGATATGGTATGAACCGGTCCCCAGACTAAGTTACTCAATATTACTACTTTGATGATGATGATGATGGAAGGACTATATAATGGCTTTATGGTGTGGATTATTCCAGCATGGTGTAGTGGTTAGAGTGCTGGACTAGGACCGGGGAGACCCGAGTTCAAATCCCCATTCAGCCATGAGACTAGCTGGGTGACTCTGGGCCAGTCACTTCTCTCTCAGCCTAACCTACTTCACAGGGTTGTTGTGACGAGAAACACAAAATATGTAGTACACCACTCTGGGCTCCTTGGAGGAAGAGCGGGATATAAAAATAAATAAATAAATAGATAGATAGATAGATAGATAGATAGATAGATAGACAAATAAATAAATAAATGTATTGCATTGTTGGTATTCCACTGCCATATCTTGTGATGCAGCAACTCTGTGTTTTTATTTTTAATTCTGGATCTATCAACCGTAATAAATTTACTGAGCTGAACTGAAAAATATTACTATGCAGGAGTTACTCTAAAGGGCAACTTAATTTTTAATAGGAATACTTAGGAGTAATTGGTCTGGATGTCGGCTGGTTACTAGCGAGTAAGCCCCATTGGACACAGTGGAACTTGCTTCTGAGGAAATAGCATAGGATTGTGGGACACAGGGAACTAGTTTTAATTAATGTTAAGGTTCTCTCCCTGTGCTTTTGTTTTTCTGTCAAGGGTTGCTTTTAGGAAAGGACACCCACGACCATTCATCCATCCCCGCCTTGCCTCCTCCACCTCCCTCTTTGTCTTCTGCAGTATCCTCATGGCCAGTGCCCATCTTCCATGCCAAAACGGGCAGCAGAGACAGCAGCACTCAGACGGACAAGGGCTCTGAGTTTCTCTGGCCAAGCTCAGCGTCTTTCCCAGGCAGGGGGAAACTGAGCGGCACTCCTGCTGGCAGCCCAGCCCTGAGGCACATGGTAGCCAAGGGGACTGGGGAGAGACTAGGTGAGTAATTCCAAGCTCACTCGTGTGACCGGCCATGAGAATAGAATGCTGGTGGCGGTAGAGAAGGACAGAGGGATAGCCCTGCTGGATCAGGGATGGAGCCGCAGCTCAGTGGTAGAGCGCCTGCTTTGCATGCACAAGATCCTGGGTTCAGTCAGGGGCGCACCTAGGTAATTTTGGTGCTCGCACCTGAAGGGCTTCAGAGGCCCCCTGCCTTCCCGATGAGAGTTTTTTTTAAAAAAGTTAAAGGGTTCTTAAAGGTGGTGGTTGTTTTTATAAGGGAACCTGTATTTTTTGAAGGCTCCCCAGAAGCACTGCCCCTCCACACCAAACTGTGGTGCCAAAAACTTCAATAATTCTAGTCGCCATGTGCGCAGCTGGAGTGTGTGGGGTGTGCTGAGCAGGCCTCCCCCACTCCCGTGGTCGTGGCACGTGGAGGGGGAGCGGCCGCTGGGCCAGACCGTCCGGCCTAGCGGCCCTTGATAACTGCAAGGCGCTCCACAGATCTCAAGGGCCACTGGGCCAAACGGTCAGGCCCAGCAGCTGCTTCTACTCCACCTGCCACAGAATGGTGGTGATGGTGGTGGTGGTGAGCCTGCTCGGCTCACCACCGCCGCCCCCACCACCTTGGCAGCTAGAATTTTTTTGGCACCATGGCTGCTTTGCATTGGGCGGGGGGGGCGGCGGCGAGGAGGAGGTAGAGACAACAGCAATTGAGGGAAAAGAATAGCAAAACTATATACATAGAATGCAATTTGGCCCTAAGCGCCACATATTCATTCCCTACACTTTTCTCCACAGAGAACTCTTCAAGTTTCGGGAAGCTGCCTGACAGCAAAGGCAGAGTAAGCAGTCTGCTCCACAAGCCCGAATTCCCAGATCCAGACACGATGGAAGTCCTTATCTGAAGCGATGGCAGCTTTCTCGATGTCTTGTGCAAGTGCCCATAAAACCTTGGAGGTGGTGGTGGTTGCTGTTTCTGTGCCAAACGGAAGAACTCTGGAGAAGAGTTGAAAGCTAGACCAAGGATGCTTCCCGTCTGGAAGGAAACCCTGGGTGAATCGGACTTCTTAATGCGGAGGGAGCACAAGAGGTTGGAGACGGAACCTTCAGGGTATCTGCTACATACAATCGCAAAAGCGTTGGCCAATCATATGTGGATGGAGCAAGCCATTGCCACAAGATATAAGAAACTGAATTTTCTATTACAACGGAAAAAGGGTATCTCTTCTCAGAAGGTGCAGTCAGTGTGCCAATATCCGTTCTGCTACCATCAAGACAGTATTTCATCACCGGCTGGCTAACGTCAGCAGCTACATTCCCTGTGTGAAATTTCTTGCACAACAGATACACCTGGGATGAGGAAGCAGGGCTTCCAGATACTCGCAATTTCAAACTTATCAACTGCCTTCCCCATTTTTGTCTCCTCACTCTTTAATCCGCTGTTTGCTTCTCAGTCTCAATACATGACATTTCTGCTGTTGGTGGAACAGCGAGGTAAATTATGTATCCTTGCCTATATTTAATATTTATTAAGTAGTGGTAGTATGTTTGGTGCTGTTGACAACACAGAAGAAGTGCGATCCTTGCCAAGGAGGCTTAGAATCAAATGGCCTGATCTGAAACCCATATAGGTGACACCAACTGATCTCCTTCCAGAAGGGCAGCTGCATACGTTGGTTGTGGCAAAAAACCAACCACACAAAAAACCTAGAGTCCTGCCCCACATTATGTGACTGTGGCTAAGATCCATAAGTCCCATTTCCCACATTATCATGGACATGGCGTGGGTTGGGGGGGAGGCACAGGAGATTTCTGCATCTTCTTTTCCTGCTTCAACGTAATTTTCATGTTAACTCTGACCTAAGCACTTCTGCTACATCTGTGCATTTAGTTTTGTCCATTTATCATAAATTGAATAGCTCCAGTGTTGCTTTTCCTCTATTTCCTACCAGTTTAATAAAAGCACGATGTACAACGGAGACATTGCGGATTGCAAGAATCGAAAGCTTTCCTTTGCAAGAGTGAATGTGCAGCTTTCTTTGGAAATATTAGGCAGCTTAATCCATACTTTTTCTTTTCTTTTTTAATCCAAAAGAGATGCAGTTTACAAAGAGTGTTAAGAATGGGTATGCCATCTGCTTAGGTCTGTCTCTTGCCAGGAACACTTACTCATAGAATCAGAGAGTTGGAGGAGGCCGCAGGGGCATCTGGTCCTCCCTGCTGGATGCAGAAAACCCACAGCTAGAACTTCACCAGCAGATGGTTGTCCAGCCTCTGCTTGAAGACCACCAGTGGGGGGTTGCTGCCCCCCACCCTCCTGGTTATTGTTTCTATTGTCAAACTTCTCTTACCATTGAGAGGTTTTCTCTAATGTTCAGCCAAAATCTCAACTTCTGTGTGGGAGCAAGCATGACTTCTCCCCTTTGCTAAGCAGGGTCTGCCCTGGTTTGCATTTGAATGGGAGACTACATGTGTGAGCATTGTAAGATATTCCCCTTAGTGGATGGAGCCACTCTGGGAAGAGCATCTGCATGCAGAAGGTTCCAAGTTCCCTCCCTGGTATTTCTAAGATAGGGCTGAGAGAGACTCCTACCTGCAGCCTTGAAGAAGCTGCTGCCAGTCTGTGTAGACAATATTGAGCCAGATGGATCAAGGGTCTGACACTGTATAAGGCAGCTTCCTCTGTTCCTAAGCCCATTAGATCTAGTTCTGCCCTGTGGGGGCAGCAGAGAACAAGACTTTGCCCTCTTCTATGCAACAGCCCTTCAGTTATTTGAGGAATGCTCTTGTATCCTCCCTCAGTCTCCTTTTCTTCAGGCTAAACATACCCGACATCTGGATTGGATGCCTTGCCTCTTGGGAACAATCAAGGTCACTTACAGGAACTTAGGAAGCTGCCATACGGAATCAGACATTGGTCCATATTGGTCAGTATTGTCTACACTGACTGGCAGCAGCTTCTCCAAGGTTTCAGGCAGGAGTCTCTCCCAGCCTGGGACCTTCTACATGCAAAGAGATGCTCTATCACTGAGCTTATGGCCCTGTCCCCTTAGGGGAATATCTTACAGTGCTCATCTGCAATCCAAATGCAAACCAGGGCAGACCCTGCTTAGCCAAGGGGACAATTCATGCTTGCTACCGCAAGATCAGGCCTTATTGGAGACCAAGGATATTAATTATAAGATAAAGAGGTCATTCACACAATCGAAAACTGTGTTCTACCTGGGTTTGGGAACTGTGTGTACTCCCAATTTTTGATTGTGTGGAAGCAAGGTTAGAGGAAAACCTGGGTAGAAGTGATTGTGTGGAAGCAAGGTAGGAGAAAAAGCTACCCAGGTTTTCCTCTAACCTTGCTTCCACATAATCAAAAATTGGGAGTACACACAGTTTCCAAACCCAGGTAGAACACAGTTTTTGATTGTGTGAATGACCTCATAGTGATATCTGTAAGGGCCACTTCACATGCTACATGGCAACAAACGTGTCATTCACCACACAGACACCTAAGGCGAGGGGCCCCAGCCAAGCTCAACTCTCTGCTGCACGCATACACATCTGTGCAATCACACATGACACACCTTGCCATTTTGCCTGTACAGATACTTTTTGTGGCTGCCAAGCCAGAAATGGCTGTTTTGTGTGCTTCTTGTAGCACTGGTGGGGAATGTGCATCCACATCCACATTGTTGACAGGGGTTGGATGCCTTGCATCTGGATACATGCCTCAGTGCAGATGTGCATCCCCATCTGAACTACGTGGGCAGCCCCACATTTAGCAGGTGCCAGAGACAGATTCTGCATGTGGCTTCTCCGTGTTGAGCTGGGGCATTTAGAAAGGTGGGGTGGCAAGCAGCCCACATCATGACCCTCCTTCAGGGGATGACTAGGACAAGCCAGTCATTTTGTAACGATCTTTTGTACATTGCTAGCAGTACTGTTTATGCAGTGGAAGTGTGCTCTGTTTTGACTCCAGTTCATGGATTTGCCTCTTAACTGGGCAGTGTGTGGAAAGAAGCCCCTCCTTCCCTCACAGAGCCTGGAGTAGCTGCCAGAAGCTATAGAAAGTCATGTTTTGAGGATCTCTTTTGTCCTTTGCCCAGTCTTCAAACAAGGAAGCCCGCCTTGCTGTCTTGTACTAGAGAGAAATCAATCCAGGACAGGGATTTCCTTGTTCCCTTTAACAAAAAGCAAAAAGATGTTCTAGCCAAGACATGGCTAGTTGGGGCTGTTTTGGGGACTGACACCTGCTTTCGTTACTCAGAGGTGTTTCCCTCACATGGCGCTTTGCTCTGAGGTCGACATGTGGATGAACCAGGGCTCTCTGTGTGGCATGGTTTGCTCACTCTTGGTGCTGTTTCTGGGGTGCAAGACATTGCTGGTTTTAGGGGAAATAGTCTACCGTTTTCTCTTTGCTTATGGAACTGGCTTTGGCCATATCTCACCCCAGATATTGCGACTCCCTACCCAGGCGGAATTCATAGGCTTATGTTTGGGAATTTTTGTTTCAGAAAGTGATAAAGGTTTTAAAATGTAGCTTTTTCCTCATTTGTGCAATTTCTTAATTTAACCTATTTTTAACCTAACAAACAGCAGAACCCATAGGTATACAAACATTCCCTCATTTTCTGTGTCTTATAAACACATACATACATACAAGCCCCATCCACATGTTATGTTCAGTACATGTACAGCCCGTGTACACACATACAGATCAGTACAAACATACAGTTATTCACACATTCTGTTCAACACCCATAGAGTAGATAGTTTCTCTCTATATCCTACATTTGAAGGGGGCTTCTCTGTACCATGTATTTAAAATGAACGCATGTACAGACATTCACACAAAAACATGTATGATGCTTGTATGCAGGTACAACAAAGTCTGGACAGAGCTATAATTCTCTCTCTCTCTCTCTCTCTCTCTCACACACACACTCACACACACACACACACTTTTCACTGCATGCAGCACAATTCTATCCCATGTATAATCATTCAGAACAAGCTGCTGGATTTCAGCTTTTTTAAAGTCAGGATTAAAAGAATGTGAACATGTAATTAGGGTCTTCTCAATTCATTCAAACCACATTATATAGGATCTCTTATACATAATTACACATAAGTAATCTCTAAGTGTACATTCTGCTGAACTCAATATAAATTTCCCCCCAACTATTCCAACATACTGAAATCAGGATTTTTAACAAGTGGGATCAACCAGATTTCATAATCCTGGAACAATTGCTAAATAGAACTGTTCTGTTCGGTTTTCTCCTTAATACTCATGGCATTGTATTAAGCACCAGACCCACTAGTTATAACACAGGGCTTTACAAACCCAAGCTCAAGGGAGCCATGGTGTCTTGAAATTTAACTGTAGAGGCTAGACTAGGATATTCAGAGGCAGAGTTATTTATCATAATTTTGGGTAGAAAGGCCACAGCGAGTACGTTATTAAAAGTTGTTTATTGCCGCCTGTGGCATTTACACCAATGCGTTGTTTACACTAGAATTCAGGATCAAGCTGTAGTAAATCTTTAAGCATTCAACACAACCAAAAAAATAATGCATGATGTCCCCCTCTAACTGCGGCATTTACACTGATGTGGTGTTTCTTCTGGGTTACTGCAATTTTTCAGCCTTTTTTCCTTACTGCGGCTTTTACGCCAATGCAGCCTTTCTGTCCAAAATTACAGTAATAAAATCTTTGTTCCAGACAGCCATGTTTCTGTTCTAAGTATGCTACTTCTAAAGGGCATAAAGAGAAACCCATTTAACCCCTTCTATAGTGTCCATCACAAAGTCCAGTAATTTTGTCATTCATTGTCTGGCTCCTAAATTTTTGGGCTGGCTTCCAGATCCCAAGGAAATTTGTCAAGGCCTCTTGTAACCCCCCAAAGGAATGTTTACACCTAAGATTTCACTTGCATATAGAAGCCTGCTTACTACAGATTCAGACCTCATGTGTAAACAAATGTCAGACAGTGTTCACATTTTCAGCCAAAATGAGCACAGAACATTCTTTTTGATCTGGTTGTACTTGATTTTTTGTGCAAAAAGGTTCTCTAGATCAGTGTTTCTCAAACTTTTTGGAGTCAAGGACCGCTAAATTCTTCGTGCAGAGTTTCAAGGACCGCTACATTCTTCATGCGCAGTTTCCCGGACCAGCAGTTAGTAAAGGGGTTTCAAGTCTGTCTATCTATCTCTCTATCAGACTTCTATACTGCCCCAAACATGCATCTCTGGGCAGTTTAGAATAATATAAGCATTAAAATAATTAAATTTGGAATCTTTTGCAAACATGGAATATTAGGGGTTCTTAACCTTGGGTCTCTCAGTTAAACTCCCATAACCCCCAACAACAATGGCATTTGGCCATTATGGCTGGGGATTATGGGAGTAGAAGTCCACCAACGTCTGGGTACCCAAGGTTGAGAACCCCTGAATCTAAAAGCCTGGGTGAACAAATTTGTCTCCAGTATGTCTTCAGTATGTGCGGGGTGGGGGTGGAGGTGCTTCTGATTACTCAGTGGAGAGGGTATGTTGGGCCATTAGAAAAATTCAAAAGCTACATGGGGCCAATGAAAACAACATACAAGCAAGCCCCACTGATGCAAGAGGGAAACAGCGTTCCCTCTCAAGGCGCCTTGACCACAACAGGCAGCTGGGTTTCAATCAACCAACCTTTGGCTGCAAATAATGAGCATGCAAGAACCAGCAGCCCTTCAAGTGGTGCCCACTGCCATACTTTTTCCTCCATGCCCCCGCACCGCATACAGTTTGAAGCTGTAAAGATAGGGAATAAGATAGCTGTAGGAAGATCTCAGCAGCACATGGAGGCAAGGCACAAGAAGGGTCCCATGCCTCCGTGATACTCTTCCTCTTCCGTGCCATGTGCAAAATTGAGGAAGTGAGTGCCTTGATTTCAGTTTGGGGGGGGTTGACTCCCAGTCAGGGACCGGCACTCAAGCCTTCGGGGACCGGCAGCGGTCCAGGGACCGGTGGTTGAGAAACACTGCTCTAGATCACCCCGAATTAGAGCAGATTCTGTAAAATACGTGGTTAGTAAAATGTCAGCTTTCCCTGTAGCAAAAAAACCCAAAACATTTTCTATCCTGTCCAACACCTTGACTCACATGCTACAATTGTGCTGTGTGAGAATTGTGCTGTAGTTATATTCCAGGTAAACCAGTTGTAACATACTGTCATATACTTTTCTATTGTCCTGTTGTATGGAATGGTTGGTATAGAGCATTGTACAGCTGGAATGTATTGGTACGTATGTGGGAGAATGTTTACAAAAAAAAGAAGAAAAGTGTACATCTCCCACAACAAATACTGATGTTGTTGGCCAGCCAAAGATTTTTCTCCTGTTCTCTGCTGCTTAAATTTGTGCCTTAATATTGTATATAATAAATGTATACAAGTGGGCTTTCCCTCCCTTGGCTTTTCAGTGTTAAATGTGTTGAAGGAAAGATGAGAGTTTCACAGGAGAACTTCCCAGTGGTTTATGCCTTTTTGTGTCTCCCCCACTCCCACTGCACAGCAAATGACAAGAGACTACGTGCATTTTGTTTGTTTGTTTGTTTGTTTAAAAAGCTACCAGGAAAAGGCATAAAACAAGGCTGACAGACTGGTGAAAGGAAAAGAATAAGCTGAGGTAAATAAAGCACACACAGACACAAAAATGGGATCTGATGGGGAAAGTGGATGCTATAAATAAAACTCCCACATTATGTTGCCATAGAAATGAAGTATGAGGGGGAGAAACAGGTGGAAAGGACCCTTTGGCCCATGTGTTGGTGGGCGGCTATGTCTCAAGGCAAGCTGCGCTGCCTTTTATGTGTAGGAGGTATGTAACACACTGTCAAGCTGTCCACCAAAAGCTGCTGAATTGGGGCCCAGGATATGGTCTGAAGGCACACAATGCGGTAACCTTGCTAAAGGAGCTGAGCAGGTCTGGGTCTGTTCAGTGCCTGGGCGGGAGACCACCTGGAAATCCTGGCTGACATACAGAGCAAGAATGCACCAGAGAACATGCAAGAGAACAGCCTAAGAGAACTTACTAACTGCACCAGTATAGCGGGGAAGTGGCCATTTTTAACACCACCCTCCTCCTTCCCAGCAAGCCCTCTGTGCCACCAAATAAATACATTTCCACACAACTCTCAGGGATATATTTTCAGGTGGCACAGAGAGCTTCTTAAGGAAGGGGAAGGAGTCAAAACATTGCCGCTTCCCCACTCCACCAGTGCAGTTGACTGGGAAGTTCGGTCAAGCTGCTCTCATCCTGCCCCAGAACATCCTTGCTGTGTGTGTCAGCCCCTATAAGCTGTTTGAGCTACATAATGGAAGAAGGGGGGAACAGAAATATAAGTGAATTCTGAAATAGTTTATTGGCCAAGGACATCCATTTATATTGTAAAAAGAGCTTGGCAAGTGAGATGTGTGTCAGCTGAGCACAATCAGCTGCACTTCAGGTTTCGGTTCTTATTGTTTGTATCATGACCATTCAAAGGCAGGCAGGGCATGAGTTGAACATTTCAGGAGGCAGCTTTTGTGTGGCTTTGAAGGATGGCAAATAGTCCACGATTCATTATTATTTACTACTGCAGGGGGCATATTTGGATTTTCTACCCCAGACAACGAAATATCATGGTCTGGATGTACTCCCACTTGGAGAAGTCCCCTGAGAAGTTGGTTTATGCAGAGAGGGTGAATCCCACGCTTGCCTCTGCAAATGTCCAGTAAAACTGAAAGCTGAAAACAGATCAACAGAAGCAGCTAGACCCCATACTTCCATTTTCCAGGGCTAGTTCCAGCATTTTTTGGCACCTAAGGTGAAGTTTGACTCCCCCCACCCGCAGCGGGGAAATCAGAGCTCCAGCTTTAACCTGAGCTTTAACTTCGCTCATTCGCCAGAATGGGAGAGAAAGCAAAGCAAATGAAGACATGGTTGGCTTTGCTCACTCTTTCTTTCTCCCTGCTGCACCCCCCACCACTCCCCCTCCTGGGAGGAGAGCAAATGGGCACTCACAACAAGTCACATATCAATGGTTGCTGGAAGAGGGGAAGACAGGTATGTGGTGCCCCTCTCCAAGAACTGGTGCCACAGACTACTGCCTAGGTCTGCCTAGTGAGCAGGCTGGCCCCTGTCCATTTGAGATTCCTTTCTGGCTTCTGTTAGGGGCTGGCATACATCAAGGGCAACATAATGTACACCAGAAGTTCCCAACCTGTGGCCTTCAAGTTCCAGATGTTGCTGAACTGCAACTCCCATCATTTCCAGCTACAGTTTATTGTGGCTGGGGATGATGGGAGCTGTAGTTCAGCAACGTCTGGAGGACCACAGGTTGGGAACTTTTGATGTAAACTATTCCAGGGAGCATCGTGACCCTGAATGCAATGTATGTGTATGCATGGAAGTATTTGGCCCCTGTGATGACCTGGCAGAAGTGCCTCTCTTTTTACTACACCCCTGTTATACCTCTAACAGCAGGTTTGACAACAGCATTTTAAGCGGTAAAACTTTTCTCATCACTTTGTGTTCATGGCAGAAACACTTTACCCATGCCATACCAGCAGCCTCTTCCTCAGACATCAGTAAGCACTGGGGGACTTTTGGAGCAAGATGGACCTTGCCAAGATTCCACCATGGAACATGCCTGGCTGGATTCCCAAATCAGCCACTTGAAGAATGGACACCCCCCCCCCCAAACCTGGCTAACTTTTTTGAGATTTCCTGCAACAAAAATAGTAATTGGTTAATACCTAAAATGAACTCAAGCCTAATCTTAGATCACTGCTTTTGAATCCCAGTGATTGATAGCTGGATGGACAGATAGCCTATATTAGGGTCTATTATCAGTCGCAAATGCACTACATGTGGTATTTCCTCTGCATAAGCCTTACAATCCCTGGGCACAGAAGGATGGGGAGAGGGGTTCTAAGCTCCCTGTTCCTCCTCCATCTGCCGGTGAGAGGGAATGCATTGCCTTGCTCCTCCCTGGGAGTCCATACAGGCATCCACTCTCCATCTCCACTGACCTCCTCATCACTGCCGCCTGTGGCAGCATCAAGCCCATTATATAGGTTCCCAGGGTCAGCCAACATCCCTCTTACCCCCTACCCTGCTTTCCATTCCCACCCTCCTGTATTCTGCCTGTTACCCTCTTAGAGGGGCCGCATTACTGGACTCAATTTCCTCTCCCTGCATCATCCCCCAGGGTCTCTGCAGAGCAGAGGGACCTGTTAGTCCCGGACTGCTGCCAGGCAACAGCTTGTTGGGCCATTCTGGCCCCAGTCAAGAGCGGCCATCTTCCCAGCTTCCTTGTCCTCTCCCGCCTCCCAGCATGGTTGCCATTGGCTTCGTGCACAGCTGGGCAATCCCCAGCTGTTGATCTGTTCACCACTCAGTTGGACAAGTGCTCTGCAGGGTGTTGGGGAAGAGTCCCGACACTACATAAACCAGAACATAATTCAAAGCAGTACACGTTACAGAACTCCAGTTATCTACAATCTGGCCCACAATCCCAAGTGGCAAGGGAAATGCACCCCACAGTCACCTGTTAGCATGTAAATGTATGAATTCAGAGTAAACACAAACCACGGAAGGGCCTTCAACTCTAGCAAGTCAGGAAACCGCAGTGACTTCTACTGCTTTGTTTGTTTACCATCTATGTGTGTGTTCCTTTACAAATAATGTTAAGACTGGTACCTGCCCCAAGAGGTCACAATCTAATAGCAACACAAAGGAGCAGATGACAGAAGGAGAGGAGAGGAGGCAGGAATAAGCTGGGGATGGCAGCTGTTTCATTTTCCCTATTTAAGCTCAGTTCCCACAGAGGAAAGGGAGTATGCTTGTTCTTTAACATCAACCCTTTCCCACTCTCCTGGCTCCCCAACCCCCCAATTATTCTCCTCTTAGGATTATATCTTTGAAAATTGAGATTATTATTATTTTTTTACATTAAAGGCAAACAATCCTCTCGTGAAGTTAATGTTTTTCTGGGCCCCAAGTCAACTGCGCTTTCTAGATCTCTGATGAGAACCATGTGTTTGGAACAAACCTGAGAATTATCAGCTCCATCTTCTGGTCAAATAGAAATTACCTCAGCTGGGGAGACATGCCGGATATCACTCGCCCTGATATTTGTCTTTGACTGTCCCCGCACTGCTCTTCAGTTGTGAGAAAAGTGAGATGACCTCAAATTATCTGAATTGAATTGTACCTCAGCTGGCCACACTAAAAGCAATATTTGAAGAATAGTTTTCATCAAAACTCACTCTCTGTCTATCTAATCTATTTCCCACCCTGTCTCCAGAGATCTCAGGGAGGCCAACATGGGATTGTCCTGTATTATCCTCACTTCACCCTTTGTGAAGAAATGAGGCCCGAATCTCCTCTTTTTTGTATATGAGTTTTCTGTATTGCAATTGCTTTGCTTACTCCCTACATTAAAAAGCTGTACAGGGGTCAAATGTTCACAGCTCCTGTTCTACAGTTTGGTTTTGGTGGGAGGTGAATTGTGCTGGTTTTGATTTTGGTGGGTTTGATTTTGTTGGGTATTAAATGAGCCACCCAATAAAACCTGAACTACAAAATAAGTAATAAAAATAAAGAATAAAACATATTTTCTTAATTTATTAAAACAAAAATGGAGAGAACTTAAGTCGTGTTGATTGGATGGTTTGGAAAAATGGGAAGGAAAGAAGAATATAAGGTGGCTGCCTTCAGTAGCGTTTTAGTGCAGTTCAAGTTAGGAAACTGAAGAGTCAGGAGTCAGAGTGAAGATCAAGTGGACAACAGAGCTGGAAAGAGTTGCAGAGCTGGAGTAAGAAAGAACTGAAAAGAGTTGCTGAGAATAAGGACTGAAAATTACTAGGAGAGCTGAATCACTTCTGAAGAGCTGAATCACTCACCAGCAGTCAGATTGAAACCCCAGAACTGTGAAGTGAGAGCAGGACCTAAGGCTAAAACAAGGGACAAGATGGGTTTGTGGAAGAAGCTGAGGTGATTGCAGAAGACTTTGGGTCAAGACTCTGAAGTTAGGGCCCAGGTCAGTTTGGATGTGTTTTGATCACATTTTGTTTCTTCCTTGTGTTGTTTTTTGTTGTTTTGTTGTTTTTACATTCACATCGCGCTCTTCCTCCAAGGAGCCCAGAGTGGTGTACTACATAGTTAAGTTTCTCTTCACAACAGCCCTGTGAGGTAGGTTAGGCTGAGAGAGAAGTGACTGACCCAGAGTCACCCAGCCAGTCTCATGGCTGAATGGGGATTTGAACTCGGGTCTTCCCGGTCCTAGTCCAGCACTATAACCACTATACTGTGCAGGCTCATTTGCTTGCTGTTTTGGTACTAAAATTTCCCAAGGAGCTATTGTTTTAAATTGAACTCTTTTCAAAGTAAAATTTCTTGTTTGTCTTTAAACATCTGTAACTTCTCTCTGTTTTCTCCACCCCACTCCTAAAGCCTTTACCACACTACTTAATTTGTAATACAACACAAGTTGGAAGGCTGGTTTCAGTAAACACTGCCAGAGAAAGCCTAAAAGTCTACCTGGTGGCAGCGGTTAAACTTAAAAATCATAGGGCTGGTTGAGACTGGGCCGTGACACATGGTGTGATCCGTGACACCCTTAAAGTAGATTTCAGATAAGAGACACTAGACTCATTAATACAATCCTTAAAATCAAGGTAAGAGTTGGGTTATCCTGTTTTGCATGGTTATGAGAACCCATGCAAATACCTCCAGCCCAGGTGGTTCAAAGCAGGGTAACCAACCCAGTTTTTGTATCCTGCTCTTACCAAAGCAGGAGAAGAAGAATGTTCTCCTACCTTGCTTTTCTGGTTGTGTGGATCCACCTGCCTTTTCTATTCAGCCACTGAAATTCTGCAGGCCTGGGGAAAAAGAGCTATGGCTACAGAGGCTGCCGTCCATAGATGTGCCACTCTGCAAAGAATACTCTATAATCCTATAGCTGGAGCAGTTCAGCAGGGCTGGATCTGCCTCCTGCTCCTTTGTGGCCAATCAGAGGGCAGTTGCTGATGTAATGAGGCTTTCCAATCTACTGGCAGTGCAAAGCATGCTGGGAAGGCATGGAGGCCCTGGAGGACTATCGGCTCCTGATTTCAATGAGCACTGGGCTCAGCTTAATTGTGTGTGCTCTGGGTTTGCTGACCCAAATAGAAGTTCTGCTTGTGTGCTGCTAATGGAATAGAAGCTCTCCAGCCCACTCCAAAATGGTCATGTGGACAGACCTAGTAACTTGAAGCCATTTCATGCTACTTCTATTGGTGGCACTAGAAGGGGGGGAAAAAGATTAAGATGGGCCCAGAAGGAGCAAGGTGCATTTCTGAGGAAGAAAGCTTGGCCCACATAGGGTTGCTACATTCATTAGAGAAAATTCCTAGACACAACTGCGGTGGGTGGGGGTGGGGGTGATTTAAAACCTCACTTCTTTGACTGGGATTGGAAAGAGTACTTGGCAGTGCAGCTTAGTGGCTATTCTGTGTATTTTTCCCCTATAGCGTTCTTTGCACGGGAGAAGGTTAGGAGCTTTCCACTTCAATAAACTCTTTCTAATTCTAGAGATGATCCAGAAACGAGGGGATGGGTTTTACGGACCCATACAGATGGCAGCAGTGGTGCCTGAGAAAGGATAAGGACATCTGGTTCGTAAAAGTTGCTGCAATGCCTAGAAAAAAAGCACCAGGAAAAAATGGGTCAAATTCATTACAGCAACCTTCCTTCTCAAATTCCTGGACATTTTATAGCCAGGACGGCACTTTTCATACATCCTAGACAGGATGTCTGATTCCTAGATTGTCTGGGACAATCCTGGATATGTGACAACCCTAATCCCACACTAGATTTCTGAAAGAGAAATCAGTATATTCCCACATTAATGCTCTCCTTCCACATATAAGGGGCAGTGAGCCAATGGAGAACTGTGCTTTATATATTGTGTTGATCAGGGGCGTTGCTACAGAAAAGATTCAGGACCCGGATGCTCTTTAGCCCCTCTTTGGATAATTAAGCTCAATCATACTGCCCACCCCAATAATAATGACATGCATTTTTAAAGTAATTTTATAACACAGCACCTACGAAAGTGGAAGCAGCAGAGAGCCAGGTGAGGCCAGGAGCTCTCTCTCCCCTGCTCTGTGCAGGTGCCTCCACTGCTGTGATTCCTTGCTGGAAGAAGTCAGGGTGGCAGGAGGTGGCTGAAGAGATTCCTCCTCAGTGGCGGATGAACGGAGAGGCAGAGTAGGCATTTGCCTACGGTGGCAAAATGCTGCACAGCAGGATTGGGGGAGTGGTGAGGAGGGGAGTTGGTAGGAGCTCGTTCCACCCCCATCCTGCTGTGCACCGGCGTTTTCAAAGGTAAAAGGTGAAACTCTCCACTCCTCACCCCCTCCCTCCCTCCAGCAACTGCGCCCCATCCCGTCGCAGGCAGAGGTGTTCTTTACAGGGAAAAAGGGGAAACTTTCCCCTCCGCCACTTCCCCACCGCCAGAGCTACTGCCACTGTCATGCAGAGGCTTTCTTTTTCTTTTTTAGGTAAGGCGGCAACAAAAAGCTTAATCCACTCCTGTTCCTCCTTCAAGGAACCTAGCAGCAATTAGGGGCTAGGGTACTGATATGCACTGATGGGAACATAGGAAGCTGCCATATACTGAGTCAGGTTGCAGGCAGGAATCTCTCTCAGCCCGATCTTGGAGATGCCAGGGAGGGAACTCGAAACCTTCTGCTGTTCCCAAAGTGGTTCCATCCTCTGAGGGGAATATCTTGCAGTGCTCACACTTCTAGTCTCCGATTCATATGCAACCAGGGTGAACCGGCTTAGCTAAGGGGACAAGTCATGCTTGCTACCACAAGACCAATGCTTCCTTTGTTGACCTTCTGTCCGTGAAAGGCACAGGGTCTGGCCTGAAGACTGCACCTGCCAACAGATCCAGAAGCAGTCAGGCCTAGTTTCTGTTTTGCAGAGTGCTTCTTGGCTTTGCAGAGTTCCAGCTGTACTGGGGCCTTACAACGGAATGCATGTGGGACCTTCAACCGTCCAAGCTTTTGCTGACTATTATTCCTCCTCATTGGGGTCAGCGGAAAGAGCACTGCTCTCACTCAGCAGAATGAAATATGTGAGAAACTGTCAGAAGCTTCAGTTTCCTGCTTTTGTGCAGGGAGTTTTATAAAGCATCTGGCCTGCAGTAATCACGGGTCAGGCTGGAAGCTGCCTTTGGGATTTGGTCGTTTCAGCCAAAAGACCATGAGAAAGAAGCTTCCTTCATGTCTAACAGAAATGCACCACCTCTTCTTACAGCGGGTTTGAGAAAGAGCTTTTCCTCTGGAATTTCCCAAACAGGACCTGAGCCAGCAGCCGATAAATGAGAGCGGCCGGGTTGCCAGGACACACAAGCAAAGATGGAAACCGCTTCCGAAAGGGCAGGCCCATTTGTCTTGTGGTTTCTAGTTTGTCATGAAATTTCCTCCTCTTGAACACACAATTTACAACCAAGCATTCACCAACTCATGCTCCTTTGTGCCAGACCTAAGCAGCCTTCGAAAGAAGTCACTTGCCTTGAAATCAATCAGTGCTCAGATTACAGTGGGGAAAGGTAGGGAGTCCATAACGAAATCTTAGGCCCCTCTTCCCGTCAGTTTTAGCCAAATCATTGCCTCTTCAAAACCTTCTAGAAACCACAGCTATGTACTGCTGCACCCTGTAATCTGATAGGTTGCACAAGCTTGCAGCAGAGCCTTCTTTGTGTCCTTAAGGTGGCCTTCCACGCATGCACATTACAGAGCACCACAACTTTGTGCAGCTCCACAAACTTCTTAAGTGTGTGTGGCTCCTCATTGTGGTAGCACAACACTGGTCTGGATATCAGCGAGTAGCTTTGGGCACTTTTAGAGTACAATTCCCAAAATACCGAATAACGGTATGTCTACCATTAGATGTCTACGATGCTATGGAAATTTCCCCAAAAGATGTAAGAAAAGCACAACAAAAACAGGAAACTTCCACTAAAACGTCAACAAAAGGGAGAGCACCTCTTGCTATGGAATATAGAGGGTCCTTTTTATTATTCATAGATATCCTATGCCCAACATGTTTCAGCCACAAGGCTTTCTTCAGGGGCAGTTATATACTGCAACCTTACAAGGGATCTCTGTTAAAAGTGTACTGTGTGTACACAATCCATGGATCAAAGTTAACAAACAGTGCACTTTAAACAGAGATCTCTTGTAAGGTTACAGTATATAACTGCCCTTGAAGAAAGCCTTGTGGCTGATACACACTGGGCATGGAATATTGATGAATAATAAAAGAATCCTATACATGCCATTGCATCTTGAGATGTGCTGTCCTTTTTGTTGCCAAAAAGAAGCAAGCATCTCCCTACAAAACATGAAATGGACCATTATCAAACCTGAGCATCCTTTATTAGCTTGCCTTTTTAAAAAAAAATGTGTTGGCTTTTGAGGGTGGGGCCTACAGGCTGAATACAGAATAGATCGCCTGTGAACTGACTTCCTTGGCATGTATTGTTATTGTGTCTCCATTCTCCCGCTGCCAGCGAGATGTCCCAAGGGTTTGTAGCACATCTTGGATTCTAGGCTCCCTTGGAGGTGAGATTACTGCAGACCTATTTGTCTGCAGTAACCAGTCTGCTTGCAATTTCAGAGAAGCCACTGGCTGACTCACACCTCATCCATTCATATGGCTTTATGTAACATCCATGCTCATTTCTGCAAACACAAGTAAATCCTTGGTCTATTGTTCCTCCTGAGAGATGCTCTGATGGGCCCTCCATCTCCACGAAGAGTCGACAGTAGGGAATTACACAGAATATGTGAAGCAAGAAGAAGAGGATTATAATGGGGTTTGCAGGAGGCACAGGAAGAGGACCCGTTCTGACATGAACTGAGACGGCAGCCTAGCGAAGCACAAAAGGAGAAATGCGAGGATTAAGGATGGAAAACGTAGAAAAGACAGGAGGATTATCGTGCATTACATGGACTGCAATAGGAGCTTTATGCCATGCTTGCCGAAAAGGCTATTAAATCATACAGAAAAGGATGCTGGAGTATTCATCCAAAGGACCCACTGAAGCATATTTTATAAGAACTGTGCAGAGAGTGGCGACTCTAAGTGCTCATCGATTTTCTTCAACCAGTTTCTCTCCACATGCATGAAAAGTTCCCTTTCTGGGGCAAACTTTCCCTTCACTCTTACAATTGTGGCACTGTGGCAGGGTATGATGGGAGATGTAGTCCAGCAACTGGGAACCCAAGGTTAGGGACTACGGATGTGCATGAACTGTCGGTCAGATGGTTTGGTGGCGGGGGGCGGGGCGGTTACCTTTAAGGAGCAGGGAGGGTGTCCCCCCCACCCACGTGCGTTTCCCCCACTGGCACTACCACCAAAACTGCTGGCGCAGGGCTGCTGCATACCTCCTTGCAACCCCCGTCAGTGTCGAACCAGAAGTGACCGGGGCTGCAAGGAGCATGGAGCAGCCCCGTGCCAGTGGTTTTGGTGACGGTGTTGGTGGGGGAGACGCTACTGGGGGGGCACCCTCCCGACTTCTTAAAGCTACCCCCACCCCACTGCCAAACCAGTCTGCAAAAGGACTGCCGAACCGGTTTTTGCACATCCCTATTAAGGACCTCTGGGTTTTCAGAACAAGTTGTATGTACAAAAATTCACAAGAAGCTCCCCAGAAATCCCTGTGCAACCTTCACTACCAGGCAAAAGCTTAAGCCTGAACGTGTTCTGTTCTCCTCTAAGATGATAATGGGGGGGGGGCTGCTCTTTTCTCTGCCTCCAGAGCCCCTTGCATGATCACATGGATCTGGGGAATATTGGAAGTCACTCCCAGAGGTCCTGGTCCTAAGCCAGTGTCACCTGGCTGGGGGCCTGGGTTGAAATCTGCCCCGTTCACATTCTGGAATAGGAAAGTGGGGACTGGGCAGAACAGATGATTGAGAGCTCTCCCTCTTGTACTCAGGGCACTGTCTAGGGTGTGCAGGCGAGCTGTCGGAGACAGGTTGGCTGGTCTACCATGCAGGGTTGTTGCTATTGGCAAAACTGGTTGCGGGTTTAGGATTGACACAGGTGGTAAATTTGGCACTAGAGACTCCTGTCTCGTTAATTCTGCTGCAACCAGATCTCTAATTCATTGGGACAAGTCTGGTGGCAATCCTTCTCCGTGGCGGGAGGGGGAGGTTTCAGTGGGCTCAGTTGGAACCTGGCCTTCTGGGAGTAGGAGCCGTGGGACCTGGTTTAAGTCTAGTATTACTCACTGATATCTCCTTGAGCAGCAGGTGTGATGAGGGCCACCGGGTGATCGTGTGTGGGGCACAGCTGTCCAACTCTGGAGAGTCTCTCCATTCCTGGTCCTCACTATGTTGATAATGCTCCTCCGTCTCCGAGGAGCCTGGCTGGGAGGGCTGTTTGGTGCTGCTGGCCCGAGGAGCATACAGGGCTGATCCGCCTGTGGCGGGGACTCCTGCAGCAGAAATCGGCTCCGCAGGACCTGTAGCCGGGGCAGAGGGGCCTGGTCGAGAAGAGGATGCGGACTCTGCCGGCACGTTACCTTCCTCTTCCACGTGCTCAGAAGGCTGGTGCAAAGCTTCCCCGGGGTGAGAGGCCCACTTGCTTTTCTTGCCACCAGCCTTTTCTTTCTGGTGGGGTGCCACATGCTTGTTTCTGGGACATTTGGTTGCGGACCCTTTGGGCTGCGCGATCCACGGCCCTGAGCTGATTCGACTCTTGTCCAGGTCCTTGGACAAGGAGTCCGATTGCCGTGCACGCCGCATGGCATGCTAGAGACAAAGATAGGTAGAGGGGGAATGGAAAGTAAAAGCAAGGAGTTAAAACGTTTTTTATTTTGGAGGGAGGTTGTTGTTGTTGTTGTTGTTTTGGCTCTCTAAGGAGGAAGAGGGGGCAATGAGAGGAAGAGGAGGTGAACAAAGGGAAAAGTGGCAGAAAAAGCAAGTGGCAGAAGAGGGGAAACTTTGAAGCTCTTTGAAGATGCTGTGCACGGGAGCAAGACAGGACCAGAACTGGGAGGGTCATGTAGGAACATAGGAAGCTGCCATATACTGAGTCAGACCATTACTCTATCTAGCTAGTATTGTCTTCACAGACTGGCAGTGGCTTCTCCGAGGTTGCAGGCAGGAATCTCTCTCAGCCCTATCTTGGAGATACCAGAGGGAATTTGAAACCTTCTGCCCTTCCCAGAGCGGCTCCATCCCCTGAAGGGAATATCTGAGTGTTCACACTTCTAGACTCCCATTCATATGCAAGCAGGGCAGACCCTGCTTAGCTAAAGGGACAAGCCATGCTTGCTACCACATGACCCGGTATGGTGGGTCATTCCCTCACCCTAACCTTATCGTAATCACCCTATGAGTTAGTTTAAGCTGAGAGACAGCTGTTTTAGCTGGGGAACCTCCGGACTAGAGTAGGTTCTGATCCGAAGCACCATGTGACTCCTCTGCTTTTTCTGGCATGAAATCCTGTCTGCTGGGAGCAAATGGTCATGGTAACCCTTCTTAAAGGATACCCTCCTAGACTGGGGAAGAGAGATATATATCCTTAGAATAGGTGTCCCCCCCTCCCTTTTTTCTTAGGTAGGCTGGATCTTATTATGTTTAAGGGATCTTTCTTTTTTCCTCAGTTATACTCACACATATTATTGCTATCCTTGATTATATGTATTTTGTAATAAGTGTAATTTTTAAAAAGGTGTCTGTGTGTTGTTTTTATGCCATAAGGTTTGCTGTAAATGTTGCAATATTATATGATCCGAGATGCTTTGTTGTTTGATCTTTGTTAGCTGCTTTGAGCATCTTATCACTAGAAGAGCAGAAAAGAAACACTTTTAAATATGTATGCAGGAGGAGGAGGAACAGCTACCTTGAAAATGCAAACAGTGGCTGCTACTTGCTTGTTATTTCCTAAGAACTGTCCATCTTTTCACAAGGAAAATTCTTTTCCCATTACCGCTTCCCTCAGTCTACAAATCCTGAGTGTCACCCGATGAATAAGCTACTTTTACTTCTTATATAAATCAAGGCAACCATTTCAGACTGAACTCCTACCCAAAAGCTGAGCAGCTCGGAATTCTTGAGGCTGTCCTTTGCTCCTCCTCTCAGGGTTGCTGTAAAATATTGCCCTAACTTGGTAAGACTTTTATAAGGCTTTAATTTTTTTTTTTAAAAAGGACCTACCCAAAGGCTGAGACCTTTGTGGTATTTTTAAACAGAACTGCTAAGCCTAAAATTGAAAGTCACTTTCTGGGAGGAAGCCAGTCATTTCATCTGTGAGAAGGATGAATGCAAACCAAGCCATGCAAAATCTTCTCAAATGCATTCCTTCCCCTCACCCCACAACTGCAACGTCCTGCACTGCTCCCTCTTCTCTACCTTCCATGCGGGGCACGTGGTATCCTCCTGCTTGTTAAAGTCGGTAGAAGTGTACAGGAGGATTAGGGGAATGGTTTAAAAAATAAATAAATTCCAGGGCTGGCTAATCTGAGGCTCTCCAGCTGTCGTTAAATTCAGCTCCCATCACCCCCAGCAACAACAGCAGCTGGGACTTCCCACAACAGCTGCAAAATCTCAGGTTGGCCATTTCCTGTTTTATTCTGAGGTTGTTCTCACGACCAGCCCTACCAGGTAGAACTGCTCATAAGGACCACCGGGATCGGTCCCAATCCCAGCGCTCCAGGCTACCTGGCTAAGGTTTGTTTTCGGTTTCTTTACATGGGCTAAAAGTGAAGTCAAAGGGCACGCGCACTCCTCCCTCCCTCCACTGCCCGATCGTGTGGGCAGCCGGGCTCCCAGCAGCCATTTTAATGGTAGAGTCATGAGAAAGGAGTGACCTGGCCTCTAGAGTTTCCACAATGTGGGGTTCCTGAAAGCCGGGCTTTGCTTCCCCGGCCTGCAGATTGCTGCGCTGCTCACCACAGTGACGATCGTCACCGGGTGGGTGAGCAGCATGATTGGGAGGGAAAGGCGGTTGTGTGGGGGAATGTAGGTGCAAAGCTCCCCCTCCTTAGCTGCAGCAGTTGTATGAATGACCGTTCTTTCTTTCCTTCAAAAAGATCAGGGTAGTTCTCTCCCACCTCCACATTTTGTTTCCCACAACAGGCCTGTGAAGTTTAAGGCACTCCTGTATTGTTCAAGAAGCGAGGACAGCATACCCAGGCACAAAGGGAATGCAAGCATGCAGAGTTGTCTGAAGGGGGCAGGTGGTCATCCAGGGTCTCGTGCCTACAAAGGCCCCACATTGCAACACAGCAAAAGAGACTTTTCTAGTTCCAGTAGGGCTGGAACTGATTCATCAAGGGGGCTGGGGGGCTGCAAGTTCTTTTTGCTCTGGGACCCATAAAAGCCAGACAGCCTTCGAGACAGCCCTGGGAGCACACCAGCTTCCAGCATCCTCTGCCACTGATGTGCTCCGTGCACACAAGTTCAGTGCTCTCTGTAGAGAGTTACTCCCTATGATTTGAAACGTTGGCCCTCCCCCCATCCTTAAATCATGGGAAGAAACTCTTCACAGGTTCAGCACCAAATTCTACAAATGGCCAGTAGTGCAGCACACAGACCTAATCAAAGGCAACCAATTAAGACTCCAATTTTACAAGGGAGAATGGTGGCTGACATAAAGAGCAAGCATGCACAAGTGCAGTGAGAGAGCAGCCTTCTAACTCACTGCAGTGGAAAGGGGGCAAAATTGTTGGCATCCTTTCTTTCCCCAGGAAGCCCTCTATGCCAGGGATTCTCAGCGTTGGGTCCCCAGATGTTATTGGACTTCAACTCCCATAATCCCCAGGCCCAGTGGCCTTTGGTTGAGGATTATGGGAGCTGAAGTCCAATAGCATCTGGGGACCCAACGTTGAGAATCCCTGCTCTATGCCACTCAAAAATATGCATCTGAGGGCTGCGCAAACCTCAGGGACATATTTTCAGATGGCATAGAGGGCTTCCTGGGAAAGGGGAGGGCATAAAAAATGGCCACTCCACCTGTGCAGTTAGTGGGGAAGTTCTGACAGGTTGATCTATCGCTACACTGGCACATCCTTGCTCTGTATGTCAGCCACTGAGGCAAAGACCAAGGAGCTCACTTTGGCCAAGGAGAAGTTTTTCTTTTGTTTTTACTTGTAATGTTTTACTTTGCTATTGTTAATAGCAGTCAGAAACCCTTGGCAATCTACTGAAAAAAACCCTACAGTGTTCGACCAGTACACCTCAATCTATTTTCTCTCTGACCTCTTTCTAAACAGCAATTTAGCTGAATGAAGACACAAGCTTTAGAGCAAAGGATTTATGCAAACCATTTTCAAAACATGCCATTAAAAGTAAAGTCATCTCAAAAAGAAAACAAATATTTCAGGGAAACAAAATGGGCCAATCTCAAACAAGGAAGCCAACAAATATTCCAGATGCAAGGTAAAAAATGTTGCTGACCTTAAGAGAAAATTTCTATTTGGGATAGATTCTCACTAAAAATCACCATGGGATTTTTCAGGCCGAGGAGATAGGCCTCGCCCCGCTGAGTCTATCAGCAACACAACACATTAAAACAGCAGCAGCAAAAGTACTACTTGATATATTTTTCCATGAATTTTTTGTGGAATTCAGACCGTAGCGTGTCGTTGACAAATCTTTTGTCTTTTTTCATCTCATCTACTCCCTTTGCGCAGTTCTTGAAGACTACATCATCGTCCCATCTGAAACCGGAAGGGGAGAAGTGAAATATTTCAGTGATACTACTAGAAGAAAATGTATGACACGAACACATATCCTGCCCTATTTGCTGCAGCAAACCCAGCACCTGTAACTTAGATCTGAAGCAAGGAGACAGGTGTCCGGTTCCCTATAGCAAGTCATAGGAACATAGGAAGCTGCCTTCTGCCGAGTCAGACCCTTGGTCCATCTAGGTCAGTATTGTCTGCACAGTCTGGCAGCGGCTTCTCCAAGGTTGCAGGCAGGAGTCTCTCTCAGCCCTAAGTTAGAGACGCTGTCAGGAAGCAAACTGGGGATCTTCTGCATGCAAGCGCTCTTCCCAGAGCGGCCCCATCCCTAGGGGAATATTGTACAGTGCTCACACTTCTCCCATTCAAATGCAAACCAGGGTGGGCACTGCTTAGCAAAGGGGACAATTCATGCTTGCTACAAGACCAGCTCTCCTCCCAGGCAGGATATGTGGAGATTGGTGGGTTTGCATGACATGACCCATCTCGGCATATCGGAAACTACACCAGGAGCAGGGGCAGCGCATGCCCCCGGGGCTGTGGCACCTCACGTGAACCTGAGGTGCCGTATGACATGTGAACCCAGGCAGAGTGCAAGTCCAAACCATAAGCTCCCTCTGAGGATCCTGGCCCACTCATCCGGACCATGGATCTACAGACAGGGCACACCCCTCTACAAGACCCCTATGACCCATGAAGCAGGCTGTACCTCTCAGCGCACTGCTGAATTTAATTTGGAAGTCAGAGACGTATGGATTGCATCTCTCACACAAACGATGATTAAAAAAATATGCAGACACACATTTATAGCCACTTTGATTCAAGTCTAGCACTGCAGCTGGGAGGGCCTGAAAAGCATGAAGTCCAAAGGTTTCCTAAACACTAAACAGGCCTTCCTAGACACACCCAGAGACTTGCTAAGGGAGGCACAAACTTTTCTTTAACCCCTTCCCACCACTGGCAGTGCCTATGCCCTCTTACAGAACATGCACTTTTTCCTTTTCCTTTTTTTTTTGAAGGTCCATCAATGTCTGGTTTTGATTGGAAATCTGTGGCACAGACTCTGGGGGAGACTGTGGCAACCCTACAGATTTGGCACAGCTTAACACAGGGGTGTCATACTGCAGCCCTCCAGCTCCCATCATTCCTAGTCACAATGGCCAGTAGCCAGGGATGATGGGAAATGTAGGCCAAAGACACAATGAGGAGGTCCTCTGGAGTCCCGCAAGGCTCAGTATTGCATCCCCATCCTGTTTAACTTCTGTATGAAAGCACCGGGAGATATCATCAGGAAGTTTGGACTGAAGTGCCATCAATATGCAGATGTTACTCAGCTGTACCTTTCTTGGACATCAGATCCTAGGGAAGTAGTGGATGTACTGAACCAGAGGCCGGAGGTGATGAGAGCCAGGGGGTGTAGTGGTTAGAGTGCTGGACTGCGACCGGGGAGACCTGAGTTCAAATCCCCATTCAGCCATGAGACTTGCTAGGTGACTCTGGGCCAGTCACTTCTCTCTCAGCCTAACCTACTTCACAGGGTTGTTGTGGGGAGAAATGTAAAGATGTAGTACACCGCTCTGGGCTCCTTGGAGGAAGAGCGGGATATAAAATGTAAAAATAATAAATAATAATAATGATGGGCTGGATGTGGGCTAGCAAACTGAGGTTAACTCCAGACAAGACGGAGGTGCTGCTGGTCACAGTAGAGAAGCCAATCGGGATAGGGCGATTCAACCAGCTCTGGGTGGGGTTGTACTCCCCTTGAAAGAGCAAGTGCGCAGCTTGGGGGTGTTGCTGGACTCGACTCTGCTTTTGGATGCTCAGGTGGAGGTGGTGGCCAGGGGTGCCTTTGCACAGCTCTGGCTAGTGTGCCAGCTGTGTCCCTTTCTCGAGAAGGCAGATCTGGCCACAGTTACCCATGCCATAACAGCACGGCTGGATTACTGCAGTGTTATGATTACTGCGATGGAGCTGCCCTTGAAGAACATTCGGAAACTTCAGTTGGTGCAGAATGCAGCTGCCAGGGTTCTCTGCTCGCTCGGAGCATGTTTTGAAAGAGCTGCACTGGCTTCCAAATTGTTTTCGGATCCAATTCAAGGTGCTGGTTATTACCTTTAAAGCCCTTAACGGTTTGGGCCCCGAATACCTGAAGGACTGCCTGCTCCCAAGAACCAGTCAGGTTGAAGAAAGGGTTACCACTGCTCCCCAAGGGTTTCTGCCCACCCAACAAGAACGTCAGAAAGGCCTTTGCTCCATGTGCTGATGTTGAGAGAGGCTAAGTTGTCGTGCACACGGGACAGGGCCTTCTCTGTTGTTGCCCCCAGGCTCTGGAATGCTCTCCCAGTGAATGTCTGCTCTTTGACATCTGTGTCTCCTTTTAAAAAACAACTAAAGACCTTTTTATTTGTTCAGGGGCTTAGGGGCTGCTGGGTGCCTCAGCTCTCCTGCTTCGGTTTGTCATTTTTATGGTGGTTGCTCTTTGGTGTTTTAAGGTTTTTACTGTTTAACTGATTTTAAGGTTTTAAATGTGATTTTTTAAAATGGAGTTTTACTGTATTTTAACTTTTGTAAACCACCTTGAGATGCCTTGTGACGTGGTATAAAAATTGAACACAACAAACAAAAATTTGTTATCTAACTGGCAGCCTGAAGGAGCCTTAAGAAGCCGTTCTGTAGCAAACTGCATTGGTCTTTTTGGCATAGATAAATTGTTGTCTACAATTTGGTTGGAAGACGTTCCAGTCTTCACAAAGATTATTTCCACTACAATATTCTACATCTTTCCACTCGATAAAGAACACAATTCGAAACAGAGGTCACCAGGTCACCATAGTGGACTTTGTTACTACATGTGAGCTTCGTAACAAGTAGAGCATTTGGATTCAGTTATTTATGCCTACAAAAATTTGTGGGTATCTTGTTTATCTAGACTTTTCAGTACACGTGGATTTCATAACCACATGATTTTTTGCATTTAGTTACTTATAGTTGTAATAACCCCTGGATATATGGTTCATGTATAACATTAGTTGTGCCTGCTATAGTGGTACGTTAAATGGCGTTTGAGTATAGCTGGGATCTTTTTGGTTTATATCTACTTGGGAATCGTAGGCCAGCATTTGCAGGAGGGCCACAGTGGGAGACCAGGCTTAACAGTCAGATTAAAAAGAATCTCTAGAGTTTCCTATGATTCTAACCCCTTACAAATGTGACCAAAATCCAGTTAAAAGGCTATGGAACTGTGATTCTGTAAAGCGCTGGAGAGAAATGGATTGAAGAAGTTTGAAGATCTCTATAGTATACCCAATTACATCTCTGTACCTCCTTTTCACTTTGAAGCTGGCCTGAGGCTGTACGGGACCAGTCAGATTCAACAAAGGGTTACCACTCAGGATGTTTTCCATTCGTATCCTCTCCTCTTCAGCCTTCTGCTCTAGCTCCTGCCAGGAAAATAAAATATTGGTGTGCATGTTATATAAGAACATCTCCCCCACCCCAACTCCCAGCCTGTTTTCAAGGAAGCTGGAGGCTGAGCCACAATTACGAGTCTTGGACGATCTTCCCAGAAAGCTTAGGTTTCTTGTTTTACTGTATAAAACCAGGTTTAAATAAAAGCAGCTGCAATCATTTCTCAAAATAGGCATAAGCCAAATGCTGAACTCTACTCCAGCCAGAAACTGGTTCAAAGTTTGTAACTTCATGTCAGTCCTGAGCACAAACGAGGAGGGATGCAATTTCAACTCTGCCCTTACTGAGCAATTCAGCCAAAGATATAGGAACATAGGCAGCTGCCTTTCACAGAGTCAGACCATTGGTAAATCTAGCTCAGTAGTATCTGCACAGACTGGCAGTGGCTTCTCCAAGGTTGCAGGCAGGAAACTTTCTCAGCCCTATCACACTTAAAAAATGGAAGGTTGAACCGGATCTATTTAAAGGATCCTCCTCAATTAAGCAGCTAAGGAAAACAATTTATGGAGAGATTCTAGAAGTGGGTTTCTTAAAACCTGATTTAGAACGTAAACGCTACAAACAACGCACTTCACAGTACTTGTTGCAACCCGATCACCCTATTGCTCTCTTTAAAGAGAAAAAAGTCCCTTTCCATTTATGGGAAACAAGGTGGCGCTTATACCATCAAGTACTACCACTTAATGCGGCTAAGCCATGGCTCCCAGAGGACCAGCAAGAGTGCCCTAAAATCACCTGCAAACAGAAAGCTAGTGAGCTAGGCAAAACATTCAGGGAAACCCACTCACATTTCTTAAAAGAGTGTGTGGTAGCCAAAAGAGTGTGGCAGGGAGTAAGCAAGCTGTTAGAGTGGCCTGATTTGGAAAAACAGACTTGGGAAGAACTAACCTCGGGTTTGAGCGATAGAACCTCCTTTCGAGGTCCCAGAAAGAAACCTTCAAGGAAATGGGACGGAACGGGTGCCCCCATACTAGGGAATTGGAACATTCCCCTTCTCGTAATCAGGTTAGTAAACCTGTATGTCATTTATGTAATGCTCCTGCATAGGAATAGGAAGGGAAGATGTGACCAAGAGGTTCATGTGGATGAGACAGTAAATCTCTTCTGGAAAAGTTTGTATGGTTATGTGCAAAAAGACAAGTGTATCTCTTCTAAACAGCAATGAGACAAATTATGGAAATGGACATTGCACATAACCCCCCGATTACCTGATGTGCCTTGTAATCCCCCATCCCCGAGTTACAGTACTACCTGCATATACTTCATAACTTGTGTGTTTCCAAATTCTTGTGTGTAAATCTTTGTAGATATATCATGTACAAACAACCACTTTGTATATAATTGTGCTTTGGCAATGTACTGTATGCTTTGGTAGTTTGTTGGTTCAATAAAAAAAATCTTGTCCTATAAAAAAAAAATCTTGTCCTATCTTGGCGATGCCAGGGTGGGGACCTGGAACCTTCTGCATGTAAGCAGGCAGATGCCCTCCGCAGAGCAGGCACATCCCCTAAGGGGAATATCTTACAGTGCTCACAAATGTAGTCTCCATTCAAATGTAAACGAGGGCAGACCTTGCTTAGCAAAGGGGACAATTCATGCTCACAGCGGGGAAATGTTTGACTAACAAGCAGAGGTTTGCTGGTTTGAATCCCTGCTGGTACTCTATCAGGCAGCAGCGATATAGGAAGATGCGGAAAGGCATCATCTCATACTGCACGGGAGGAGGCAATGGTAAACCCCTCCTGCATTCTACCAAAGAAAACCCAAACCCCTCCTGTATTCTACCAAAAGTAGAGGGGTGGCTCAAAGCAACTGGAAGCTGTGTCAGACGATCCCACAAACCTAGGCCTTCTAACCCCAGACATTTTGAGGGCTGGATATGAGGGGGTAAGTGCACTCTGTTCATGCTCACAGACGGGCCCATTCACATTTGCAAGAGCAAATTAAATGTGAGAAATAAATGCATCCGTTCCAATATAGTCTGGGTCCCAGACCCCCAGCCCTAGCAAACCTCTGCTTTAATTTGGAACTATTTGATCTTTTTTGCCATGTTTTCCAACCAACACTATATGCAGGGCTGCACATAATTCTCAATTCTGTACAATGGGTATAGAATTCAAGTTCAACTCCAATCAGGGTGTTTGAAGCTTCAGCCCCCTAAGCAGCGCATTCAACTTCTACTTCTAGCCCTGCTTCTTTGCTTGGAACAGAAAGGTCAATCTGACTGGTTCTCCTCTGGATGAAATTGGAGGGTGTAAAATCTAAAGGTTTTGCTCTGCCCAGACAATCAAAGATTCTAACTGCCCAATCCAGAGATGGAGTATATCATTGCCTTAGTTTGAAAGTTCCCCGGGGGCTGGGGAATGCAGCGTACAACGAAAAGGAAAAAAAGGAAATAGCCAAGTTTAAGAGAAGAAAGTAATATTTAATGTGTGAGAGTAGGGGTGTGCCCGGATCATTTTGGCGCCTCATTAGGGAGGCACCGAAACAATTCAGGCAGCCAGAACATTTTGGCGGGGGGCAAGTGGCAGCGTTAACAATGAGGCATGCAGGTCCTTACTGCCCCTCCACTGTTGCATCTGCGGAACAGTCCTTCCCAAAAGGCCGTGCGCAGCTGCGTTGCAGCGGCCTTTTGGGAAGGAGAGTGCCATGACCGGAACAGCAGCAGAATGGCGGAGGAGCAGGTAAGGGCCCGCGTGCCTCATTTTTAAAGCTACCAATCTTCACCCACCACATAGTACCGATTTATTTATTGCATTTTTATACCACCAAAACCAGATGTCTCATGGCTTCATATATCCAACGGGATAATTAGCAGGGTATGGCAAACATACGGAATATCAGCCAATAAAACCGAGTAGATTGTTTGGGGTTCTCTGTGTTCTAGTGGCCTCTGGTGCCACCAAGTGGACATTTCTAGAAACTAATCCAAAATAGAGCAACACCTCTATTGAAGACTGTGCCGTCCAGTCAGTGTGTCGACTCCTGTCGATCACATTCCAGGTGATTTTCTTGGTAGAATACAGGAGTGGTTTACCAGTGCCTCCTCCCGCGCAGTATGAGAGGATGCCTTTCAGCACCTCCGTATATCACTGCTACCCAATACAGGCGACGACAAATGTATTTACTAGGCACAGTCTGGGAAGCACACTGGGGGGGATTTGAACTAACACCCTGTTGCACTCTAGGTAAGCGCTTCCCGCTGCGCCACTGCAGCTGATAACACCTCTATTAAAGGTAACGTGTGCCATCAAGCCGGTGTCGACTCCTGGTGCCCACAGAGCCCTGTGGTTGTCTTTGGTAGAATACAGGAGGGGTTTACCATTGCCATCCCTCTCTCGCACAGTATGAGATGATGCCTTTCCAGCATCTTCCTATATCGCTAAAATGTTACAAAGCAATGAGCAAGCTTTTGAATCCCCCAGGACTCTTCTTCAGGCAGGATGTTAAGACAGTGTGGTGAAGGCAGCGGGGGTGGGAAGATGGGGTTGGCATGATGGGAAAACCCCCATTGTTTGCAGAAGTCTTGAGGCCGAGTGCAGGATATTTTATAAAGACTACATTTGATGAGCCTCTGTTCGGTACTAGTGATGTACAGGAAACCAGTGCCTGATGGTTCGAGGGGGGTGGGGGGACGGGATATCTTTAAGGACGGGGGAGAGAGCTCTTCCCCCTCCTGCCGCATTTCCCCCACCGGTGCTGCCTCTTAAAATGGCCCGGTGGTGTGGCAGCATACCTCCTTGCCGCCCTGGTGCCTCCTCGGACCAGAAGCGACAGGTATGCTGCTGCCCTGCTGGACCATTTCAAGAGGCAGTGCCAGCGGGGGAAATGTAGCAGAAGGGATAAGACCTCCCTCCCCTGTCCTCAAAGGTATCCTCCCCCCACCGTCGATCCAGCCGGAATGCCATACTTTCAAACTGGATTGGAGGCCCATAAGAGCGCCTCGAAACTGGTTTGCGCACATCCCTATTAGGTGCAGGGAGGATTTTACTTTCTGGGAGTGGCTGCCTCTGTGTGGCACCCAGGAGTATTGAAGATTAATCAGGACTAGCTGGGCCAGGTGCAGAAGATCTGCACCTCTGGCTGGCCCACTCATCCACCACCTTCTTCCCCTGCCGGCTCGCCCGTTGTCTCCCCCGCCCCCCGCTTTCTGGCCAGCTGGGCACCAGCTTCTTCTCCCATCCACCACCCACCACCCACCACCATTTTCTGGCTGGCCAAATCTCTTCACTAGCTGAATCTCTGCCCCACCTGCAGCTTCTTCTCCTGCCCCCCACACGCCCCTGCTTTCTGGCCGGCCGGGTGCCGGCTTCTTCGCTCTCTCGCTCACCGGCTTCTTCTCCCACCCACCACTGTTGCTTTCTGGCCAGCCAACTGACTTCCACAGCCTTTTTCTTTCCCCCACCCCTCCCGTGGCTATCCGGAAGCTCTCCGAACTCCGGCGAGAGTTGCCACGCATGGGATTAGCCACGGGTATGGCTTGGAGAATTATATATAAAGAAGAAGATTGGAGTGTCCGATACACAGCTCTACTAAATACATGTTAAATCTCACCTTTCGGGCCTGCTCTTCAGCACGTTCCTTTTTTATCTTCTCTAGCTCAACTAAAAGAGCTGCAGTATCATCATCACTCTCCTCATCGTAGTCCTCATCCTCGTCTTCCTCCTACAAAGACAGAAAATGAGTGAACAAATCTCTCCACTTCCTTGTTACCTTGGAGACTTTTAAATCAGAGCTTAATACTGCACATAATTGTTCCACAGTACGTTACAACACAGCAGGCACTCCTCTACACGCAGATTTCGTGTCATGCAATTTCCAGAGGTTCATATACTGTGCCATGTTCTCAGTTGAGCAGCCCTGTTCTAACCTGCGCTGCCGAGTTGTGATGTTTTCTACCATACAAATCACAACACTCCAAGACAGACTGACGTTTTCTAAAGCTTCCTAACTAGCCCTCAAGGTGCTGATATGAGGAATCATTGTCAAAATACTTTGGGTTTATTGCATCCATCAGATTCCTAGGCATTCCAACAACATTTTTTAAAGCACATATTTAATGGTCATAGAGAGAAGCTCAAAAATGCTAAGACAGCACTTAAAACAGTGACCCACATAACATGCAGGCCATCAGGCTAAATGAATGTATTGTGGCTTGCCAGAAGTTCTATACTGGCGTGCTTAATTTTGCTATCCAGGAGGGCAGGAAACCAGGAGGCTTAAGGAGTCCCTGGCAGGCTGCAACAAACTGGTGGCGAGTGCATTTGGCTTGGTGAACTACAAGCTGCTCAGGTCAATCATAGATGCCTGGAGGGCCTCTAGGAAATGTTCCTAATGTTCAGGTGAAGGGATTTTTGACACACGTCACAGCTCCTCCACCCTTTTTAAGAGCCCTGGATCAGTTCCCTTGCTTACTGGCTTCCAATTAGGGATGTGCACGAAGCATATATTTTTTAAAAAGAGCTTAAAAAAAAAAAGGCATGCAGGTCTTACTTGCTCCTCCGTGGCGCTGTTGGTTCTATAAAGCCACGTTGTGTGGATTGTGACGTGTTGGAATGCACATGGCTGCAGCACATGCGTGGTGGCCATGTGTGCGCTGACACCGCGTGCAGGCTGCTGGGAGCATCAGCAACAGCTGCACAATGTGGCTTTATAGAACCAACAGCATCGCTGTGGAGGAGCAAGTAAGACCCGCGTGCTTCCTTTTAAAAATACCGCTCTCCTCCCACCATGGAAATGATTTGGCTGCAACAGCTCAAATCGTTTCAGGGCCTCTGTAATGAGGCACCAAAACAATTTGGGCACATCCCTACTTCCAATATCCCAGAAATCCCATTTGTCAGGCCCTTCTACTAAAAATATTATTCCAATTAAGAAAGAGTATCTAACCTAACTGGGAAGACACTAGAGGTCATCGCTCGGGGGGCAGAGAACATGCTTTGCAAGCAGAAGGTCCCAAGTTCCCCCTCGGGCATCTCTAAGTTAGAGTTAGAGGGACCAATGGTCTGAGTCAGGAGAACGCAGCTTCATGTGTTTGTAAGTATGGCAGTGGTAATCCGTTGTCACTTCTCTTGATGCAGAAATCAGCATCTCAATGAAGAGCTCACAACTGATGCAATGCACACGGTCTTCTACAGATCCTATTGCTCCATATGAAGCAGACCTTTGGTTCATCTAGCTAGGATTGTCTAAGCTGAACGGCAGCAGCTCTCCGGGGTGTCAGAAAAAAACCCATTCCAACCTGGAGATGACCGGGATTGGACCTGGCATCTTCTGCATGCAAAACATCTACTCTACCACTGAGCGACAGGCCCTCTGAGCTCCTCTCTCTTCCCTTCCTTTTGCCGACCCCCAAGAACACATACGTCTGTCAATGGGTCATCCGCATCCAGGTTAGCCGCAGGAATCTGGTCTAGTCGTGGTTTCTTAGACACTGAAGAGGAAGTTGTGTGTTCTAGGATGTAATTGCAGGAAAGATGGTCAGCACTGAGATGAGCAGCAGTGACGAAAGAGAAATGGCTGCTGCAACGCCAAAATTGACATTACAAGCAGGCTGGTAAATAAATCCCCAAGCTAGTCCACAAAAATATTTTACTGACTTAAGACTGCAGTCTTAAACACATCTGACATCTTGACCAACCCTGGTGCTGGTGCAACAGTGCTGGTGCAACAGTGTCGAGTCCAGACTAAGGATCCAGGCAAAAGAAAATAGGTTTCCCTTCCTTCCGCACTGCCTGCATCACTTGAAAACATATCCTGGAGGCTCTGCCATGGGGATTGATCCAACTAGTACTCCCACAAACAGAAGTTGCTCACCCTATGTAGGGGACAGAGGCAATTTCCACTGATTCTCCCTCCCACCCTTCCCTTTGCAGCCCCCAGAAAATATGTCCCCAAGAGCTGGATATAGTATATAGCAGGGATTCTCAACACTGGTTCTCTAGATGTTATTGGACTTCAACTCCAATAATCCCCAGCCCCAGTGACCTTTGGTTGGGGATTATGGGAGTTGAAGTCCAATAACATCTGGAGACCCAACGTTGAGAATCCCTGGTATATAGTATAAAAATTCTTATACTGAGGCAGCACAGACCTCGTGCTGGCCTGTCTCTGTTCTTCTCTCTTGCAGCCACTCTCTCCCTCTCCTCCAGTTCTCTCCTGAAGTCACGGCTGCGCACCTCCTCCGGGGCATCCTGGGTGGTTTGCCTGTGAAGCAAGAAGCAAGTATAAGAAAGAGGGCACAAACTCTTCCATTCAAGCTGGAACAGCCATACAGTGGCCAGGTGCCTAACATTAGGCTCTTGCTTCCATTCTCACCTCATTTTATTTGACTTTATTAGAAACAGTGACCATTCTGCTCTTTGGTCCAAAGACCCCCAAACTGGTTGCACATTTAAAAACAATCTAACAATCATCATCATATTAATCATCATCATTAAAACAAGCAGAACAGGAAGAATCTATATTTAAATAAAAGCTACAAGACACACCACACTCCCCGACCAATTGAGAGATCTTCATCAAGCATCAGAAAGCCATCAGAAGTGAGCCTGCCAGGGGAGAGCCTGACATAGGTGTGGGAGAAAGAGACCACATCTGAAAAGGTCTATCACTAGCCACCTCCTGCCTCACTTTCAAAGGCAGGGGGACCCACAAAAGAGCCTCAGAAGAGGATATTGGTACCTGGGCAGTGACGTTTCCTGTAACAGGGATTCCCAGATGATGTTGACTATGCAATTGATTACGCAATTCCCATAATCCCCAGCCAAAGGCCATTGCAGCTGAGGATGCTGGGAATGGCATAGTCAACAAAATCTGGGAATCCCTGTTAAAGGGAACATGGCTGGGCAGGGTGATGAGGGGGAAGGCAGTTGTTCAGGTATGCAGGTGCTTCAAAGGCAAGCACCAGCTCTACAACACACTAGGTCAAAGATTCTCAAAATTGGGTCCCCAGATGTTATTGGACTTCAACTCCCATAATCCCCAACCAAAGGCCACTGGGGCTGGGGATTATAGGAGTTGAAGTCCAATAACATCTGGGGACCCAACACTGAGAATCCCTGCACTAGGTCATCTTAGGCAAGCCATTGTTCTCTCTGCCTCAGTCCTACCTCTGCAAAACACAGATAAGAACACTACCCCACCATAACAGTCATGGGCATCTGCATCAAGTGCAAACCCTCAGCTCTGACTCGACAGCAGATTCCATCACCTTGCAGATGTTATGACATCATCACATACATAAGGGGAAGGGCTGGGGTGGGAACAACCCCAAAAGCTTGTCGACCAATACAAACTCGAGACCGTTCCTGGTCCTTATGAGTAACTGATAGGGGAAAGTGAGGCTGCTGCTGGCTCCAGTTGAGACTAGATGCTCATCACCCTTTAGACACGACAGATGCTTGGCCTTTATGGCTCCCAGGGGCATGGTCTGAGGGCACAAGATACAGCCATCTTGCTGAGACTAAGCAAATCTAGTGCCTGGGAGACCACCTGGGAATCTCACATATGCCATCTTGAGGCTCATGATGGAAAAAAGGAGGGATATAAATGAATTAAATGGATTACATCCATGGTATGCTGATGATCAGGAAGAATTTGCCACCAGTTTGTTTTCAAATTGCAAGAATTTTCCTGACGGGTCACCTGTTGCCAGTTTCCACTTGCAACAGGGAACTGGATGAAAGGTTATTTACAAGCTCAAGAAAAGGCATTCTCTGCTACAGGCAAGATAAAACAATCACTACAGAAGCCGCTTCCTGCACGAAATGTAAAATGGCCTTTACCTGTATTTGATTTTCGTATGAGAAGGAAGGTCTCTGCTTGAATATTGCTTGGAGAGCTGGCTTAAGTCACCCTCTCCTTTCCCCCTCCCTCCTCTTGCAGGTTCAAAGGTCGGTCTAGCCGCAGTAGTCATCTTAAATAGCCTGGGATCAGATGCACAGCATGCATGGATGGTACAGCCTGCCACAGCAAAGGCACAGCAAATCAATAAGCACAGGGAAACCGTTATGAAAGCAAATCCCAAATCACTGTCACATCTACAGCAGTGTAAGGAGGAGCTAGGAGCCATATGTTTCTTATGTTTCTTTTTAGATTGTGAGCCCTTTGGGGAGAGGGATCCATCTTATTTATTTATTATTTATCTATGCAAACCGCTCTGTGCCATTTTTGGAAGGGCAGTATGGAAATCAATCAAACAAACAAACAACAAATATTCCATCTGAACTGGGCAAAGAAAAGCCCCATCCCATGGACACAATTATTTGTGATAATGTTTGGCAGCCCACTTTCTGACAGGTCCTATTTCCCAGGGCTCTCTGCAGGGATCCTGTAAGCACAGTATCAGCAGCAACCCTAGAGAGCTGGCAAGAGCCTCCTACACAAAATCAGTTGTCTTACAAACCTCAGCAGCTTGGCTGGATCAGACCAAAAGTCCATTTAATCCAGCATCCTGTTTCTCACAGATGCCTCCACAAAAAGCATGGAGCTGCAGCTCAGTGGCAGAGCACCTACTAGGGATGTGCACGGAACTGGCGGGGGGATACCTTTAAGGGTGGGGGAGGGTGCACTCCCCGCCCCCCCTGCATCTCCCCCACCGGCGCTGCAGTTTAAAAGGGTCCGGCGGGGCAGCAGGATACCTCCCTGCCACCCTGTTGCCTTGTTGGACCAGAAGTGAACGGAAGTACCCGGTGCATGTGTGCACACACGTTGCACTCGCTAATCCTGCTGGGTACTTCCGGTCCGATGAGGCAACAGGGAGGCAGGCTGCCGCCCCGCCGGAGCCTTTTAAACTGCAGCACTGGGGGCGGGGGGAGACATGGTGGGGGGTGTAAGTGCACCCTCCCCTGCCCTTAAAGGTATTCCCCCACCTTTGAACTGGCCAAACCGCTGGCCTTTTGAACCTGTTTGGAGGCCCATAAAAGGGCCTCCGGACAGGCTCGTGCACATCCCTAGCACCTCCTTTGCATGCAGAGGGTCCCAGATTCCACTCCTGGCTGCGAAAGACCCCTGCCTAAAACCTGGAAGAGCTCCTGCCAGTCAGTGTAACCAGTACTGAGCTAGATGAACCCATGGTCTGACTCTGTATAAGGCGGCTTCCTGTGTCTGCACACAAGCAGGGCATGAGGCCCTCCCCTGCTGCTATCCAGTGGTCCCCTCAATACGGCATTCCCAGTGTAGTCAACCATGGATAGCCTTGTCCTCCATGAATCTGTCTATTCCCATTTTAAATGCCTATGTAAGCTAGTGACCATCACCCACATCTCTATTATCTATCTATCTATCTATCTATCTATCTATCTATCTATCACATTTTTATACCGCCCAAAACACAAGTTCTCTGGGCAGTTTACAAGACAATAAAAGCCAATAAAAAGATTAACACATTAAAATTTAAAATGTTAAAACTATTAAAACACAGTCAAGACAATGTCTAATTAAAAGCCTGGGTGAACAAATGCACCTTGACGCCCTTTTCAAAAGTTGTAAGAGATGGAGAGGCTCTTATTTCAGCAGGAAGTGTGTTCCAAAGCCTCGGGGCAGCAACAGAGAAGTCCTGTCCCCAAGTAGCCACCAGACGAGCCGGTGGCAACTGCAGACGAATCGTCTGACAACCAGCTCTATATATTTATTATGCACGGTGTAAAGGACTTCTTTTGTCTGCTCTAAGCCATCTGCCAATCCGTTTCATTGAACAACTCATTTAGGGTTATGAGAGAGGAAGAAAAACACCTCTCTACTGTATTCACATTCTCTACAGCATGCATAATGTGACAACCTTGATCCCTTTCCCCCCTTAGTGCTCTTTTTCCTTTTAAAATGTATTAAAAGCAAGGTCTCTCTCCAGGTCCTGTCCATTCTGGTGCCCTTCAACTCTCCACAGTGGGGGGACTCCACCGTTTCTCTAATACAGCCTAAAGAAAATTCTCCTCTGGCCTGTGTATCCATCAATCACCTGAGCATCTCAATACCTCTCAATAAACCTTCAACCTTCATAAAAACCACTCCCAACCTTTTCTTAGGGGCCTAGTAACATATTTTAATATGTTCCTTGTTGTCTTCCTCTCTCTTTTTGTGTTACCAAAGCAATATGAATTGAGCTGTAACTGCAGTTATACATTAAAATGGAGGTTATTGGGCTGAAGTCAGATTGGCAATGGATTTAACATACTCCTTACATACATGATAATTTAAATACATGATAATAGAGATTTATAGCATCATAAAATTTGAGAGATGAAAGGTACCTTGGAGATCTTCTAGTCTAACCGCCTGCTCAGTGTGGGAAACTGCTGCAGTATCCCGGAGAGGGGACCATTCAGCCTCTGCTTGAAAACCTCCAGCGAAGGAGATCCCACCATCGCATGAGGCAGGCTGTTCCACTGGCGAACAGCTCTTAAGCTCATGGGGAATGCTCCCCAATGCCCAGCCTCACTCTGCTTCCTCGTAATTCCAACCCACTGGATCCTGCCATGCCCTCACGAGAACAAGTCTGTGGTTCATTCTAGAGAGACCACCAGATCTCCGCAGCGAGCTGCAGGGCACCGTCCCCCTCACCCCACTGCCACCCCGGAGTCCGACCCCCTGAGCGTCGTTTACCCACCACGCAGCTCTCAGCGCTTTCGCCGGGGATACTCCGCTAGGCCAGGAGCGCCATCACTCCTCCATCTTCCCAGAATCCACCTCGCCGCAAACCATAGATATGTACGCCGCAGATCAAGGCAGAGGGGAGAAACATAGAGATAGAAACCAACTAGAATGACACAGAGCGGAAGTCTTCCGTTAAAAACCGAAGACTTCTGTTGGATGAGACGCTCCTTCGGCTCGGAATGGAACTCTAGGCATTTTCGTTTCTGTGGCGGAAATCTTCTATACTTTTGCACTGGAGCTTAAGAGAGGGAGGGTGGCGGGGGTGAGGGAGACCCACAAAAGTTAAAATGAGGTTGGTGGTAGTTCGCCATAAGATTGCGACGGTGTGTGACTCTAGCCGTTTTGTTCCTATATTTATGACAGAGGCGAAGTCACTGAAGCGGGAGAAGGTTACCAAAGAGTCACAGGGTTAGCGACACCTCCTGTTCCCAAATGAAGGCGCAAGACCAGCAATGCTGAAAAGGAAGAGCAGGCACCATAGAGCTGGAAGGTCAAGGCAGAGCGGCTCCCCTCTCTATCTTGCTCCAGCTGCCCCGCAAATGGCGGCAGTCAGGGAACTGGAAGTGGGAGAGCTGTGCGCAGTCAACTCTTTTCCTTGCCCGCTCGTATCGTTCCTGGGGCGGCTAACGGCGGGGAGGCGTTCTTCCAGCTATGTCACGTGACTCAAATTAGGACGTGCAGGGAGAGCAAAGCAAAGAGAATGAAGCAGAATGAAAAGTTTCTCTTAAACAGCTCAACATTGTTTGGTTAGCCCCAGCTTACCAATACTGGACCAGGGGTTCCCAACCTTGAATCCCCATATGTTGTGGGACTACAACTCCCATCATCCCTGGTGGGCAGGGATGATGGGACTTGTAGTCCAACAACATTTGGGAACGCTAGGTTGGGAATTCCCTGGACTGGACACTTATGCTGAAGACGAGTTCTGTTTAACTCCAAAGTATTTAAGCACTAGCTAGTATGCTCAAACTGTTTGCTTTTCCTCCCTGTCGAAAGGTCAAGGCTGGTTAGGATATCACCTCGTTTCATTACCTCACAACAATCTTGTAAGAGACAAATTAGACTAAGAAACAAGTGGCTTCTACAAAACCACCCAGTACTGAGCTTAGGAGCTCAGAGGGGACTTGCTATGCTCAAAGCCAACATCAATAAAAATAACTCTAGAACAATAAAAATCAACCATAAAAACAACTATAAAAACTATAAATCAACCATAATATAATCAGTGTGAGGAGGAGGAGGAGGTACTTGAAGGAGGCACCAGTTGGAACTATTACAAGCTGAGACCTAGTCTGTGAAAAATGAATGTTTTAATGCCTCCATTTTTTTCCTGCTAATGGTTTTATCTGGACACTAGTAAAACGGGCTTGCAGTTTGCAAGCATTTCTTCTGTAAATGACAATGCACTCCTTCGTTCTTTGGTAGTTGATGACCAGAAGAGCAGCTTTGTTTTGAGCATGTAATAGTGTTGTTGCCAAGACCCCCTAAAAAGACAGTTCTAGAAGATAGAAGTAGGTATCTAATGCAAACAAATAAAAAATAAAATAAAATCCATGTTCTTCTGATTCTTAAGCGAGTTTTGTGGAATCCCTACACAGATAGAAATCCAGAGACCTGAAAATATATAGCATTTTTCTTTATCCTTCTGTGAAAGTTTGAATTTCTTACTGTCTGTAAAAGTACCCAAGAAAACTGCCGAAGTTTGTCGGAAGGCACCATTTCCCATGCTTTTCCAACGGGATAATTTTTCCACATTTTCCAGGGAATTAATTATATTTGAAACTTGCAAAAAACCTCTAGTACGGGAAGATGAAGTTAGATCAGCACTCCAGTCATTACCAAGTCGGAAGGCTACAGGAATTGATGGAATAGCTACAGAAATATGGCAGGCAACAGAAGAAGAATCAGTCAAGGCTCTAACCAAACTATGCCAGCAAATTTGGAGAATGACACAGTGGCCAACAGATTGGAAGAGGTCAGCCTACATACCCATACCAAAGAAAAGAGACTTAACAGATTGCGCAAACCATCACACAATATCCTTCATTTCACACGCTAGCAAAATAATGCTCAGGATCATCCAAGGCAGATTAGAACCCTACATGGAAAGGGAAATGCCAGATGTTCAAGCTCGTTTCAGAAAAGGTTGAGGAACAAGAGACATTATTGCTGATGCACGCTGGATAATTGAGAAAGCCAAAGAATACCAGAAAGAAATCAATATGTGCTTCATTGACTACAGAAAAGCCTTTGATTGCATTGACCATGTCAAGTTGTGGAATATTCTTAAGAAAAATGGGCATCCCAGAAAATTTCATTGTTCTCATGAGAAACCTATACACAGGACACCACAGTCCAGACAGAACATGGTGAAACAGACTGGTTCCAGATCGGCAAAGGAGTAAGACAAGGCTGTATAATTTCTCCTCCTTTATACAATTTATATGCTGAATATATACTGAGAGAAGCTGGATTGGAAGAAGATGAGCGTGGTTTTTAAGTTGGAGGAAGAAACATCATGCGCAACGCTGATGACACCACTCTGATAGCTGAGAATGCGGATGATCTGCAAGCTCTAGTAGTGAAAGTCAAGGAGCACAGTAAAAAAATGGGACTACAACTAAATGTAAAGAAGACTAAACTAATGACAACAAGTAGAGCAACCAGCCTCAGAATTGATATGGAAGACATTGAAGAGGTGGATAGCTTCTGCCTTTTAGGATTGACCATCAACAGTAAAGGATCCATCAGCCAAGAAATACGCTGCAGAGCAGACTAGCATTTGGTAGAGTTGCAATAAAGGCTTTGGAAAGGATGTTTAGATACCGTGATGTGTCTATACCTACAAAGATTAGATTCATTCAGACAATGGTTTTTCTCGTGACACTCTATGGATGCGATAGCTGGACTTTGAAGAAGCAAGATATAAAAAGGATTGTCGCTTTTGAACTTTGGTGCTGGAGAAGACTTTTGAGGAACCATGGACAGCCAAGAAAACAAACAAATGAATCACAGAACAGATCAATCCAGAATTTCTCAAATGACCAGGCTCAAACTATCATACTTTGGACACATTATGTGAAAACCCAACTCCCATGAGAAGTTCATAATGCTGGGAAAAGTTGAAGGACAGAGAAGAAGAGAATGACCAGCAGCAAGGTGGAGGGACTCGATTACGGCAGTAATGAATGCACCACTGAGAGACCTTAAAGGCCAAGTTGAAGACAGATCATCTTGGAGAGAATCTATCTATGTGGTTGCTAAAAATCGACACCAACTTGATGGCACTTGATCAATCAATCAATTAATTATTTTGGCGAGGGTTTTGGTCTTTCTGGAAGCATGAGCGAAGTCTGGAACCTACCTGCCAATCAGCATGTTTCTATCTTCCATGATTTGTTAGTGAGTGAGTAAGTGAGGCTGAAGCAGCTTTATATTTATATTTATTTATTATCATATTTTTATACCATCATATGCATCTTGTTGGGGATTGTTAATTTTTACCCCCAATAGGTAAAACAGCTGATCACAAAGGAATGAGCACACACTCCAGTTACAGAGTAGGTAGCAGAGGATGGTATGGTTGTTGCAGCTATTTAGAGAAAACACATGGAGATTCTTGTAGAACTAAATGCTAAGTATTTATTGGTTAAATATACTTGGATAGGAAAGACTTAAACCTAATCTAAAGGACTACATAATGAATAGGTAAGGAGGGAGGGAGATGTTTCCATCTTCTCTCTAGGAGGAAAGGAAGGATTGTGACTCAGCACAGGAAGTGTGGAAGAGTCAGATCGGGGGTCATAGAATAGAGACAGGTAGAATAGTTAGAGAGACCCTTACTCTCTGTCTCTACACCCAATGCCCCTAGTGGTCTTTAGGATAGTTGGTGCAAAAGGTTGATGCACTGGAACTCCATCTCCAACACATTTCTAGGCAGTGTACAGAATTTAAAACACAACAAATACAAAAAGAGTAAAAACAGTTAAAATTTCACAAAATAAAAAGTAAAAACAACCTCCTAAGATAAAAATAAGTTAAACAGTTTAAAATTAATTTCACTTAAAAGCCTGCAAAAACAGGAGCATCTTGAGGGTCTTCCTACAAGAAGGAGATGCTCTTATTTCAACAGGGAGCTTATTTCAAAGCCCCAGGGCAGCCACAGAGAAAGCCTGGTCCTGAGTCGCCATGGATCAAGCTGGCAGGAACTGTAACCGCCTCTCCAAATGATTTTAATAGGTGACAGGGTTCATGACAAAGGCTGCACTCTCTTAAGTATTCTTGACCCAAGCTGTTGAGGGCTTTAAAGGCAATATAATCAGCACTTTGTATTTTGCTTGGAAATGTATCGGCAACCAGTGCAGTTCTTTTTAAATCGGTGTTATATGGTCTCTTTGGGTTGTCCCAGAGACCAGCTGCATTCTGCTGCATTCTGTATCGGTTGTATTTTCTGGACTGCGTACAAAGGCAGCCCCACGTAGAGTGCATTACAGTAGTCAAGGTCTACTTCATCTATATAGATGAATCGGCTTCTTTGTTACTGTATCAGTTTAAATATGACTTGAATTCTTTTTAATATGTGATGGTATAGCTGCGTTGCTCCTACCAAGTTTAAAAAAAAATCAAATACACAATAGCTTATCTTAAACCAACAGGAGGTGAGGGTGGGGTTAAACTTTAAAGTGCCTAAAAATTCTGTGCAACTCAAGAGCTTACTTTTTAGCATTTGGTTCAAGAAGGGGTATTGACCCCTTTTCCTTTGCTCATTGTTGTACAGAAAGCTAAAAATCTGCTAAAATATCACGGACTATAGCCTCACACAGTCTATTCAGTTAGCAATAGAAGCCACTAGAGGTCCCTAGAAAGTTTCAAGTAAATTTACTGATTGATTGTAACAACAAGCAGTTGGCAAATAGGTGCTTTGGCGGGTGGCGGGTGGCGGGTGGCAGTGTGGATTTTCATGGAGGAAATGTTTAATCTTTTGTGCATGGCTTCTCCTCAGTTATGCCACTCCAGCTACTATTCGCGGGAGTGGGAGGATAATGAAATGAGATGCAATCACACATCTCTGTCATAAGGAGTTTATTGTCTCTGAACTATCATGGTTAAAAGGTATTGATAGACCTATCTTCTAGGAGAGGAAAGTGTAACGTTCATCTTATCTTGTGGTAGGATAAGGCTGCAATTGTCTGTTGTGGTTGACACAGCTATAACACAATTATCTGGCGTTGTCTGATATGCTATCTGCTGCGGCCAGGAAACTTCCCCAGAGCAGTTAGTCCTCCTTAGGCTGTGGAAGCATCCAGTAAGAGCCGTATCAGTCAATTCCACATTGGCCTGGTCGGTTTCCAAGCTGATGATTTGGAATTGGCTCATTTTACTAATGTTGGCTTTCCTGACCTAGCGAAGCAAGGTTGGAGTGTCTTTGCTGTGGAAGAAGTGTCAGGACATGGTGAAAAACAAAACATTATCTACATATCCTTTCTCTCATTCCTATTCAAATAACATCACACACACTCCCCGGGCATGCAGACACTTTCACACACACACACACACACACACACACACACACACACACACACACTTGCACATATGCATCCCTCTGGCTGAGAGAGATAGATATTATTTATTTATTTATTTATTTATTTATTATATGTTAATACCACCCTTAGACAGTGTACAAAATTTAAAACAATTTAAAAAGTCACAGATTAAAATCTAAAAAATTTAAAAAAACAATCGCATAAAATGCAATGTCACCATGGACAGGGATGATCTCAGGAGATGATCACAGGGATGAGATGGTCACAGGTGATTATCACAGGGGACAGGGATGTCACAGTGGTGTAGTGCTGCAGGCAGGGATGCAGTCCCAGTACCTTCCCCCCTCCAGGGTCTAAGCCTTTGGCTTTCTACATGGAAATCATATTCTGCTCTTGCTATTCCAACCATTTATTACCATTCTTCCTGTCTTAGAAATACAGGAAACTGCCTTACACTGAGTCAAACCATTGGTCCATCTAGCTCAGTATTGTCTACACTGACTGGCAGTGGCTCTCCATCAGGGGCATAACTATAATAGGGCAAGGGAGTCAGTTGTCTGGGGGCCCACTGCCTTGGGGAGGGGGGCAGAGGCAAGTCACATGACTGACTCCCCCAGCTGCGCACCCGCCCGGGCTTCCTTCAGTTGTATTCATCCTCCGAAACTGATGGGCTTCCTTCAGTTGTATCTGAAATTGATGTGAGTGTGAAGACCTGGAGCTACCAGAACAGCATGCCTTTCTCTAGCAACATTAAATGACTCGCATCGTCCACAATTAACAAAACCTACTATGCTTTTTGTTACCACTATTCAGCCTCATTTAAGATTTCTTTACTTCAGGAGCTGAGCTTCAGTGGGGTGGGGGCCCCCATTTTAAAATCTTGTCTCTGGGCCCACTCCAACCTTGCTACGCCCCTACTCTCCATGGTTTCAGGCAGTTGTCTGAGCAGACACTCATTGGGATCAGTGTGGCTGTCAGGGTGGGTGCGGTCATGGGGGCTGTCATGGAGAGCGCCTGCACTTCTGAATTTGCGAGGACTCCACTGAGGAGTCAACAGTATGCTAATGAGTCAGGGAGGGGGGAGTGGGAAGCATTGAGGGCATTGTCTCTGAGCCAGTGGGGCCCCTTCTTCAGGGGCCGAGGGAATTTGCCCTCCCCTGTTCAGTCATAGCTACACCCCCCTGCTGTCCTGTAAATGGCCCAGTTCTACCGTTCGAAATAGTAGAGGTGCCCGATCTACTCACATTACTCTTTTCATCACTAGTCACTTTTATACATCATCCTGGCATAATATAGCTTTTGCAATGTCCTGAAATACTGCAAACATGTTATTTTTGAATTGCACTTTTTTTTGGTGGGGGGTGCGTGAGGTGCAACTCCAAATTCTGTGTCTGGCAGCACATTTAAAAATGCCAACATCATTTCCGTTTGTGTTCTACATAGCACTGAGATGTCTCTTCTGATGTTTTTCTTTTCCCCTCACCTCTGTACTCACTCACGCATTTACCAGCTTGTTGGACAACTTCATGCATACGATGAGGTGACCTTCAGACTACTAAAGCTTATGCCACAACAAATGTATTGGTCTTCAAGGTAGAATTCTTCTTGCTGTTGTTGTAAGAATTGCACAGTTTTTGCTTTTTCAATTAGCCTCTCTCTTAAATAGGTGCTACTTCTCTAATTACCCAGCAAAAATATTATTATTATTTATTCTATTTCTATACTGCCCTTCCAAAAATGGCTCAGGGCGGTTTACACAGAGAAATAACAAACAAATAAGATGGCTCCCTGTCCCCAAAGGGCTCACAATCTAAAAAGAAACACAAGATAGACACCAGCAACGGTCACTGGAGGTACTGTGCTGGGAGTGGATAGGGCCAGTTACTCTCTCCCTGCTAAATAAAGAGAAATATGTGAGTGTATAAAAATATGTGACTGTACCTACTGGAGTCACAAACACTCACATAGTGGCTCAGCGGGGAAATGCTTGACTAGCAAGCAGAAGGTTGCCGGTTCAAATCCCCGCTGGTCTGTTTCCCAGACTATAGGAAACAGCTATATGGGGCAGCAGCTATATAGGAAGATGCTGAAAGGCATCATCTCCTACTGCATGGGATGAGGCAATGGAAACCCCACCTGTATCCTACCAGAGACAACCACAGGGCTCTCTGGGCTCCAGGAGTCGAAATTGACTTGACAGTACACTTTACCTTTACCTTACCTACTGGAGTAGCCAAGGGAAAGGTGGGGATGTTATCAACGTCTTATCTATCTTCCTCATTGTGAATTCTGGATGGAGGAGGCAGAAATGTTTCCAAGAGGGAAACAAGCAATCCGACCTGTTCTGATTCAGCTATTTCAGCCCTGCCCTTTTAGCAATGTTTCTTTCCAGCTCTTTCTCACAAATGAATGTAAGTATGTGATACAAAAGATGCAAGCCCAGTCCTGTTTCTGTGGAAGCTGGAGAGATTTATCACTTATCCCTGCAACAGTCAAAGGAAATATTTGTTAAAAACAAAGAATCTCAGTTTGCTGCCAAGTGCTTGCTTTAGCAAACAGAACCAAGGAGTATGTTATTCCATGTTAGGACTTGACTGGGGTTCCTATATAATTAATTCATTATTGCACAGGCTCAGGATCATGATAGGCAGATATGATTATTTATGTGTTAATTACTTTTATTCTATTTAAAATGGATATATCACTTTTCTCCCCCTATTGGCATCCAAGATGGTTAAAAAAACACAAGAAACCATTATACAACCAATCACTTGAAAGCAAATAATTACACCAAGAAAAGGCAGCAGATAAATGCAGCAAAGTAGATGCTAAAAGCAACATTAAAAAGCAAGCAAGCAAACCACCTAAACTCTGCAAGGGCAGACACTCAGAGAAGGGCCTTCAGTGAGCAGCTTAGCTGCTTGAAAGGCTCAGATGACAGCAGGTGATCTTTCAGTATCTTGGTCCCAACCCACTTATGAATGTATAGATTAAAACAAGCACTTTGAATTGCACCTAGAAACAAACTAGGAGCCTATTTTTCTCCCTCTCTCACAGCACTAGAGCCAGGTGTCATCCCATGAAACTGGAGGCCAGGAAATGCTGGACCAACAAAAGGAAGTGCTTTTTCACACAGTGCACTATTTGTTGGGAATTCTCTATGGTAAGAGAGACCCTTCTAATATAGCAGAGTGCACAGAGGCACAACACAGTGGAGTCTGCCCAGGCATGCGTGTATACTGAGAGCAAAATAACTTGGAGCCAGTTCATAGTTTCAAATCAATATAATGAGTATTTATTAGTGAACTCCATTCTAGATAGTAAGGTGGAAAGATAGGATCTCTAATCTATCAAGCTAGCTGGATGTAGATGGATGCATCTTTGCACACATGGTTCCAAGAGAGAAAGATGCACGCATCTTTGCGTGCATGTTCCAAGAAAAGGAAGAGAAGGAGGAAGAGGAAGTGGCAGGCAGGCAGGAAGGAAGTTAGTCCCTAAGAGTAGCAATCTACATACCAAAGGGATAGTGTCAGAGCAGTAGAGAAGGGATGACCAATGTCTTGACCTCTCTAGCCCTCTGACTCACTAGTCTGTCCCCCTCTGTCACTGAGACATGAGACAGTGCAAATTTCTTCACTTCCAACACAATTAACCAATGGCATTCTCTGCCATGAGATGTGGCGATGGCCACCAGCTTGGATGGTTTTCAAAGGGGCTTGGATGAATTCATGGAGGACAGGTCTATCAGTGGCTACTAGTCGGAAGGCTATAGGACACCTCCAGCCTCAAAGGTTGCAGGGGAGTAAGTAGCAACTGCAGGTAGCAGTTGCAGGGGAATAACAGCGGCAGAGAGGGCATGCCTTCAACTCCTGCCTGTAGGCTTCCAGTGGCATCTGGTGGGCCACTGTGTGAAACAGGATGCCGGACTAGATGGGTCCAGCAGGGCTGTCCTTATATTCTTCTGTTCATGAAGTGAGGTGAGGCTGTCATTTCAGGCAGCAGAAGACTGGAGCCCTAGGAGAGCACCAAGATGCCTCCACCACTGCAATCGGAGCAGCTCCTTGGGACTGATCTGACCCTTGCAAGTTTTGCGAGGAGTGCCTCTCCTCACACCAGGGGAAGATGGAGGGTGGTGGCAGCCCGGGAACAGGCCACCACTGCCTGCCTTCCCAGTGCTCCCCCCAACTGCATGCCACATACCGAGGTAGGGGGAGTGGCTCTGACACCAGGACCTGGACACACAGCCCCTCACCCTCTCCCAACTGGTGTTGGGGACCCCCCTGACCCCAACATTAAACTCAGAATACCAACCCAGAATTGTGTAGGATTCAGGCCTGTGTCTGACTCCATTTTTATTAAGAGATCAATTAATGCCTGAACTCAAGGTGAACTGACCAGTACATGACTTGCCTCTGAGACTGATGCTAATTGTTCTGTGAAAGAGGAGGCAATCCAGCATTGTATTGTGAAATGGGCACTCACAGAAACACAAGGGCTAAGCCTGAGCTATCAATATGCTAAAATGTAACTCACTATCAGATAATGTCTGTCTGTGGAAGAGGCCAGAGGCTGAGCTCCCCTTTCCTGTTGCAAGAAGTCTATGTTAATCCTTGTCAATGATGGCTCTGCTCTGCCCAAAGGGGATACTCAATTGCTGTGTATAGAAATTCCACTCTAGGTAAATGCACACAAAGAAAACACCTATAGATTTTAATTCTTATTTTACTAACACCTTTTAACATCTTCTGGGAAAGAGAAGATGCCCATTTGCAGCTCAGAGATGCAGATTTGCTTTGGGCAAAATAGAACATCTCTTCCCCAAGATAGCAGCTAACAGAAGATGGGATTGAGATCTCCCTGGACTGAGCGAATATCCTGAATAATTAAAAGACAATATCCAGCAGGTAACAGTAAAATGTCACGTTTTTGGGACCCAGGAAGGATGAGGATATTTTGAATTGACATTCTGGAGATCAAAGGAAGATACAACTATAAAGAATGAGGCTTACTGGACAGAGTCAGCAATCTTGCCTAACAAGCATACTTGCTCAAGAGCCATCCCAGAGTTTGCTGCTAAGCCGTGGGGCAACAAGCAGGAACTCTGTCCATGGACAGGAACTGTCTGTGACTTCTGCTGTGCAGTGAGAAGTCAAGACTTCCCCAGCCATGGTGCTCTCACTCTCTGCCTCGCTCTGAGCAAACTGCCTGCTTGACCAGCCTGCTTGACCACCAGAAGCCTGACCATCGCTCTCAAGCTGCTGTTCCCACCTACAGCATCTCTCCTTCAGCTGAATTCTCACCGCTCTCAAAGCCTCTGACCCTGGTAATATGCTGCCTCCACAAGCCTTGGATCCCTCTTCCCTCCCTCCTAATTACTGCCACCGCCTTCCTAAGCCTTCCCTTCCTTCTTCCTTCTTTCTCTGCTTCTCTCTAAATGTTTTATTAGGATTTGTTAGATTGTTAGATAGCTGTAATTACTGATTGCACACCCATATGTTAGTTAGGCACATTACACTACACTTTGAATTGGAAACATGTTTTTAATGTGGATTATTTTATCCTGATGAGCAACTTTCTATAATAAAGCCCATTGAACTTTCTGAGTGTGTGTCTCTCTCTCTCTGTTTGTGCGCCTAGATCCTACATGGTCACCATCTCCAAGAACCAATTCAGTTTGTGTATGATGTGACTTTGCCTCTTTCTGTCTGAGCATGTACAGAGTGCGAAACCAGGTGTAGTTCACAACACTGGCCATCAATTTGTATGCTGGCTGGATGCTTCTTTCCCTTGCTCTGACTGAGGGAGATGAAAAGAGTACCTAGCTGGTGAGCAAACCACTGGCTTTGCTGGGAGAGGCCGAAGGGCTGCATGTCTGTTTCTCCCAGCCAGCAAGGGCTTCATTCACTGGCTGTGGGCAGGGGGTGCCCAGGAGGGGGTGAGAACTTCCAACTGACAGGGAATGCAAAATAATATTATGAGTCCATCAGCACTCTTTCCTGGATTCAGAGTTGAAATGGCACTTCTGGTTATCTGCCTAGGTTCACTGTAGCAGAGGGAATTGTAGAGGAACATAGGAAGCTGCCATATACTGGGTCAGACTATTGGTCTATCTAGCTCAGTAGTGTCTTCACAGACTGGCAGTTACTTCTCCAAGGCTGCAGGCAGGAATCTCTCTCAACCCTATCTTGGAGATGCCAAGGAGGAAACTTGGAACCTTCTGCTCTTCCCAGAGCGGCTCCATCCCCTAAGGGGAATCTCTTACCGTGCTCACACGTCTAGTCTCCCATTCAGATGCAACCAGGATGGACCCTGCTTAGCTAAGGGGACAAGTCATACTTGCTACCCCAAGACCAGCTCTCCTCTCTTGACCAGCTCTCCAAGCAAGAGCTTGCTTGAAGGTGGGAGAGGATGCTTGTTGCCAACTTTCTAGACTGGCTTTGAGCAGTCAAGATGAAAAGCAGATCCTGACTTCAAAAGGACGTTATTAACTTGGCTCTTGGCTAAACTTCATGTGCTGTAGGACTCCAGTTGTTCTGTGTTGAACTCCTTCACACTACTCCTCCCTTTCTTCTTCCCTCAGGCCTCCAGTTGGCAATGCATAAATTGTAAATTCAGCAGGAACACACTTCCTGCTGAAAGAAGAGCCTCCCCATCTCTTACAACTTTTAGAAGGGCAGTCAAGATGCATTTGTTCACCCAGGCTTTTAATTAGATACTGTTTTAATTGTGTTTTAATAGTTTTAACTTTTTAATTTTAATTGCTGAAATGTTTTAATCTTTTATTGGCTGTTTTTATTGTTTTGTAAACCACCCAGAGAACTTGTATTTGGGGCGGTATAGAAATGTATTAAATAAATAAATAATAATAAACCACCAAAATTTTAATTGTAAATTGCCCAGAGACACAAGTTTGGGGCAGTATAGTAATATGCTAAATAAAACAAACAAACAAAAATAAAAACAAATGTGAGTCCTGAACTCTGCCTTCTTCTTGCCTCTTTACACTCTGGAAGGTACTATGGCCTTTCCCCTGCAACTTTCCAAAACTGAGCATTTAAACTGATAGGTGGCTAGTTTTGCTGGCTTAGGCAGCTGAGGAAAGCCAGAGCCTTTCGATAGGGCGGTATAAAAATGTAATAAATAAATAAATAAATACATACATACATACATACAGTTGTCCCTCACCAACTGCATGGATTCTGTTCCAGAGAACCCTCGCAGTTGGCGAATTCGCAGTTGAAAAGCAATAGGGAATCATTGCAAATAGGGGGTTAGGGGAATCATGGTCATGAAATGACTGAAAAACAAGGTAAAAAATGGGGGGGATCCCCCTGGCTCCCCCCAAATCACTCTTTGACCCCTGGAAATGACCCCGTGACCCCCAGAAATGACCCCCTGATCTCTGGAAATGACCCCCTGAAAATTGCCCGACCCCCACAAATGATCCCTGACCCCCCAAATCCCTCCCCCCGTGTGTTTTTTTAAACTCACCAAACCGTGGATACTCCGGCCTTAATTGGCGAGGGTGGTCACAATTTTCCAGTTGCAGATATTCAAATCCACAATTGGGAAAACCATGATTGAAAGAAATCTTAGTTGATGACTGGTTGATTGATTGATCATATTTCTATACCGCCTAATATGTACATCTCTAGGCGGTGTACAAAATTTAAAATATTTAAAAGTCACAGATTAAAATACATGACAATAAAAACAATAGAATAAAATAGTTATTACAACAAGTTTTTAAAATTATTAACAATTAATTCTAATTAAGAGCCTGCAAAAATAAGAGAGTCTTGAGGTTCTTCCTGAAAACAAAGAGAGAAAGGAGATGCTCTTATTTCAGTGGGGAGCATATTCCAAAGCCCTGGGGCAGCCACAGACAAAGCACGGTTCTGGATTGCCACCAAATGAGCCAGTGGCTTCCGTAACCGGACCTCTCCAGAAGATCATAGCAGGCAGCAGGGTCTATGACACTCTCTTAAATAGCCTGGACCTAGGCTGTTAAGGCCAGCCACGGAGCGAGGCTGGTGGCGCCCGTGTTAGGCTGCTGCCACAGCCCCTGGCCCTACCCTCATGTATGACATCAGACGCAGAGGTCCAGCTAGCCACGCCCCCGCATCTGATGTGAGACGTGGGGGCGTGGTCTCCCTCCCAAATGGAAGGCAGATGGGCCCGTGCTGTGTTGGGTAGCGCAGGCTGGAGTGACTCTCCCTGCCTTTAAAGGCAGGGAGAGCCATTCCAGTCGTGCTGCCAACACGGTGCAGGCCGATCTCCCTCCCAAATGGGGATCCATTTGTGAGGGAGATTGGCCCCACTGCACTGGCAGCGAGTCCAGGAGTGGCTCTCCCAGCCTTTAAAGGCAAGGAGAGTTGCTCCAGCCCATGCTGCCAACGCAATACGGGCTGATTTTGTTCCCAAATGAGGCTGCATGGCCCCATTTGGGAATAAAATAATGCCCCCCGCATCTGACGTCAGACGCGGGGGGGTGTGTGTCAGGGCCACGAGGTGTGGCCCCTGATTGGCAGCTGCCCAGGTTCTTTGAACCTGTTCACCCAATCCGCCCCTGGTTAAAGTCTTTATAGGTAAGAACCAGCACTTTGTATTTCACTCAGAGACAGATTGGCAGGCAGAGCATTTCTTTTAAAGCCAGTGTTATGTGGTTCCTTCATGTTGTCCCAGATACCAATCTGGCAGTGGCATTCTGTACCAATCGTGGTTTCTGGACTACGTACAAAGGCAGCCATGTAGATCACATTACAGTAGTCAAGCCTGCAGGTTCCCAGCATATGTACCACTGTTTTCAGGACATTTGCCTCTAGAAATGGACGTAGCTGACGTATCAGCCGAAATGGATAAAAAGCGCTCCTGGCCACCGCCTCAACCTGAGAAACCAGTGAGAGCTTTTGGTCCAGGAGCACTCCCAATCTTCACCCGATCTCTCAGGGGGAGTGTAATCCCACCCAGAACAGGCATATCTAAACCATCTCTCGGGTCCTGCCCCCACCCCCAGTCAGTACTTCCGTCTTATTTGGATTCAACTTCAGTTTGTTATCCCTCATCCAGCCCATTACTACCTCCAGGCAACCATTTAGGGAAGATATGCCATTTCCTGATGAGGTCGGCATGGAGAAATAGATCTGGGTGTCCTCAGCATGTTGACAACACCCAGCACCAAACCTCCTGATGGTCTCTTTCCAGTGGTTTCATGTAGGTGTTAAAAAGCATTGGAGCCTTGTGGAACTCCAGACTTGAGCTCTCGCTTAATCATTTGAGTCTCAGTCAATCAGATTTGTATACATTTGAATATGGGTGAAACCAATAGTTCTCTTTGGTTTTAGATCATGAATACTTATCAGATATCTTATCAGATATCTTAATGGTATCTTAGCAGATATCATTTTAGAAGGGGGACACCTCCTCTGTATGATAGAAGTGGGAATATGCTTCTTGTTTATAAGTTGTAAACAGGAACTAGTTGTTCTATGTGATTTGTAAATAATAGACTTAGACCTAGGATAATAATTGACTTACTTTGTGGAAGGACTGTAGTGCAGTGGAAGAGCATCTGCTTTGCATGCAGAAGGTCCCAGTTTCACTCCCTGGCATCTCCAGGTAGGGCTGGGAGAAACTTCTGCCTGAAATCTTCAAGAGTTGCTGCCATTCAGTATAGACCATACTGAGCTAGAGGGACCAATGTTCTGACTTAGAATAAGGCAGTTTCCCATGTAAACGATACAGCAGCTCTGTCAGGGACAGAATGTGCCAAACTCTGGCACTGGGCTATAACTTAATGATACAGCAGATGCTTTATATGCAGAAGTTCAATCCCTGGCATCACCAGGTAGGGCTTTCAAGGATCCCCGGAGAGCTGTTGCTAGTCAGTGTGGACAATACTGAGCTAGACGGACCAGTGGTCTGACTCCGTTTAAGGCAGCTTCCTATGTAACCTGGGTAAAGGTGCCCAAAGCACTATATTCTGTATTTGTGAACTTATTAAAAAATGCAAATAGATTGTTAAAACAGCAACAGCTCGATATTGGGCAGAGATTTGATCCATGTAGCTTTTCCTATCACAGAGATGCAGTGATGGAGAATGCATTTCCACTTGAATTTGTGCCTGATACAGGTGTAAGAGATGAAAGAGCCCTGCTAGGAAAATTGCTGGCAATCTTAAATCTTGATGGTATTGTTACCATGCTTGCTTGGACCTGTGGGCTATACACATGTACACCCAAAGTTGTGTGTCCATGACTTGGGATACCAGCTTGCTTGGGAAACCAATTGATTGAAGGCTGAAATCTTTCTGATGCTAGGAGAAACACTTTCCGCTACTGCAGCTAACTCGTAAGCATCTATCCATCTGATAAAGTGAGCCCAGAATTACAGTACCAGAATTAACCAGAAAGCTGAGTGACTTTTAATCCATCACCTGAAAATTATGCCAGAAAGACAATCAGAGTCAGAGGCAAGGACTTTTTTAAAAGAAAGAAATAAAGTCTGTTTTACAGAGCATAGGGCCAAAAACCAGGTATTTGATATTAACAGTGGTAATGAGACTAAAGGCTGTCCTGAGAGTGAAAGAGAAAAGTGGAGGCTTTGTTGTGAGCTATATCTGGTTTCACACTCTGTATATGCTCAGAGGGAAAGAGGGAAAGTCACATCATACATAAACTGAATTGGTTCTTGGAGATGGTGACCATGTAGGATCTGGGCACGCAAACAGAGACAGAGGAAGACACACTCAGAAAGTTCAATGGGCTTTATTATAGAAAGTTGCTCATCAGGATAACATTCAAACTGGTCATCCAAGTTAAACATGTTTCCGATTCAAGGTGTTGTGCAATGTGTCTAGCTATCACATGTGTGTGCAATCAATAATTATATTTGTCTAACAAATCCTAATAAAAGATTTAGAGAGAAACAGAGAGAGAAGAAAGAAGGGAGGGCTTAAGAAAGAGATGGCAGTGATTAGTAGGGAGGAGGGAAGGAGGAGCAGGCTGAGCTGTTTGCTTAATAGGCATCTCACCAGGTTCACGAAGAAGGCTTCAAAGGACCTGTTCGTTGCTGGGGCTTGGGAACGATGCAGGCTTCAAGCAGTCAGGCAGGCTGGTGGTAGATGCTCAGAGCAAGGCAGAGAGAGAGAGCACCATGGCTGGATAGTCTTGGCTTCTCACTGTGCAGCAGAAGTCACAGACAGTCCCTGTCCATGGAAAAAATTCCTGCTCTAGCCCTGCGGCTTGAACAGCGAACTCTGGGATCACTCTTGAGCAAAAATCTGCTGGTTGGGAAAAGCTTGCTGATTTGCCATGTCCAGAGACCCCTTTTTATAGCTGTTGGCTCCTATAGACCTGCACTAGGAGTTCTTTCAAGATAGCAGTCTCAGTCCTGGATCTCCAAAGTGTCAGTCGCTCTTATCATAAAACTTCCCTCTCATGCCAAAACTGTTTCTTTGTTAGACCAGTTCAGAGCAGCATCCTCTGTAAACTGTCTTATTGTTGTCAGGAAGCGATTTGCTCCTTTTGTTCTCCAAACATCTGCATTTCTTGTTGGTCTGTCTTTGCCTAAGAGGCAGGCTCCTAGCTCCTCTTGCTCCAAAGGGTGTTAAAAGGTCAAAAGGGGTTCTTTAAGAAGGAAGAAGCTAAGCTATATGTGTGAGACAGCACTTAAATTGCTTCTTGTGTACATCTACTTAGTGTGTAATTCTAAAAAAAAGAATGTTTTTTTTTAACAGTAACAGCCAAGGGGTACATGTTTGAGGCTAGTTAATCCACGCATTTGACCAGGCAGAACAATATAGGTGTCATCAACATGATGAGCATTCTGTCAGAGGAAGTAAGGGATTAGCTCCCAGCTTGTGTCCTAGGAGTTAATCATTTCACTAAGAGTTGAGTGAGGCCTTGCATCAATGTTTCTCTCAATAGAATTGCTGGCAAAAACACAGAGGCCTCAGCCTGACTCGCTGGGCTATGAGTTCTGGTCCAATATGAGTGGTCTGGGCCATAACAGCTTCTATGGCCACCTTTGGACATAACCAGCTGCAAGTGGTTTTGGAAGAAACTGATTATCTAGACCCATTTCAAACTGCCTTTAGAGCAGGCTATGGGGTTGCGATGGCCTTGGTCAGCCTGATGGATGACCTTTACCAGGGAATCGACAGAGGGAGTGTGACTCTGTAGGTTCTTTTGGATCTCTCAGCCACGTTCGATACCATCAACCATGGTTTTCTGGATCGCCTGGTGGGGTCTGGGATAGGAGGCACTGTTCTGCATTAGTTCCGCTCCTATCTCTCAGGCAGATTCCAGATGGTGGAGCTTGGTGATGGTTGCTCTTCAAAACAGGAGCTCCCTCAGGGCTCCATTCTGCCACCAATGCTTTTTAACATCTACATGAAACCACTGGGTGAGTTCGTCAGGAGATTTGATGCAGGGTGTTGTCAGTATGCTGATGACACCCAAATCTATTTCTCCTTATCTTATCATCATCATCATCAGGAAATGGCATTCATTCCCTAAATGCCTGCCTACAGTTAGTAATGGGCTCAATGTTGGACAACAAATTGAAGCTGAATCAAAGCAAGACGGAGGTGCTTATTGTGGGGGATCAGAATTTGAGGAATGAGTTAGATCTTCCTGTGCTTAATGGGGTTATGCTCCCCCAGAAGGAACAGGTATACAGCTTGGGAATGCTCTTGGATCCAGGCCTTACCCTGGTATTTCAGGTAGAGGCAATGGCCAGGGTGTTTTCCAGATTACATGCTGCAACATACTTGCAACGTATCCGCTAATTGCCCCTCCATATTGCCTGTGTTTCCATATCAGTGTTGCTGTGTTCTCAGCAGGATGTCGTTCATATTGCCCATGCCTTGATTCAAATTTTAATAATGCATTTTTGCCCTACAACATTGTAAATGTGCTGCAGGAAAGTACCTGTATTTTTCCATTGTAGGGAGCTTTCCCCCGCATTTTATCCATTGCAGCACGTGGTAGTATGAAAAGTTCTTTGCCCCCCACCCACCCATGCTTGCTTCCTCCACCCCCTCACCACAGGGAGAGAAACAGGCAGGGAGAAATCTGGACTTCCCCCTCCTTTCCTCCCCACAGATCCCAAACCACACACCTCCCTCCTCCTCCGCTTGCTTCCAATATCGCTTGAGCTTATCAACACAAAAGGGGAGGGGAGAGCAGCTGAGCAGATTTCTGAATCCAACCCTTTCTCCTGCATTTTTTACTCAAGAGGAAGTCCATTGAACTAAATCATTTACTTTTGTGCAATCCCACTTGTTTACAACAAGGCAAAGGGCAGGGAGAGAGAACAGTCACTTACTTAAAAGGAAGTAAATGATTCATTTACTTCTGTGCATTTACTTCTGTGCAATCCCACAGCCCTCACTGGAGGAGAGCTTGCACCCCCACACTGCCTCTTCCATTCTATTTATTTATCTAGAGGGATGCCTCCGCCATCCTCCCTCCTCAAGAGAAGGCCTGGCAGGAGGGAAGCACCTAGGGTGATGGTGGAAAGCACCGAGGGGGATGGCGGAAAGGAGAAAGGTGCCCCACCAAGGCTCCCTGGCCCTAGTGAGGCTCTGCCTGGGTCACCGACTGAGGAGGTGTGGCGGAGGCTGCTGCTGATACACCTGCCCCCAGCATCCCTGGTGGGGGAGCTGGGGGGCCACTGGCCACCATTGCCATGGAAGAGAGCACCCATCCGAGTGCACCAGTTCCTCTCTTCTCCACTTCCAGGCTCATCGCAGGATTCCCTTTCGCTCCCCCATTTAAAAAATCATTCCTGGAATCACTTACACAAGGATGCAACAACAAAAGGTTTTGTTTTGGAACAGCGCTTTCCCCTGCTGGCAGATTAGCACAAGGCCGCTGAAAAATTATATATATGTATGTGTGTGTGTGTGTGTGTGTGTGTGTGTGTGTGTGTGTGTGTATTCATCACGTTACACACACACCACGACTCCATTGGCCCAAGTGGAGCAGGAGGAGGGGCAGAGAAATGCGTTTCAATGAGAATATGGACACTCCTGCCTGGAAAATATGTTGCAGCAGATGGAAAATATGAAGCTTACACCACCAGCTTACATCGAAGCATTAAACAACCCTTTACTCTCATTTTGAAAAGGTTGCACAATTCCCTCACAGTTTGCAATGCATTAACCATTGCAAATCTCTTAGTCTGGAAAACGCCCTTGAGCGCTTTCCATCGGCTTTGGATGATTCAACAGCTATGACCATTCCTGGAAGAGAATGATCTCAAAACAGTGGTGCACCAGCTGGTAACCTCCAGGCTTGACTTCTGCAATGCGCTCCACATGGGGCTGCCTTCGTACGTAGTTCAGAAACTTCAAAATGCGGCAGTGTCATAGCTCAGACTTCTGACTCAGAAGAGTCAGAGCAGGAACGCGAGGATTCGCCTGCTAGTGAGGGCTCAGAGGCACAGCAACAGGATTTGGCAGGGAGACCAGACTCTGGAGCTGAGGATTCGCAACAGCTGCCAGACATGATTTCTGATGGGGAGGAGCCTGGGATTTCACCTGTCTTGAGAAGATGTCTCAAGGGGCAAGCTCAGTAGGAGTCACGCAGGCGCAGGAGATAACAAGAGAGGAAGCAGAAGTGCTAACTCAGGGAAGCCTGATTGGCTGCTGCTTCTCTTGAACCATATATATTTAGCAGTCTGTCTATTGCTCAGATGCTGTTAGCAACGTCGCTGACCGCAGTCTGTGTGCTATCCTGAATTCCTAACTTTTCCGAATTCCAGTTTGCCCTTGTTTATGCTTTCTTGCTTTGTTCCGATAATTCCTTGTTTCTGGTGTCCTTCATTCTTTGCTCTGTGTTTTCCTTTCAGTTATCACTCAGTTATTGTTGGGGGGGGGGTACCTAGTTCAGTTCAGGGGGACTTAATTTATTTATTATTTTCTTTGTGAGCCTTTTATTTTCTTCATGTAGCTTTGCTGCTACTTTCTGTTAACCCACAGGGGGGGTGCTGAAGGGGGTTGTAAATCCTGTTGGGTGAGCCGAGCTAACAGATTTATGACAGGCAGCCAGACTGGTCTCTGGGGTAACCCGGAGAGACGATATTATGCCTCTTCTCAAACAGTTGCATTGGCTGCCTAGATATTCCCGGGAAAAATACAAAGTGCTGGTTATTACCTTTAAAGCCCTGAATAGCTTAGGTCCGGGTTACCTTAGAGATCACCTTCTTCTCTATGATCCCCATTGCATGTTGAGGTCATCTAGAGAGGTCCATCTCCTCTGGTATGTCTGGTGGCGACTCAGAGGCTGGCCTTCTTTGTAGCTGCTCCTGGCCTCTGGAATGCACTCTTGGCAGATATCCATCATTTGGGCTTGTTGTTGGCCTTCAAGAGAGCCCTAAAAATTTACTTGTTTGACCTGGCCTTCCAAGGTTTTTTAATTGCTCTTAAATATTTTTAATTCGTTTTAAATGCTTCTGAATGATGTTAAATTTGTTTTTATATTGTTTTAAGTAGTTTGTTTTAAATGGTGTTTGTTCTTGTATTTTACTTGTTGTGCACCACCCAGAGCCATTGGATGGGGCAGTATAAAAGTGTAATAAATAAATATAATAAATAAATAACATGAAACCAGAGGCAAACTCACCTCAGGTTGGCCCCTCCTTACATCTGAATAGTCAGAGCCACAGTTCTGGGACCCAGCAGCCACTCTGATTCCTACTCCCAGCCTCCAGATGAACCCTCAGTTGTAAGTAAGGTTCATTTACCTAACTGAGGGTCTGGCGGCTGGAGTGTGTCATCTGGTTTGGGCAACTTTCCCAAACCAGAATTGTGTCTCCCCCCACCTTTTCTTTATTACAATGAGATTACAACAGTGCATAAACATGATTGAGGATAATAATATATGTGAGTATAATTGAAAAATAAAATAAAAATAAAAATAAATTAAACATAATAAGATACAACAACAACAAATATTTATATACCTCTTTTCAACAAATGTTTCCAAAGTGGTTTATATCAAGAAACAACAAATAAGTAAGTAAGATGGCTCCCTGTCCCCAAAGGGCTCACAATCTTTAAAAGAAACATAAGACAGACACCAGCAACAGTCATTGGAAGTACTGTGCTGGGGGTGGATAGGGCCAGTTACTCTCCCCCTGCTAAATAAAGAGAATCAGTTAGCAGGAGTTACAACCAATGCAGGAGAAAAAGAAGGGGGGAACCTTCTTCTAAGGATATATATCTTACTAGCCGACCCGCACAGAGCATCTGCATGATCTTTGGGGCCTGCTGTTCCGCCACTCCTGTCCCACTCTCTTTTGTCCTCCTTCCCCCCTGCCCCTCTCTCTTGCCCCCCGCCCCACTCTCTTGCCACACTCCCCCCTCTCCAGCCCCACTCTCTCTTGCCCCCTCCCCCTCTCTCCTGACCCATTCTCTCTTGCTCCCCTCCCCCCTCTCTTGCCCCCTCCCTCCTGCCACCACAGCCAGGTCCTCCTTACTGGGGCATCAGCAGGCCGAACAGGGCCCCACCATCGCCATTCCTCCTCTTGGGTGGCGAACTGGGAAGTCCCGCCACCCATTTCCCTCCCACCCCGGCCTCCAACGGGTGCTGGGACTGCGCCCTGCCACCCGTTACCTCTCACCGGTGGCTCTTCTCCCCTCGCCTGGGCCTGGCCATCCCACTGATGCCTCCTGCTCCTGGTTGCCAGGCCCGGCCTGGCCAGGTCGCCGCCGCCTCTTCTACACCTGGGACAGCCTGGCCTGGCCAGGCCAAGCCGTCCCACTGCCTCCGCCTCCCAGTGGCCAGCTGAGGCCATCTCCTCTGGCCGTTTTGCGGCCCCCTGCCACCATTTTTTCTTTCCCCTCAACTCTCGCCCAAGGCCAGAACTCTCGCAATGTGTCATGAGAGTTTGACCGCCAAATTCAGGACACGCATGCCGGCTAAGAGAATTAATTATATAGATGTTTCAAAGTATAGATGGTTTGTTAAAATTCAACCAATTAGATGAAAATTCCTCTTTTATAACTTGCCGTGGGGAAAAAACCCAGTTCAATGCTGACAGGGAGCACATGTCAATTATCCAAAGTTGCAGTTTGGGAATAAATTTGTCCTCCCAGTGTAGTATTATAATCCTTTTGGCAACCCGCCCCCCCGCACACCGCCCAAGTATGAAGAACCCTCCATTCTTGGTGTAATGCTAGGTTCCATATGCTGGGGATGTACCCCAACAAAACAGGAATGTCCTTGCCAGGCAATGATAGCTGCAATGTCATGATAATGACCTTATGGATTTCAAGCCAAAATGGTGCAATAACTGGACAGGAACAAACCATATGCGTAAGTGTGCCCTCCTACAGATTATACTTCCAACATCTAAAGGTCTGCAGCCATTGCTTGTCGAAATAAAGATTTATGCTGTATTAGCCGCATTTTGAGATCAAAAGAGGCATCTTTCACCTCAGGTGAAACAGTTGAGTTAAGGGAGCAAGCTCCTCCGGCTGGTGGAAGCACAATTTAGGTAGAAGCACAAATGGTCCAAGAGCGCAAGAGACTGAGCAACTTTGAGTGTCCACTCAGCTACATGACCTTCTTGCATGGCTGTGTCTTTGTTTGTTGCCCTAGAGCAGCATGAGTCCAGATGTCACCCAGTGAGTCAGTTGGAGTAAGGGAGTTCCAGGGCAGTCTTGTGCAGGGAACTGTTGTATTCTACCCAGTAGCTTTTCTGTTTTGTTGTTTAGAAGTCTTTCCCAGTGGGGATTCTGTAGTGTTGAGGGGTGGAGTCAGAAAGGAAAAGAGAGGAAAAGGAGAAGGAGAAAATGGAATACTTATTGAATAATCTCTTAGTTATATCTATATAAGATTACTTTGTGTTTGTGAGGGGAGCAGCTATAAAACAGTAATGTGCAAGCAAGCCCACTTTTGAAAGCCCCCAAGGCTCAGTGCTTGAGACTCAGGAGTGAAGCACAGAATGGGTATTCCAAGAAGGGTGGGGTTTGAGCACAGAATCAGGCTCTCGGCTGGGAAACTTCTGAGATGGAACCAGGCGGAGTATCCACCAATGGCCCCTTGTTGCTGAGAGTCATACACATTGTGGGGTGCTGTTGGCTATTTACAAGTATATCACTTTAGGGTTTTCTAAGGTGAAAGAGGGAGAAAGAACAAAGAAAGAGCATCTCCTGATTCCAGAATTTAGGGGTTCCTAAGCCGAGACCATCATATAGGTTGATGTTTTATTGCAGGAATCACGGGAGTCACAGTGGGTGAGTCAGTGCTATTCAGAAGGTGCACATATCAAAAGGGCTGTATTATGCCAAGTTCAGTCAAGTGACCAGGAGTAGCTAGGATGTGGTCATCTGGTCTGTTGCCGAAATGTTTCATTCTTCCTGGACACTTGTTTACTCCAAATGAAGATTTAACCTCAATTAGAATGCAGCAGGGCTGGGTGGGGTCTCCACCTTTCCCATAATCCCTGCACAGTATTCTGGTTACCTGACCTACTTTCTAACCCCAAGTCGAGGCTGACTTTCTTGGCACAAGTTTGGTCTGTGTCACAGTCTGTTCCAAGCTGAAGTCTGTGTTTGAAGATGGAGAGGGGGATGCTTAGGCAACAGCTTATTTGTTGCCATGCTTAGCCCTGGAGCCTTGTACAGGTGGAGCTTGAATAGCCTTTGAGTCTCTTTCATGTTAATGTCCAGTCATTTTGCTACTAAGAAGGGACATTTGTAATGCAAGTGAATATTGTAAACAATGTACATTTTACTTTGTTTTTTAAAAAATGACAGGCAAACAGAAACAAAAACAACTCACTATAAGCCAAAAATAAGTGGCATGCATTTGTATATAATAATGTATTAGCAGCTAATAAATGTGCAAAATAAAATAAAAAATAAATTAGATGCAATGAGATGTACACTTATGGATTTACCACACGTATAGTATTTGCAGATCTGTGGTTATGAGATGCTACCCTTCGAGAACATCAAATGACACTAATTTGGGACCTGGACATACTCATGGAATGCCTCTCATTCTCCCAACCCACATCTGCCATTGACTCCCACCTATAAAGGCTACATGTCCATGGGCACAGCTGACAGGAATGACTCTAGTGGAACTATGGACCTTCCTCCTTTAGGAAACTTGTCAGAGGTGAATTCTGACATTCACTAGGGCAGTTCACATTATGATTATTACCGGAAGGAAATGCCTCCTATACTTGTTGGGAGCTGTGCATGCCTCTGATTTCTGAACACCTGGGAGTGTGAAACAAGGTCAGAAGTGGGGATCTTGATTGTGTGCTAAGCCCCAGCTGGGTGGGAGGGTTTTCCCTCTTATCTCATTCTGTGGCTGGGGATGGAATCTGGGTATGGCAAGTTTGTCCTACCCAGCTGGGTCTTAGCACAGAAGCAAGATGGCCTAGTTAATATCATTAAACCATTGCTGAGGGAGGGTAGGATGCCTCCTTGTTTGAAGGAAGCAATTATTAGACCACTTCTCAAGAAGGCTTATTGAGACCCCTCAGTAATGGATAGTTATAGGCCAGTCTCCAATCATCCCTGGTTGGGCAAAGGGATTGAAAGAGTGGTGGCTAGCCAGCTCCAGGCAGCTTTGGAGGAAACCAGTTATCTAGACCCATTTCAAATTGGCTTTAGAGCAGGCTATGGGGTTGAGATTACCTTGGTCAGCCTGATGGATGACCTTTACCAGGGAATCGACAGAGGGAGTGTGACTCTGTTGGTTCTTTTGGATCTCTTGGCAACATTCAATACAATAGGCCCTGGTATCCTTCTGGATCACCTGGGGGTGGGGGTTGTGGATAGGAGGCACTGCTCTGCAGTGGTTCTGCTCCTGTCTCTCAGGAAGATTCCAGATGGTAGAGCTTGGTAACTGTTGCTCTTAAAAACAGGAGCTATTATATGGAGTTCCTCAGGGCTTCATTCTGTCACCAATGCTTTCTACTATCTACATGAAACCGCTGGGTGAGGTCATCAAGAGATGTGGTGCAGGGTGTTATCCGTATGCTTTGGTATCAGTATGCTGATGGCACCCAAATTTATTTCTCTTTATCACCGTCATCATCAGGAAATGGCGTTCATTCCCTAAATGCCTGTCTATGGGCAGTAATAGCTGGATGAGGAATGACAAACTGAAGCTGAAGCAAGAAGGAGGTCCTCATTGTGGGGGATTGAAATTTGCGGGATGAGTTAGATCTTCTTGTGCTGGATGGGGTTATGCTCCCCCAGAAGGAACAAGTATGCAGCTTGGGAGTACCAGGCCTCATCCTGGTATCTCAGGTAGAAGCTATGGCCAGGAGCACTTTCCATCAACTTCAGGGATTCTACAGCTGCATCCATTCATTGAAGAGAACGACCTCAAAACAGTGGTGCATCAGCTGGTAATCTCCAGGCTTGACTATTGCAATGTGCTCTACATGGGGCTGCCTTTGTACGAAGTTCAGAAATTTCAATTCGTTCAAAATGCAGCAGCCAGACTGGTCTCTGGGGTAACCCGGAGAGATCATTTTATGCCTGTTTTAAAACATTTGCACTAGCTACCATTATGTTTCTGGGCAAAATACAAAGTGCTGCTTATTACCTTTAAAGCCCTGAATGGCTTGTGTCTGGGCTACCTTAGCGAGTGCCTTCTTCTGTATGATCCCCATTGCATGTTGAGGTAATCTGGAGGTCTGTCTCCACCAGTACGTCTAGTGGCAACTTGGAACCGGGCCTTTTCTGTAGCTGCTCCTGGCCTATGGAGTGCACTCCTGGCAGATATCTGTAATTTAGGCTTGTTGTTAGCCTTTAAGAGAGCCCTAAAAACTTACTTGTTTGGCCTGGCCTTCCAAGGATTTTAAACTGTTTTAAAGTATTTTAATTGGTTCTAAATGGTTCTGACCCACTTTAAAATGGTTTTTATATTGTTTTGAGCAGTGTGTTTTAAAAATGGTGTTTGTTTTTATTTTATTTTTTAAACTTGTTGTGCACTGTCCAGAGCCTTTGAATGGGGTGGTGCAGAAATGCAATCAATCAATCAATCAATCAATCAATCAATCAATCAATCAGATTCCTGCCTCCATCCTTGTTTTACACTCACAGATGATCAGAAAGTGGGATTGTGTGCAGCTCCTGAATGAGGATAGGAAGCTTGTCCTCCCTAAGTTCTGATCGTGACAATAGTCCTATTGCCTTAGGGGCAGATTGCCTCTTGGGTGGCTATTTTCAGGGTGAAATGGGGGGATGTGCTAACAGTCACCCTCCTCGCTGTGCACTCCAGGCTGAATCAGGGGGCCCCTGCCCCAACTGATTCTTAAAGCTACAAGGACCACTTCAAGGACCTCAGGTCAGAGAGGAGAGCTGGCCTTGTGGGAGCAAGCATGACTTGTCCCCTTAGCTAAGCAGGGTCTGCCCTGGTTGCATATAAAGGGGAGACTTGATATGTGAGCACTGCAAGAGATTCCCCTCAGGGGATGGAGCCGCTCTGGGAAGAGCAAAAGGTTTCAAGTTCCCTCCCTGGCTTCTCCAAGATAGGGCTGAGAGAGATTCCTGCCTGCAACCTTGGAGAAGCTGCTGCCAGTCTAGCTCAGACAATACTGAGCTAGATGGACCAATGGTCTGACTCAATATATGGTAGTTTCCTATGTCCCTTGTCCACGGCTGCATGAAGCCTATCTTGTAAAGATAGGTTTCTAGTTTGTTTGTTTGTTTGTTTGGTTTCTATACTGCCCTTCCAAAAGTGGCTCAGGGCGGTTTACATTAAAATAAAAACAACTAAAATCAATTAAAAGGAAACTGGTATTGGAGGGGGCTGAGGTTGAATTTGTTGAGCGTCTGAACACATGCAATCATGGTTTGAACACCAAAGCGACCAGAGGTTTCCCTCCCCAAATTCCAATTTGAACCTTTGTTTTGTAGTGAGTTTCGCTGCTCGTACCTGTTTCATGCCTTGCCCGTTATGTCCGGATGCTGTATGCTTCATTAACCAGAGTTGAGGGAGGGAGGTCCTCCCTTGCTCTGGCTCTGATTGGTTGCTGGGGCTGTCCTTCATTCCAGAAGCCGATGCAGCCAGTTTCCCCTCCTCTCTGCAGTGTCCCTGACTGCAGAGAAGCTCCTGCTGGTTACGTCTGAATGTGGGGAGGAGAGCTGGTCTTGTGGTAGCAAGCATGACTTGTCCTCTTAGATAAGCAGGGTCCGTCCTGGTTGCATATGAATGGGAGAATAGATGTGTGAGCCTGGTAAGATATTCCCCTCAGGGGATGGAGCCACTCTGGGAAGAGCATCTAGGTTCCAAGTTCCCTCCCTGGCATCTCCAAGATAAGACTGAGAGAGAGTCCTTCCTGCAACCTCGGAGAAGCTGCTGCCAGTCTGTGAAGACAATACTGAGCTAGCTAGACCAATGGTCTGACTCAGTATATGGCAGCTTCCTATGTGGACAAGTAACCGTGCCAGGTGGGGACATAGCCGCGTGTCCATATGCATGAATAAAACTGACCACAGATCCTAGCATCCCTCACAACAGGGGCTCTCAAACTTGTGACCCCAGAAGTTGTTGTCATCCACAATGGCTGTGGATGATGGGAGTTGTAGTACAACACCTGGGGTCACAAGTCTGTGAACCCCTGCTCAACAAGCCTGTGTTATCCGCTTGGCTTTATCTCAGTCCCTAGTCACAGAAGGGAAGGTGGTGTCTCCGGATGCTGGAAGGCTGTTGCCTAGCTGGAAGATCCAGCACAAAACTTCCTTTGATCAGGGAGGACAACAAGGCCGTAGGATGAAAGCTTGAACAGAGCAGGCGCAGAGTATTGTGGGGGCTGTTAGAGGCTGAGTAAATACCAACCCTGGCCTGGAACTGTTCGAGGGAGTGTTGAGCTGAACTTTCTTCTCTCCTAGGAGTCACTGTTCTGCAATGCAAACGGGAATGCCTTGTCCGGAAACAAAAATTGTAGCAGGTTGGTGGGGGTTTTTGGGGTGTTTTTTTTAAAACAGTCAGGATATTTGACATCATGCCTGTCTGTATTCTCTGCCAAAAAAGCCCAAACCCAGATCAGATCAAACTTTCTATACCAGGTAGATCTCTGCACTGGCAAATAATGCCAGCCCAGGCAAACATGATTGATACTTCCTAGTGTTGTTCAATGCCAGCATGCTATTGCAAAAGTAAAAAAAACCCCACAGAAAACATAACAATAATTAGTTCTCCTCCTTTTCTTGTGTTAACTGTCTTGAGAACTTTTTTTTCTTTTTGCTGAGAAGTGGTATATAAATAGCTTTAATATTATTATTATTAATAATAATGATCACACACTCACTGAGAACTGGTGGTTCGCGGCAACTGTACTTGCTGTGTGTCATGGGAAGCTACCCTTTGAAAAAGAAATAGACATTTCAAGATCCCCCTGTGGAAGTTTAGTTTTGGCCTGAATTGAAATCTGAGCCTGGGTCTTCAATTTATTTCTCCAAAATTCTTGCATCAAAATTCATGCACTAGCCTTAGCATCTCAAGGAGGAAATAGCTGGGCCGAAAAAGGTGAGGAACAGGGCAGCCAACATGAGCAAGAGGTTGAGGCTCTTCGAATATGCCCATCCATTCAAGCACTGACCGGGTCCACAGACCTCCTTAGCTTTATCACTGCAGTAACATCAGGTGCTTCGTCTTGGGCAGCCACTGGGTGAAGAGCATGACTTCACTGTTTGAACTCTTGGCTGAAGCTGCTCTTAATTGAAGGTGCTCTTAGTTGACGGAAGGTGCATTTCCCAACTTGTGCTAACCATATATGAATGATATCGTCATTTCATGTACATATCAATTAGCTCCGTGGCTAATGTTACCATTGTCATAGTCATACTCCTACCAAGCTGCTGGCAGGAATTAATCCACAAATGATCTTCTTAGGCAGGCAATGATACATCATTGGAGGTCAACATTATCCAGTGCTATTTAATTTAAATTAACTCCTCTCAGTAGTCCTTTGCTCTATAAATGTGGATAACAACAACAACAATAATAAATAGTGACTGACATGATGTGCTGTTGAAACGGGACCAGAAGACATCAACAGTGCTGCTGCTGTGTACACGGATACCGGGGCTGAGCTGTCCAAACCAGCAATTGCGCCTGCTGGTCCTGGGTAGTCTCTCCCATAATTTGCTACTGTGGAAGGAACCGCGGGGTTGCAGTTTGCGTAATCACCAGTTGGGACAGCAAAGTAGGGTTGCCAAATTCTGGCTTTCCAAACCCGGCTGTCTAATTTGCATATTATGTAAATTGGCTTGAAAATAATTTTTGAGCAGAATAGTGACTGCACATTTTGCTCCATAACTTTGCTTCTACAAGGGTTAGAGCCTAGCTTAAAAAGAAAAGAAAAGAAAAGATAACTGAAATCCGAGCAAATCTGGGTGGGCTAAGCAATCTGGGTGAGAAGCTTAAGATCTGGGTGAAACACGAAATTCCGGAGGGCATGGCAACTCTACAGCAGAGCTCTTGTTTCCATGAAGGCTCTAGAATAACTAGTAAATAAGAAAATAAAATGGCTAAAATGGCTCCCTGTCCCCAAAGGGCTCACAATCTAAAAAAGAAACAGAAGATAGACACTAGCAACAGCCACTGGAGGGGTGCTGTGCTGGGGATGTTTACCATATTAATGAATATTTACCTTATTAATGAAGCTGGATATGCCTGTTGTTGTGAGAAGAAGCACATCCGTCTATAACTTTCTTCAAATCAAGAGGCTTTGCCAGTTTTTTCAATATGCATGATAATCAAATTCCATAACTGGCCATTTGTCGTGAGGTTCAGAAAGTGGGCCAGATTCCTCTTAGAAAATGTTGTCTTCTTGGATTAGGCCAAACCTTCCAGTCTGCTTTGCAGGCCAGTTTCTCTTCCTGTCCAAGACCAGGTGGCATGAAAGACTGGGGCAGGGAGAAAAGTCAGGACCAGGGCAGCTGAAATCTACAGGGGAAATGAACCTGCACTCTCCTGTACACATGGCCTCACCCAGTAGGGATGCGTGAGCCAGCTTGAATTCGAGCTGTGTCACACTCGAACTGGTTTGGTTTGAGCGGCTTGGCCTCGAACCAAACTGGGTCCGTCTGGGTTTGGGTACAAACCGATTGGGCCAGTTCGGGCCCAGTTCGGAGCCCTACCAGCAAAGAGGAATCCAGTGAGGATTGTTACGGTCCAGGCCTGATTCATATACTAAATATGCTCAATAGCTAGCATACCAAATTAGGCCTGGCTCATAGTGTCACCAAGTGACCAAGTTCTTTTATATGGTGACCATGTAGGATCTGGGCACATGGAAGAAAGGAGATCAAACCAATCCTCAAAGATTCAATGGGCTTTATTGAGTATAAAAGAATAACACAAAGTATAGCAGAAAGCAGAACACTCTATCAATATATTACTAACAGCATTTAAACAGAACATCCTAGCCAGCACCAGTATTCAACCAGTGTTCCTAACTACATATGTGTGTGCATTAAATCTTCCTAAAGCCTAATATACAGGCAGAAAAGAGGGGGGGAAGGAAGGCTGAGGGCTGGCATGGTTTGGGGGAGATCAGGGATTAGTATAGGGATGAGGGGAAGGGAGCAGAAGAAGGGGAAGGGATGAAGGGATTCCAGGCTTGTAAGGGCAGCATATTTACCAGGATCAGAGACTTGAGAGTGGAGATCTTTCCAGCTGAAGGAGCGAGGCCTTTGGCAGGAGACAGGAACGTTTGCAGTTGCTCAGATCACGGCTGAAAGCCAGAGCACCATGGCTGGGGAAGTCTTGACTTCTCACTGTGCAGTAGAAGTCACAGACAGCTCCTGTCCATGGACAGAGTTCCTGCCTCTAGCCCCGCGGCTTAGCAGCAAACTCTGGCATTGTTTGCGAGCATATCTTGCTGTAGGCACAAGACTGCTAACTCTCTGTCCAGTAGCCTCATTCTTTATAGTGTATTTTCCTTTGATCTCTCTCTCATAGAGTCTATTCAAGTCTCATCTTTTCCTGGGTCCCAAAAGGTGACAACTTGCTGCTACCTTCTGGATAATGTCCTTTTAATTATTCAGGACATTGGCCAGTCCAGAGAGATCTCAATCTCATCTTCTGTAAACTGTGCGCTTAGGAAGGGAGGGAACATTGCCCAAAGCAAATCTGCATCTCAGAGCTACAAATTGCATCTTCCGATTTGCCCCAAAAGGTGTTAAAAGTCAGGAGTTAGTGAGAGAATTAGTTCTATTTGTGTGAGACAGCAATTACATTATTTACCTCTATCTAGTGTGTAATTATAAAGTAACATAAAAAAGGGGTACATGTGTGAGACAAGTTCAATACATTTGGCTAGGGCAGAAGCATCCTGTCAGTGAGGTAAGAATTATGGTCTATAGGAGTTTTCTTTGTATGCATCTACCTATGTTAAATCTCTATAGAGAGCAATTGAGTTTAATCGTTGACAAGGATTAACGCTGACTTTTTGCAACAGGAGAGGGGAGATCAGCCCCTGGCCTTTTCCACAGACATTATCTGGTAGTGAGTCACATTTTAGCATTTGGATATAGCATTCAGCATTCAGGCCTGGATTTTGTACTCCCTTGAGTAGCCATTTCACAATACAATGCTGGATTGCCTCCTCCTTCACAGAGCAGTTGACCTGGGTGTCAGTTCACCTCAGGTTCAGGCATTTAATTGAACTCTTAATATAAGATGAAATCAATGAACTCAGACATAGGCCTATATTCCACATACTTCTGGGCTGGTACCTCTGGTTCTGATATGTTGTGGTGTCCATAACAGGATCCCCCTTGGGCAGCGAGAGGACTTTGTAAATGGTTTAAAATCCCAATTAAAATCATCCGAAAGTACTCACTATAGCCACCACCAGCTTCAGTGGCCACGGAGGGTGGCAGCTCCCCCGACCCCCACTGGCCTCCTCCCCAGTGTCTAAGGCTGGCTCTGGCCCAGTTTGGGCCCATTTCAGGTCTTTGCACACATATGGAGGTCATCTTTGACCTCTGCGCATGCACACTGGTATTTTGCCCCCGCCCCAGCTGCCGCCACAGCCACTGACTATAGGGAGTACTTTCAGCTGATTTTAATTGAGTTTTTAAAAATCATTTAAGAAGCCCCCTGCTCCTACTGCTCCTTTACTGGTAAAAGGGAATCCTCGCCAGATTCCCCTTTGCTGGTAGGACTCTGAACCAGGCCTAAATTCAAAATGAATTAAAAATGACCCAGTTTTGAATTCAAAATGACCCAGTTTTGAATTCAAAATGAACCTGTTTTGAATTCAAAACAAACCAGGTCCTGTTTTGGTGGGGGGCAAAACCCAAGCAGTCTGGCCCAGTTCAAATCCAGTTTGGATTCTAACTGAGCTGGGGAAAAACCTGTTTTGTGCACATCCCTATTACACAGCCCAGTTCTTGGCCAGGAAGGAAGTGAAAATATTAGCCTGGTTTCTGGGAGGCTGGAGGAGTCTCCCACTTACCTTGTTGTACTGTCTTCTACTACTTGTTTTGAAGCAGAAGAGTGAGTAAATGAAACTTATTTAAACAATGGAGGCCTTTAAAAATACTTACAGGTAGCCCTTGTTATTTCATTGTTGCCAACATGAATACAGAAACCGTGAATGACAAAACCTCACTCCATGGGAATCTAGGGTGTTAGGTTCCTACACACACATACACAAAGTTAAAGACTGAGTGGGGGGAGCATAAGTAAGAGAAATAATCTACCTTGCCCTCCACATCTCCAGCAATGCCCACCCCCCACCCCCAGAATTCCTCCAATTTAAAAGAGTCATAAAATGACTCTGCACTGTAAAATAGTGGCTGGAAATTGCATTGGAAGTCATTTCTGGGTCATGATTTCCGGCCACTCAGAACCACAAATAGGAAAAATGTAGCCTATTTTTACAGCACGGATAAAGAAATCAGGTCTTTAAGACCCATCCATCGATACGCGAAACCACGGTTGTTGAAACTGCAGATGAGGGCCACCTGTAATTCAAGCTGTATTGTCAGACACTTTACTGCAAAGTTCCAGACTGCAGAATGGAGGAATGGCAGAGCCGCCATTGAGCAGACAGGTTCAAAAAACTTGGGCCGCCGCCAATCAGGAGCCACGCCTGGTGCCCCAGGGAGAGCATTCCTGGTCGTGCTGTGAATACGGTGCAGTCTGGAATATTCTCCCAAGTAGCGTCTGACTTCAGACACAGTAGGATCTGATGTCAGATGCAGGGAGTGTGGCGGGGCGGGTGGGGGGGGTGCCAGGAGGAACATGGGCCGCCGGCTGGCTTCCTCTGCCAGTAAAATGGGGAGTGGGAAATATTTTGAGGGGAGTGCCTGCTACCCATTTGAGTCACCCATCACTTCCCACCTGGCGAACTCCCGTGAAAGCTGCCATGCATGGAATTAGCGATGAGTACGTTTAAGAGAATTATATATAGAGAGATAATAATAACTAGCTGGGCCGAGTGCAGAGCATCTGCGCCTCTGGCCAGCCCACTCACTGCTGCTGCTTCCCTGTGCCCCCCGACATGCCTGGCTTTCTGGTCGCTTTCCCCCGAGGCCCACTTCTCCCCCGCCCATGCTTTCTGGCAGGCAGGCCAGCCGGTCCGCTTCTTCTCACCCCCCATCCTGCCCGCTTCTCACCCCCATCCCGTGGTCTCTAGCTGGTGGGCCTGCCACCACCTCCCGCCCACTCCCAGTAGTGGCCACCTCCTCCCGCCAGCCAGGCCGGCCAGCCCCCGCCTCCTGCTCCCATTGGCTGGGCCAGCCCACCACTGCCTCCTACTCCCATTGGCCGGGCCAGGTCAGCCCGCCTCCTCCTCCTGACTGCCGGGCCACCCGCCACCTCCTGCCCACAACCGCCTCCTCCGGCCGACCGGCTGCCACCGCCATTGCCTCCCTGTCTCTGTCGCTATCCCCCAGGTAGCTGCTTGCTAACTCTTGCGAGAGCTGCCACGCATGGGATTAGCAACGGGTATGTTTAGGAGAATTATATATATACAGATAATAATAATGGCTGGCATCAAAACCGAATTACTTCTGAGTAGCTCCTATTGAAATTAAGTAGTCATTTGGAATATCTCCTGAGTAGTACTAACTTAGTCTGGATGTCAAATGATAATAATAATGGCTGACAAGATGAGGAAAATGGCTCAAAGTAATCCCACTCAAATTAAAAAGGAGAAGTTAGACGATCATTGGTCCTTTTAATTTCAATGGGACTACATTGAGACATTTTCCTCATCATGTCAGCTAACAACAAGAAGTTCTCAAAACAATTTACATACAAAAAATAAGTAAATAATAAATTAGATGGTTCCCTGTCCCAAAAGGACTCACAATCTAAAAGGAAACATAAGGTAGACACCAGTAAGAGCCACTGGTGTGATGCTGTACTGGGGTGACTTTGGCCAGTTGCTCTACCCTGCTAAATATGAGAGAATCACCACTTTAAAGGTGCCTCTTTGCTCAGTTAGTATGCGGGGTGCAATTTGAAGCACAGGATATGGCTCAGGACTTTCCTGCCACTTCTCTGCTCCAAACGGGCCGCTCCAAAAGTAGCTTTCTCTTTTAAAAAAAAATGGCGCTGGACTCTCTTACATGCATTTACAGAGAGAGTGAAATGACTGAAATTTAAGGCTGGTTGCCAGAGAGGAAGTTCTATTTTTGGCTTACTTTTTCTTGAAGTCCATACATTTCTACTGTGTTTCTTATCTGAGTCATAAACTGGAATCCTTTACACAGAAACCATCAATTCCAAAAGCAGTTTTCAGTGGCGAGAATGATAAAGAGGGTGACCAGATTCAAAGAACAGCTTTGAGGCCTCTTGTGCTTTTAAGAGCAGTGCAGAAGTGGAATTCTTGGTAAGGCAGTGTGTCATGTGACAAGAGCCCCTGGCCTTGTTTAAGTGGATTGACGTGTGTTTATTGTACTTTTTACTGATATTCTTACACATATTTTCGTAGGCGGCTTATTATGCCATTTTTCACGCATTTACTAGTACGTACAGATGAATTTTATGTTTCCTTCCTTTTATGGGATAACTAGATAGACATTACTTATAATGTTGCTAAATTCTGTGTGTTTGTGAATAAAGTCTGCCAAGAGATAATAACGGGTTATCATCTACAGTGTATAACTGTTCAAGGAACAGAGGTCATTCACACAATCAAAAACTGTGTCCTACCCAGGTTTGGGAGCTGTGTTTGCTCCCAATTTTTGTTTGTGTAGATGCAAAATAGGAGGAAAACCTGGGTAGAAGTGGTCGTGTGGAAGCAAGGGAGGAGGAAAAGCTAACCAGGTTAGCCTCCCACTGCAAATTAAGCATCATTTTTTTAACACGTCGGTTCTTGAGGGCACAAACCACACCATCCAGGACAGACTAAAGAGGATTTGGGGGCCCTCAGGGTGTGTGGAAGCCCTCGACTTCGGCCCCAAAGTCCAGGGGTAAGAGCACCTCTAGATCCAGGACAAACAAAAGAACAGAACATATAGTTAGACTATGGAATTCACTGCCACCAGGTGCCACCTATCTAGACAGTTTTTAAAGGAGATTAAACAAAGTCATGGAGCATAGGGCTATCAACAGCTACTAGCCTGGGTGGCAATATACTTCCACCAGGATTAGAGGTGGCCTCACCTGAAGACCAGGAGCTAAGGAGCAGCAAGGGGGCAGGTTTCCCCTCTTTTCCCAAGTTGTGGACTTCCCAGGTGTCACACCTGATTGGCCTGTGTGAGGCAAAATGCTGGACTGGATGAGCCTTGGTCTGATCCAGCAGGGCTTTTCTTATGTGCTTATGTAATAATGTATGCAAGCAGGAAACATACAGGGCATCTGGAGTGCATGTTACTTCCCATGCCAGTGGAGATTTAGAGGATGTAGCCAAGTGATTCAGGAGATCCAACCATGTGGTTGCCACTTGCATAACCTGAGGTATCCTACTGTAAAAGACCACATCAAAGGGGAGTTTCTGGTGGCAACCACACTACCATTGTAATATATTACCAACTCAGTTCATGCAAGCATGTTCATCACTGAGTGACTACAACATCAAGTGATGCCATGAACCCATAAAATTTCCATAGTCAAACATGACTGAGATCAACTCAATGGGAGCTGCTCAGACATATAGCTATGAGTCATCAGGAGACAAATCATGGCGTTATGAGATGCTCAGCCACTGGCATGGATTGGCATGGATCTGTATTGGCTCTGTGTTGCCCTTCAACCCAGATTACTCAAGCCCTGCAATGTAATTCTTTATTCCTTCTGCACTTGCTTTGATGAGGGATATAGTCACTGTTAGTGATGACATTTGGAATGTCATTTTTGGTAGAGCAACCAGTAAAATGAACGAGGAACAGGTTAGTGTAGAACTAAATTCTAGACTAACCTGGACCTCTAGACTAACCTAGAACTAAACTCTAGGCTAACTCAGGTTCTAGGCTACCCTAGAACTCTGTGATTGTTTCTACTTTATCAGCTGCCATGGACCTTCTGTGTCAAAATAATAATTTAATAATAATAATTAATAATAAATAAATAAATAAAAATCAGAAATAAATAGAAATAAATTAAAAAATAGAATCCTAGAGGGATACTTCATATATATAAGGCCATGTACTTGAAGGACCACCTCCCTCCCCTTCAATTCTGCCCAATCACCCAGCTCTTTGGTGGAGGCCCTGCTCCAGGACCCACTACCAGCAGGTATTTAATTGGTGGGTCTGCCAGACAGGGCCTTCTCCATCACAGCACCCAGGTTGTAGAAAGCCCTGCCCTGGGAGAACCAATTGGCTCCACCACTGCTGGCTTTCAAATGCCTTCTGAAAACAGTTCTATTTTCTCCATCTTTGTGATCTGCTGACCTGCATCTTGTTCCCCTTTCCTGATGGGGTTTCTAGCTCTGCTGTTTTCTGTTTATTTTTATTTATAGTGTTCCTTTTTTGTATTGCTGTTAGCTGCTTTGGAGGCCCCATGCACGAGACAGAAAGTACAGGTTGTAATGATATGCTTACAATAAAATGTAAAAAACAACAGCTCAAATATCACACATTTATTTTTATTATTTTATTTTATTGATATACCGCCTGACTCCAGAGGCTCCAGGTGGTTCACAAAAACAAAGACAAAGAAGACCAGCTTCTAAAACAAGAATTAAAACAACAAAAATGATAGCACTCCTATAGCAATAAAACCTATCATCCAAATCAAAATCAATCAATTAACCAATCAAGATATTGTTTTCCAGTGTATTCCCATATTAGAAAATGCAAGTTCCAAGGTGACTTTTTCGGATGAACCATAGCCTTTGTGTACTATATTGTAAGCTAACTCACTCTTCCAACGTGTATTTATTTTATTTATTAAGAGATATAATATACCACCCAATCCACAGACTCACTCAGGTACAAACAAGAATAGCATCTGAGATTTAAGGGGGGGGGGGCAATAAATAAACCAAAAATAAAAAATAAAATTAAAGGGCAAACGCCTGGTGGGAAAGAAATGTCTTCAATAAGGTTTTGAAGGCTGAAAGGGAAGAGGCAGGCAGAAGGGGGCGGGGGAGAGAATTCAAGAAATTGCAGCTAGTGCAAAATGCGGCAGCTAGGGTTTTATCTGGAGCTGCCCGATGGGAGCACATCACACCCATTTTGAAAGAGCTGCGCTGGCTACCAGTTTGTTTCCGGGTCCAATTCAAGGAGCTGGTTTTGACCTTTAAAGCCCTTAATGGTTTGGGCCCGGGATACCTGAGGGACCACCTGCTCCCAAGGGTTGCTGCCCGCTTGACGAGGTCATCTGAGGGGGCTCTGCTCCGGGTGCCGACAATGAGGGAGGCTCGGTTGTCGTGCATGCAGGACAGGGCCTTCTCTGTTGCTGCCCCCAGACTCTGGAATGCTCTCCCGGTGGCTCTTCGCTTCTCAGTCTCCATCACAGCTTTTAGAAAACATGTTAGCAATAGCAATAGCACTTACATTTATATACCGCTTTATAGCCGGAGCTCTCTAAGCGGTTTACAATGATTTAGCATATTGCCCCCAACATTCTGGGTACTCATGGCTTTTTACCCAGGCTTTTATTTTATTGTCTCTGCTGCTGCTCTTTGTACTCTGTATTGCTTTTATGCTTGTGTTTTTAAATTCTTAATCAGATTTGTTTTATATTTTTAGCTTAATATTTTAATTGTGTCTTTTTTACAATCTTGTTTTCAAATTTTGCTGTAAACCACCTTGGGATTGTTTTAATGAAAGGCGGTATATAAATTTAACAATAAATAAATAAATAAATTCCAAAGTGAAGGGGCAGCAACAGAGAAAGCCCTTCCACGGGCCCTGGTACTATGGACCTCTCTGAGACCAGAGACCGAAAGAAGGGCAACCTGAGACGATCTCACAGGATGGGACAGGACTGGGTGGGAGAGGTCAGTCACAAAAAGGTCACCAAGATTGATATGCCTTTTTGTGGTGATACATATTTAAATGTGATGATTATTTATTATTTATTTATTACATTTCTATACATTTCTGATTAATCACTCAGTCTGCTAAAAGTCAAAGTTATTTGCTTTTTACTGGCCAGACCAATAAAATATAGTTGGCAATGACATATAATGTAAACTGCCCTGAGCCTTTTGGAAGGGCGGTATAAAAGTTTTAATAATAAATAATAAAAAATATAGGTGAGATTGGCTCTGAGGGTGGTCGGATTATCCCTTGATGAGTGTCTGCCATATCATGTGCTGGCCTGCATGTGTGAATAGGAAAACTTCAAGCATTGCCTCAAGTGCCACTTTTTGACAGAAGTCCTTTTTCACTTTCAGCTAAGGGTCCAGTAATCAAGCGGAGAAATCAAGTTCAGAGATCATGCTTGTGCGAACCAAACCTGGTTATATTGGGCTCATCAAAATGTCACAAAGGCAGCGGTCGTGTGGATGATGCCATCTTCTCCTTGTGCATTCCCCATTTGCCCTTGGATTATATTGCTTTGCTGCATCTTTTCCTCGCCACTTGCCTGAGATCCAAATTTGCTCAGGGCTGACGACGGATGTCCTGGTGCAATGATGCCAAGATCGTCAATACGCAATTCCGCACCGGCGATCTCCCAAGGGCTCCCTTTGACCCACTGGCCAGAGAAGGGCACCTCCCTGCACCGATCCCACATCTTGCCTAAAGCAATTTCTCCTTGAGTGGCTGGTGCGTGACAAACCTCCGGGGCGTCCGATCTCGCTGAGTCACCGGGAGAAGCGTCTCCTGCTGGTGGGGATCCCGGCCGCAATGCGGTCCTCCCCGCCCACCTGGCGGCTGACACCACCACAGCCGTGGCCGGGAGCCAAATTCAGCCAGCGAGCCGGGCGATCCAGTGACGTAGGCGGCCCGAGCACTGCGCCTCCCTCCCCTCCCCCTCCCCGGCCCCGATGGCCCTGAGCGCGTGCAGAGCGCCGATCGTCGCGCTTGCGGCGTGTGTCAGGCCGCCCCTTCACGTGTCGCTCTCTCACAAGGCGCGGCTGCGTGCGGTAGGGCGGCTGCTGCTGCTGCTGCGCGCCTGGATTGCGGCAGCGACGAGTGGGACTCACCTTTCGCGCCCCTGCTAAAAGGCTGCGCCGCGCAGCCCGGACAGCAGCCTTCGCCTGTCGTCGCGTCGGACAAGTTCTCTCCCGCCGTCGTCCCTGCTTGGTGCAGCCTCCGCGCTCTAGTCTGGGGAAGCAGCAAAGCCAGAAGCTCCCATCCCTGCAAGGAAGAAGGAAGGCGTCGTCGCCTCGTTGCCCAAAGATGCGGATCCTCTTCGCCTTGTGCTTGATCGCCGGGGCCTTCTCTGGCTTGGCCCGGGGGAGGGTGGTCGGCGAGGAAGAAGACGGCTTCGCGGAGTGCGGGGCCTTTTTCTACCAGGGGGCGCCCCCCGAGGGGCTCGCCGGCCCCGCTCCGCACGTGAAGATCTGCCAGAAGTACAACCGCGAGCCGCGCTTCGCCACCCTCTACAGCACGCAGGACAAAATCCCCCTCTACTCGGCGTTTCGGTATACGGAGGAGGAGGCTGCTCCAAGCGGGGAGGAGAAGTGGCTGGTGGAGCCGCAGGTGAGAAGAGGGAGACCGGGGGGAAGGGGGTCGGCCAGAGGGGCCGAAGGGCGGAGGCTGCGGGGCGGGCTGCGTAAAACAGCAGGGGACTTGCTGGGGAGTGGTGGTGGGGTGTGTGTGTGTGTGTGTGTTTAAGGCAGTGCTTCTTGAAGTTGGGTCTCCAGATGACGCTTTGCATGACTTTTTTAAGGGACCAATTCGTGACGCAGTGGCAGAGCACCAGGCCAGAAGCCCACACATTTCCATTTCCAACTAAGTCAGCCCTGCATATTTTACAAGAGAGGTTACTTGGTTTTATTTTTAAATATTTGCACCATGCTGTTGGTGTGCAGCAGGGGTTCTCAGCCCTGGGATCCCAGATGTTGTCGGACTACAGCTCCATGTGTAGCCGGTGCGACCGGGGGTGATGGGAGTTGTAGTCCAGTTAAATCTGGGACCCAAGGTTGGAAACCATCATCGTTGGTTATGTGGTTCCGCACCCATTTTCCAGATGTGTATCTTATCTTGCAGGTTGTGGTAGCATTCCCTATTCCACTTGCAAGAATGCAGGTTGGGTTGAACTGAAATGCTGTCCAAGCCACTCAAGCAGCTTCATCACTGATTGAGTTATGATTAGAACCCAGGCCTCCATGCACTATCCATGCAGGGTACCTTATGGTCTCTGAAATCGGCCTCCCACTTTTTACAGCAATTGCGCCTTTTGCCATGGGTACACCTGGGTCGCACTCAGCCAGGGTGTTCCATGCATGTACCGTATTTTATGGACTATAAGACTCACTTTTTTCCTCAAAAAATATCCGCCAAAATTCAGGAGCGTCTTATATGTTTTAACAGTTTAATATGTTAAAACTATGAAAAACTGGATTAAAATTAAGGTGCGTCTTATAGTGCGTAGCGTCTTATAGTCCGTAAAATACGGTATATTATGCACACAGATGTTTAGGAATGTGTGGCTGCCATTTGTGTTTTATGTGTCTGGCATGGGAAACACTAGTGTCAAGATGGTGCACCGGTGGCACTTTTCCCAGTGGCAAAGTATAATATTGCACTGGAGGCATTAGAGACTTCTTTATTGTCTTGTTATTAGATGTACACTTAAAAAGATAGAATCAAAGAATGTTAGACTTGGAAGGGGCCTTGGAGGTCTTTTAGTCAAACTCTCTGCTCAGTCATGGAAACTGCTAGAGCATCCTTGATGGGTATCTGAGGTGTCTACATTTTATTATTATTATTACTATTATTACTATTACTATTATTACATTTACTGTATATCCAGCTCTTCCTCCAAGGAGCTCAGAGTGGTGTACTACATACTTGAGTTTCTCCTCACAACAACCCTGTGAAGTAGGTTAGGCTGAGAGAGAAGTGACTGGCCCAGAGTCACCAAGCTAGTATCATGGCTGAATGAGGATTTGAACTTGGGTCTCTCTGGTCCTAGTCCAGCACTCTAACCACTACACCACGCTGGCTTTAAAAGGGAAGAACAAGATATCAGGGCTGCAATCCTAAAAGCATGTAATAGAGCAGGGTTTCTTAACCTTTGGCCCCCAGATGTCTATGGACTAAAACTCCCATCACCCCAGCCATGTCCATTGTGGCTGGGGATGATGAGAGTTGTAGTCCATCAACATCTGGGGGCCAAAAGTTAAGAAACCCTGTAATAGAGAATAAGCCCAAATGGACTCTGAGATGTTCTAATACGTTGATATACACAGGATTGCTTTGCAGCCCTAATTTACTGCACAGTGGTTGCTTGGGAGGATAAATCAAGCAGATTTTAAGGAAATACGAGGAATCATCATCCCACAGTTTTAAGAATGACCAGGGCAACGGGAGAACATCATTAACTTCTTGGATGAATGATGGCAGTGTTTGTGCCCCCAAATTCTGCCCCGTAGAAAAGGCCGGAAGTCACCTTTGCCAGGAATGTTTTGAGCACTGGCTCAACTAATTGTCCACCTCTGCCAAAATATAATTAACTTCATCCGCCTCTTTTCGGTGTGACATCACTCTGGACCTACTTGGAAGTCGCAAAAAAAGAAGGAGGACTAAAAGTGGAGTGGGAGTACGGGTGGCCTCACAGGTGGCCCAGGATATTGTGGCACCTGAAGTGAGGTGCCAAACACTGCCTTGTCTCACGCCCTTGGTGGGAGCCAGCCCCCTTTTGAAAGCAGGGGGGGCAGAGAGGAGGGATGGTTGCCAGCAGCCTCCTTTTCTGTCCTCATGCTTCTTGCAAGCTTTGCCCAGAGTGTGAGGGGAGGAGCTCCATGCAAAGCTTGAAAAGATCTGATTGGTCCCGAAGAGCTCCGACAATGGCTGCAGTGGGGGAATCTCGCTGCTTGTGTTGGCGCCCCAAAATCCTTGAGGGTTTTTGAGGCTGCTTGAGGGCAACCACCTCACCTTGCCTCATGAAAAGCCCATCCCCGGGTGGCCTCTGCTCATGCCTTGAAAAGCAGCTGCTTCACGGTTCCAAAAACACCTATTAGTTTGTCTGGGTGACTGATCCAATTCTAACCTTGGGGTAAGCTGATTTCTTGTTTATGAGTAGAGTTTCAGCTCAAGGGCATGTTGTCAGGTGTTTCTGGTTTTTTTCTGTGGACCAAGCTGAAGAAGCTAGGTTTCTCCTTCCCAAGACATAGTCCCAAACGGCACCACTGGAAGGTATACATAAAAACCAGTGAAATCTACAAGTGTTTAAGCTTGTTGAAGCCAGCCTGCTTGAGTCATGGAGCTACTGGGTTTGAGCCTTTCCCATGAACAAATATAGGGGCATAGGAGGCTTCCGGGTGTTGGATCAGGCCATCTGGCTCAATATTGCCTGTGCTGGCTGGCTGGTGGTGGCTCCCTGGGTATGAGATAGTTTCCCAGCCTTACCTAGAGGTGCCAGAGACCGAACCTGAACCTTCTGCAGGCAGGGCATTTCCTCAGCCACTAGGTTTGACCCAACCGTGTTTTGGCACAGCAGAGATGACACATGGGCCTAGTTCTTAAAGCAGAGTGTGCTGTCAAGTCGATTTCGACTCCTGGCACCCACAGAGCCCTGCGGTTGTCTTTGGTAGAATACAGGAGGGGTTTACCATTGCCTCCTCCCACGCAGTATGAGATGATGCCTTTCAGCGTCTTCCTATATCACTGCTGCCCAATATAGTAGCAGTGGGGATTTGAACCGGAAACCATCTGCTTGTTAGTCAAGCATTTCCCCGCTGCGCCACTTAAGGTGACGGGCCTAGTTTTTACTGAGGGAATAAACCGGTTTCTGGGCTATACCACTGCAGGTGGCAGGTCATATGATTCAAAGCTCCTCCATGTTAAAAGGAAATCTCTGCCGATAGAAAACTGGGCGTCATGGACAAAGGCTCCACTCTAGCCTTTTCCCCGATAACACTAGTTTTCTAAATGTACCCATCTTTAAAAAAACAACAAAACAACGAAAAACACAGCTACACAAAAGCTAAGCAGAAAAGTAATATCAACAAGTGAGGTCATTTCCTCCTCATTGCACTTCTTGTGCAAGGGGGAAAGACGTCCCCTTGCTAAATTTCTTCCTTTGATAAAGTATCTAAAGGTGTGGGAGGCAAGTCAGAAGAAACACTGGCAACCCTGTGCAGCAGGGGACATCCCTGTCCCTTCGACTTCTACAAGCTGCAGAGGTTTGTGGCATGCCTGGGCAGGAGCAGAAGAAAGGCCCATGGGGTGGCTTTGAGCCAGGCATACATTCCTGCCTGGCACTCCAGAGAGGCACAGCGGCCTACTACTCCCTGGCTTGGCAGAGGAGAGACAAAACCACACAAGATCCTGGCGGGGTGGGGCTACGCCGCTGCATGAACTAGAGCCCTGCGATCACCGAGTCGGAGGGGCTCGCTAGTAGGGATGTGTATGGACCCAAGGCTCATACGCAGGTTCGGTGCCTCAGGGAGGGGAGGGAGCGAGTGGCAGCTTTAAAATAAAAGCAGGGCGAGAACAGACCCTTTCCTGCTCGCCACCGCCACCACATGCCTCTTGGTGCTGCTGTAGCGCTTGTTCTGCTTAGCGCTTGTTCTGCTGTGGCGGTGCATGGGTACTTGGGACAAGCGCTGCCGCAGCAGGAAGCAGCATGCGGTGGCAGGGGGGAAAGCACCCGCTCGCCGCTCCCCTCCCCGCGCCGCTGAACCAGTTCGGAACTTGTCTAAAACGGTTCAGCGCCAGACCTGTGCATGAGCCCCGGTCCGTACACGTCCCTACTTGCTGACTTCCTGGGTCATCCAGTCCCACCCCCTGCTTCGTTCAGGAAAGCCAGAGCCAGACCATCCCCGACGGAGGACTGTCCATATTCTGCTTGGACTCCCGCAAGGAAGAGCCCACCAAGAGAGAGGGAGCACTGGCAATTTATTCCATTGACAAACCACTCTTATTGTTAAGAAATGCCTCCTAATGTTCAACCCAAATCTGCCCTCCTGTAACTTGAGCCCATTCGATCTAGCCCTCCAGAGAACAAGTCTTTGCCCTTTTCTGTGCGACCTTCAGGGACTTGAAAGCGCTATCATGTCGCTTCTCTGTCTTCTCTTCTCCAGACTATACATGCCCAGTTCCTTCAACCTCTCCCCATAGGGCTTGTTTTCCAGATCCCTGACCGTCGTTGCTGCCTTTCTCTGTACCTTTCCCTATTTGTCCACATCTTTCTTAAAGTCCAGCACCCAACACTAGACAGATATCCAGACCAATGCTGCGTGTGCTGAAAGATGTTTTGCATGTAAAGCGCCGAAGGGGCATTTTTGCCGCTCTCACCTTTCTTTTGCAGCCCATTGTTCCTCCTGAAAGATGTCCATGAGACTTGTGGGGCCCTCAGGGACATATTTTCGGGAGGCACAGAGTGCTACAGGAGGGAATTGGCCGTTATCACTCTTCCCCTGTTGTTGGCTAGTACTATTGGGTTCCATTAACGCAGCCTAAAATCCCATTAGCCTTTTTTGCAGCTACAAAATTGGCGCTCTTACATACTTTGGACTTGCAGAGGAACCTAGGAAGCTGCCTTCTACCGAGTCAGACCCTTGGTCCATCTAGCTCAGTACTGGCAGCAGCTCTCCAAGGTTTCAGGCAGGAGTCTTCCCCAGCCCTACCTGGAGATGCTGCCAGGGATTGAACCTGGGACCTTCTGCATGCAGAGCAGATGTTCTGCCGCTGAGTTACAGACCCATCCCCTTGCTTTGCAGCACACTTGCTTTAAAAAACAGTTAGCCACCTCTATCCTAGGCCAGTGGTTTTCAGACTTCCTGCTTTGAGAAAATCCTTTCCTTTTGAAGGCAGGAAGCTGCCTTCTTCTGAGACAGATCATTGAGCCGGTCTTACCCGGTTTAGCAGGCCTGCTCAACGTAGCCCCCCCAGCTGTTTTTGGACTACAACTCCCATAATCCCCAACCTGCAGGCCAACTTCTTGCAGGCCAACATCTGCAGGAGGGCCAAAGTTGATCAGCCCTGCAGTATAGTTTATCCCAGGGGTGATCAGCCTGTGGCACTCCAGATGTTGCTGCCACAGCCTCAACAGAATTTAGCGGGGGATGATGGGAGTTGTAGTTCAGCAACATCTGGTGTGCCACAGGCTGATCACCCCTGGTTTCTTCTCTAGCAAGGTCTTTGGCAGAGGTTTTTCCTCAGCTCTGCCCTGCCTTTTAGCTGAAGATGCCAGGGATCGATTTTGGGACCTCTGCTTACAAAGCTGCTGCTTTGCCACGAAGCCACAGGGTCCTCCTTTCCTCGCCACATCTGCTTGTTTATTGCGTGATCCCTGCCATAGAACCCGCGTGTTGCATAGAGGAGTCTGGGCAATGTTCCAGCTTGCCTCCTTGGGTCACGTGGGGCAGTGGCCACAACTGTTGGGCCTCACTGTCGCTCCATGTTCACCAAGAGTCTGTGCCCAGCTGCATATCGCCGGGAAATAAACAGGGGAGGAGAAGCTGTCTTTCAGGGAAGCTTGTCCACATTACTGATCTTCCCTTGGTGCCAGCCTCTGCCCTGACCCCTGCGGTCCCAACACCCTTCTGCTCAAAACAAAAAGCGACTTGACTCTAAAACGAATCGGGAAGGAAGAGGGCGGAGGCGAACGCCAGCTATTCACACACAGACACAGCCCATTGTGGCTGTCCAGCTCCTCTTCAGCGGAGGGCCTGCAGACTCCTCAAGAGACGCTTTGTCAGGAGAGGCAATTGGGCAGAGTGGCAGTTCTGCAGTGATGAATTGGAGGCTGCCCTGAGACCAGCTGATGCTCCAAGTAAAAAAACAAAAACCTCTCTTGGCTGCACTGCACTTCCTGCGGGTGGCTGATGGGATGGGGCTTTAGCTCAGTGGCAGAGCATCTGCTTTGGATGCAAAAGGTCCCAGGTCCAACCCCCAACATCTCTAGGCAGGGCTGGGAAAGATGTAGGATAGGAAGCTGCCCTATACTGAGTCAGGCCATTGGTCCATCTAGCTCAGTACTGTTTACACAGACTGGCAGTGGCTTCTCCAAGTTTTCAGGCAGGAGTCTCTCTCAGCCCTATCTTGGAGATGCTGCCAGGGTGGGAACTTGGGACATTCTGCATGCAAGCCAAGCAGGCAGGTGCTCTTCCCAGAGCGGCCCCCATCCCCTAAGGGGAACATTTTACAGTGCTCATGTGCAGTCTTCCCTGCCTGAAACCTTGGAGAGCCGCTGCCAGTCAGTGTGGACAATCCTGAGCTAGATGGACCAACGGCCTGGCTCAGTGTAAAGCAGCTTCCTGTGTGGGAGGACTGCTTGTTGCTCTAATCTTCAGAACTGGAAAGGGAGGCATGAGCTAGCAGCAGCATTCGAAGGGAAATGTTACTTGGCGCTTTAATATTCCGGCCCAGATTCCTGTGGGACCTTGAAGAAACAAACTCCAGAGATACAGACAGACTTGATGGGTCAGCCAAATAGCCTCTCTGATGTCACTGCCAGCCTCACGTGTTGTGCTCCTCCTAGGGCTGCTGACAGTTGCTGTCTAGCCCTGGGACATGGGAGTGAGGCTGCAGAGGTGTGTTCCCCTGTATTGGTCTTTGGGGGTGTACCTGGGGAAGAGGAATGCACAGAGATCTGGGCCAGCAGGAGGAAAAGGGATGTCCAGCAAGGCTGCCGGATAAACATTTTGGAAGTAGAAGGGTTTCTGGAGCTGGGTGCAGCTAAGATTCTGGATTGGGAGGGCACGTTGGAGGAGGAGGAGAGAGACATTTTTGTAACACATGTTCGGTGTACAGACTGCTTTGTAATATCTTATTCTGCATTTAAATGAAGAGATAAAGTGAACTGTTAGAAGCTGCCTGGGAAACTTTATAGCAGAGGGCTGGGTTCAAACTTAACATGCTCTCCACATGATGACTGCATAATCATGTGAGAACTTGCCTGTGTGAATGGGCCATCACACACCTAAAAGCCACAGCTTTCATCTCACCTCAGATACAATGCTGCTCAAGCCATATGCAGAGAATGAAGTTATTCATAGAATCAAAAACTGTGTTCTACCTGGGTTTGGGAGCTGTGTGTGATCTCAGTTGTTGGTTGTGTGGAAGCAAGCTAAGAGGGAAATGTGGGTAGAAGTGATTGTGTGGAAGCGAGGTTGGAGGAAAAGCTACCCAGGTTTCCCTCCTTCCTTGCTTCCACATAATCACTTGTACCCAGGTTTCCTTCCTACCTTACTTCCATACAACCGACAGTTGGGAGCACACACAGCTCCCAAACCTGGGTAGAATGTAATTTTTTAAAAAAATGTGTGAATGACCTCAGCATGTTGTGACTGCGTTCTGGTGTCTGTACACAGGTACATGTTTTTGTGTGAATGACTGTATTTGTGTTCATGTTAAAAGTGAATTTGGATACAGGCCCCTCAAGTGCATGGTAGAGGTGGAAAGTGACTCTGTCAGCTATGACCCCAGCATATATTTAAAAACTTGTCTCTGGGGGAGGAGAGGGGTGTCTTACTTTGTGAACCAGAAGCGAGTGTATGAAGTGGGTGGGTTCGTGATGTGTGCCCAGTGTGGCATTGCGGAGATGGCGACAAGGCAGGGGTTCAAATTGCCAAAGGCCAGTCTGGCTGGGGATGATGGGAGCTGTAGTCCTGCAACATCTGGGGACTCAAAGTTGAGAACTCTTGCCATAATGGGAAAGTGCCTTCAAGGACCTTCTGCATGGGACTATCCAAATCCGGAGCATAGGCTCCACAGTGCGGCCCCTCCTGCAGATGTTGGACTAAAAAACCCATCATCCCTCACTGTTGGTCACTGTGGTTGGGAATTATGGGATTTGTAGTCCAAGAACATCTGGAGGGCCGAAGTTGGGCAGCCCTGGCTTAAAGGGTAGCAGTTTGGTGCTCAAAATGCTGAACAGTCTTTTTTAAAAAGAAAAATCTTCTCCGCTATCAACAGAGTATTGGATATGAATTTTTAATAGCCATGAAGTCTAGTGCAGGAGGCTGCAGGCAAAAGGGCAGCAGCGGGCAGCCGCCTTCTCTTTGTGAGGTAGCCAGACAACAACCATGGCAAGAGAAGGTTCCTTTGGCTATGGTCCTATTTAGTTATACACACCCATACGTGCATGCATCAGAGCCAAAGTATCATTTAGCCACGTCATGGCCACTAGCGTAAATAGCCTTTTAAGCAAAGGGGATTGGGCAGTTTCATAGATGGTAAGTCTATCAACAGCGATTAGCTGAGGTGGCTGAATAGAGCCTCCATGGACAGAAGCAATATACCTTTGAATACTGGATGCTTGGAATGAGCAACAGAAGAAGTCTAGCAGGTTATTGTGCTGTTTCTGGCACCTGCTGAAGACAAATGTGGAATTAGATTAGCAGGACTGCACGTCTAGCCCACCAGCTGTTTTTTTGACTACAACTCCCATAATCCCTAGCCACAGTGGCAATTTCCAGGGATTATGGGAGTTGTAGGCCAACATCTGCTATATTTTTGACTACAACTCTCATAATCCCTAGCCACAGTGGCAATTTTCAGGGATTATGGGAGTTGTAGGCCAACATCTGCTATATTTTTGACTACAACTCTCATAATCCCTAGCCACAGTGGCAATTTTCAGGGATTATGGGAGTTGTAGGCCAGCATCTGCTAGAGGCGCAAAGTGTTTCTGCTCTGTACTGTGGCCTGATCTGTTGAGACAGTTCTTATGTTTTTACCTCTTTCTCCCTTTCATCTTAGTCTGTTGATGAATGATCAGGTTGCTGTGGTCTTGTTTTTCTGGCAGGGTGCCTTTCTTTTTAACTGGTAGGACTGCAACAGGTGAAGCTTTTCCCTGCCCATAGATGCCGTGATAGGGGAAAGCTCAACGACCATCTGTCAGTCATACAGCTGTTAAAGGCAGAGGAACTCTCAAGAGAAAGGGAGGCAACCTTACTGTTTGCCAATCCCTTTCCAGTTCTAATCTTGGAGTGCATTTCCTGTCCTCCTTGGGATCCCAAATATTCCTGCACAGGCTATAATCAGCACCTTGCATTTGCTGTTGCTCTCAGCCACCAAACCATCTTCTGTTGTCCTCTAATTAAACAGAAAATATTCCTCACCCAGCTACTTATTACTTTCCACTACCTCTGGGGAAAGTAGAAATACCTTCATACGCTCCTAATGCAGGACAGTGTATGGAGCATTGAGGGTTGGAAACTGGGATGCCAGTCTCATTTCTGACCTCAGTGTTTAGCTTTGCACAAGTTATCCTCTTTCTCAGTCTTCCATCTGTACAATGGGAATAATGGTCACCTATGTTCTTTGCAGAGGTGTTTGTGATGGCAAACACATAGGAACATAGGAAGCTGCCCTATACGGAGTCAGACCATTGGTACAGCTAGCTCAGTATTGCCTACACTGACTGGCAGCGGCTCTCTAAGGTTTCAGGCAGGGGTATTTCCCAGTGCTACCTGGAGATGCTACCAGGGCTTGAACCTGGGACCTTCTGCATGCTAAACAGATGCTCTACCACTTCCCCAGCAAGAAGTGCTGAAAGTGCTTCATGCATTTTGGTAACGGATAAATGATAAAATAATAGCTGCTGTCCTTGCTCCCAATATCTGGTTATCCAAACCTTAAACCCAGGGTGTAATTTGAGAAGGATGCTGCAGTCTGGTTCATAGAAGCGAGTATCAATCTAGCAAAATGTGGGACAAAGCTGTGTGGTCTCCACAAAGTGCACAGAAATGTGACACCCCGAGAGCTGATTCAGTTTCTGCAGGAAAGATGCTTGCCATTGTAACACACTTGATCTCTGGTTTTGCAGCCCAAAAGGTTTTTTTTGTTGATACAGACCCACCTCGCAGTCGGAACTACTTAACTGTAACTTTTCTAATCCCCACCCAGTGAGACCTTCAAGTGTCCACTTTCCTTGTTCTCAGTTCCCACAGCAGGGCTGACAGACGGACATACTATTCTACAAGTTCCACCTGTACACCGCCAGTGGGTATTTGGTGGTGCGGAATATTTGGTGCAGCAGATGTCCTAAAGTGGGAAGATGGGCCAAGGGGCTGTCTTTGACACAAAGGCTGTGCGGGTCTGGAGTGGGCTGGCAACCGGACATTTCACATGGGATGGGGCATCTGCTTTGCATGCAGAAGGTCCCAGGTTCAATTCCTGGCATCCCCAAGTACAGCGGGAAATAGCCCTGGAGAGCTGCTGCCAGTCAGTGTAGACAATACTGAGCCGGATGGTCTGACTCAGTATAGGGTAGCATCCTATGTACCTATAGCCCTTTTCAGACATTATGTTGTATGAGTGTACAGATGTCTGTACACTTGTTCAGGTTTTTGTGTAAAGGACAATACCTGCCTGCTGCCTGTCATATTAAAAAGTGAACCTGGGCACATACCCTTCACATGGTATACAGATAGGAAGTATACTATTGTACCTGTGTTCAACATAATGTGTGAATCACTGTGCCTGTGTACACTGTATACACTCATCATGCAGGTGTTGAACATAATGTGTGAATAGGGCTTATGACAGTTCCCTAAACGGGACCTGTCACAAATTTAGAAACGCCTGAAGCCTGAGTGTGCCTTCTTATCTTGGAGCAACCTGCACGCCATCATTTTCAACCCTGGTTCAACCATTTTGCAAGAGCCGGAAGGGTGTGTTTGAGCACAGTGTGTTTGCTAAGTAACCACAATTGTGCTTAACCTGCTCTCTCATTAACCAAGAAAGGAATGGAGAACATCGTCCTGATGCTTCTGTAATGTCAGGTGCATCATCCACCACATGCATACTTTAGGGTCCTTTAGAAGTCCTTCATACAGCTCCTAATTAATTTGTGGCATTTCCTGTCAGGTGATGTGGTGATTGTCATTGGCTTAGATGGCAGTACAGAGGAGATTTGAGCAGTTCACAGAGGAATATATACATCTATCATTGACTATTAGTCATGATGATGGCTGTGTGGAACCTCCATGTTTAGAGGCAGTATATCTTGGATTATTATTTGCTATTGGGGGGAATAAGGGAAGGCTGTTGCCTTCATCTTCTGCTTGTGGGCTTCCCAGAGGCATCTGACTGTGGAAAACAGTATACTGGACTAGATAGACTTTGAGCCTGATCCAGCAAGGTTTTTCTCAAATACAGATACAGAAATGGCAGGGGGAATTGCTCCCATCTAATATGAGGTTACCAGAGAAAGCTTGACTTGAGCTAGTCTCAGAGAAAGAGCAAGCCTCAGCCCTAGAACTGAGGGAGAAGCAGATTCTGTTTTGGAATATGTAAAGTACTACTATGAGTCAAGAGGGTCTTTGAGCATGTGCAGAATCCCACACCTTGTTGACTGAAACCTCAGGCAGTCCTCCTATATCTGGCATTAAGGACGGAGAATATGGTTTCTTAGGCTGGCAAGAGCTCCCCAGACTTCTCTTTTTAATTATTAAACCACAGAACCAGAGGGCTTATATGTGTCTAGAGATTGCTTTGGGAATTGGACCCATGAGCTGTGACTCATGCATGCAATCCTGATAGGATAACCTCATTGGAATTAGGTGTTTCCTCTCTGAGATTCCATTCATTTGTAGGCATAATTGAGCTGTTTCTAATCAGAGCCTCATGCGTTAATAGATGAATCTCTCATTAAGCTCCTAGGAATGCAACTTGCAACAGACATCTTCTCACAGAAGAATGTGGAACAGAAACATTCCTTCAGGCAATTTAGGGTAAAGGAAGCCTTTGGAGAAATCTGGCCCTTGGCTTGTGTAAATCATATCTAGGGACAAGGTGTGCCACCTGTTAATAATTCTGCATTGTTTGCAGTGGTGCTTGTGGATAGTGAAGCCTCTGACACCGATTGGTTGAGCCAGTGAGAGATTATGGAATGAACATTCCATCTTTTTGGAGAACAGAATTGTCAGAGTGCTTGCAGTCCAGTTCTGGTGAAGGCAGGGAAAGTTGTCAGTGTGGCTGGGATTACATTTGTATACTGGCCAGAACTTGCGCCTCTGGATGGTTTACAACAAAATAATACAAAATTAAAAGAAAGTTTAAAATGTTTAAACATTAAAATAATTTAAAATTGAACACATTAAAAACTGTATATAATAGTGCTACAATGATGAAATATGTTTTTAAGTCCCTCTTTTCACCAGCTACAGCTCTCAAAGTGGTTTACATAGCAAAGGGAATGATTTTCTGTCCCCAGAGGGCTCACATTTGAAAAGGAAACACAAAGGAACACCAGCAACTGTCACTGGGAAGGACCTGATGCTGGGTTGAACAGGGACAGTTGCTCTCCCCCTGGTAAATATAAAAGAGCCGCCTGTATAAAAGGTGCCTCTTTGCCCAGTTAGTAGAGGCTAAGTGCGAGTGAAGTGTCTTGATGCACTCAGAAATTCCATGGGGCAGTGCTTCTTCTGGCTTCCTTTGGAAGAGAGATCTAGAGCATGTGGGAACATAGGGAACTGATTTATACTGAGTCTGACCATTGGTCCATCTAGCTCACTATTGCCTGCTCTGACTGGCAGTGGCTCTCCAAGGTTTCAGGGAGGAGCCTCTCCCAAGCCCTACATGGAGATGCCGGAGTGTGAACCTGGGACCTTGTGCATGCAAGCAGATGCTCTAACACTGAGCTACAGCCCCATCCCATAAGGGGAATATCTTACAGCAGCCAGTGCTCACATGTAGCCACTCACCCAAATGCAAATCCAAATGCAAACCAGGACCAACTCTGCTTAGCAAAGGGGACAATACATGCTCACTACTGCATGGCCAGCTCTCCACCCCGAGATCACTGGAGGAGGCTTACAGTGTCTATGTAATATTTGGCTTATTTGCTGATATATAAGTTGAGCAGTAGATGGAGCTGACATAGCAGAGCAGGGCTCCAAGTGCAACTGGTTACATCAGAGCCACAGAGAGGAAACCCTGAATCTTAAAGTGCTGCAGATCTCTGCCCGAGGTCTCCATTCGAGTCCTCCCAAAACTCAGTCAGTCAGAGTGTCTGTCTGTCTGTCTCTCTCTCTCAATCTCTCTCTCATTTCACACACCATCTATTCCTGGCTGCTGCTTTTGTTCTTTGCCATTTGCTTGTCATTCCCTCCCATCAGCTGGCAGTGGAGATGTGCCACCTTACAAAACTTTTGATTTCCTCCTCCAGGCTGATCTCTCACCATGAGCTTCCTAACAAATGACTAAGCCAGATAGCATTCATAACCATCACCCCCCCGCAATTCATTACAGAACGTGTGTGGTTCTGTTTAGTATAGTCACTCTGAACACTGGAATTCCTGTGCAGACTAATAAGGGGCTATGACGACTCTGAGGCATTGGCGACTTCTTGCAGAGTTGCATTTTAAATCATTAAAAGGATTAAAAGGATGCAGATTATACCAGGATCACGTTAGTACTTGAGATGTGTCCATTCATTTAGTGCAACCTGATGTGATGACTGGCTGGACGGATGCTATTTTGCCAGATGAAAAGGGACAACACAGAGTGTGTGGACCACACAGCAGAAAAATGACAAGGGGACACAGCCAGTCAGTGCATGCAAATGGCTTAATGACAAGTTAGTTAAACCATTTCCCAGAATTCCCCAGGCATTTTGAACGTCTGTGTTCTTCCTCAGGGGAAATAAAAAATAATACAGTTATTACAAAATACTCTTAAACATCATTTGTTGACAGTGGTTTTCTACATGGGCGATACCTGAAGGTTACATTCGGGTTTTTGTGTGTGTTTAACATTTCCTGGGAATTGATGTAATTGTGTATTTTCAGCTCTCTGAAATTGGAGTTTGCACAGAAGTTAGAATAAATAGCTATCTGGAAGAGCCTTGAACTGCAAGTGCTCAATTCAAAATTTTAAAGTTTGCATTGTAAAATGTATCATTTAAACTCCAGGCTTCAAAATGCCAAAAAATTCTGAACTTGACAGAAGTTGCATGTATGAGTATGTACTTGGTCATGGAATTACAGACAGTGTGTTGATTTTTGAAAAAAGGAAAAATCCTTCGCATGAAATAAGCATTCCTGAATTCGGATTCTGACAATCTCAGTGTTTTAGAAACTGGATTTTAAAAAGGAAACTTATCAAATTGCAAATACAGACCAGAATTGAGTTGTGGATCTAGACTCAATGGTTGTTCTTCTTGTCCCTATTTCAGATAGATGATCCCAAAAATGGCTTGGAAGGAATGATGCTGGAAGCTGAAATCACAGATTCAGTGGATAACTTGGGAGCAAACCAGGCCCTCACTGCGGATTATGTGGATTCTGGTTATGAGAGAGGGCAGCTAAACCCCAGCTCTCTTCACAGGGATGACCACCAAGTTGCCACATTCACCCTGACAAATGCAGTGCCACTGACCCCACCTCTTCAGGAAACTTGGCACTGGGAAGTGGAGAACCTAGTCCGCCAAGCTTTGGCTCCTCACTGTGAAAATGGGAAGGACCTCTATCTCCTTTCGGGAGCAGTTCCTTCCACCACCCTCAAGGTGAAAGACAAAGTTGCCATCCCTGAGCTTCTGTGGCTGGCCGCCTGCTGTGACGATGGCTCTGAGGCCTGGTCCGTGGGCTTTACTAAACAAGCATCTGCTGAGGACCGTCTGGAAGACCTACCTGTGGAAGATCTTGAGAAGAAGCTTTCCAAAGGACACCCCTTGTTTAAGAACCACTGTGGCAAAGACAGACATCATCCCAAGAAACTGGAAACTGTGTCAAAGTCTATCAAAGGCATCAAGGGGCAGAAACCAGTCCCAAAAGCAAAACAGACCAGTCCAGGGAAAAAGGAGTGTTGCGGCTTCGTGAAGAAGCTCTTTAATTTATTGGTTAGTCCTATCTTCACAGTGCTGAAAGGTATTTACAAATTGATAGTTATGATAGTGAAAACCATCTCTTCTTTCCTGTGCAATAACATCAAGATGGCTGTTAATGGGCTGTGGACTCTCTTAAAAGGAGCTACCACCACACTGCTGAGTATCCTTATTGATGTGGTGAGGGTGTTTGTGAATATCCTCAATGCTATTGCTCAAAACGTCTACACTGTCCTAATGATCGGATACAAGATTATCTGCATCCCTGTTAACCTCATTCTGGATGTTGTCTCTTTCCCTTTCTATGTCCTGGGCGCCATTCCTCATGTCCTCAAAGAAATTGTCACAGGCTTCAGTGGACTTTTCTTATTGATCATCAATGCCATAACAAGCGTTGTGACTGGCCTAAATTCCATCATTTCTTCTATCGCCCATAGGTTGCTTCCTAAGGTTGCAACTGAATTGTAAAAGGGAGCATGGAACAGAATCACAAAGACCGACAACGGAAAACAAAGCAATACTTTCTGATACGTTGCTAATCTCCAGCTGTTTCTCTTAAGTATTTATTATGGTGACATTAACAGTAATGAACCAATGTTCTGGTAACATGGGTGAGCTACCTGACCCTGAAGGGGAATTTTATGGCAAATTAAAGGTCTGCTTATTGTAAAACATTCAGCACTGGGTGGCCGATTGTCTGATTTTCCAGTCTCGTATTTTCCGAGGATCATGAAACACTCTGAATAGGAGATATACATACTTCATCCTTTACTAGTATATAAACATGCTGATAACAGGATTCTCTGCATTAGCTGAATCCTACAAAGAACTTTGCCTTTTAAAGTAACAGTTTATGGGTTTTAAAGTAACAGTTTAGTGGCAGGAGAGCTGGTCTTGTGGTAGCAAGCATGACTTGTCCCCTTAGCTAAGCAGGGTGTAGTGACTAGAGTGCTGGACTGGGACTGGGGAGACCCGAGTTCAAATCCCCATTCAGCCATGATACTAGCTGGGTGACTCTGGGCCAGTCACTTCTCTCTCAGCCTAACCTACTTCACAGGGTTGTTGTGAGGAGAAACCTAAGTATGTAGTACACCGCTCTGGGCTCTTTGGAGGAAGAGCGGGATATAAAATGTAAAAATAAAAAAATATGAAAGGGCGACTAGAAGTGTGAGTATTGTAAGATATTCCCCTCAGGGGATGGAGCCACTCTGGAAGAGCAGAAGGCTCCAAGTTCCCTCCCTAGCTTCTCCAAGATAGGGCTGAGAGAGATTCCTGCCTGCAACCCTAGAGAAGCTGCTGCCAGTCTGTGAAGAAAATACTGAGCTAGATAGACCAGTGGTCTGACTCAGCATATGGCAGCTTCCTGTGTTTCCTATGAAATGAGAAGCTTGCTCAAAAAGGGGTTTTTCAAAGATTCTGAATAAATCCTTAAAAAATTTTGGTTGGAAAAATTCAGTGTAGATTTTCCCCTCTTCTCCTTGTAGGAAGGGACATAGCTCTATAGTAGAACATCTGCTTATACAGAAGGTCCAAGTTCAATCCCTGGCATCTGCAGTTAGGGGGATCCTAGGGGACTGGGTTGAACATACACAGCTGCCTGGTATGATTCAGACCATTGGCACACTAAAGTCAGTATTGTCTACACTGAGCAGCCGTGGGCCTCTAGGGTAGAGAGGTTTTTCCTAGCTCTACCTGGATATACTAGAGATTGGACTTGCGACCCTCTGCAAGCAATACAGGTGCACAGCTACTGTGCTTTGAGATTCTTGGCTGAGAACTGAAAGAGCCGCTGTCAGTCAGAGATAGCAGTAGCCCAGTTGTCCGACTCCTAAAACACTTCGTATGTTTTAGAAGTGGTAGAGCATCTGCTTTGCATGCAGAAGGTCCCCGGTTCAGTCCCTGGCATCTGCAGGTGGGGCTGCAGAAGTCTTCTGCCTGAAACCTTGGAGAGCTCCTGCCCGTCAGTGTGTAAACAATACTGAGCTGGATCGACCAATGGCTCAGTATAAGACAGCATTCTATATTCCTAGGTATATTTTATCACAATATAGATTGCCACCTCCCTCCCGCCCCCGGCATTTAAATTAGGGCAATTTGGGATGCTGAATTTCAGCTGCCTCAGTAAATCATCAGCTACTGCCCCTTGATAGGAGAGCATGAATAGCCGCTGTGAGGAAATTGCCTGTCCTGATCTTGCACTATCTTCTTCAGCAGAGTTAATCCCTTCTATGGGCTGTACTTGAAATCTGTGATTAATATCTTCATTACCCCTCAGGCAGGAGGTCTTAAGCTTGGATCCCCAGATGTTGCTGGACATCTCCCATCATTCCCCGTCACAATGGCCTTTAGCCAGTGTGGCTGGGGATGATGGGAGCTGTAGTCCAGCACCATCTGGGGACCCAAAGTTAGGAACCCCTGAATCTGATTACTGAGTGGCCAGTTAGGTACCAGCAGGAAGCTCTAAACCAGGAATTCTCAATGTTGGGTCCCCAGATGTTATTGGACTTCAGCTCCCATAATCCCCAGCCCCAGTGGCCTTTGGTTGGGGATTATGGGAGTTGAAGTCTAGTAACATCTGGGGACCCAACGTTGAGAATCCCTGCTCTAAACAAAAAGCAAAGCACCATGGTGGTAGCCTGTGAATCTAGTATCTGGAGACAGACTGCCTGTTGTCCTGGAGGTTAAGCAGTGGAACAAGTTGTGTCAAAAGCTGGTGCAGTCTTCCTTTCTTTGGAAGCTTGAGAGAGGATTGGGCAGACTTACCTGAAATGTGAGCCATTATGCAATCCCCACCCCTCTCTGTGCCGTTGAGTTGATGGACAGGAGTTCCCTCAGGGGCGTAGCAAGGTTGGAGTGGGCCCAGAGACAAGATTTTAAAATGGGCCACCCACTCACTGAAGCTCAGCTCATGAAGTAAAGAAATCTTAAATGAGGCTGAATAGTGGTAACAAAATGTGTGTGTACACACACACATATACTTTTTGTTACCACTATTCATTCGTGTGTGTGTGTGCGTATTTAGTTACCACTATTCATGTGTGTGTATACATACACACACACACACACACACACACGCACAACCTATGTGCCACAATAGAACATCATCTTTATTTTTTTTAAAAGGTTTTGTAAATTGTGGATGATGCAAGTCATTTAATGCTACTAGAGAAAGACATGCTGTTAGCTCCAGATCTTAACACTCACATCAATTTCAGAGGATGAATACAACTGAAGGAAGCCCAGGTGGCTGCGTGGCTGGGGGAGTCAGTCATGTGACATGCCTCTGGGGGCCCCCCCAAGGTGGGGGGGGGCAGACTGCTGTTTCCCCTTGCCCTGTTATAGTTACGCCCCTGAGTTCCCTCTTTGGTGAACATTTTAGTTTAGAAACAAGACTGGAGGAGCTGCCTCAGGATAGAGGTTTTCAAAATTGCTAGGAACACTGGCTGGCAGTTTGTCAAGCATTCCTCCCATATCACTCTCCCTGCTTCACTCCTTGCTAGCTAGCTATTGATTGATTTGATTTTTAGACCGCCCTTACAAAATAGCTCAGGGCGGTTCACAAACATGACCAGACTGAAGAGCTGCTTTGCTTTGAGTATGTAATAGGGTTGCTGCCAAGAACTCCTAAAAAGACAAATTCAAGGAGACTGAATGGGATAGAAGATATCCAAGTGCACAATTTGTGGGGTTTTTTTTGCTTTCTTCAGCACATTTCATGGAAATCTGACATGGATCGAAATCCAGTTAAATGCAGCTTGCTTGTTTCCTCATTTTGTGAAAGTTTGGATTTCTTCCTGTCTTTAAAAGCACCTAAGACTACTGCCAGTTGGTCAGAAGGCATCATTCTCCATGCTTTTTCAATGTGGGGGAGTTTCCCCACATTAGCTGTAAGTTCAGGACACACAATAGCACTTCACACACAGTACTTAAAAAACATAATTCACTGCCACAAGGTGTGGTGACCACTAGCTTAGATGTCTCTAAAAGAGGTTTTAGATTAAGTTTCATGGAGGATCCATCTATTAATAGTTATTAGCCAGGATGACTATCTGGAATCTCTAGATCCAGAGAAGGGATGCTACTGAACACAAAGGCCATTGTGGTTGGTGGTGCTGAGAGCTGTAGTCTGACAATACCTGAGGAACCCCTATTTTGGGACCGCATGTGAATGAATTTTTAAAAAGTCTCTCCTTCCTGCCAGTTTCAGGGGAGCAACAGCAGGAGAGGGTATGCACATACCTCTTGTTCTGGGTTCCCCAGGGGCATCTGGTGGGCCAAACAGGATGCTGGATTAGATGGGCCTCTGGCCTGATCCAGCAGGGCTGTCCTTAAATCTAAGAATTGGCTTGTTGGACCAGACCATGGAACATTTTGTCCTGAATTTTGCCTCCCATAGGGGCCAGCCAGAAAACTTTGGGAAGCTTCTAAGCAGGACATTTTGGAGAATGGCCCCTTTGTCCCAAAAAGGATCAGATGTACTGTCCTTGAACATGGACATCATTTTTAAGAGCACATCAGTTGACCTATTTTCCATGTATCAGTTAGTAGGTGGTAGCACGGGTGAGCTTCAAGTTCAGCTCAAAAGTGAAGATTTTTTTTGCAGGAAGCAGCTATGGTAGAATGGGACACATCAGTGGGTGCATCATGTGGCTGACTCTACTGCCATGTATGTCTATTTTGCAGAACAGAGAGGCAGGAAAACGGACTGGGCGGGGGAATGAGGAGAAGCAGCAGGTATTTGGGCAAGTGTGGCTGGTTCTAGTTTGCGGAATGAATAGCCCCAGGAAACACACACACACTGCTCATTTGTGCAGCAGAAGAAAAGTACTGCTTCAGGGTTACACTGAAGTACTGCTTTCAGGGTGCTCTGTGTTGCAGTCCCAGAACCATTTGGTGCATGCAATTGCAAAGAGTATTTTTGCAGCTGTCCTAGCACTCCATTGCCCTCTAGTGTTCATATGGGGGAAAGCCATTCTTCAGCTGGATCTTGGCCTTGGTTTCTACTAGCCCTGTTCCCAGGAATAATGGCCATGATTCAGCCAAAGGGAACCATTTTTAATTCAGTCCCACTGATCACAGAGTTGCACTCGGTGCCCAATGCAACAATCACTTTGTTGCTAAAAAAAAATCCAAAAGCTGCCCTCTGCCGCTGCCCCATTTACGAACTACAGACCTCAAGGCTTTCCCATCATGTCCTGCTTTAGCAATCTTCACTATTTTTCAAGCAGGGGCCACTTGGGCAAAAAGCCTTTAATGTGAGAGCCATTTCCCACTGTGCTGACCTCCATGCTGTGCTGTGCTGTTCTTAGTGCCATGTGGATCGCTTTAAGAGAAATGGAGCCGGAGCCTTGTCCAGCCCTGGTGCCATCTTGGGAGGCACACATGAAGCACTTGGAAGTAAAGTCCTTCCCATAAAGCTTCCCCACTAGAGCTCTAGGGAGAAAGTGCTGGGAAGAACTACACTTCCCAGAGCTCTGTGCATGCTTTGCAGGATAGTGCCAGGGCTCAGTTTCCTTTAAAGGAATCCCACTGGCACTAGACAAAGCACAGCACTGAGTGGTACGAATGGTTGTCTGTATGGTATCTCAGTTCTCTTAATTAGAAGCAGTGTACCTCTGAGTTTTGGATGCTAAAGACAAAACCAGAGATAGCTGTTGCATTATTCCTGGGCTGTGAGCTTTCCAAAATATCTGGCTGCTAGATGAACTTTTGCTCTGATCCAGTAAGGTCTTGATCATGATGATTATAAAGCCATTTTCAAAAAGACCCACTGAAGAGAAGTGAAGAATAAGCACGTTACACAGTGAGGGGTTTTGCCAGTTTTATTGAACCAATAAAATTCCTACTGATAACAATGAAAGAAATTTCAGCAAGTATAAACGCTATACAGTTTTAAACAAACCCCATTGTTCCGTACCTATAAATAGAATTTTTCAAAACCTCATAAAAAGTGCAGATTTTATGAATTGCTGTTAACAGGTTAATACGCACACACAAATTCCTTTATTGAAAAATACGCTTTTGTCTCAGCTCGCTAAAAAGTTCCTTCCACTTCTGCTCAGATACAATTTAAAGTTGGATAACTAAAAGCTTAACAAAAATAAGAATCACACATATGGATCCAGCTTAATGGGCCTGTCCAAAATCCACCTAGGGAGAAAATTGCTTATGCTAGCTCAGGAGGTCCTAAATCTTCTCACCAGCAAAAAAGGGAAACGAGGGGGAGAAAAAGAGAGAAGGCAGCAGCCAAGGGTTTGCACATAGGCTTGCGTTTTTCTTGTGGTAAATAACCGCTGCGGTGTCAGAACGCAACTATGTCTGCTCCAGAATCATTTTCGTCTGCACTTGTCTCTGGGGCAAGTTTTCCTCGGTTATCACAGGGCACACTTTTCAGCATGGATATGTTAGTCCCTGCTCCCTTTCCAGCATTACCCACTTGCTTGTAAAGCTTCATAGCCTCATGGTAGGCAACCAAGTGGCTTGTGGGTGAAATCTGGCCTGCATAGGCAGCCACCAGTGGAATGACTCGCATAAACTCTACCAGCAGATAAGAGCAGATGGAGGAGAGAACAAAGCATATGCACACAACACCGGCTTGCCCACCCATTTCTGAGAACCTGCTTTTTCCTCCCAAGATAGGCTTGAGCCAGCTGTAAAATTCACTGGCCCCACAGCAAGCAAGTCATGAGAGAAAGCGGCTCAGCCCCTCACTACAGCACTCAGCAAGCATGCAAGTCCGTCTCACTTGCAACTGCTATTGTGGTTTCTTCTCAGAGCTAGTAGGAGAATGGCATCAAATTTATTTTTCACTGCTATTTCTGCATTCCCCCAACAGACCCAAACACGGGGTCCGTTGGGGGACTACTCAACGTCCTTTACTTGTTACAGCTCTACCCATCCCCCTCCAAGGAGTTCAGGGCTGTAGGAACGGGTGTCCTCCCCCCCATGTACACAGGCTCACCACCCAAACTCAAAGGTGAGCTCTCAGCTACAGCAAGCTCGGATAGTTCTAAATTGCTATGAATGTACTGAGTCAGTTCCTTTACGAAAAACAAAACAAACCTTAAAAGGAAACACACACCCTTAAGCCTATAGAACACATCACCTTTCTGTCCTCAGGCCCCCCCAACCCCCACAACACATACAAAGATACGGGTGTGCATGTGGGCACGTGCACCCACGCGGACATAATGAAGCTGTGTGAATCCTAAATTGCATTACTGATCAGCTTATTTTATGTACAGCCATAACAGCATGAGCAACTGAAAGAGGGCAACCTTGTAGGATTGTACCCATCACCTCAGTTCAGGCCCAGCTCTACATTTCACGAATCTCAAAAAAGAAGTTACAGTAACAAAGTACAGGACCGTGAAGGCCTATCACAGTTTCAAGAAGTACACAACATTATGGGGGCAGGGGAACAGGTTAGGAAAAAGCCAACATAATTGAATACTGATGAGTTTTTGAGTGCCCGTGGAAACTAAACATGTTCACAGCATGCTACATAGGACTTACAAGTCAGTGTCAACTAACTTGGGTCACTCAGTGTGTGTTCAGGCACCATTTTATTTTTTACCTCAGAGTGCACTTAAGGGATTACTGTAAATCAGGGGTGGTCAATGCCATCTCAAGGATCACTGTATTCTGCAGGCACTGACCGGGGGTGGCGGCTAGAACAATCAAGCCCTGCCCCTACCATGGATGGCCAAGCTCTACAATAAATTTCATCTAATCGTAGGAAGGTACAAATATGGACCACATTAACTCAGGTGGTAGTATGCCACTGACCGGGTGGGTGGGTCACTGTGGAGCAACAGTCCTTCCTGAAATATCCTCCTCAAGAGAGAGACTGTAAAGATCCTTTGCTTTTCTAATCTGAGAGAGAGAGAAAACTGTGCATGAACTATACATGGAAATGCACCACTTTTTCTTACAAGAGTGCTGTGAGGAATTTTGTGTTTTACTTTGATTATAATTTGGTAGAGCTACTGGGAGGGGAGGGGGCAGAAGGGTCATTTTTAGGCTGGATTAAGCCCTTTGTTGATCAGTTGTCCACTCCAGTGTAGATAGTCCACTGCTAGCAAAAACCACAACTCTACATGCTACCAAAAGCCTTCTTAATGTGGGGTGAGAAGCGGAATACCCAAACCAGATGTTGCATTAGCCACCCATCTGCTTTGTGCATGAGGAAATCTGGGTATGGTCCAGCCGTGTGTCCAGTGACTGCACAATGCTTAGATAAAGGTAAATTCAATAGTGGACAACAAAGCACCAACAAGGCACTTTGGAGCTGTCAGTCAAAAGAGGAGCTCCCTCCATATAGAACACTGGTGTGTGGGATGAGGGGAAAAGGGTGGCTTTCTGGCAGCTATTTTTCTGGGATGGCTCTGGAAAGCATCTCTCTCTCTCTCTCTCTTAAACTTTCTGAGGGGAGCAGGGGCATAGCAAGGTTGGAGTGGACCCAGAGACAAGATTTTAAAATGGGCCCACCCTCACTGAAGCGCAGCTCATGAAATAAAGAAATCTTAAATGAGGCTGAATTGTGGTAACAAAAAGCACACAATTTCGGATACAACTGAAGGAAGCCCGGGCGGGTGCACAGCTGGGGGAGTCAGTCATGTGACTTGACTCTGGGGGGACCCCCAAGGCAGTGGGCCCCCAGACAACTGTCTCCCCTTGCCCTATTATAGTTATGCCCCTGGAGGGGAGCCAGCAGTGTTTGGCAGGAACCCTGAGGTATATAACCATGCTAATAATCCCTAGTAAGAGAGAATGAATGAAACAGCATAAATAGCTTATTAGTAAGTATGTGGGTGGGTGGGCTGGAATGACATTGTATGTTTATCCTTGCTTTCCTTCATCTTACCTTGTAACCTTTACTTCTCATGTGGAAGTGCCTTCTATGTTCAAGTTTTATGATGCAAGAAGAGACTTGGCCTCTGTTTCTTTAAGGGGGCTTGACTCACCTTTTGGCTTATCTACACCACAATTTAAAAATTGGCTTATGAGCAACCTTTCTCCCCAGGGAACTGTAGAGCTGGCTCTCCACAAAATCTCTAACCAAGAATGCTCAGCACACACTCAAAGTTACACCTCAGGACCCTTTGAAGACAGTTAAACTGGGATAAAACCAGCATACATTTGTAGTGCAGAGATGCCCTTTGAGAATTATGTGCTTGGTAATGAGGCATAATGTACCCTCACCATGTACCTGTTAATTAGAGAGCTCCTTTTGACTAACTGCCTGTTCATTGCAACAGAAAGGGAAGGATGTCTGTCATTTCAGACATACTAGCCTGGAAGATTAGAAACCCCAACTTTACTACTCTCTGCAAAACCTTTAAGCTAAATAGAGGTTGCTATTGGGCAAATAAAGACCTCAGCCCACAAACCATATAGATGGATGCACACGCCCAAGTAAGAAAACCCATGAGAAGCGGGGGCGGGGGGGGGGGAGAGATTTGCATTTGGTGTTCCAGAGGAGAGGATCAAACATTTCAATCAACTTGAATGATGGCATTCTGAGGGAAGAAAAACTTTAACATTTCTCTGCTATTCTAATAGCAGCTGGTAGCAAGGTGCCAGCTTGTTTAAATCTCTCTCCCCACCCCAACTCTACTTTCTTAAAAGGACAACCCATTCATCTGCCTTATACACGCATAAAGCTTCTACACATCTGCTTTTTATTTTAAAGTTCACAGCCAAGTACTGTTTAAAAGACAATTTGAAAAGGGATATCAAAATCTGAAATGCCGTTTGGGGGAAAAAGTCAAAATCAATGGCCTTGTTCTCTTAATACTCCTGAGGTGTGTGTATTATAGCAGACAATTTTAAGAAATTAAAGTTTCCATTAACAGTTGACTGGGCTCTCTTGCTGGACCCAAGTATCACAATCATTTATCTCATAACAATAGTCCAAAGCACCACCACTTAGTACTGACTCAGGGTCAAATGATACATTAATTAAGCACATACATTAATTAAGCATTGGCTTGAGTGGTTTTTTGCATTCTAAATAGCAGCTTTTGGACGGGGGGAGAACATCATCTGAATTAGGGCCACTGCAGGAGGCTGGGGTTAAACGCCTTTGCCCCACACTGTGTTCCTGATCCTACCACTCTTACCCCCTCCCCCACTGCTGTTTAGGAAAACAAAAAACAAAGGGTCAATGATGTGCAGAAAACAACAGGTAGCTTGGCTGCGAGCGATTCAGGCAGCCATCGATAGAGAGGGAGGATTAGCAGTGATAGTCAAGAAAAATACTTCCAACAACATTTGAGGTCAGCAGTCAAGACAAGAGTTATAATCTATATCCATCACAGAGCAAACACAACCACACATGGGAGTGCCCCCTTCACACATTCAGACTCTGTGTCTGTGTGTAATTCCCAGTAGCAGCCCAATATGTGCTTCTATTACATGCAGAGTGAACATGGTAGCAATGGAATAAAAATATAGAGATGCTCTGGAAAAATCATTAGGCTTGTCAGAGAAGTCACAAAATAGTTAACTGTGAAATCCAGCACCTCCTACAAAACACAAGTTATCTAAGCAAGCTAGTTTGAAGTCTGCAAAATTTCCAGATTAGGACATTATTTATACAAGCAGTAAAAAACTGGGTTTTCAGGATGCAAAGTTTAGTTGTTTTGACTAAAACACTCTAATTTTCACTGCAGCAGGCCAGACAGCATCCTCATTTTAGGCATGTAAAGCAAGTGACTCAGGCTGCAGCCTTATGTACATTTACTGGATAATAAACTCCATTTAACACACTGGGGCCAACTTCACAACAGAGATGGGCTGTAAGGGCACTCCCTGACCAACACTAGTTGCTTCTCTTTTTTCTTACTCATCATCTCTCTTTTTGCTGCCTCCTGTGCGCTCTGGTACTAGTCTTTGTGGCTTTCTGTACATATGCGTTTCCTACACTGGAGTGCAGGCTCCAGTTTGGAACTTTAACACAGCAACTGTAAATCTTCCCACCCGACAAAATGGATGTGGGCATGGGTGGGATCTTGACAGTAGCCAGGTTTAACTTTTGCCAAAATAAGTTAGTGGGAGAACTTAACAAGGCATCTGGGGGCCATTTCATGTATTATGTAGTCTCCACAGTTTGGGATTTATATCTTGTCACATAGCCTTGCAGAGCCGTCGAGATGTTCAGCCTGCTGCCAAATCCTATTGCCAGAGATGACACTCCCCTTTTGGGTGGCAAGTGAGATAGATTTTGGCTCAGGGGCTCACAGCTGACACCTGAAACCCAGGCTAGCAAAACACAAACAATCTATACTGACACTGCAAGAGACTGACATACATTTCTGACATCCATTAAGTCATGAAGTCTGATGATTCACATTCACACATACTACTTAAATACATTTTTGCACATTTAAAATTTGGCACATTTGTGAGCTTAAGGGGTACGTACGTCAAGCACAAAAAGACAATCATATTCACTTGATGTCAATTTTTTTTTTTACAAAATCACATTTTTCGTATATAAAGCTATGCTTTGGATCACGATCACATTGATGCATATACAGTCAAATGCCACCTTGGAAAATGGCTTTTTAACATTCAAGTCTGCCATTGTATTTCTAAGGAAAAAAGCAAGCCAGTTCTCAAACAGCTGCTCTTGACCCCAAATGTCACATGTGGATCTAGCTCCATGCAAAATCAAGTTTATGCTGTTAATGGATTTACTATATATTTCACAAAGGGGGAAAAGAATTAATCCAGTCTTACAGTTTTAAAGTCTATTTGCCTGTCACTGAGATGACAATTCAGTTCAAATAATAAAAAAGGGAGCACTTATGAGAAAAGGCACTAATGTTTCCACAATTAGAACACCAACTTCTCTACACAAAATCCTCAGCCTCTTTAGAGAAATCTTAGAGCTATTACAATTACATTTGCTTCTCCAAATCCTAATTATTTCCAAATATCAAGACAGACAGACACATTGGGGCGAGGGTGCCTAAGCCTTCCATGATCTGATGCTTCCCTTGGCAGTCACTCTTACTGCCTAGCCACGAGGTGTCTGGAATCCTAGGTGGGTAAGAGAGTTGCAGGGTAAAGGGTCAAGTACCACAAAAAGAAGCACATTTGGAAAGTGTCTGAAGTTAGCAGCAGCATGAAGGCTTTTTGAACAGGCCTTACCAAGGAGCAAACATACGGTAAGTACTTTTCACCTCCCCCGCCAAAATGTTTTCAAAACATATTGAGAATAAATGTTTCTTTTTGTGGTGGCTCCTTTACCGGGCTATTTTGAATCCCATGTGAAAGAGTCAAACACACATTCCCCTACATATCACTTTTCTCCTGCAAAATTGTTCCTTCCCCTTGCTGCTTTCCAGATGTTTGGTGGAGATCAGGGTTTTCAGACCAAGATCTCACTTGTCCCAACCTCCATACAAAATTCACCAACTAAGCATTTTTAAAGACCGATTAATCTCTGAATGCAACAATCCAGTGCCAACAGAAGAACATTCATTCACCAACTGTGTCAAGCACTGCCACTTCCTAAATAGAACCTGCAGAAGGAAAGTTGTACAGACAATTTTGCACATGATGATCTGGTGCTTTCAACCAAATGCCAAGCTGACACAGCAGGCTGAATGGGATTGTCATGCCCCAAGCCACATTTCCAAGTGCTTAGCTTTGCCTGGATTGTGTTCTACATTTTTAAACACCACATCTTTCCCTTCACACACAGAACAATTTGCTACTATTTCTGCTGTACAATGTTGTATTAGTCATTCAATAGCTGTCTACAGTAATAATTTCTTCTGTAGGGCATATCTACACTACATACTTGCATCTGTTTTATTGTCCACCTTCCTGGAACTTTAGGAACTGGACTATTGTGGCAGGTGGGGGCTCAGGATTTCTAAACACTCCGCACATCTGTGTTAGGGGTCATTAGGAAGGAGATTGAAAATAAAACTGCTAATATTATAATGCCCTTATACAAAACTATGGTGCAACCTGGAGTACTGCGTACAATTCTGGTCACCACATCTAAAAAAAGGACATTGTAGAACTGGAAAAGGTGCAGGAGAGGGCAACCAAGATGATCAGGGGCCCAGAGCACCTTCCTTATGAGGCAAGGCTACAACACTGGGGCTATTTAGTTTAGAAAAAAGACAACTGCAGGAAGACATGATAGAGGTCTAGAAAATCATGCATGGTGTGGAGAAAGTGGATAGAGAGAAATTCTTCTCCCTCTCACACAACACTAGAACCAGGGGTCAACCCATGAAAGTGATTGCCAGGAAATTTAGGACCAACAAACGGAAGTACTTTTTCACATAACGCATAATCAACTTGTGGGATTCTCTGCCACAAGATGTGGTGACACAGCCAACAATCTGGATGGCTTTAAGAGGGGTTTGGATAACTTCATGGAGGAGAGGTCTATCAACGACTATAAGTCGGAGGGCTATAGGCCACCTTCAGCCTCAAAGGCAGGATGCCTCTGAATACCAGTTGCAGGGGAGTAACAGCAGGAGAGAGGGCATGCCCTCAACTCCGCCTGTGGCTTCCAGCAGCATCTGGTGGGCTACTGTGTGAAACAGGATGCTGGACTAGATGGGTCTTGGATCTCATCAAGCAGGGCTGTTCTTATGTTCTATGCCAATTATTAGGGGAAGTGAGAAGAATTAAGTAATGGACACTACCCAATTCCTCCTCAAATTCTCATCCATGGTTTTTACATGGAAAGATTTCCAAGATCGTTCTCATACACAAATTATTACGGCAATCTTCATCAAAACGTTGCTCTATATTGTCTTCTACCGCTCATTGGAACAAAAGAAATTCAATTTCATTCGTTTCTAACGTGTATAAAAGCAAACTGAAGTCAAGGAAATGCCTTAAAACCAACACCAGTCATTTGTCACAATCCTGGAGAAGTTAGTAATGACCAAGTCTCATTAAAAGCAATGGAGTGGCGTTGATATTTGCCATCCCCACCCTAAAGGCTTGGGGAAATTTACACATACAAAAATCCTCCAGAACAATAAGATTTTATCACATTCAGTTAAATGCCTTCACTTTTTCTTGGCAGGACTTTGAGCCCCAAAGGCTAGCCCAAACAGGTAGATTTTACAGCACATCCAGAGAGGTTCTTAAATTTGGACTTTGGCGACTCTGCCATGGGAGGGAGTTCTGCAACAGTGTGGGGAGGCAGCTACCAAGGATACCTCACTTTGCTGCCTGAACCTGATGCACAGAGGATACCATTATGAGGATGCTCTTGGTGAATATTAGCAGATGCTGTGGCCGAACTACAGGGGAGGGTTGCTATCCTTTTGCCCTACATGAGAAATTCCTGGAAGCATCTTTCTGTCTACAGGTGCAAAAAGAATGCTGGATGAGACAGACTTTTGGTCTGATCCAGCACGACTCTTTTGATGGATCTCTGAGATTGGAAAAGGACATAAGGGGATAGTCTCTAGGGGTTTAAGCAGCTTTGATCCCAGTGGGGACTTAACTTTGTTTCCTGGAATGAGTCCATCATGTAAGAGTAGTTATTGTGTCTTGATGGGTACATTTCCCCCGTTCTCTTCAGGCACTTCACTGAATCATTAGCACAAAGTAAAGCTATTAAAAAAAACATACTGTCATTTTGTGTTCTGAAAAATCAGCATAATCAAGCAACACAGAGTAATACAAAAATGTGACTTTTTGGCAGCTCACTTCTCCTTTTTCCTAAGGAACATCAACTGTCCACAGCTCAGTATGCTATAGACAGCAGCTGCTGCACATCCTGTATTCTTTTCTATGAAGCTCACCTAGGGCTTCCCCACTGGAAGGAACTGAACAGTGATGTAGTTGCAAATTCAGAAGTGCAGGCTCTCTCCCTGACAGCCCTCATGGCCATGCCCACCGCAAAAGCCAGAGAAGCCAAGAAGTAACGGCACTCCATCCCTGAGCGTCCCCCCTCCACTACACCCCTGGAACTAAGGATGTGCAGCAACTCTTGTTGAAGTGTGTCCTGCGTCTGCTTTATTTAAGGATGCTTTGGCATCACAACAGTAGCTGATTGTTCAAGGCAAGTAAGCAAATGCAAACATGCTAGGCAAGCCACAGGCAGTAACAGAATTTAGGGAGGAAAAGCAGTTTCCCTGTGGCCGTTTTGAATGGGACATTTCATGTGAGGGAAAAGCCTGCCTTTCTGTTCAGTATTGCACTTCCTTTGTTCACTCATGTTAATGCAGAGAGACATGATTCATAGCTTTAAACTATAAAAAAAGTGTTCCAACGTGGTGATTCAGAGAAAAGTGATGAGAATCAAATTTCTAAAAGCTTACGTTAAACATCTATTCAATTACCTGTGGATTGAAAGAAAGGAAAGAAAAACAGTGGCAAACAAGGCCATAGCTCAGTGACAAAGTACTGAGCTTTCAACGCAGAAGGTCTCAAATTCGATTCCTGGCACCTTCAAGAAAATCTCAAGTTGCAGGGCTAGGAAACAGGTCTACCCAAGGCCTTGGGAAAGCCACTCAGAAGAGAGAGTACTGGGCTGGCTGGGCAAAAATGGTCTAAGGCCGCTTCATACATTCAAAGCTTGTAGGGGAGGGACCACAGCTTAGTGGTAGAGCACATACTTTGCATGCACAGGATACGAGGTTCAAGTCTGGTAATAACTCCAGCTTAAGAAAACCTTTAGGCAGCAGACTTTCCCAGCCCTGCTAAATGAGACCAAAAAGAACTGCTGCCAATCACACAATCCAGAACAGTACTGGACTAGATGGACCAATGATCTGATTCGATACAAGACAGCTCCTTAGAGCTTTGAGGAAAAAAATGTGCTAATGCACATTGTGTTGTGTGTTTGATTAGTCAGTGGACTGAATCTGCACATGCCACATCAATTGGTTCATAGATCTGACAGCATAGGACAAACTTCAGTTTGGCCTTTTTTACAGTTCATAATGCAACTTACAGAGTTCAAATATTTCAAGCTAAACTGCTTTGTAGACTGGGCTGTAAACACCCATCAAGCATCAGCAAGAGAGCAATTCTAGGCAAGAGAGAATGCAATTGCTGAACCAATATGTACAGTTGAAATGCATATGGTAAAAACCTCTTCATTCAGAAAAGTATTCAAATGCTGCATTTTCAGTAGAATGCTGTAGAATCTGCGGCAGTTTCTTTCACATTAAAAACATGGCAGGCAACAGTTGCATTGGCTTCCACATGACCCCCAAACTACTGCTGCAGTACATTTCGGGCGGGGGGAGAATTAAGAATAAGCCAGCTGAGCAGTTTAGAAACATAGCACATAACTGGTTGTAGGCAATTATAATATCCTAGAAGAAACCAAATTGGGGTGCTTGTGTATGCGGAATGAAGGAAAGAAGATCCTTTATGAGGGAGAGGGAGGAAAAGATACAACTTCAAAAGAGATACTGTACGCATTTTTCTTCTGGATGTGAGAAGAAATAGCAAGAATCAAACATAACAAACCAGTCTGGGGTTTGTAACCAATATTCCAACCGGAAACAACTTAAGTAGTAGTGTTCCTCATTGTTATTTCTGCTATCATTAGTAATGTTAAGCATCAAGGAAAAAAAGGAAAATATAGATCATTGCACATTAACAGCCGCTGGAAATGCAGCTTCAGCTTTGACACTAAAGAATCAAATAACCTGATGCTACACCGCAGACAGCTTTTGCTGCACATCCGTTTGGAAGCTTTATTCACACACTTGCAGTGACGCTTCAGGTCAAATGACGTGTGATGGCACGGAGGGCATAGAGGAGTTCGGCTTGCATGCGTGCCTCCATTAGAAGCAAGTTCACATGGACCTGTTAGGAAGATGGCAAATGGGTTAAAAAAAAAAAAAGTCACTCGCCATGTTTGTCCAAAAGCAAATGGTTTCCTTTTTCCTTTGCTTCCTCAGGTTGAGACGGTGAGCTTAAAGGCCCAATTCACATGGGCACATAGTCACCACTTGACAGCATCAAGGAAGGGTGCGAGTGGAGAGAATGAGTCCTCACAAACCAATTATGAGTCAGAACATGTATATCACCCTATATAATCTGGAAACAGCATGGCTTGCAGTAGTTCATCCACAAGTATAAACTCCACCCCCACCCTCCCCAGCCCATGTTTTGTAGCAGGGATGTGGCAGCTCCAAGTTTCTACTCCAATGGCTGTGCAGAGCTTTACATTAGTGCTCTGTAAACTTCTACTTTGTTTAGCAATATGGAGGCTTTCCTCTAATGACGAGGTTCTCCTTGTCTACATACATGACTGCATTTTGATAATGAGTTACCCACCTTCTCCGAGTGCTTGAACTGGCGCCAGTAACTATCATACATGCGCTTGGTAGTTCTTTCTGGGTAGCAGGTCACTGTCTTAATGTAAACCTTCAGGCTCCGTTCAAGTAACTGATTTACTTCTCCATAATCGTAGTCATCATACCTAAGCAAGAATAAGCCAGACTGAATCTCTCTTTCTCACAGGTGACTTTAAAAGAGTACATTTCTTTACAACACAATCTTTTAAAACTGTAAGTGTGCCTGAAGTCTGGATTATGAATCTCACCCATTTGATACAGTATCTGTTTGATTAGGTTTAGCAATAGTAAATTAAACAGATAGGAACATCAAATATTTTCATGAGGGCCTGATTCTCTCTTGCAGCCCAGTTCACACGATTGCCAAACTGAAGAGTTTGCCCCAGTGATACAACATAGGCCCAAACCTTTTCCTTCCCAGGAGTCTCTGAACAGCAGCTGAGATCCCAGAGGATTACTTTTCATAACATTGCTGGAGAAGCAGTTGTGTAGATGAGCTGTTCTAGGAACAGATTTCCACGAGCATCCCAGCCACAGGAGTCTCTCAATGATCTTCCCAATCCCAGATAATATGTTGAGCAAGTTGGTCCAAATATACATTAAGTTTATGTCTAGATGTAAAAGAATATTTCTTTTCCCTACACTAACCATCAGAGGCGCTCTAACCCCCAGACTTTGGGGACCTGGTCTGTGGCCTTCAGGGTCTGGGCTTGCAACCATCTCTCTCAACTGTGCAGGTGCACCTCGCAGTTGGCAAGAGATGCTGGGCTGAACGGATAGGCCTAACATTGCTCCAGTCGCTGCCACCGGGGGTGGGGAAAAGAAAAGGACTGCTCCGCTCACCCCCCTGGCAGCCACCCCTCAGCTGCGTGGTGGCTATAATTAAAACCAACACAGAGGTTTGGCAGCAGGACAGGCCCCCAAAGGTAGCTTTCGGGGGGCTCACGGTGGGGTGGAGGGCTTCGCAGCTGGGTGGTCGGGGCACCCAAATTGCTTAGGTGCATCCCTGCTAACCATTCTCCAGTATTCATAGTGATAAACAGTGCGAAGTCTTATTATGGCAAGAGAAAAGCAAGTGTGATAACATCCCATTATCCACTCCTCCCCTCTCTACCCGAAACAAGTGCTACTGTTAATGTCCACTACTTAGGATAGGATTAGAGGCTCCATCTGACTTCCAAGTTCAGTTCCCAATACCAGGAATGTATCCCTTATTATGCACCTTAGCTGCTTTCTCCCATCTGAGGAAACATATAAGCAATGCATTCTTAAGAGCAGAACAACATGTTCAGCAGTAGACTTGATCTAGGAAGCTGAATCGCTGAACAGTTGCATAGGAGTGGAAAGGGCACAATTCACTGCTCCAATTCCTTATAATTTACTGCATATGTTACACAGCAAGAGACCACTAAATACACTAATCAGCCAGGGCAATTTGTTACACACCTGATTCCAAACATACAGTGAACATAATTAAATAAAGCTCTTCTTAACATGGTCGTGTCAACATCTTCATGGGTGGCCATAGTGTTGTATGTGAGGTTGTAAACCATGCGGAACTTCTCATCCAGGAGATGCCCAATGTCAGAATAAAGCCTGTTCACAAGGGAGAATCCATGGTTTTCCCAAGTATAGTCCTGAGAAAAAGCAACAAAGTTCACAAGTGTGTCTGTGGCATGTTTGAACACTACTACAGAATGACTTTGGAGGCACATGATGCAGTTCTACTGCTGAAGCTAAGCAAGTCTGAACCTGTAGGCTGGAAACCATATGAAAATGGCTCTGAGGTTGCAGGCTGGAGTATAAGTGAAACTGAATAAATACATGGCACAATTCAAAGAAGCAGTTTTGTTTTCTGTGCCAATCTCAGGACTGCCTAAAAGGTGCAGAATTATCACATGCAGCAGTACTTCCTGGACTGAACCACTTCAGCCTTATAGGCTGGCAAACACCACATCTGAATGAGAGAGGCGGAGTGCCATAGCTCCGTGTTACACCATATACTTAGCATACAGAAGGTTCCAGGCTCAAGCCCGAGCACCTTCACCTAAAGTAACCTCAGGTAGCAGAGCTGGAAAATATTTGTGCCTGGGACATTGAAGAGCCACTGCCAGTCACACAGGAGAGTGTACTAAGCTAGACGGCCCAATGGCCCAACAGTATAAGGCCATATACTAGTGGATGTTCAGGGGCCCCCTCCCAAACACAGCACACTCTGCATATGGAAAAAACAAAATATGTCAAGGAGGAATTCTAGTCTAGCCTTCTCCATGATGTTCTAAACATGATTCCACAGCCACAGAAATGCTACCTTAAGAAAGGACAACTGGATTCTCCTGCAACAAACATGCTGTTTGGATTTCTGACCCCTTGCAATAACCTTGCAATGGCCCCAACCCAGCACAAAAAAGGCTACTTTGAACATTCAAGACATTCCTATCCCAACACCAAGAAGGACCAGCATGGGTTTCGGCAAGTACGTTTCTATTTGGTTTTTCCAACATACAAACCTAAGCTACTCCATGAAACTATACCTGGGCTCGGAACGTTGGTAGGTGCTCTTCACCCCTCCTAGCAAAGTCCTTGTATCCAAAACCAGGGTCTTCAACGTAACAGGAAACATCTGCTGTGGAAACGATTTCATCACCAAATACTAGGAAATTAAAAAAAGTATGCAGGGTGGTAAATTTACTCTTCTCAATTATCTCAGAAGGTTTCTATACGTAACAGTGAAGTTGTTGAATAGGAGAACACACCGGGGCGGTTTCCCTTTGTTTTATTTCTGGCAATTTCTGTATCTATGTAGACCAGTGTTTCTCAACCGCTGGTCTGTGGACCAGTGCCGGTCCGCAAGAACCACACCCCCAAAATAATAATTTTGGGCCAGCGGGGGCTGCTGCCACTGGGAGCTCTCCAGAGCTCATTTCTAGGCAGACAGCCCTTGCTGCTGGATAATATTCACTTCGCTTCCTCGAAATGAACTTTATCCAGCAGTGAAGTCTGCCTGGAAATGAGCTCCAGAGAGATCCCGCCAGCCCAAAATTGGTTTTTGGTGGGTGCCTGGGGGTGGGGGTGAGGGGGGCAATCCCTTTACTAACCGCTGGTCCGGGAAACTGCGAACAAAGAATGTACCTGTCCATGACTCCAAAAACATTGAGAGAAACATTGATGTAGATAACAGCTCCAATGTTGTGTTAGCTTGTTAACATTTTATTAAACTGCACAGTTGAAATCTTGTTCTAAATGGGATAAGCTGTTTTTACATGTATTGTAGACTAGGGCAGCTGAATGAGGCAGACAATAAGAACTAGTCATATTCTTAGGAATCAGAGTACAGGGGGAAAACAGGCCAAGATTTGAAGTTATCCTAGCAGAGAAGAGTCAGGGAGCCATGTGTTATGGGCTTAACCAGTAAGTAGATTGCATGGGACACAAAGGAGGATTTGGGCCAGTTCACACACTGCCCTGACCTGTAGGCTAGAGATGTGATGGGGCACGGGAGCAGGAATTCAGCTCTTGTGGCCTCCCACACTGCACGTAGAAGCTTGCACACCAATAGGATCTTATGCACATAATGCCTGTAGAAGCAGGCCCTACTTACATGGATCCACCTGCTGCAAGCAACAGAGAGAGAGTGTGTAGGTGGGTGGATGAAACACCTACACATACATTTACATACATGAGTGCATGGGCCTCAGCTTATACACTGATAACGAATGTATGCAATAGCAGAGCGTGTGCTTCCATACACCATGCTGCATATACAAAATTAGGGTTGTGTGTCAGCCAATCCTCAGGTGAAATACAGACTACGTAAGTAAACTAGACATGTAAACATTTTTGCACAATGCACACCAACTGTTACCAAGGATGCATTTGCATGAGCCATTTTTGGAAGGGCAGCATATAAATCGAATAAATAAATACATGTAATGTGTGCTCTCAGATGTCCACAAAACCAACACAACATATTTTTCAGCTGCTACCACCGTGGGTATCCTTTCCAGGTGTACATTACTGCATTACATTCTCCATACAAATGCATCCTTGAGAGCAGTCAGGCACATCATGTGGAGAAGATTTTGGACATCTGAACCACCCTGCAGCAGCTTTAGCAACAAAACAGGAATGAGGGATGAGCTTCTGAGGATGACAGGGATCTTTCTTTGGGGGACAACTATGTATTCAGAACAGGAATCCAGCCATGAAAACTGCATAGCCTGAGCAAAACTGACAGAAGTCCTTCTCAGCCATGTGGAATTGGCAGGGGAGAAGCATGGTGTGAAACATTCTGGCCACAAGGAGCATGGAGGGAAATTGGATGCACTAGGCGGCGGAGGTGGGGCCGGGGGGGAGGGGAATCCAGCATATCACCTTTAAAATTAGAGCCATTTGGGCACAGCAAAGAATCAGGAGAGATCATTCACCTCTTTCAGGTCTCTGATCATGACAAGCCCTTCCTGTACTGCCTTCCTATCTATTCCTGGAACCAGCATACGCTTCACGTCCTTCACTTCTACTCTCCATGGCTTTTGCCCCTCTTTCTCTCTGCTCTCATAAGCTATTACATGCCTTCCTGTGACCTTTGCTCTTCCAGCTCCACCCCTTGCAGTCATCCAAAGGTCTCCTGCTCCTCAAATGACTTCATCCTGACCCCCATGCTGTCACACTTGGGATCGCCTCCAAGAAGAGCTGTGTGATGCCTCTTCTCCTACAAGTCTCTCCTCAAAGCCTACTTTTACTGCAAAGCCTTTGGCACAACCCACTAGACTCCATACCCTACTGTAACGAAGCCTATGAGTCACTGAAATAACAGCATATTCTTTCCCCATTTAGCCTTCCTTTTTTTCTCCATTATTCATGTTCCTCTTTCCTTTGTGTCAATACCTTGATTGCAACCCTCTCAGGGCAGGGACCTGCCCATCCAGTCTTTATAAAGTACCATGTGCGTGGATAGTACCAAATAAATATACACATACATTTGTGGCTGAGAATCATGTAACCAAGCATCAGGCAAAAACATTTTCAATACTGTTATGAAGCATCGCTCTATCTACTCCCTTGCCTCCTGCCTACCAGCCAAATGGCAATGTGGCTTGCTTGTGTAACTTTGAAAGAGCTGGGTGTTGTGCAGTTGTCCGCAGGTTATCTTGATGCTCCATCATTGCTTTCAAATATCCCAGCGACAGTGGCTTGAGGAACCTGCCATAGGTCTACCAATAGCACTTCAAAAGCACACTCAAGTAAGTGGATTCAAGAATTACAAGGGATGCTTTTTATAGCCATTCTGCCTCATTAGTCCATCAAAATGCAACTCTGTGTCCAAACAGGTCTTCAGTGCAGCTAAAAAGACCCAAGCTGTTGAACCTGGACTTGCCCTCTGGCTTTCTCACTGACCTCTGCAATCTCTTAGGGGTCAATTGAGATAGAGGTCTCTGCCAGCATATATATAGTCTAATAACATCTGGAGACCCACATCTGGGAAACCCTGCAATAGGTTATCTGTAGGACAGAGGGGGGAACCTTTATGAAAGCGATTTGCTTAAGGGGCTATTAAGGGCATGTTCAATCTCCTACTACTTTGTGGTGGATTCCTATCCCAGAGCTCAGCTTAGGTTAAGTGTACTAGTGATTGGCCAACTTTCAGTCCAATAGGGATTTTGGTGCCTTAAAAAAAAAAAAGTTTTCCAGCATTACATATATGGGCAAAGACTAGCTCCAACACGTGTGCTGGGGACTGATGTGACACATTCTGAAACAGGCAGCCATCTTTGTTACATTTGGAGGGCAGCCTAACCTGGTAGATGGGTAATTGAATATCAGTGTTCCAACTTGCTATCTTTAAGATAAAATTCAGCATGTCAAGGAGAAACCTGCTACTGTTCTGTGGGCATGCAGAAAGACCCAGGGTCAATCCTTGGCATCTCCGGGTAGGGCTGGAAAGGACTCCTGTCTCAAACTGGAGAGCTACTGATGCCAGTCAGTGTGAATAATAGTAACTTACACGGGCCAAGAGTCTGATTCAGTATAAAGTAGCTTCCCATGTACTTGAACAGATTGGTCCAAACCAAGTAGTTAATAAACCTATTTCTCTCTCATTTTCATTTATTTAAACTTTAGTGATACCTATGAAAAGTTCAGTTAAATAAGCCTGAAAAACAGATGGGGAGCAATACCTTCATTAACAACTAGGAGGCTCTCTGTCTTCTCCTTTTCAAAGCGAGTATCCATTTCCTCCTGGGAGGCCTCCTCATCCTCTTTCTCCTCCTGCAGCCTCTTCATTCTATCCATCAGGGCCTCTAGCTCACTTAAAGTATCCGAGATCTGCAACACATCATATGTGGGGAGGGGTATGGATGAGCACTTCTCAAGACAGCATTAGTCAAACTTTATGAAATTATTACCTGTCCCTGTAAAACTGAATAGATCTTTGTCCCCACTGTCCTGTACTAAATTGCACACTCAAAATTTAGGGGAAGATCCAGGTCTGCATATTACTCATGTGTACACATGTACAAACACACACACACACACACACACACACACACACACACACACACACCCCTCTACCCCTCAATTGTTCCAAAATCCTCTAGGAACATAAGAAGCCTCCTTATACCGAGTCAGACCATTGTTCCATCTAGCTCAATATTGTCTACAGAGACTGGCAGCGGCTTCTCCAGGGTTGCAGGCAGGAGTCTCTATCAGCCCCATCTTGGAGATGCCAGGAAGGGAACTTGGAACCCTCCGCATGCAAGCATGCAGGTGCTTTTCCCAGAGTGGCCCCATCCCCTAAAGGGAATATCTTACAGTGCTCACACATAGCTTCTCATTCAAATATAAACCAGGGTAGGTCCTGCTTAGCAGAGGGGACAATTCATGCTTGCTACCACAAGACCAGTTCTCCTCCCTGTAAATATTCTCACTTGCCATGATTCTGCAGTTTTTACTATTTTAGATCACTTATATTAAAGAGAACAAAATGACTACCCCAGCCACTGAAAATATTATTCAGCCACTTCCCAGGTTACTGAGATTTCAACAGGTACTGCACACATACTTTCAAAATCATATCTTAACAGCCATAAAGACTAGCAAGTTGCTTTCTTTAACAAAAAATTGAGTCTCAGGAGCAAAACTGAGTCTCAGTTACCTCATTCTGTGCTGAGGTTTCACACGAGACCCAGCTTTCAGATCCCTGGGTGGCCAAACATTCAGAAAGCAGCATGTGCAAGGCACAATATGGCGGGGAGAAACTGCAGGTGAGGAGTGCTTAAACTATTCCCCCAGCTGTGACTTTTCCAGTCTGCTCCCTAAGCTGCTTTTCCATAGCTTGGTTTCCCAGATACCATAAGTAGGGGGAAATTGGGGGTGGGGGGCAAATGATGGGATGAGAAAGGATTAAGCACTTTTCCCCATAAAATTGCACTGCCCTCCTGAAGCTTTGTAGATGTTCAGGGATTCAGGTCTAGTTTGGACCTTGGAGACTCATATTCCCCAGAATGGCTCCTGGTCTTGAAAGCTGACCATAAACACACTGGACTCTGCTTAGAATGGCATTTGATCAGGCTGCCTCTCTGGAAAAGAATGTTTAAAATTTTGATGTTGTAATTTATATAATAATTCTTGATCAGCAATTTTAAGAAGTTGCAAGAATGCAAAAACTCCTTGCAGCTTGTTCTAGAAAACATGTTTTTGCAGTGAGAAACCACATGTGTCCATATGCAAAATGAAAGAGAGAAAGAAAGAAAATTATCCTCAGCAATCCCTGATCTTTTTGAAACACTGACAGGATCAGACAGGAGCTTCCTGGTCTGTGCACTGCTGTCCCTTGTATGGAGCCACTCGAGACCACAGAGAAAAGGGGGAAAGGGAGTAGCATCATCCTCCCAGGTCCTGGCACAGCTCCACCCTTTCAGGCAACCCATGGGCCAGCTGTCTGTGGGAAGAGCTGCATGGAGTAGCCCTGACCCGGACATTGTTATCTGCTCTGCTTCCTGACTGGTTTGGCAAACAGGTTCTTCCAAGAAGAGCTCTCTCATTGCTCCACGGGGAGACCAACACAATCAGTACTGCCACCGACATCAATGAGGGAGGAAGGCAGCTCCATCAAGGCCACTTTCTTGGAGGATTATCTCTGCCATGAAGCTGTCAGTGTGGCCATCCAGACTAGGCTGGGGTGGAAGATCTTCAGGTAGAAGCCCACTGCCACAAAAACTGAAAACAAATTTATTCAAGTAGGTCTGTAAGCCACCTTGAAGACAGTGGATAGGTGAGATATAAATGTTCAACAAACAAACAAGTAGATTCTTCTCAGCCTTGCCGGGCAATAAGTGCCTCCAGTTGATGCCTGGAACTGTGCCTGGGCAACAGACTCTGGCCTTGCTTGCATGGCTACCTGTTCCTGCTCCAAGTGTTCCTGCCCATCTTCATGCTTGCCAGCTCATCAGCCAGCTTCTCTATCCACTTGGCTGCCCTTCTGCATCTGCCTTCCAGCCCTGCTTCCTCCCCAGACAGACTTCCCAAATCTTACCCTGAGCCGTTCCAGATGATGGTTTATTCCATCATGAACAGATAGTTGTGGGAGAATTTTGCACAGCATTCAGATAACATTCTCCACATGCCATGTGGGATTTGCCCTATTCCTGCGACACACCCATTGCTTTCTGTTGCTCAGTCATTCTGATTTGATAGTGCTAGAGAAACAAGCTGCACGAGGAGGAAAGGTGTACCGGAGCTGCTCAACTTTGGCCCTTCTGCAGATGTTGGCCTACAACTCCCATAAGCCCTGGCTATTGGCCACTGTGGCTGGGGATTCTGGGAGTTGTAGTCCCAAAACAGTTGGGGGGGCCTAAGTTGAGCAGGCCTGGGACTGACCACAGCACGACTTGTCTAAATCAGAGGAAGAATCATCAGCGCAGGTGTTGATGGATCAGAGGACTGGTTCCAAAGCACATATCCCCACCTGAGCATACTTCTGTGACCTCTCTTTTACTCATTGTCCTTTGCAGGTTTTTTTTTTAAACAAAGGCAAATATCATTGCTATTGTGACATTTTTATATAGCAAAGAGTCAAACCTCAAAACTTTAAAGTGTGTGTGCATGTAGAAACTCTCACACTTATTTCCCTGAAACCTGGATAGTATAAAAGCCTTACAAGGATCTACCATGAATACAGCTTTCATCCAGTTCTAACAAAAATGTGTTTTGGTGATTTCCAGTATAGTCTATAGTTGCAGCAAAAACAGTATCAGCGTAAATTGTGTCCTCCCCAAATTGAAAGAGCACAGAAGAAGCAATTTAAACTCGAGCCCCACCTGACCCCGAAGAAGAAATAGATGGTCTCAACAGCACAATCTATGCATATTTACTCAGAAGTCCCACTATGTTCAATTGGGCTTACTCCCAGGAAAATGTTTATAGGATTGTAGCCAAGTCATGAAAAGGGGAAGGTTCCATGGGAGAAAACTATTTCAGCTCCAATCTTTTTTCTCATGTGACTCGACCTTCAGCTTCCAATGACCCAGGGTTGACATACATGTGAGAAAACTGATCTCAGAGGAATTTTTAAGGAGGACATGGAGAAATTTTTTTTAAAGACAAGCAAAACCCAACCACAGAAAAGTGGAATGAATACACACACAAAAAGGGGAGGGGGAAGAGAGAGAGAGAGAGAGAGAGAGAGAGAGAGAGAGAGAGAGAGAGACTTGGCAACACTAACCCCAAAGTTGTTACTTGTGAAGGATGCATTTTCAATGTTGTTGTCATTGGCAAGATCACAGACACAGAAGTTGTTAACTGATATAAGCCTGTAGCCATTCGAAGTATTGAGATCTCTCTCTGGATTGATGCCACTACCAAAGACAAAACTTGCCAAGGCGTGATAATGTGCCAAGAGGACCACAGCATGCACCAGTTCAGGAAGAGACCAATTATTTTCCCCCGTCTTGACAAGCTTCTGAAATGAAAACAAGAAAAATGCAGACACACGTTAGATACAGACACAGGAAGGAGACAGAACATTACTGCAGAAGAGAGATCAGAGTTACACAGTCTCTTCAGAATTTCCATTTTGATAGGGATAGGTCTGAAGCAACTGAAAGACACCAGAAGGCCACACAAAGTCAGATCCCTCGATGGAAGGGAGCACCATTCCAGAACCACCCCAAGGCAACTAAATGCAGTGGTGCAAGACACAGCAGTTGCTACTGGTACTAATCAGAGGGAACAATTTTTTTTTGGGGGGGGGGAGTCTAGAGTGACTACCAATTTCTTTCTGGGAACAATTCAAAGTGCTGGTCTTAAAAGCCCCAGTGTGGCTCAGGATCTGAAGGATTGCCTGCTCCGATATGAACTTGTCCAATCACTACTATCTTCTTAGGTGTGTGTTAAGAGTGCCCCCACATTCTAAATTGTGATGGGTGGCAACACAAAACACAGATTTCTCAGTCCTGGAACCTCACCTCTGGAATGCCCTCAGCTGACTATTTTGCAGGCTCCCCCTCCTACAGAAAAAAGGGAAGGAGGGGGAAGAGGCTGCTAAAATTGTTTGGCTTTTAATAGAGTACCGTATAATACTGCTATTGCTAAACTAATTTGTTGATTACTTTATTATGGTGACAATTTTATATTTTTCTTTCTTTCTTTTCTTGAGAATTCTTGCAGTTAGCAGACATGTTCTCCATGTCTTCACCAGAAGTCTATGCCATGCAGAAGGAACTAATCATCATCCAATTGCTACAAGCTTACCTTTAACAGTTGTGCATGTGAGAGAGTTTCAGCCAGTACAGTTTTTACCACTTGGATGCCAGGTGGCACCTATACAAATCCCCTCAAATAAAATAATGCATTGTGCTTCCACCCTCTCTCTCTCAGAAGAGCTTACAGTGGCTTGAATGGAATGATTCTGGCAACCTATTTCCTTTTCTTCAATTTCATGCACATGTTGGAGCTTGCTCATTATTAGGTGTTCACATAAGGAACAGCCCCACAGATATAATGTGAGCAAGAGAGCTGAACCAATGCAGAATGAGGCCCTTTTTCTCCTTTGGCACAGGCCTGGGAATAGCTGTACATGCCAGACTGAATGGTGCATCATGACACATTTTCATAAAGTTAACACAATCCATCTTTAATGACCTCCAAAGCCCAAACTCTTAGTCTTTCCTGCAAAAGCAACTTTCCACTCCAGCCCACAGAAAGAAAAAGCAAACACAATCACACTGTGTAAATACTCTCTGCATCAGCTTCCGGTTTTCAGTGGTATCCGGTAAACCTGAGGGTAGCCGAGACTCTGGCTGTAGAGCTGCCTGTCTATTAAAAAGTTTGTAATTGATAAACCCTGAGTCTATTAATCAGTTAAATTTGAATTTGAGTATTACCAGCACTTCAGTAAGGGTGCCTTTTGAGGGCATGGAAGAAAGTGAGAGATCGCTACTAATTATTAGAAGAAAATCTATTAAATATTTTCTTCCTTTCCCTTATTAATATTATCACATCAGAGCCAAAATGGTTTGAATACACACACACAGAGCCTCAGCCCCACCAACTAAAATCTTAATCTAACAGATGGTTGATCCCTCCCTTCTTCATGGTTTTTCTATTTTTAAAAATGCAATAGGAATTGGGGTTCATATGTATATATATGTCACTGAGAAAGTGTGCCTGCCTGGAGTTGCACGTGAGTGACAGACTGAAGTATCTGTGTGTACCTGAATCAGCAAGATAAAAAGACACATTTGAGAACACCACAAACCTGAAGGAGCAAAAGGATGACTGTGTGTCTCTTTTGGTAGAGCCCCTTTAAAATCAGGAGCAGGCAAAAATAAATGGTTGCTAATCCTGTTAGCAGGCTTCAAGACAATAAAAACAGATTCATCAGACTGGCCATTGATGGCACAGTGGCTTCTATAAACTGCAGTGCTGGAGCATTTCCCCCCACCTTGTAATCTAGCCTCCACCCTAGCCCAAGGAAACTGCCGTAGGAACCAAAGCTTTGAAGCTCAGGCTCCATTTCAGACAAGCAAGACAGTCATGTGGGCAAGGATATTGTGCTCTGAGCCTGGGAAAGGCTAGAACTGCTACCAATGAGACAAAATTGACACCTGAAAAATTAAGTGAACAATAGAAAGGTTCCAGACCGAATAACCGACCAACCCTTAGTACAATCAAGGCAACTCCTGACCATTGATTGAAGGGGCATAGCAAAATCTGTTTCATTCTGTGTTTCCTTTGAATAGTGCTGAATTCACCCACTCAGATCCCCTTAACCTCTAACAGAGTATTAGCACACTTATTCCCTTCCTTTCTGAGTCCCTAAAGTTCTAGAACTCAGGAGACCCTATGTCTTTGTTTTCACATTTGTTCCACTTTGAACTAAAGTCCTATAACTGGCATGCACACCCAGAACCCAGTGTCGCTTTCCAACATGGAACTGCTCAGCACTGCCCTGGAACTTACTGGCCAAATGACTGCTTTGCACTCATCCCTCCTCTTTGAAACTGGCTTATGGCACATGTTATGCAAAAGACCAAATTGAACCCAAGGCCAGCCCAGTACCTAGGTGCACTGGACTACTGGATTAAGATGGCAGCCTTGAACTCCACCTGGCCCCACAATTAAGGCTTCAGCTGCAGCATGGACCCCATCTCTCTTGGGAGTTTCAGGCTGTTCTCAACTAGAGCAGTCTGGCAGAAGTATAAACCACTTTATCTCCCCCGCTCTCCTCTCCTTGCTACCATTTTCATTTTCCCTGCAAGCAGTTTGGCTATGTCAGCCCTTGCTTTCCTCTTCTTTCTTGGAACAGCCTTCAATATTTCTACAGCAACCAATACTCAATACACAGTTACTGTGTTATGCTCTTTAAATAGAACTTCTCTCTTTTGAGAAGTTATTTCTAGACTCTTGCTTGCCCCCTGGGGTACTCTAACACCACTGTCTAGACCTGATCCAAATGTATTCACACTTGCAGGTTTGGTGCTAGCCAACCAGAACTCACTCTACTGGATAGATAAGCTGCCTACTTCCCCAGTGGATATAGTTGGCCACAGAGGGGAAAAGTTTTCCCTAGCATTAAAGTATTTCCCCCTGCTTCAAGGTACAAGAATTCATGCTTTTCAGGGTAAATGTGTGTTGACAGACATGCAATTCGGTGCACATGTGTTTAAGAGACACAGGTCTCAGCAAGCATGGCAACAGCTATGGGTTTCAGATCTTCTTCCTTCAGAGAATCTTTTCCATATTGACTAGTCTGCTAAGGAAATCCTATACACTGCACAAGATTCTGAGATATATTCTAGTGTGCACATTCACTTAATTGGAAGCACTGGCTAAGCATGCTGTGTCTCACTATTGACCCATGTGAACTATGGTCCAGCCTACATACATATTATACACAAAAATCTTCATCAGTAGCAGGGGAGATCTTATTTAAAAGACAGGAAAAGCCACTTGAGAGGCAGATTAGGACTGGAGAAAAAACAAGAGGGGTTACATTTGAGAGCAACTTTTTCTCCAATGGTCTTTCTATTAACTAACCCAGTGACAACTTATACCTGTTGTCAGAAAGGCATTGGAGATCCTGTCAAGGTTGAAATAGGACTCTGATGTTCCTAGACATATTGTAAACCTCCCAGAAATGCAGGTTTGGGGTGGTATGTACATATGCTAACTAAATTTCATGTCAACCTTATTATGAAAAGCAACAATTTATACAGATGCAATTGCAAATGTCTGAGCATTTCTCGCCACTTAATTCTAACAATACCTGGATATGCTCTTTTGAAACCAGCCAGGGTCGATGGGCAAGAAGCTTGTTGATTTCATTCAGATTTTTAAGCCTTTGTGGGACATATTCCAAGCCATTAAGCCATTCTGGTATCCCTCCAGTCTTCAGGAACTCATCCACATGCATGTTTATTAGGTAGGAACATTGGTGCCTGGCAGCAGCCTAGAGATAGAAAAAAACGTGTGCAGAAGTTTCAGGCAGCTAATCTAAAATGGTCTGTTTTTTTGCAGGCCTTCCTGTGAGGCCTGATTTAGATGTCATGAGGAACCAAGGTGAAACCACAGAGCTGCATGAAGTTCCCATGTTTCAGGCATATGCACTCCCCTTCAAGCATGAGAGGCAAAAGGATTCAACTTTTTGTTCTGGTTTAACACAAGCCAGGATTCATTGTGATGTTTAAATCTGGCAAATACTGGATTGTTCTAGCCAGGGTTTCAAGATAAGCCAAGATATGAAACTGGGAACAAGTCAGGACTGATTGGGTTTGGATGTCATGGTGAATCCTGGCTTGTTTCCTGAACTTCCAGGACACTCCAAGAATCTCAATAATGCAGCAGCCAGATCACTCTGGCCTTGGATCTGGGAGGCGGGGCAGGGATTACCACACAGTTGCAGGCATTATTTCATCCCCTACGCAGCTTCACGTTTGCAAGGAAGGCTGAGACTCATCACACTTGCCAGAAGGCTGTGGCACCTTCATGCTGAGTGAGAAAAGTAGAACTCCAGCAAAGAGCTCTGAGCACTTGAAACAACCTATATAATATGCAAAGTATTTTACATTAACCCTTACAGAATCTGACTTCTTGAGAACTCTTGTTTATTTTAAAATGCAAACATTAGAGCAAGTGTGCTGTAATGGCTTAGGTACTGGGTTTATACTGGAGAAACTCAGGCTCAAACCCCCACTTGGCTATGAAAGCTCACCAAGGAACTTTAAGCAACATCTCTTAGCTATACTAATTCACACTGTTATTGTGAAGATACAATGAAATATATGCTATCCTATGGAAAGGAAGGATACAAATACAAGAACTAAAGCAAGCTTCTAATTCCATGGACTTTTTTTGGCTATGTAAAAAAACTTTGAGAACGTTTTTGTTGAAAAGCAATAATGTAATAATAGTAACACAGAACGGCATGGAAAGCAAGAGAAGTGTCTATAGGTTCTCTGAAACACAGATGATGTTGAGGACGTGATGAGGAGGTCAGGATTATTAAGGAGAAAAAGGAGACTGCAGAGAAGTTGAATGGGTTCTTTGCATCCGTCTTCATGGAGGAGGATGGTGACCATAGACTCGCTCCAGAACTGAGCTTCTCAAGCTTGGAGGCTGAAGAACTGGGCCAATCACTAAGAATTAATAAATCACCAGGGTCAGACATCATCCACCCAAGTTTTCTGAAGGAACTCAGATGTGAAATTGTCCATCTCCTAGCAAAAATATGTAACGTCCCCACAATCACGCTTTGTACCTACAATCATGCTCTGTACCAGATGATTGGAAAGTAGCTAATCTAATTCCAATTTTCAAAAAGGGATCCATGTGGATCCAGTAAACTACAGGTTGGTTAGCTTAAACTACAGGCCTGGTAAATTGATGGAAAGCTTATGCATCATAGGTATTTTGTTTAAAAATAATGGTGATTGACAATCCTTGAGAAGAATAATGAATATAAATTGTTCATTTGGCATTCAAGCCTCTGACAAACTGCTGAGCTGTGTGTGTGTAGTGCGTGTACATGGAATATGGATCTGGATTTATATCCCTTTGCCACAGATTTATATTACATATGATATTAAGAGCCTGCAAAAAAACAGATTGTTAGGAGTTCCAAAAAGATCTCTCCAAACTGGATGAGTGAGTGACAAAATGGCAAATGCAGTTCAATGTAAACAAGTCTAAAGTGATGAATATTGGGGCAAAACAACCCAACTTCATATACACACTAATAGGGGCTGAGCTGTTGGTGACTGACCAGGAGAGAGATCTTGGGGTCGTGATGAACAACTCGTTGCAAGTGTCAACTCAGTATGTGGCAACTGTGAAAAAGGCAAATTGCATGCTAGGAATCATTAGGAAGGGGACTGAAAATAAAAATGCTATTATAATAATGCCCTTATTCAAATCTATGGTGAGGCCACATTTGGAGTACTGCATACAGTTCCGGTCACCATATCTCAAGAAGGACATTGTAGAACTGGAGAAGGTGCAGAAGAGGACCATGATAATCAGGGCCAGGAGCACCTTCCTCATGAGGCAAGGCTACAGTATCTGGGGCTTTTTAGTTTGGAAAAGAGATGACTACAGGGAGACATAGAGGTGTATAAAATGATGCACAGAGTAGAGAGAGTGGACAGAGAAATGTTTATTCCTCTCCCACAACACTAGAACCAGGGGTTATCCCATGAAATTGAAGGCCAGGAAATTTAGGACCAACAAAGGGAAGTACTTTTTCACACAACACATAATTAATCTATGAATTATCTGCCAAGGGATGTGGGGATAGCCACTAGCATGGATGGCTTTAAAAGAGGCTTAGCCAAATTCATGGAGGACAGGTCTATCAATGGCTGGCTATAGGACATCTTCACCCTCAAAGGCAAAATGCCTCTAAATATCAGTTGCAGGGGAACAACTGCAGAAGAGAGGGCATGCCCTCACCTCTTGCCTGTGGGCTTCTACCAGAGGCATCGGGTTGGCCACTGTGAGAAACAGGATGCTGTACTAGATAGGCTTTGGGCCTGATCCAGCAGGGCTGTTCTTTTGTTCTTATCCTGCAAAGTAAGTTTTACATTCTTCAAAAGCCTAAATATTAGAAACCTATAGAATTCCACATTTGCCAAATTCAGGGCTCCTTGGTCTAGAATAAAGTCATTCACACAACTATTTTGGGCGGAGCTGGGGAAAAGGCAGGACATAATCTATTTTTATGTCCTGGATCAGGCTTTGGGCCTGATCCAGCAGGGCTGTTCTTTTGTTCTTATCCTGCAAAGTAAGTTTTACATTCTTCAAAAGCCTAAAGGAAGAATATTAGAAACCTACAGAATTCCACATTTGCCAAATTCAGGGCTCCTTGGTCTAGAATAAAGTCATTCACATAACTATTTTGGGCGGAGCTGGGGAAAAGGCAGGACATAATCTATTTTTGCCCACACAATCCTCACCGCTCTAGGACTGCTTGCACCACGTCTCCACATGACCAGCAAGCAAGCGATGCCAGAGCGGCAAGGGAGAAAAAGCAGGCTACAGTCTCCCGCATCCTGCAATGTGCCGTGCAAGGAGTGCTGTTCATTGGGATATTTCCCTGCTGCTAGGCACTCCTTCTGCCCGGCTCTTTGGAAGTTCAGGGTGCTGGCAGCCCATGGTTTCAGACAACCAGGCAGTGAGGCACACACCATCCTCCCTCATTTTTAGCCTGGGTACAAGACCTGGGCTACCTGGCAGAAGAGCACCAGGATCAGGACCAATCCCAGTGGTCCTCATGACCAGTTTTACCCAGGCTAGAACTGCCCTACCTGGGTAGGGTTGTTCGTGAGAACCAGTTTTTAGTATAAAAAAATGTTTTTTAGTGTAAAGGACATGGAACCCCTATAATTAGAGGGGAAAGTTTCATCTATCACTAAAAAGGTTATATTAGGATTCAGGTTCTGGTTTAGATCTTTTAATACTCTTGACTGATATCCAATACCCATGCTAGCTCCTACTTCAATGCAAGTTTCTGGGATTTCAATCTCTTGAAGACAGACATTTTCATAGGCTATGAAAAAAGAACAATAAAACAGAATTATCTCTGAAAAAATGGGGAGTAAATGAAGTTTGGTTTAATTCACAAGGGCACTGGAAAGAACCTGAGTATTATTAGGATTGGGAAGAAGATGATAAAAGAATTTTCTACTACGTACCATGATCGCAATATAGTGCCGGTAGGGCAAAGGAAGTGGCCCGTCCATACGCAACATATAAAACTGACTGCGGAGGAAAGACTCCAGGTACTGAGTATGTAAACTCATGACCTGAGTGATGTTGTCTAGGCGACCAGAAGTAGAATATTCTTCCACCAGCAGGTGCATACGTTCATTTAAACTGTTTGCTTGCATAACCTTCAAGGAATAAAAGCAAGCACGTTAAAAATACAATTAATAAGTTGGACTATTATTTAATGAAAACAGCAGCTATAGGAGAATTCCAGAGTTCAACTCATCCAAAGGCATCTTAAGATATTTAAAATGCTTGAGAGAACAGTTTACATGGTCTAAAACTCACCAGTGAGGTATTGTATTATGTTTTCAGCAGATCAAAGGCTAAAATAAACTATCATGGGAACATAGGAATATATGAAGCTGCCAGATACCAAGTCAGAACGTAGGTCCATCTTGCTCAGTATTGTCTACACAGACTGGCAGCAGCTTCTCCAAGGCTGCAGGCAGGAGTCTCTCCCAGCCCTATCTTGGAGACGCCAGGGAGGGAACTTGGAACCTAGATGCTCTTCCCAGAGTGGCTCCATCCCCTAAGGGGAACATCTTACAGAGCTCACACATCTAGTCTCCCATTCATATGCAAACAGGGCCCTGCTTAGCTAAGGGGATAAGTCATGCTTGTTACCACAGGACCAGCTCTCCTCCTGTCTATCATCTGTGAGGCGAAGAGGCCACCAGAGACTGAAGTTTGGGGCAACATACAAATCTAATAAATAAGATAAATAATGGGCTTCCTCAGGAAAGCGATTCCAAGACTCTGGGGCTGAGAAGGTCCTGCTCTGTTCTCTCTTCTCCCACACACTGCTTAATGCTTGCCATGCAACTGCAGGCAACTCTGGTCTCTTCTGCCACCAAGAGACGCGCAGCTATGCATTCCTTTCAGTCCGTCTCCAACCCATTTCCTCCTCAAAAAAACAAAAAGATTCCTCTGTCATATTTAATAATAATAATAATAACAACAACAATAATAATAACAATTGTATTCTGGAAGGAGCTTTTTAGTCTCTAACCTAAATCAGACACATTTTGTTGAAATAGATATTCTAGCCTATAAAAACAGAATACACACACACACACGCACGAATGAAAGGCAGTATATAAATGTAACAATCAATCAATATTTCACAACAGAATAGTTATTTAGCATATTCGTATACTGCCACTACTGAATAAAGTTTGTTAGGCTACAATGCCATTGGACTACTGCTTTTTTAAAATCAAAAACTAGACCAGTTACTATTCTGGAATTATTTTCCAACAAGACTCAAGCAGCAGCTCAATTATGTAACTGAGACCTGGGTATCAACTAGTACATGACAGATACAAGGGGGGGGGGAATCAACAGAAATCTCACCATATTACATATGCAATAGTTAAAAACAAACAAACAAAGCCCTTACTTCCTTTTCTGGTATAAAGGCACTTGGTCCTCTTGTTAAAGGCAGAGACACTCGGATCTTCTTTTCCTGAAAAACAGAAAGTTACAGATGCAAGAGTTACCATACTTTTACTAGTGGATATCTATACGGTTTGAGAGTGTTAAGGCATTGCTGGGTGCAGACTTAACTGAACACAGGCCTGCACATAAACCATGATTTGTATGGAGCCAACAAACCAGGATATGAAACTATGGTTTGAAGCTAGTTTGCAAAATCACCATTATTGCTAACTGTGGCTGTGTGTTGTGTTATGTTTGAATTCATGAACTATTGATCAACCACAAATCTATTGCTGCACCATGAAAAAAGGAGAGAATGTATCACCTTATGAAGCAGAATCTTGAGCAGATGGGAAACAAAAGTAGACAAACAGCTCTAAATAACACTTTACCTGTTATATGTCTGGAAGCTCAAACCATGGTTTGACCTCTTTATAGCTAGCACAAGCCATGGTTTCACATAGTCATCCATTTAAGTTGTTTTCAAAAGATTTATCAGCATTCTATAGGAACATGACCAGATTTTTTTTTTAAAAAAATAACTTATTACTTGAGTTGTCTATGCAAGGAACAGGACACTCATGACCTGTACAGAATGCTTAAGCCAATTGTGGCCTTGTTGGGTTTGAAACAAAAGAAGTGAATGATTGCCTACCCCTCTGTGGCATCTAATCGGTCCCATTTACTAATTTATTTTAAAAATTCCTTTAAGCACCACTACCACCATCCAACACTGTCAGAAAACACCGCACAAGTTCACCTATAGCCTCACCTTGGCTACTATGTTAACCTTTTTACAGTTCTCTTCTTGTAGCTTTCTGTCCCTGCTACAAGGAAACTTTTAATAGTGTGGTGTGGCTTTAGGCACAGGAGTAACAAACCAGAACTCTATGCAAGTTAACATCCTACCAGGTATTACGAACAATTAACAACAAAAATGGCTCATTGTAGTTCACAATATAGATACATTGTTTAATACTTTTCTGCAAGTTATTAAGTCAGAAAATCCAATCCTAACTGTCTTACTACTTTCCCTCTATATCCGATTCCTCCCTAATCTCTCTTAACTTGTTATATCTTTTTAGAGGACTGCTTTCTCTTCTCTCTGGTGCACACAGACTTCCCAATCCTTATGATCACCTGTTTCAATACTAACTTGCCCCTTCAACAGTTTCTCAACAATTGTCACTCTCCCCTAGAACCTTCATACTTTCTCAACGAATCCTAGCTGAGAAACTTCTTACTACTACTATATTTATATACTTTTCAACCAAAGTTCTCAAAGAAATTTGCATAGAAAAATACACAATAAATAGATCAGATTATTATTCCCTGTCCCCAAAGGGCTCACAATCTAAAAGAAACTGAAAGTAGACACTAGCAACAGCCACTAGACTAGAGTGATGCTGTGCTGGAGTTGGTCAGGGCCAGTTGCTCTTCCCTTGCTAAATATAAGAGAATCACCACTTAAAAGGTGCCTCTTTGTTCAATTAGCAGGGTCATCCAGTCATCCAGTAACCAGCCAGCTTTGATTGGCGATTGCTGGCCAACAACTAGACTTTTCAATCCCCTTTAGTTTTTCTTCTTTTTGAACTTCCTATAATATTATTCTCAAAAGATATACATTTGAAACAACTTTTCCATACATTTACACTAACGTAATAACCATCTATGGTCCATTTCACAACATCTATAATTCAAAAAGACATCTATTCTATAGGATACAAACTTCTCTAAGTACATGTGCCATTAGAAGAGGGCAGTAAATATGCACTGGTCTTAGGATCTTGAGAGTACTGGGGTGTTTTGTTTTGTTTTTAAGTTAAAGTACCTCAACCAGACCAAAATGGGTCCAAATTTGGTAAGTAGTTCCATCAAGCCCAGCATTTTGCTACTAATAATGGCCAACCAATTGCATCTGAAAGATGACCACAAGGCAACATCCCTCTCTCCTTTGTCCTCAGTGGCTGGTAGCCAAAGGTACACCAAAACTCTCTACAAAATATTACTGCCATTGTAACATTTCTAAAGCACTTATAATCTGTCCATGAAGTATGCTTTGTCTTGTACAGGACACAATTGATTGCAAGCGTGTTTTAGCAGCTGTGGGGTTCCCACTTCCCACTGCAGTCCTCTTACCCACTAGGCTACCATGCAGGCAACAACATGCAAGGAATCAGCAAAGGGGCCATTCACTTTTGGACAATATCCATATTATCGATTCTCCTTGAAGAGAGGTCCGTTCAGCAGATTCTCTATTAGTCAACTACTGTTTCTCCTGCAGAGTTTGAAGTGCTCGAGCATCATTCAGAAGCACTATAAGATCAGAACTACACACTTGTGTGTCTTATTTCACATATTTGTATACCACCAAAACTCATGTCTCTGGACAGTTAACAATAAAACACCACATTTAAAAAAAGTTAAAACACTAAAACAATTTAAGAATAATGATGAATTCTATACATACATTGTACTTAAAGAAGAGTAAAGAATAAGAAGACAAGTTCTTGCTGTAAGGGGCTCATATACTAAAAAGGGAGGAAAGAAGAGGCAGGGACAAACTGGGGTTAGAATACACAATTCTTTAATTTACTTGTTCTTAAACTTATATTGGTTGATTTTGCTTTAGAGCTATGGTCTGAAGCCATGTAATACAGCTATCTTGCTAAAGCTAAGCAAGATGGTCTCATCAGTGCCTAAGTCCCACTGTTTGGGAGCCCTATGCAAATTGCCTTGACGCACACAGACCTACACAAGGAAATGACACTTGCTGGGAGGGAGGAGAGGAAAGTCCAGACTATGGGAAACACCTATATCTGGCAGCAGCAATACAGGAAGATGCTGAGAGACATTATCTCATACTGATGATGGCAATGGTAAACCCCTCCTGTATTCCATCAAAGAAAACCACAGGGCTCTGTGGTCGCCAGGAGTCGATGGCACAACTTTACCTTTATTCTCCCATTATAGCTCCATTAAATTTTCAGAGAAGCTGGAATCTTGTTTGCTGCAACAACAAGCTGCAGGGGGGAAATGGAGAAAAAAGACTTTCCCCAAGGGGACGAAGTTTGCAAACCACACATATACAAAGTATGTAAAAAAGAAATCAACGCACAACAGACTGTAACTGTATCCAGTGTTCATATTGGCTCAATGGCGGGTTGTGGGGGGACTGCCCTCTTGCTGCCCACCCTCTGGAAGCCCATGAGAAGCACCCTCTTACCACCTGCCACTTTTCTGCTTGAAATCTCTTTTTGCAGCCCCCTTTTGAAAAAGGGAAGTAGTGATCAAGACATGCGGTGGAGGCAGAAAGATCTGGTCTGCTCCAATACATTACTTGTTGCAAGCTCTGAAAAGTCTGTTCCATTTTACATTCTTGGTTTTAATTATTTACATGGGTCTTTGGGAAAGAGGGGTTAAAAGTGAAATAAAAATGACAAAAGAAGTTTCAATCACAGAAGTAAGTCTGCTTACATAGGGTGCAATCTTAGCCCGTATTAGAGGTTAGCAACTGACAGCCCCCGGGCAGAAGCAGTCTCTAGAAGGGTACTGCCTCGTTTTCCTCCCCCTTGTTGCCAATTTGGAGACACACGGTGGGGCATTGGCCCTTCAAAATTCTAACCATTTAAAGTGGCCTTCCAGCAAAACTACTTTTTTTAATCTAGCCAAGAGAAGCTTGCCTACCAGCTTCAAAAGAATGCCATTTTTATTTTTATATTCATTTCATTTATATCCCACCCTTCCTCCAGACAGTCTCCCACTCAGATACCAACCAGGTGCAGCCCTGCATAGCTCCAGAGATGGAACTACATCAGACACCTTCAGATCATTGTCTGGGCCTGGGCCATTCTCCGATTGCTATTGTTCCGGGAAAAGATGAATCTGTGTAGTTCATATGAATAATGTTTTAGTCAAGAGGGGGAAGTAGTTTTTCTAATGAAATGCAGCCTTTTGAGTATGGTTTGTGTTACTTTGGGAGCAGAAATCCTAGAAGTACAATGCACAGCCTTAAGAATTGTAATTTTCCAGTTATATGAAACACCAACATTGGTTCACAAAGAGTGTGAAGAAATTGAATCATAAGATTGAGCCCACTTGCTTTACTTCATATCTCCAGTATGAGGAGATACAAATATTAAAAGACAGAATGCAATTTCTATAGTAGTTTTTGGTGTCCAGAGTGCTTCCCAATTGTAATCTCTTCATCTATTTTAAACCACAGAACAACTGTTGGTGATGGGGCTGGCTACAGGGGCGGAGCCACCCTTGGGTGAACAGGTTCAAAGTACCCAGGCCATCAATGAAAAAGGCTGCCGACAGCCCGTGGCTCGGGCTCCAGAGGAGCCCAGAGCGAACTCCCTCACTTCCACACCCGGGCCGCTCAGAGCCCGGGTGAACTCTTCGCCAGGTATTTCAGGCAGCGCTGACTGCCCAATAGAACGTTTCCCCCTTCCTCTCTGTAGGAAGAAGAAGAGGAAGGGGAAAACGTCCTATCAGGGGGCTGGGCGCAGGCCGCCGTGGGGGGCTGGGCGCAGGCCGCCGTGGGGGGCTGGGCGCAGGCCGCCGTGGGGGGCTGGGCGCAGGCCGCCGTGGGGGGCTGGGCGCAGGCCGCCGTGGGGGGCTGGGCGCAGGCCGCCGTGGGGGGCTGGGCGCAGAAATGGATCTTCTGTGGACTAATGGCTAATAACCTGAGCAGGAACTAAGCAATTATGTGATGTTCTGAGCAGACATCACAGAGAAGAATCAGTCACTCTGTGGGTAAGTCAATCATAGAGGATTCGTTAGATGGCAGCACTGAACAAGCTATTGCTAGAGCAGATCATTTCGGCTGCACACAAACTTATATTTGCAAATGCTCAAATACGTAACAAAAATCCACACTTCTTTATACGAGAGATGGTCTTAATGTCCCACTCATATTTTTAGTGTTTTGAGCACAGGGACCTAGAATTCCCGTCAGGCCACCTCCACACAGGAAGATTGATAGATTCCCAGTCCACAGCCAACCTCTGTTATTCACATGCTGTAACTTCTACCCTGTCTGCTCTTGTCAGTTTATTCCACAGGCCACAACTGCAGGTCCATTGTAAGCAGTGCAATTAGTATGGCAGGAGTGAACCTGCTCTTGGCAGGTGGGGGGCAGCTCCCACCCTATTTTTTAAAAACAGGCTTTTTTTGCACTGCTGAAATGAACAGACAGGACTCATCTGGCTGAATTTCTGAGGGCAGAGGAGGAAGTCAGAGGCAGGCAGGCAATGGAGGCATGCCAAGTTACAGCAGCTAAGCTAGGTACTTCCAGATCACTGACATAATAAGAACTTTTCCTTGCAGTATCACAACTTTAAAACATGAATCAAACCAAAAGAGTCTTCATTTTCCGATTATAATCAACAAATTACTGTTCTGCTAATTTACACTGCCTCACCCCAAGCTCCTTCTTTGAGTTACATCTGTGGGATAATTTATTAGTTCTCGGGAGCAGCACAGCAACCCACCCAGTACCCTCCCCACAGATGGCCTACAGGGCAATGCAAGAAAATGATATTACACTGTTTCCCTCTCAACCTCTTCCTTTTCTATTAGAAAGGGGAAGCTTTCAAAGGAGTTTGGGATGCAATTTTTAATGGGGGGGGGATTTTAAAAAAGGAATGTGCATGGGATGGTTTGGTGCTCCACTTCAGGCAGCAAAATGTCTTGGCCCAGCAGGGAACACCACCACAAAGTACAGTAAACATCTTAAAGCAGGTGGCTCTGCTTTAAGAACTACATTGTAACATTCTAATTAACTTCAGCTTATGTTTCCAATGTGCACACAATTAAAGACAATTCATATAACATTTGCGTGTTAAGTGATGAATTAGAGCCATCTGCCTTTTGGTGAAGCTTTGAATAGTGTATATCCCATTACAGAAAGTGGTTCCTGGCATGAGTTTTTGTCCAGCCAGCTGAATTGGTGTCAGTTAAAGGGATAAGGAGGCTTGATACCAATTACCACACTTTGTAGGCATATCCAAACTATTTGTGGGTCAGATGGTAGAGAGTCCAGCTATCTTTATCACCCCACCTGCAAGCATGTCACAGGATAACCTGAGAGGTGTGCATCTAGTTAGCCGTGGGTCAGAAGAACCACTACTTTTCCAAGGAAGTGGCTACTGAAAAGGCTATGCCAAGTGTTCAACACACAAAATAATCCTCACTTCAAAATGCTGAAAAAACATAAGATGGTCTAAGATTAAGAGTATTGGTATTTAAAGTGTAAAGATATTTCCCTTCCCCCAATGACATTCTGTGATCCTTTTAAAAATAGTTACCATCAAGCTAGAAACTCATTTTAAGTTAAAGACTGGATGAGATTAGCAAGATTATGTCATAGTTCAGTAGTAAATCCTTTGCTTTACATGCAGAAAGACCCAACTTCAATTCCTGTAATTTCCAAGGGGGGCTGAGAGCCACTCCTGTATGAAATGCTGGAGAGCCATGACAGGTCAGCATATCCAATACCGACCTAGATTGATCAATGATCCGACTCTGTATAAGGCAGCTTCATATATTCAGGGCCTGGGTATGCTTTTTGCAAACACTTGAACCCCTTTATCATCCATTTTCTCCCCAGCAAGAAGCAAAACAAGGGCAAGGTGTTAGCCTATTCAGAGTGAGGGAAGGAAGTACTGCCCCCTCAGAACTGACTTCATGACATTATCATGTAGATAATCTATCAGGCTACATGGGTTCATTCTGCCAGCTATGTGATTCCTGAGTGGCTGAGATCACTATTCCTAGCAGGAGACATGGTTTAAATAAAAAATAAATAAAATGTGACAGAGACGCTAGTGAGAGAAGCAACCAGCAGGCAAAATAAAAAGAACATTTCAACACCTCCCAAGCTCCCCCTTAATACCAAAGATGTTTAATGGCTAACTACAATTTGCCACAATTCTAACTTTAATAAATCTCAGGATTTCTAACAAGAGCCTGCCTAAAAAGGGAAAACAAGAAGGAAGGGGCATATTCACATGCCTGGATTCTTAACTCCCTGGGAACTATTTTCAAGAGAGAAAAAGATTTAATCTGAGTTGACAGAGTGTTAAAGATTTCCTTCATTGTGAGGCCAAAGCTTTTCAGATATAATTCACAAATACAATATAGGGCCTTTCCAGATGGCAAAAAGTTGCAGGACATTCAAAGCATACGCGCAAGTTCCGAGTGCTATCTTACTCCCTGTACACCCACTGCAGCAAGGTTTCACAGTGCCACCTGCCAGCCAGCTCTTGTATTCCAAGAAGAATCCACTCCTTCATAACTATTTTTGTGATGAATAGGGAAAGAGGTTGTTGGTTCTTGAAATGCAAGAGCTGGCTGGCAGGTGGTGCCACAAACATTGTGCAAGGTCCCTGTTTGCCATGTGTTCAGAGGGCATGATTGTGTTTGGTAGTAGCAATGAAGATTGTGTACAGGCAGTTAAGATGGAACTTGCACAAAAACGCTGAACACCCTGCAATGTACTGCCTTCTCCAAAGGTCCAGAGCGTGAAGTATACAATCCAGAATGCAAGTGTCAATTTTGTGGCATGTAGTGATGCCAACTTTTCAGTCAGTCCCTATTCCTGTGCCATTAACAGCAGTGTAATCTTAATGCTCACTTACATATCATGAAAAGCCTCAGCTGATGATTTCTGCAGATCAAGCTGCTATTAGAGGAATAGGAGCAGGTCAAGCTGTTTTTAATCAGAATCATTGTGGCAAAAGCTGCTGCATGCTGTGGTGCCGTCAGGCTTTAACTTGTACCTGTAAGTTACAACTACTGCAAGTCTCCAGTACAGTGCAGCTAGCAGCTACCTGCTTCCCCAGCTCAGGAGACTACTGGAGTGCCCATGTACAAAAGTGCATACTACAGTGGCACTCCTGCTCTCGTGTTGATGTGACTGCACACTTGCCAGAAAGACTGGCCACCACAGATCTGGAACTGCAGCTTTAGAAGCACTTAGGCTGCTGAGAGGTAGTTTGGGGTTTTCCCCATTTTGCTTGAAGTGTTACTAAAATCTGAAAAACCAGTTTAACCAGAGACCATGAAAGATAACTTCCAAGTACATGAGGTAGTGCATTACAGCTATCAGCTGTACACAGCCACTGAGGACCAAGACATTCACTACTACTACGAATATTTATATACCGCTCTTCAACCAAAATTCTCAAAGTAGTTTACATGGAAAAAATATATAAATATGATGGCCCCCTGTCCCCAAAGGGTTCACAATTTCTTTCCTCTTTCCGACATATATGAATGGTTTAGTTGGATGTTTTTATTCTGCCTTTATCTTGTTTCTATTACAGCCAAGGCAGTGTATATAATCAAATTTATCAAAAATAAAAACAAAAAGGAAAAAAATTGTTAAGTCAGACGAACGCATCTTGAGGAGGGGCATACATCAAGTGTCAGCAGAGGCCAAGACCTGCTGAAATAACAAGATCTTCAGATGATGCTGAAAGGTTGTCAAGGAGAGAGAGCCAAACAGATCTCCTGCAAAACAGGGAGTTGCACACTGAGTGCTGTCACACACAAAAAGCTTCCCATCTGACCCAACCAACCTCACCACTGGAGATGGGAGATATAAAAAATGAAAATGAGGGAGAACTGGAAGGAGGTTGCATCAGCTCTTCCTCCCCATCCTTGGAAGGTGGGAAGAGGAGCTGCTGGTGCATACCAATGGGCATTTCACTAGTTACCTAAATTAGGCTTTACAGTGCTCTAAAAGATATAAGAAGTGGCCCCTCCTATTGCAAACCACAAAGCTAGACTACAACATGCAGGTGGCCCCCGGTATCCAGGGACTCCGTATCCACGGTTTTGGATATCTACGTCTGGGTCAGAGACCCAGTTTCATTAATCATAAGAACATAAGAACATAAGAACAGCCCAGCTGGATCAGGCCCAAGGCCCATCTAGTCCAGCATCCTGTTTCGCACAGTGGCCCACCAGATGCCATTGGGAGCCTACAGTCAGGAGTTGAGGGCATGGCCTCTCACCTGCCATTACTCCCCTGCAACTGGTACTCAGAGGCACCCTGCCCTTGAGGCAGGAGGTGGCCTACAGCCCTCCGACTAGTAGCCATTGATAGACCTCTGCTCCATGAAGTCATCCAAACCCCTCTTAAAGCCATCCAGGTTGTTGGCTGTCACCACATCCTGAGGCAGAGCGTTCCACAAGTGGATCACGCGTTGTGTGAAAAAGTACTTCCGTTTGTTGGTCCTAGACCTTCTGGCAATCAATTTCATGGAGTGACCCCTGGTTCTAGTGTTGTGTGAGAGGGAAAAGAATCTCTCTCTCTCCACTTTCTCCACACCATGCATGATTTTATAGACCTCTATCATGTCTCCCCGCAGTCGTCTTTTTTCTAAACTAAAAAGCCCCAGGTGTTGTAGTCTTGCCTCATAGGAAAGGTGCTCTAATCCCCTGATCATCTTGGTTGCCCTTTTCTGTACCTTCTCCAGTTCAACAATGTCCTTTTAAAGATGTGGTGACCAGAACTGTACGCAGTACTCCAAGTGTGGTCGCACCATATAAGTTTTGTATAAGGGCATTATAATGTTAGCCGTTTTATTTTCAATCCCCTTCCTAATGATCCCTAGCATGGAATTGGCCTTTTTCACAGCTGCCACACATTGAGTCGGCACTTTCAATGAGCTGTCAACCACAACCCCAAGATCCCTCTCCTGGTTCGTCACCGACAGCTCGGATCCCATCAGCATATACTTGAAGTTGGGGTTTTTCGTCCCAATGTGCATCACTTTACACTTGCTAACATTGAACCACATTTGCCATTTTGTTGCCCACTCCCCCAGGTTGGAGAGATCCTTTTGGAGCTGCTCACAATCCGTTTGAGATTTCACTACCCGGAAGAGTTTGGTATCATCTGCAAATTTGGCCACATCGCTGCTTACCCCTGCTTCTAGATCATTTATGAATACATTAAAAAGCACCGGTCCCAGTACAGATCCCTGGGGGACCCCAATTCTTACTTCCCTCCATTGTGAAAACTCTCCATTTATACCTACCCTCTGTTTCCTGTCTTTCAACCAGTTAGCAATCCACACATGTACTTGTCCCTTTATCCCATGACAGCTAAGTTTCCTCAGGAGCCTTTGATGAGGAACTTTGTCAAAAGCTTTTTGGAAGTCCAGCTATACTATGTCAACTGGATCACCTTGATCCACACACTTGTTGACACTCTCAAAGAAGTCCAAAAGGTTGGTGAGGCAAGATTTACCTTTGCGGAAGCCATGCTGGCTCACTCCCAGCAGGGCCTGTTCTTCTAGGTGCTTTACAATTTTATCCTTGAGGATGCTTTCCATCAATTTGCCTGGAACGGATGTTAGGCTAACTGGCCTGTAATTTCCCGGATCTCCCCTGGATCCCTTTTTGAAAATCGGTGTTACATTTGCCACTCTCCAGTCCTCTGGTACAGAGCCCAATTTCAGGGATAAGTTAAATATTTTAGCAAGAAGGTCGGCAATTTCACATTTGAGTTCTTTGAGGACTCTTGGATGGATGCCATCTGGCCCTGGTGATTTGTTAGCTTTCAGTTTTTCAAGACAGTTTAGAACACCATCCCTTGTCACTTCTATCTGACTCAGCTCTCTAGCCTCCATCCCTAAAAAGCCTGGTTCAGGAACAGGTATATGCTCAGTATCCTCTGCCGTGAAGACAGATGCAAAGAACTCATTCAGTTTCTCTGCAACCTCCATATCCTCCTTAATAATCCCTTTCACTCCCTCATTGTCTAATGGCCCAACCGCCTCCCTGGCAGGTTTCCTGCTTCTGATGTACTTAAAGAAGTTTTTGTTATTCCCCTTGATACTTTTGGCTAAATGTTCCTCAAACTCTCTTTTTGCCTCCCTTATTGTCACCTTGCATTTCTTTTGCCAGAGTTTGTGTTCCTTTTTGTTCTCTTCGTTTGGACAGGCCTTCCAATTTCGGAAGGAAGTCTTCTTCCCTTTTATGGCTTCCTTGACGGTACCCGTTAGCCATGCTGGCATCCTCCTGGACTTAGTGGTACCTTCCCTCCTTTTGGGTATACAATCTAACTGGGCTTCTAGTATTGTGGTTTTGAGTAAACTCCATGCACTCTGGAGCGAAGTGACTCTCCTGATTTTCCCCCTCAGCTTTTTTTTCACCATACTCCTCATTTTGGAGAAGTTTCCTCTTCTGAAATTCATAATGTCCGTGTTAGACATCCTTGGTGATTCTCTCCCTGCATGTATGCTGAATTTGATGGCACTGTGGTCACTGTTCCTTAAAGGGTCGATGACACTGACATCACGCACCAGGTCCTGGGTGTCACTCAGAATTAGATCTAAGGTCACCTTCTCTCTGGGTGGTTCCATGACCAACTGTTCTAGGGCACAGTCATTTAGTGTATCTAGAAATTTGACCTCTTTGTCCTGACTTGAATGTGAATTTACCCCGTCTATGTGTGGGTAGTTGAAATCACCCATTATTACAGCCCTGCCTCTCCTTGACGCCTCCCTGATTTCCTCCTGCAACTCCCAGTCACTGTCATCATTTTGATCCGGAGGGCAATAGCACGTCCCCAGTAGCACGTTTCCTTACCGACCTTGTATAGTCACCCACAGGGTTTCTGTGGAGGACTCCAGTCCACTTAGGTTTTCTAGCTTATTAGATTCTATCCCTTCTTTAACATACAGTGCTACCCCTCCTCCAAGGCGCCCCTCCCTGTCCTTTCTGTAGAGTTTATACCCAGGGATAACAGTGTCCCACTGGTTCTCACTGTTCCACCATGTTTCTGTTATGCCCACTATGTCTATTTCTGCGTTAGCAACCAAGCACTCCAGCTCACCCATCTTGGCTCGGAGGCTTCTGGCATTGGCATACAAGCCCCTATACGCTGAATCTCTCCCCTGATGTATGCTACTCTTTTGATTCTTTGACCTGCTGGCACAGGCTCCCATCTGCTCTTTATGCGGTTTTGCTCCACCCCCTTCTGTTTTATTTGCATTCTTTGCAGCCTCACACTTTAAAGGATGGCTTTTGCCAAACGGAATACTGACCAGCTCCCATCGGCTGTTCCCCAAGTGTCATTTTAAAAGCTGCTCTGCAACCTTTTTGATTTTAAGCGCCAGCAGTCTGGTTCCATCTTGGTTCAAGTGCAGCCCGTCCCTTTTGTACAGGCCTTGCTTGCCCCAAAATGTGTCCCAGTGCCTAACAAATCTAAACCCCTCCTCCCGGCACCACCGTCTCATCCACGCATTGAAACCCCTCAGCTCTGCCTGTCTCACTGTACTTGCGCGTGGAACAGGTAGCATTTCTGCGAATGCTACCTTGGGGGTCCTGGACTTCAAAATGCTACCTATCAGCCTAAATTTGGCTTCCAGGACCTCCCGACTGCATTTCCCCACATCGTTGGTGCCGACGTGCACCACGACAGCTGTCTCCTCCCCAGCACTGCCTAGGAGCCTGTCTAGACGCTGCGTAATGTCCGCAACCTTCACACCAGGCAGGCAAGTCACCGTGTGGTCAACACGCGGGTCACAAACCCATCTCTCTATCCCCCTAATGATCGAATCACCAACTACAAGGAGGCCCCCACCCCCCAGAGGAGTATCCCTTGTGCGAGAGGATATGGGCTCATCATCCACGGAAGGGGTCCCTTCTAAAGGAGCATCTCCCTCTTCCTCAGACTGATGTCCTCCTTGCCCAAGACCTTCATTCTCCCTGACAGCAGAGGAGCTACCAGCCCTGGAGTGGGATGCCTCTATCACATCCCTGAAGGTCTCGTCCACATGCCTCTCTGTCCCTCTGAGCTTCTCCAGATCTGCCACCTTGGTCTCGAGGGAACGGATTTGTTCCCTGAGAGCCAGGAGCTCCTTGCACCGAGCACACACCCACGACTTCTGCCCATGGGGCAAATAGTCGTACATGTGGCACTCTGTGCAATACACTGGGAAGTGCCCCTTCCCCTGCTGACCTTCTATCTTCATACTGTTTTAGTTAGCTCTTTACAGTATTTAGGGAGCTTATTGTCCGTTTATTAGATATTTTGTTAGGATAGGTCTCAGCTGTAATGGTCAGCTATTTAACTGTCCAAACAGCCTTTCCCAAGAATATGAGGGATATGAGGGAGGGATATGTACTTACGTTCTCTTCTCCACCAGGCTCCTTGTGATCGCGATTGCGGTCGCGATTTCAGGGGCTCGTTCCAGGCTCCCCCACACACTTCCCGCTAAACTCCTGCAAAACTCCTACGTCCTGTTCGCTATGCTCTCGGGCCTTCACCTCATATGTAGAGTAGCCTTCCAACTGTCACACAGGATGAGAGCCAAAGGAAAGGAAATGTGGGGCCCCGCCCAGCCCTAGCAGACTCCACCCCCACCAATCAGCAAACAGTGCCTTTAGGGAACCCTAAGAACTCCTAGCCCTCTGATATCTTAACCCTAACAAGGAACCCTAGCAAGGAACCCTAACAAGTAACACTCACAAAGATAGAGAGACTAAGACCTACCCCTTAAAGAGAAACAGCCCCTGCAAAACTCTCCTCTTCTTGTTAGTTTGTTTGAGGGAGAAAAGGCTAGATGCTTAGAAAGGCTTGCTCACCTTCTCAGCTGTGTCTGCTCTTCCCAGAGTAGCCTTCCAACTGAAGGCTATTTTTCCCCATCATGGGTGGGGAAAAATAGGTGAAATTTGGCTGTGGTTTTGAGTGGCCAGAAATGACCTAGAAATGATTTCCAATGTCATTTCTGGCCTCCATTTTCTAGCAGAGAGCCATTTTGTGGGTCTTTAAAAAAAGGGGGGGGGAATATTGAACCATTTTCAGGGCTTTGGGGGGAGGCGGAGCTGGAGACTGGAGAATAAGGTACTACCCTTCTTATTTTTTAAAAAAGCCTCTTTTTTTGCCCATGCCCCCCGATTAGGAACCTAACTCCCAATTCCCATTGACTCAAGGTTTCACTATTCGCAGTTTCCATATTCACAACTATAGGCAAGAATGGAACCCCTGTGGTAATGAGGGCCACCTTTACTATACCAGCTACTCTAGCAACTAATTTATAAAACAACATCATATGGAAGAACTTCTGTTTTGTTGAGCTCTGACATTTACTTTCCTTTTAGCAATTTGAAATCCTAACTGCAAGGGGTAGTTTTCATCACATCTCTATTTTCTTTGAAGAAGGGGGATCCAATTGGTTGCCAACAGAATAAAAGGAAAAAGTCAGGTTGCTTACCTGTAACAGTAGTTCTGGTAGTGGTCCATTGTCCTTCACACTAAGGATGTCTGTGCCTGCGTAGACACACCCTGGGGAACCTTCTAGAGCTGTTAGAGCCCCGTCCCCACAATGACATATCCTCTACTCAGACATACCTCCCACAGTCCCTGACCACCACGATCAACATAATACAGGTAAGTGACCACTACAGTGGGTAGGGATCTGGACCTGGGGCCGGTTCGGTGGTTCAATGCCGGGGGGGCACCTTTAAGGGTGGGGGAGGGTGTACTTACCCCTCCCACCATTTCCCCCCCTCCAGTGCTCCCAGCATTTAATGCATTTGGGGCAGCAGGGTACCTCCCTGCCACCCCATCCCCCCATTCCTCAGCAAGAAGCTTCAAAAGCCTATGTGTGTACACGCCACAAGCCACATCTGTGCATCATGTGCGTGCGTATGTCAGACGTGTGTATGCGCGCAATGTACACCAGGTGAGTGGAACCTAGAGAGTGGTTGCTGGTTTCTGTGGGGAAAAGATTGGATCTCCATAGACTTAGCAGTTAACTTGAGGATATATATCCTCTCTAACGAGTCATCCGTTTCCTTCCCCAAAAGATTTTCACTATCAGATGGAAGGTCTTCAATTCAGAGCCTGGCCTCATGGTCAACAGAGGTGGATTTTAGCCAAGCATGCCGCCGAAGAGCTATAACTGTGACCATGGTATGAGAGCCACAGTCTGCTTCATGTCTTGCCAAATGGAATTGTTGCTTCGAAACTTAAGACCTTCATTCAAAAAGGTCATGGCAGCTTCCTTCTGGTCAGGAGTGAGCTGCTGCAGGAACGGCTCAAGCTTCTCAAGTATGAAATGTGTGTAGCCTGCCATACATCCTTGGTAGTTCGCTATGTGGAGCTGGGAGACCTGCTGTGGCGTAAACACGCTTCCTGAAGGAATCAAGCTTCTTCCCATCAGGGTTAGAGGGGGCTGTCAACAGTTTCTGTTTAATACTTTGCTGGGATTATTCCACCACAATGGAATTAGGCCTAGGGTACAGAAATAAGCATGATGCATCAGCTTGATGACCCCTAGACAGATTCTCCAGCTTTTTAGATGCCGACTGGATGTATGCTGGTTTGGACCATGTTGCCTTGACTACTCTTGTGAGTGTAGGTAGAAGTGGCAATGAGACTGGGGCAAGAGTGGAAGGCTTGATCAAGCCAAAAGCCAGATCAGTTGGCCCTATCCAACCCCAGCACAGCATCCCTCCAGTGGCTGTTGCTGGTGTCTTTCTTGTTTCTTTTTTAGACTGTGAACCCTTTGGGGACAGGCTGCCATTTAATTAATTAATTTTTGAATGTAAACTGCTTTGGGAACTTTGGTTGAAAAGCGGTATATAAATACTCATTGTGTTCGTATTTGTATGTTTTAGCTGTTGGGTGTCCAAGCCCAAGACAGATGCCATACTCTGGACCTGCTCAGAATAAGGTCTATAATCCTGAGAGGCCTGGCCTCTATCTCCATCTAGTTGATCCTCTGGTGAAGGTAAGCCTTGTTGCCCATCAGGATCCTTATCAGTGGACGAGGTATCGTCTATGTCTGACTCAGAATCAGGGCCTATCTCACGTGTAGGTGAAGCTGCTTTGGTAATTGTACCTGTCTGCTGTGGTGTTGCTAGGTCCTGAGTGTTAGGAAATACCTACCTTTTTTTACTCTTTTGCTTCTTTGCCACCGTGTTTTTTGGCAGCGATCTTGGTGAGAGAGACCTGGAGCATGAATGAGACCCACACCTCCCTGAGGAACCATGAACACGTTCCCACCTATCCTCCCCTGGACTCCAGCAGTGCCTTCCTTGATAGCCTAACGGTGCTCTGGGCTCCATAAATATATATTGTAAAGGAGGTCTGCAATAGGCATCCTCTGGGTACTGCAATGAGTAGGGCTGCTGCCAGTTAGGGGAATAACAATGCCCTTCTCTCTACCAGCGCTTGTAAGAGTGCTCCCTCTTAGTCAGTTACTCCCAATCTCAGTACTCCAAATCGGTACCAGAGCTATCCTCACCATGTTACCTCCCTGGGTAACACGGTGTGTTCCCATGTAACCCTCGCCTGGGTTACCTCTCTCTGAGCTGCATTCGGGATCGCAGTGGTATTCCTCCAAATCCGGCTCCTCCAATAGCGGGGAGGTAGCCACAGAAATGGTTGCTGGTTTCAGTGGCTCCAAGCGCCTTTTCTTGTGGCATTTCTTTGTGATTGCCTTTTCCTCTTCCGCTGGCCGCTTGGAAGCCTTCGAACCAACATCCGCTTTGGGTTCATGTGTGACACTCCCTCCTGTTGAATGGGTGACTGGCCCTCTCTGGAGCTCTTCAGCAACACAAAATCATCCCTTGGAGGGGGAGGGAGTTCTCCAGCAGATGCCATCCTGCAGCTAGTAAGGTGCTGATAGGATGACTCCAAAGTGGGAGGCTGTAGGGCTGTTATTGCAGAGAGACCCCTTCCCCACAGGTGCAAGGCTCTATTCCTCCTGGCCTGTCTAGTAAGGCCTTACAGAAGGGACAGGTGTTTGTTCAATGGGTCTCCCCCAAACAAACTAGGCAGCTGCTGTGACCATCAGGGGCGGGGAGTTCAGCCAAGAAGGAGACACAGAACTTGAAACGTGGCTTAGAAGCTATAAAATGCCTCAGATGCCTGACAGGGGGAGGCGAAGCAAATAAACATGCAAAATGAAAAGGCAAGGAGTATAACAAGACCATAGAAAGCGAGAACAAACAAACTAAGGTGAAACGGGGGAAACACAATATTAACTCAAAGGACACTTTTTGGGGGGTTACAGCTCAGGCCTCAGAATGAGAAAAGAAACCGAGGCAGAAGGTCGCTTTCGCAGCGATCGGCAGAAGAATGAAGGAGGTATGTCTGAGGAGAGGATGTGTCATTGTGGGGGCAGTGGCACCGCTCAAGGCTCTAACAGCTCTAGATGGTTCCCTGGGGTATATCTACGCAGGTGCAGACATCCTTAGTGTGGAGGACAACAGGACCACTACTAACAACCTTTTCTTGCTGAGGAAGCTTTTGCTCAAACTGTGAGACACTTCAGCATTAATTATATTCCATACCTCTCAAGAGGATAAACTTTGAAACGTGACTGTACCATGTGCCAAATGGACTGCGTGTCATCCAAACTATGCAGAGCTTCAGACGGGAGGACTTTGTCCCAAGAGTATTCAGTTCCATAAACACAGGCCAATACCTTCAAAAAGATATTGAGATCAACAAATTCAAGTATGTTTTCAAAGTTATCCCTTCTAACTACTAATAGCACACGACGTTTCCTTGCTTGATCTGGTTCCCCCCACCCCCACAAGGGTTCTGTGCAATTCTTTACTTTAGTAATAATTATTTGTTTTGATGCTGTTTGCTTGAATGTAATTTAAAGCATAAACTCCAGCCATGATCTGCCAGTTTTTTTGGCAAAGGCCAAGCTGAACTGCAATTCAATTTAACATCCATCTGCCCAGAAACTTCTTCAGTCCTTTGAGACACTCAGAGCTGTGATGTACGTGTCTCTCTTCTTATGTTAGTCTTTGCAACATGGCCAGAACTGTAGTGTAGTCCTTCACGTACCACCTCATGACAACATTGCCTCAGTTTCAACTAGCACAGGCAGGACCTACAATGTGGGTTCTTCCCACATGCCCTATGGCTTCTCACTTTACTTAGTGGTGTAGTAAGGAGTGGCACTGTTGAGTGTAGTCGGGGGGGGGGGAGGCAGAGAACTATGCTACACATTATGCAGACTGATGTGGTACAATTCTGGCGTGTACCACTTCAGATTGCAGATAGGGACAGCATTTTTTAAACACACTCCCAACATAAAAAAGCTCCCTGCAAACAATGAGGTAGCATATCAAGCAGAAAGAAAGCCTCTTCCTTGGTGAACTAATTTACTACAGGCAGGGAGCTCTGTATTGAGGAAGCATTCAAAAGTGTAACCTTCACCTGCAGTCTGAAGTGGTGCACACTGTTCCCTCTAAGGCGTGCACATGTGCGCGCACTCACAGGTTTTTTGATGTCCGCTCAGTTCAATTTAGATCCCAATCAGGATAGATCAGGAAGGCCCCATTCTGAATGCAGGTACGTGCACACTGCCTGGATACTGCCGCCCAGAACAAAACTCATTCCGCGCAGAGATGAAAAAAATTAGAGATCCCACTGATGGTGCAGTCCAGAATTCTAGCGCCTCACTTTGTGAAATGCTTACAACAGTTTTCAATGATGCGCCAGCAATCTACAGGAGGAGATCTGGTCTTTTGGTAGCGAGCATGAATTGTCCTCTTTGCTAAGCAGGGTGTAGTGACCAGTCTCCCCTCCCTCTAAAGAGTTAACCGGAAGTGAACCCGCAGCCCCTTCAGTCTCCACCTCTCAGCTGTTTGGTGGGTGGGCGGGCAGGCGGGGCTTCCAGAGAGGCCTCTGTGCATGCCTCACTGAAGCAGTTCCTTCCTTCCATTAAGCAGGCAGCAAGGAAGGTGGCCAGCGCTGGCTGCCCTTGCCCACCACAGCTCTGCCCAGCTTTTGACTCCTCAGGCTTAGTAATGGAGGTAGCATGTGATTTCCTTTTTTTGGTTGTTCCCCCGTACCTTGCCTTGGATATTTATGGATTGCTTGTCATAGAGCTTTAATATAAGGTGGGGGGATGCAGGGCAGATTGAAATGACTCTGAATATTTAATTCAGAGATTGAGGAATTTGCTGGTTTTAATTTTTTTTTAATTAAAAACTCCTATTTTTTAAAAAGTAGATCCACCCCGATATGGAAGAATCTGCCCTTTGCCTTCATTAAAAAACTCCTCCATTTCAGTCCCAGCCTTTAGATCACCGGAATGACTGGGCATAGGGCTTTGGTTTTGAGCAGAGAGATGTGGGAGGAATATGTATATTTAAATTGAAGTGGATTGGACAAATTGTTGGTTTTTAATATTTTTTAAATTAAAAAACCATCACAAAAGTCCTATAAGCGGCTTGTTTCGTGACAAAAAAATTACGAAGTCCTTTAGGTTTCAGTAAAATGTACTTCAAGCTAAATGTGGTTAGATTTCCTGCCTGAAGCTGCAATTCTCTACGCACTTACCTGGAAGCAAACTGTATTGAATTTGTTAGGATTTATGAAAAAACATACATAGGATCACATTGCATTGTTGAAAGTCTTATTTGTTAATCAGCAGTGAGGGGCCCATTTTAAAATCTCGTCTCCAGGCCCACTCCAGCCTTGCTACGCCCCTGAATTCATCTTTATGTGCACATATCTCTAAACCTCTAGGAAGTCTGTGTGTGCCAGGGATGCATGTGGTGGAAACAAACGGCAGCCTCCAAGTCACTCGTACATCCAAAAAGGCTCTTCAAGTAACTGTTCCACAGTCTTGCTGGCAGCAGTTGCTGCAGCTAATAATAAATTATGGTTCCTATAGCACTTAGTGATCAAAACAATTCCCATTCATTATTTCGCTGATCCTTGCAATAATCTTGTCAAGCAAATCAAAGGACCCCTTGAACACCCTCACCCCACAACCCTTCATGCCATGAAAAATACAAGAATAGCCTGTTCAGGGGTTATAAGCAGGCCCCCCTCTATATGATTTGGAACTTCAGGCTTGCTGTCTCCACCAAGGGACCACGAGCCCTCCACATGCCCATATCTGGCAAACTAAGTTAGTTGCTTAGCACAAGCTGCATGGAGCAACTTTACCCCAGGTCAAGCATGACATGCGACTAAAAGGTATCCACATGCCCCTCTATTTACAATACAGACGTGGCAGCTGGCTGAGCAGACAGGAGTTAAGGAGAAGGTCTGTTTCTCAAGAGAATAGTGAAACCCCTCTTTTCGTTGGCACAAAAGACTAGACTTACTAATCACCTGGAGCTCAGATCAGGATGTAGTACTCCCACCTCACTATTGCACCATCAATGGTGCAAAGAGGCACCTTTTACTGTGGTGATTCTCTTTATTTAGCAGGGGGAGAGTAACTGGCCCTATCCACCCCCAGCACAGTACTTCCAGTGACTGTTGCTGGTGTGTGTCTTATGTTTCTTATTAGAATGTGAGCCCTTTGGGGGACAGGGAACCATCTTATTTGTTTGTTATTTCTCTTTGTAAACCGCCCTGAGCCATTTTTGGAGGGGCGGTATAGAAATCGAATAAATAATAAATAATAATGGCCTGGTACAGACCAGAGGCTCCTTAGTGTGAACAGCATTCTGATCGCCACACCTAGAAGTAGGGGTGTGCATGGTCCGGATTCCCCCCCAGTCTGACACAGGGGGGACTGTTACTTTAAGCAGGGGGTGGTGGTGGTAGTACTTACCACCGACGTATGTGGCGCACGCGCGGCAGCGTCAGAGACGAGCGCGCACGCCGCACAGGGCGCATGCGCGCCGCTAGCTCTAGTCTCTTTAACCCTTAAGGAACAACGACGGGGGCAGGGGCGGCAGGGAGGAACTCTGCCGCCCCAAGAAGATTTTTCAAAGGACCAGCGCCGGAGGGGGAAGAGCGGCGGGGGGGGGGGGAGAAGTACTACCACCCCCCCGCTTAAAGTAACAGTCCCCCGCCCATCCGAACCTCCGGGCTTCCGAACCAGTCCGGAAGGCTTTTCCATTGCGCCGGACCAAAACCATGCACACTACTACCTGGAAGGTCTTCCTGACCCATGAGATAAATTTTGAGCTTGCCCATTTACCCTATCCCAAACAGGTTTTTCAAACCATTTCATTTGATTGTTCTTCAAGATTGCACACTGAATCAGAGTGACTGAATCAGAGCATGCATTCCTTTGTTAACCACGGATGTCATCTCCTGCAGCCAGGAGTTGTGACCCATGTTTGGCCCAAAGGCATGTTTTTGCCTATTTCAACCCCAAGGCCCAATTAATGGTGTGCTCCTTCTTTCCACCCACCCTCTGCGTGTGCTTTGACTCTGGCAATTCAATCTACCACAGCCATTGCTCCAGCTATCGCTTCCAGCTTCTGGTTTGGACCAATCTCCTGACCCAAACCACGCACTATGCTTGGCTGCCTTAGAGAACCGACCTCCCCTGGATTTTCCCTGGAACTAGCTGCTTTCCTGGTTCCCTGGCTTGTGAGTGGCATGCTCGCCTCTTCTGTACCCTGTCCTTCTGCCCAGCCCCTGGAAAAGAGGACCCCAGCATTCCCTATCTGGCAAGTGTGACAGACTCACCAATGGAACTGGAGTAAGATATTACTAATAATCTCTCCCTCTCTCCCCTTCCTCCCAAGTCTAAACTCTGCACTCCAGGTCCTCTCTTAGGCAAGCTTTATGCTGATTGCAATTTGGACCTTTAAGCTAAAATGCCTCTTAGCGAGTCTCTAATTTATATTGCTACCTAAGTTTTATTGCCTTTTATCACCTGCCCTTTTTTTTCATTTCCTGTACCCCAGTAATCCTTGAATAAATCTGATTGTACCATATTCCTGTCTCAAGTCTTTATTTCTAGACCAAAGCTTTCCTCAAATTGACCCTGTAATGGACTGTTCACTCTAGCCTCACTAATTCCGCACACAAGCCCAAAAGTAGTCTCCGGACATTCTGCCAGCGTCCCAGAACAGTTCCATTAACAAAACAGAACAGGTTATGGGAAGTCTTATCTGACTGGCACAACTTTTGTGATCCACATGCAGATTAAAAGTTTGGGGACTGTTACAGAGCATTCATCCCAACACAGTGAAACAGTTTGGTCTGAGTCTAGAACAGACAGAGCAATTCCCCTTCCAAGTAAAGAAGAGAGACTCAAATTTGTTTCAAATTTCATTTTAGATGAGCTCTGAGTGGCAACCTGAATCCTATTTTTTCAAATTTCTACAGTACCAAGATCTGCAAGGGCTACCCCTGGATGTCTGTACTGCACCACTAGAGCTATGGGCCACAGCGTTCCCAGGTTCTGGAGTAGCTGCCAAACTACTGGCTCCCCTTGACCTAGATGAATGATGAAGGTTTTCAGGCTGGTACTTTACCTAGGCAACTTATCTCCACTTTTCCATCTCCTGGCTCTTTCCCATCTCTTTACAGACCGACACTGACATGCAGACTGAGATCTGCTATAACATTAAACTTTGGTAAAAGTCTAATACTGCACTGAAGGACTTCTACTTTAGTCAAAGAATACAGATTAGTACTGAATGGGCTGCTCTCTTCACGCACCACTTTCTATGACTGTATTCACATGAAGAGCAGCAAATGACATTAGAACAGATAAAAGTGTTTTTAGGAAGATGTGCTTTATTTCTGTATGGCATGCTGGACGACACAAGAGAAAGGATGCACCAGTGCAGCAAGAGAGCAGCTTAACAGAACTTCCTAATTAACTGCACCAGTGCAGCAAGGAAGTGGCAGTTTGATAACCTCCTCTTCTCCAGGAAGCCCTCTGTATCACCTGGAAAATATGTCCCCGAGGGCTGCACAACCCTTGTGCACACGTTTGGGTTGTACTTCCTTGTTCTGTATGTCAGCCACTGACACAAGCTTTCCATATGCAAAAAAAAATCCTTTTCTAGTTAGCAGATATCAGAACTCTGGAAAAGAGGGGCATGCGCCTACCCTAGTAATATTCACAAGCAGAGAGTTCACAAATCAGACATGAACTCCTTTTGAAAGAAGAGTCCACATGCCCATTTCCTTCCAAGTTTAACTCTTTGCTCAAAGCTAACTGGAATATACTGGGAAACAGTCCTCTCATATTATTGCCATTTTAGATAATAGGTAAAGGTAACCCCCATGTATAACTCTGTACATGGAAAGATAGCATGTCAGGGAGAAGACTAGACTTAAAGCCTCTCCCCTTGACACATCAGCTTTCTCTGTGCCAAGTATATGGGGAACATACGTAAACAAGTAATCCTCTATCTGCAGTCTGAAGTGCCACAGTCCCAGGAGAACCACACCATGTACCTTTGCTACACATTTGACTTTGCTTCCTGAAAAACAATGCAGGAGCTAAAATGCACTTATAGTTTGTGAAACTGAAGCAACTGTTTTTGTAAGCATGACCCACGCCTCATTGCAAAACGCCCTTGATACTAGATTATCGGTAATTATTTTTGTTTTATTTTGGAGGGAGAAGTGTCTACAGGTTGGATGGCTGTAGTTATATTTTATCAAGTAAAAATAACAAAAACAGATCACATGCAAGGAGTCTTCTGCCATTAGCTTTCGTGCATTCAAGCATGTTGGAAGGTTGTTTTTGCCTGTCCAAGTCTGAATTTGGCAGCAGCCTGGTGGGTGTGGAAGATATTCTGCACAATGTAGCAAGGGGGAGAGAAACTCAGCAGGGAAAGATCACTTGCTCCTTTAACCGCTGAACCAGAAACCCAAACTGTAACTCATACCATACGCTCACTGATGGACTATACAGAGGGATCAGCATTTTTTGATTGCAAAAACAGTCTGTAAGGCATCCAACTTATTTGGAGTCAAAACTGTTTTAAATACACTTTCAATAACATGTAGGAAATTGCTAGGCTGTTGCCAGCTATGAAATAGTGGAAAGCATTATAAAAGGAAAGCATTAATTGGCTTTCCTTAATTTCTAATCATATTGCTCACAGTCAAGACTCCTAGTTGAATGGGGGGAAATCAACATTTTTTCACAACCTCATAGCTTTAAGTGCCATTTCATAGTATTTTCATCTCTCTCATTATACAAGGCACCAGAAGGAGCAATGAGGAAATATCTTTCAAAGAACAAGATCATTTTACTTGACTGCACAAACAGCAGCATTTATGCCACTCTAACACTAAATAACTTGTCAGAGAAAGGCACTTTGGTCCTTGGTTATTTTATTAACACTTCAGAGTAAGTCCAACAGTTTGTGATATCACAAAGGGAATGCAATTCCATTCCACACTAAACCTCAGGTACCTAAAGTCACAAGGGCAAGTTTTTCACCTGTTCCCAAGGATCTTGTGCCATTGCTACCTCAGCTGCCCCTTATGCCAAGCTATGAATCGAACTCTCGAGTTAAAAAGAGCAAATTGGAATCCAGCAGGATGCACACAGACTGCTGACGTAGCTCCCAAACGAAGGCTGGCTTCAAGTTGCAGGAGTCCCTTGGCAAAACTGTCCTCCATAGGGCCCCTCTGATCCAGATGGAGATAAATGCATTATCTAGATATTACACAATGTCACTTCTAGACTCTGCAATAGAGGTAGGCAGCCTCAGCTCTCCAGCTGTTGTTAAACCACAACTCCCATCATCCCCTGACACGATTTATTGTGGCTGGGAATGATGGGAACTGCAGTTCAACCACAGCTGGAGAGCCAAGGTTGCCCACCCCTGCTCTGGAATCATCAAGGGCGACTCGGAACAAAGCCAGCCATTTAAAATCCAGTGACAAAGTATGGGCAAATGTTGCTTCAAAAGACTTCATACTTTACACATGATAAAATGGCCCAGAGAATGGCCTGAAGGCAAAGATGCAATTCCACTGTTGAGGCTAAGCAGGTTTGGCCCTATAGGCTGGCTGGCAGGTCAACTCCTGGGAACCAAATGCACACCGCTTTCAGCTCTTGAGATATGCATGCAATAAATATGTGCTCCATTTTGCATTTCTTTCCCACCAAGTAACGCCTACTGACTGGGCAAAGAGACATGCTTTAAAGTTCCATGCCTGACATCAGTAACTACAAGCACGTAACCATGGAAGACACAGCGCCAGGCTTTGGTAACTACTACATAAGGGCTATTTAACCCTTCCTCTCCCCCATCATATTAACATATGCAAATGTGTGGAATCTGCTCTAACCCTGGGTGAATCCACTTTCTCTAGCTATTCCAACACTCAGTGTTAGGAGACCATGCAAATAACCATGCAATCTCTTTAGGCATTAACTTCTCTGTGTAGTGAAGAAAGGAGGAAGCATCTAAGTCTGAGCAGCACTCCTTTTCTTACCATGTGTGAAGGAGGGCAGTATTGCAACAGCTCCTTAGGATGTCAAAGATAACATTTTACAAACCCGTATGTCAAACATTACATCAGCAGCATTGGCTTTTGGTTGGTTTTGGCCCAATTCAAAGTACAGGTTATTGCCTATAAACTATAAATAGTATTCCAATGTTGCTTTTCTGCCCCCAAAAAAGTTCTCAAAATGATTGAGAAGACTGTGAGCCCATTTCTGACAGGAAACAATTACAAGGAAAACCAGCAATAGCTGCTGGGGGAAATGTTATTCTGGATGAACGGGGCAGTAGATCTCCTCCTGCTAAATATAAGGGTCAGCACTTTAAAATGTGCTTCTTTGCAGAGTTAGCAAAGGATAAGCTACCATTTTAAAAGACACATCTTTAAAGTCCTACAGAGTTTAGGGCCAGAGTACTAAATGACTTTATTCCATTTTATCCCACTAAACCTTCAAGATGTTCAAGGAGGTACACATGAACCCACTCCCCACTTTTTATCCTCACAACCACCTTGTGAGGTGGAGAGAATCTCCTTCTGCACAATTCTGCTCAGCCGCTAAGATCTTCATGGGAGCCCTGCTATTCTACCATTAATTCAAATGCATGGCATTCTTCATCATGGTGCACAGAGTTTAAAACTCTCAAGAGACAGAAGCCTGTCTGGACTCTCCCCTTGATGGTACTTCATTGGTTTGATAAGAACATAAGAAAAGCCCTGCTGGTCAGGCCCAAGGCCTATCTAGTCCAGCATGCTGTTTCACACAGTGGCCCACCAGATGCCTCTGGGAAGCCCACAGGCGAGAGCTGAGAGCATGCCCTCTCTCCTGCTGTTACTCTCCTGCAACTGGTACTTCGAGAGAGCTTGCCTTTGAGGCAGGAGATGGCTTATAGCCCTCAGACTAGTAGCCATCAATAGATCTTTCCTCCATAAGTTTATCTAAACCCCTCTTAAAGCCATCCAGGCTGTTGGCTGTCATCCCATCTTGTGGCAGAGAATGTCATAGGTTGATTATGCATTGTGTGAAAAAGTATTTTTGTCTGTCCTAAATTTCTTGGCAATCAGTTTAATGGGATGGCCCCTGGTTCTAGAGTTATGTGAGAGGGAGAACACACTAGAACCAAGGGTCAATCCATAAAACTAATTGCCAAGAAATAAGAATCCTGTTTACGTACGTATTTTAGTCTATAACTAAATGCTCCCGACTTTAATATTGATGCACTTTACGATTTGCTCTTTATTGTTGAATTGATATTTTTAGTGTAATATACTTAAGCTGAACATTCAGGACATAAGTATTTCAATTAAAAATAAAATACTCTCCACTTAAAAGGTGAAAGCCTTCAAAAACTACAGAAGTGACAAATAGTTGTGAACATTTAATATTAGCCAAGAAATAAAATCTGGTGTCTCCAGTACTCTCCAATTCAAGTTATTTGCTACCCCTTGTCACTTTCCCAGATAATAAAAAGGCTTCAGCACTTTAGAAGCTACTCGTTATCTCTATAGTATTTAAATTACCTGCACCAGGAAATATGATAAGCATCTCTTAAGAATCTACATAGAAGAGCTAGCCACTTGACATTCACAGCATAAGTTCTGTATACCACAGACTGACACCCATGCCAAACTGCATGAAGCTGGCTAGGAAACAGCCAACATGGAAGGATCATTTTTATATGGGTCAGAGTTCAGCATTTTAATTTTTATAACAGGTTAAAATAGATTAATCTTATATCTCAATATCAAGCCAGATCTACTCACTTTATAAGCCATTAAAAAGAAATGCAAGCCATCCTAATACACCAGACTGTCACCAGAAACTCATTTCAGAACATATCTTTCTGCTAGCATTTATTTATTCAGTTATTCTCAATAAGCCCTTTCGCTCACTTCCACTATGGATCTGTCAATGCTGTCAAAGGGGAAATGAAGATAAGAGTGAGCAAAAGCAAGGAAGAATTCCTGGATAAGAGAGCTCTTTTCTTACTTCTATTATCTTGGGGTGGCTAAGCACAGTTGGACATACAGATGCAACAAAATGAACTGGCATAATGGTCTGCATCACATCAAATTGGGGGGGGGGGGGGAGAGAGATAATTTTTAATGCTCCTCCACATACATGAAGTTAAAACTTCAAGTAGAAAACTAAGACAACATCGAGAGGATTGGCTGAGCATTTTTTCCACACGGTGAAAAACCCACACGCTTTCCAAGTTTTCCCTCTTGAATCTGAAGCAATATAGTCCATTCACCACCTCAAACCCAACTCATTCCAAATCATGTGCAGACCTAGTCCTGGCAAACAGTACAGCTGTCAACTAAAGCCAGTGGGATAGGATACACACCTCACATTTAAGATGTCGGGGAGAGGCAGGGGACATGTTACACATGCCTCCTATAGTTCTAATTTTGTATTTCTATACATTTTAAAAGCCACCTAATGGTGCAGCAGGGAAATGGCTTGATTATCAAGCCAGAGGTTGCCAATTCGAATCCCCGTGGGAATGTTTCCCAGACTATGGGAAACACCTATATCGAGCAGCAGCAATATAGGAAGATGCTGAAAGGCATCATCTCCTACTGCACGGGAGGAGGCAATGGTAAACCCCTCCTGTATTCTACCAAAGACAACCACGGGGCTCTGTGGTCGCCAGGAGTCAAAACTGAGGCAGTTGGCATAAATTAGCAGATGCTAGAGCATCTTAAACAGCCCCCCCCCCTTCTGACTAGGGTTCCATGAAACACCCAAACACCTTATTTTAATAAACTTCCTCAAAGGCTACCAAAGTGGTCTGAAGTCAGGCTTCCATGCTCATCTTCTCAAAACATGCATGTAGGTGGTTTGTGTGTCTAGATCTGTCACCAGTAAGTGAATATGAATGTTCAGGATAACAGCTCTACCACCCTTCTGGTGTATTATACAACATAGGAAGCTGCCATATACTGAGTCAGACCATAGGTCCTTCTAGCTCAGTATTGTCTTCACAGACTGCAGTGGCTTCTCCAAGGTTGCAGGTAGGAATCTATCTCAGTCCTAAGGATTCTTGAAGTGGCTGAGAGGCAGCGTACAAGCATTTTAAAGAAATATAAGCTAAACAGTCACTTTAGTGGGAAAGCTAAGCTGCTACAATTGAATTGTTCTGGTCTTTACACATTTGGGTGAACTCTTAAAAGCATCGTACTTGTAACCCTGAAAAGTGTGTCACAAACCTGTGTCTGTAAACACATGATGATCAGGAAGTACTGACTGGCCAGTTCTCTGCTGAATAAACCCAGATTTGCCAGGTTCTCCGTGGCAAACCCAGATTTGCCTCCGCATAGTATGTGAAATGTCCCTTAGCATGCTGATCATACCATTTGATAAAACTATACTCTGAGAAAATGCCATCTAATTACGCTTCTTTAGTCTCATAACATTGTTTGTGCATTTCTCAATTTTTAATCAAGTGATACCAGATATCCAAAACGCTGTTTAAAGACAGACACCCTCTTGTTTCCCAGTCATTGTCAGAGTAAAAACATATGTTACAGCCACATCTGAAAGCTGCCTGCATTCTGGCAGCTGGCCAATATTCCCCACCCCACCAAAAACCAGTTTTTCATAGCTGCAGCTCCAACTTTTACTGAGCAAGTAAATAATATCATGTTATATACTGCTACCACCTAACTTGCTGCTGATGAAAGCACAAAAGCGTGTCCACTTGCTAGCTGCTATATAAAACTAGCTTCTATTCAGAGACATCAGTTGGAGCCACAGCATGCAAGTTAGATGAGTTTTCAGTCTTCCTTTCGGAGAAGTCAGTGCTAAAAAAAATTGTTTGTTCTCTTTGTGGAAACTCAAATCTTTTATCCCTTCATGATGTGCAAGGATGCCCCCCCCCCATCTGTCATGCAAAGAAAGAGGGCTAGTTTTCAATCCCACCCTCTTTTAGTGAGGAAATTCTGCCTTATCACCAGGGAAGAACAGATCTAGTACAAGAAGTATGAATGTGACAATCAAACATTTGAAAACACAAATATTATACAAACACACTCAAAGAGATGGTGTTTGTTATAGCTCCCTGTAGAGTGGATGCTCAATGGCAAACCTGGTTTTCTAGCTGTATAATGTGTGAAGTGGCCCCTAAGTTGGAAATAAAACAAGTCTCAGTCCCACTGTACACAGTCGCTAAGTGCATTGCCCGTGGAGGCAGACCTATCTTAAGGAAACAGCAGGGGACAGATGTAGCAGATGCCCAACTGAAAGCAGAGAAACAGTATAAAAGAGGGAAGAGGGATGAGCTGCTAGCAAGCAGAGTGGCTGAGGGGAAACAGAGCCATAATCTCCTTTGTGTGAAACAGTAGTCCTCAACTGTGTGGAGCGATGAGATGTTATAGAACCACATTCTTTTGGAGTTCCTTCCACTTTCTTCGAATGAAAAATCTCTTACTCTCCAATAATATCCAGACAGAGACTGTTCTCCTGGAGCAGCTTTGAGTAAGAAGTAGAGAGAGGCTGCCTTGGGATGCATCACACCCCCCCTCTCCCTCACATTCATTCACCCCATCACTGCTGTACAGAAGTGTACCAGTTTCTGGACTAGACCACCAATAATGGCAAATATTGTACCAATTTTAGTGTTACAGAGTGAGACAATTCATTTATCTAGATGGAATTCTATTGATACAGTCATCAAGCACAGTTGCCGATTTCCTAGCTGCCTGCCAAAGAAATAGCTGATTTAGTATCCTATGTGCAGAGCAGAAGCTAAAACCTAAATGTATAGTGGAATCCAGCCTCCCTAGCACTGGAGAGTTACACTGATGATTGCGTGGAGAAAGTATCTGGGATAGGCATATCCTTCATTACATTCCCTCTTCTTCTCTATCTGGTGGGGCAATCACAATGTACAAAAAAGTTTCATAAACAGTATTTTTAATTCATCCATCTTCCTCACTCTCCGTCAGCTTTTTAGCATAAAGAATTCACTGCTCATACCTGTTCATTTATGAAAAAGAATTAACTCTGCTTTGAAGATTCCTAGAGTAATGAAAAACAGTGTCAAATTGAGTAGGTTACAGTACACATACCACTCCCACTCCCGCACAAATTTTTTAAAAATTTGTTTGGATTCATTCAGCATGTCACTCATACACATACCTACTCATTAAATTCATATTACTTCCCTGTACTTATCTCTCACTTCTCCTTTCCTCACACCAAGGCTTCAAGCAGGACAAAAGCATTTGGGTAGAGCTTCAACAGCCATAAACTAGTCCCAACAAACCAAAGTGTTCCACCAGAAACATACAGGGAGTTCTTTAGGAGATGAATGGGCAGCAAATTAGGAGTTGGAGGCTGGACATGAAACACTCCAGATTAATCCCGGTTTAAATCATGCCCCTTCCCAATGGTCACATCCAGATTCCATACTGTGCAGGGTCTCTAGATCTAGACTGGAGGGTTGTATTTTGCAGGGAGGTCCTGTTTATCAAGTGTGATGAATAGCATTGGCCAAGATATAATTTTTCAGCAAGGAATATGACAGTTTTTGGAATGCTTGGGTGGGGAGAAATGTTGCTACTGTTTGCCAGGAAAGGGAGGGGGACAGAAAGAGAAGCACTTCTCTGAATTTATTGAGGGGAAGAGTTGAATTTTAAAAGGCTACACAAGTACTCATCACCAGGGTACTTATAATGGTGATTATTTGTACTATTTGATGGATTGATTATTTGATGGAGTGTACTTAAAAGCACAAACCATCAGGTTCTTGTATGACACCCACACCTGCACATTCCACCCATTACTCATTATTTCAATGGACACACTTGGATGGTGAGGAAAACCATTTCACAAAATATTGTCATTTGCAGTGAGGAAAGTTGCTTTTTCTCAGTACTCAGATGCTTTGACCTGGGAAACACTTATTTGGACCCCGCTTGGTCCAATTTGGTACCAATTTGGACCCCAGCTAAACATATGGTATACACTGCACCAAATTGTCTGGGAAGGTCACCCTACGATTTCCAGCCACAAAAAATGTGATCTTAAATTTTGTTAGAAAGCATTTGTTAGTTCCATTGTACAATGACCTAGAGCACCAAAATGGAAATGGTGCTGAGCAGACAAATCTGCATTTGAGAAGGCAGTCATAATAACCTTGATCCCAAATGCTCATATTTAATTATAATCACCAAGTGGTTTCTATTTTTGTCTCCAAGAAGCTTCCACACTTGGGAGCAGTTGTTTAGATAGAAAGGTGGTGTTTGAAGACAGATGGCAAAACCCCGATCTTTAACGGTTTCTTTCCCATCCCCATGCAACTTGCCCCGAACAGTCTCTCTTTTGAAAAACAAGTTACTGGTCTGCACTGTGAGCCTCCCAAAGAATAATCTGTTATGGGATGGTCATATGAAGTTATTTGGTCCAGCAGCATAGCCCAACTTGTTCATTTCTATTGGCCACAAAGAACAGTTGATGTAGATGTTAACACTGCAAATGGCTTAACCCTGGTTAAGGAACCAGGCAGCTCTCAAACTACATACAGTGTTCAATGACATTAATGGTTTCCCCAAGGTTTTCACGGAGAGCTGCAATCTTACGTTCTGGGGTGGAGTGTGTGTGTGTGTGTGGGGGGGGTGTTAACACCTGCATGCCATTCTTATTACAAATTTCCTCACTGAGCTGCTTTAAAGGTAAAAAGTGTGCCCAAGTGGAAAAAAAAGACAGGACAACTGATAAAAATGGCTTGTGGGGAAAGAGACCTCCCAATACACATAAGTGTCAGTCACACATACAGATTTCAAATTAAAAAGAAATTCATATTAAATTCACTTGGGAAAACATTCACATGACTGAGTGCAACGTGGTTTCACCCTTGGAGCAGACTGCAGAATTACATAGTCCACTTCCTTCTTGCAGCTGACCTTTCCTGCTGTTAACCATTGTGTGGGGAGCAATCATAACTCAGTGTAGGGCACCTGCTTTGCCTGCATTTCCAGTAAGGCTAGGAAAGACCCCTTCCCAAAACTTTGGAGAGCTGCTGCCACTCAGCATAGACAACACCCAGATGGACCAAGGGTAAGACTCAATTTAAAGCAAGTTTATAGATCAGCAATAATGATAACTACACTCAAGATCTGAAACCAAGTGGTTTTAAAATTGTTACAATCGTTGGCAGCATTATCTCCACACCAATCTAAAATAAGGAGCTACCAAACTCTCCTGTTACCATTCTATACTGGTCCAGTCATTGCACGCTCTTGAAGATTCCTGGAAGATGCCCCATGCCCTCAAACTCTACAACTGTAGTGTTGCCCTCCATGATGATCTTTTTGCTATGATGGTTGCACCATATGGTAAAAGAAATAAGATCACCAACATAGTGTAGCAGCTCTCTACACATCATACAACCCTTGGGGACTGAACTCTATTGCCTATTAATATTTTATTGGGAAGAAAGACAAGCTGAAGAAGGAGCATTAGGTCTTCTTCATATGGGGCCAACAGGCTATTTCTTAAACTCTCTTCTTTATGTTCAGGGACTCTGACATTTCAAAGGGACAGACCACCACAGATCCCAAAGCATTTAAGTCTATATTATGCATTCTAATTGCCAGAGCACAGATATTTGAACTAGTTCACAAAAATGTAAGAAGAATTACATGACATACCTTTCATTGTGCAGTACAACTCCAAGCTGCAGATGTCCAACATCCTCCCTTCAAAGAGAAGGTTTTTCTGGTTTTTTTCACCCAGGCTTTTAATTAATATTGTTTTAATGCTGTTTTAAAATATTCTTTTAAAAATTTTAAATTGTTGTAATGTTTTAAACTTTTTGTTTTAACTAATGTTTTACTTTCTGTTTTTATTTTGTTGTAAACTGCCCAGAGACGTAAGTTTTGGGTGGTATAAAAATATGTTAATTTAAAAAAAAAAAAGGTATGCTGAACATTTTTATTTCACATGCTATTTTTCTAGGTGCAGGGAAAACCTGTTTCATAGGGCAGCATGATTCTACAGATTTTGGAAAGAGATACTAGTTTACATAAAAGAAGTCTATAGACAAGAACAGCCGTCCACATCCATCCAGGGACTGGGTCTCCTTCTAGGCTGTAGCTGCATCTTCAAATTGGTACACAGGCCCTTGTTCAGGACCATCTCTCCTATATGCAGCTACTGACAGCACATGTAATTGCACCTTTGAAGGGATAGGTAGTGAAGACTCTCCTTGCAATCCCAGGAACACCCTCATGAGCTGCAGGGCTTCTAACAGTGTTCTAGGGCGATGAAACCCTAAGAAAACATCTGATTTGGAAGAGGAGAGGGAAGCTATGAAACAGCAAAGTAGGGTCATCACCATAGAAACACAGATAATTATACAATCAAAACAGTTAAGACAACCACTTTTCAATAACATTTGCTTCTTTTGGTTGAATTATTTGTTTAGTATTATTCTAAAGACATAACATTAGAGTTCTCTGTGGAGCTTCAACACATCAAGATAGTCATCCACAGGGTAATTAAGAGATCAGCAAGAAGGCAACTCTTGCAGATTTTTGTACATCTAGTACAATAATTTTAAAAAAGAGACAAAGAAAGATCTGTTTCTATCTTGCTATTTCTCCTGGACTTTGGGGAGATAAAAAGCAAACACATCCAAGTTGGAGTAGGGGGAGAGGAGGCAGGAAGAAAAGATGCAAGTACTGAATATCTGCAGCAGTACATTTTCAAAACTTAAAGCAAACATTAAACGTTTGGTTGGATCATGAAGTATGATCCATCCAAAATTCAGCACCATTTAGTCCAAATGGTAATGCACAAATGTGTGCGCACAAGTTACTCTGATGCAAGTCCCACTGAATTCAAGATTCCCATATGAATTGCCTTGCTTGTTCAGATCCACAATGGAGATCTACTCCAAATTCCATTGCAAGTCCAACTGATGGCCAAAAGGAACTCCCTCAGTGGTAGCACCTTCCCCATGGGACTCTCTCACCACAGAAGCCAACTGGGCACACACACTAACATTTCAAATGCTGCGTGTTTTCTAAACTTTTTTATTTTGCAAAGCTTTTAGGTTGGATTGCTTAACAGTTTTTTAAAAAAACTATTTACTGTTTTCTCTGTGTGTGGCAGTTTAGATTGTAGTTGTCGATAATGTTATATAGTTTTACCATACTGGAATACTTTGAATGCCCAGCATGGGTCCAATGTTGGTTTAGAAATTCAAATTTTAGAACTCAAACTTGAATTAAATTAACATGCAACACAGAAAGAGGCAATATGTGCAGCCAGGCTCTTCTGCTGAAACAAGTAAAGATACTTCAGGATGGGCAAGTTTAAAAGAATAGAAGCTGCTTACATTCAGCTTCTCAGTTCTGGCTGCAGGCACAGGACGGATGAAGGGAGAAGTCAACGACTGCAAGCTGTTGTGCTCGGTTTGGCAGGCTTCCAGGCAAGACATGTTGACCCACCCACTCTAAGCCAGATTTTCAGCCCGGCAAGCAAAGCAACACTGTCCCGTGAGTTGTTTACTCCAATCCTTGGTGGAAATTAGAAACAGAAGTCAGAGCACAGCCCCCCCCCCCCCCCACATATGCTTCTTTGGATAAAAGAAGTCAAAAATACCACATATGCTCCCTTTCCCTGCTGCCTCACAACTAGAAAGTAGTCTGCTTTCAAGTAAAATATTTCTTAAGTGGATGTGGATTGATCACCAGCCCATCACACAGGAAAGGAAGAAATCAAGGGTCCATGATTTTTAGGCCCGTTTGACATACAGATTACTTTTTCAGTTGTACACCAAGAGGTGTTTTAAGTGTACACCTACAGTGTGAATGCAGCAGCCATCATTACAGATACACTTGTAAGGAAGCATGACTGGCTACAGATCCCTGTGGTACACATACTCAGCAACAAACCCAGATTTTGCTTCTGAGTAATGTGCAAAATGGTTCTTAACTCTTCCCCCACCCCAAGTTGTTGCACTGGCCATGTTTGCATTTATCATCATGTAAGGCCTTAAGTGGAGCAGTGGGGAAATGCTTGACTAACAATCGAAAGGTTGCCGGTTTGTATCCCCACTGGTATGTTTCCCAGACTATGGGAAACACCTATATCGGGCAGCAGCGATATAGGAAGATGCTGAAAAGCATCATCTCATACTGCGTGGGAGATGGCAATGGTAAATCCCTCCTGTATTCTACCAAAAGAAAACTACAGGGCTCTGTTGGCGCCAGGAGTTGAAATCGACTTGACGGCACACTTTACTTTTAAGGAAGGTGGCAGCGGCAGCGGCCTCACATTTTTCTTCATAAAAAAACCAATGACACAATAAGTGTGACAGGCACTGTAAGGACTGCAGGTAACAGCAGTTTTTATGTGCCGATGCTAAATCCAGACAAGACAGAAGTACTCCTGTTTAGTAAAACTGCTGATCCAGGGTTAGGAGTTCACCTTATCTTGGATGGGGTAGCACTTCCTTGAAGATTCAAGTTTGCAATCTGGGAGGTATTCCTGGATCCCGTCTTACACCTTGACAGTCAAGTGGAGGCAGCGGCCAGAAGTGCCTTTTCCTAACTTAGACTGGTGCTCCAGTTAGGTCCATTCCTGGAGAAGACAAATCTAGCTAAGGTGACACGTGACCTAGTTACATCCCATCTGGATTACTACAATGCACTCTCTGCAGGGCGGTCTCCGAAAACTTCTGCTGATTCACATTTTAAAATTTTATTGATTTTAACAATACCTTAACAATCAAGTTACACTTAATTAAGTAAATATTGACTTCCCGCTTACCAGTCTGCGCGGTTCATGTTAGCTATGCATATAAACCATTGCTATAATAATACAAAACATATATACTCCATCTTACAATTCGATTTTACCCTACCCAAGCTGCTGTAATTACTAAATTTCAAACCCTGCTGAAAGGTCCATGTTAGAAAAATAGTTCTTTAAGTAAAGAAAGAAAGGTTCCCAATCTTCTTTGAAACATTTCAAGTTTTCATCCCTTATAAGTGTTGTAAGTTTTGCCATCTCCGCACTCTCTGCAGGGCGGTCTCTGAAAACTTCTGTTGATTCACAGTGCTACGGCCAGACAGTTGACCAGGCCATGCATTCAGAGAATGCAACTCCCTTGTGAACACACTTTTGCTGGCTTGAACTTAATTTCTGGACCCAATTCAAAGTGGTGGTCATAATCCTTGAAGCCCTAAATGACTCAGGACTGGGATACCTTCAGACTGCTTCCTTCCATATGAGCCCACACTTTCATTCGCTCTGGAATACAGCCACACTTAAGTCATGGAACTCCCTCACAAGAGAGGCTCACTTTGCCCTCTCTGTGGTGGCTTTTCACCACTATGCAAAGGTGTGTGTCTGTGTTTTTTTTTAATGGCAGGCTTTTAAATCTGCAATAAAAAGTTAATCCTGATTAGTCTTATAGAGCTTTATTTTTATTGTTGAAAAGTACATTTTAATGTACTTGAACAGGACAAAAGAGACAAAATATACATGTTTTAAAACAAAATGGACAAGAAACGGGGGACCTTGTAGCTGATCGGCCATTTTCATATCCTAAAAATGGCAGAAAAGAAATATTGTAACATGTTTCTTAAGCAACACCAATGCAAAAAGTATCAGTCAAGGACGAATGGAACTGCTGGATTCAGGGTCAGTTTATGATATGTTGAGGCCATAAACTATATCAAACTTAAAAGGCCCCATAGCATTGCAAAACAGGTTGGAAGTTCCACCCTGGTGCTACACTTGCCCTCACCTTGCTGCACTGCTCATGCTTACGACAGCATTTGTCTGACGAGGCAAACACTGCCTGCAATTGTGATGGCAGGCATTGGTCTAAAATGGGCCCTGGTCTAATAAAATTTTGATATAACTTAGTTATTTCTGCACAGATTTATAAACTAAATGTCAAATAATTGTGTCGCCATAGAAGTATATCTTAGAATGATAATGCCTGTTTTAGATTTTTTTCCTCTTTTGTCCTTTACTTTTTAAACAATTATGTAAAACTTGAAATGAAATCTCTTTTTTTGGTATTCAGAGACCCCTTATAATGTGAGGCCCTAACCTGCAACTTACTTAGCTTGTACCTAAATCCAGCACCACCTGGATGCCACTCTTGAAAATTTTGGTGGATCCCAGAATACATCAATTCTGGCCTATCCAGAAGGGCTATGCTAAGCCTTGCTGTGACTTTAAGGCAGCCTCCATAATGGATCTGAATTAAGGAAATAGTTTGCCTCACAATGTACTAGAAGCCTCTGAGCATGCATGAGGACTGTGGCTGAGAACACACTCGAGCAGAGGAGCCTGGCAAATGCTGATATGTAGAGATTCCATTTCAGGTGGGTTTATGCTGCCTTGTGCCGGATTTTCTGTATCTGTTTCAGAATTCTGCAGCATCCTTAGTTTCAACCAAACCCAGTGGTGGGATCACACATCAGTGTTGCCTAGCAATGGCAATTATTATCTCTTCTTTTGAGCCTAGCAATCTCTCCAAGCTGGCAAGAAGGCAGCAGCAGGAGCAATTGCAAGTGGAGGGAATGAAAAGGCCTGACCTACTGCCTTCACCTTAGCTTGCCATGGGAGAATATGGTTTACCCACTGGTTTCAAGTTAAGACCAAAGAAGCAAAAATGAAGAGGGAGAACAGGGTGTGATAAATAAGTGGCAAAGACAGGGCCAGGATAGTAGTCATCTTTTTAAGATTCATTTACCAACAACTGGGTGGTATGTGCTTGATTAGTTATAATTAAGAATTGGGCACAAACTACGGTACAGCTAATTAGGAGTCTTATATACACATTCTTGCACTGTTGTCATAGTCTCACAAAATGTGCTGTTTAATGCCATAAAGTATTCTACCACGTGTCTATTTTTCACCCAGCAGTGAAAGTTAACAGCTTAATCCAGTGGATCTTTTGAATGGGATGCTCAAAACCTGGGCAAAGCTAGGGAAGAGAGCAGATGGGTTAGGGCTGCATTTTCCTCCACTATGCTCAATCTTCCTCTGCTGCCATCTGGCTCACCTAGGACTCATATTAGTTTTCTGGTCAGAAAATGAACTATGCTAATAAAAAGGCTTGGGTGAGGAGGGTGTAGCCTGTGTGTGCTACACATGCTTGGAGAAGCACTAGCCAGATCGATTTGCTCCCTTCCCAGCCAGGTCTGCTTCCCCTCCAGGACTATTTGCAGGTTAACAAGCAACAGCAGTCCTGGGTGCTTTCCAGATTACACCCTAGAAAAGCAGTAAAATACTTCAGCTTGACAGGATCATATTGATAATGATCCCCAGAATCTCAAACTCCTACAACAGAAAAATATAGCTTTTTTCCTGCAACAGACTTGAAGCGTTGTAGCACTATAACACAAAGATTAAATCCGAAATAAGGCATCAGAAATGTGAACGGCACTTTGCTGTCAGCACAGGGACTTCAGTATCAAAACACAGGAAGTACAGAAGCATACTTAGCAGATACATCATGACACACTTGTAGAGTTTAATCTGGAAAGCGCCCCAATGGATCTTACTAAGAGTCGTCCAGTTCAGCATTCTGTTGACAACAGCGGCCAGCAGCCAGATGCCTCTGGGAAGTTTACAAACAGGACATGAAGGAAACAGACTTCCCCTATTGCCTGTTCCTAGCACCTGATATCCAGAGGCATACCAACTTTGGACATGGAAATTCCATTTAGCTACCATGGCACTGATAGTTTATCTTCTATACTTTTTTAAAAAGTTACCTTATAAGAACACAAAAACATAAGAACAGCCCTGCTGAATCAGGCCCAAGGCCCATTTAGTCCAGCATCCTGTTTCACACAGTGGCCCACCAGATGCTGCTGGAAGCCTATAGGCAGGAGTTGAGGGCATGCCCTCTCTCATGATATTACTCCCCTCAATGCGTAATTCACGCTACATGTAACAAACCCTGATGATCATTTCTATTAGGGGAAAGTAGCTTCATGGAGGGGTGATTTTCCACTGAGGAGCAGTGATGCTTAACTCCTTCCCAGCCTTGCACTACACACACACACACACACACACACACACACACACACACACACACTGGAGAGGGGAACTGGGAACATGAAGCTGCCTTGGTTCATCTGGCTCAGTCTTGTCTATACTCCTAATGGATCTCCATAGTTTCAAGCAAGACCTTTTTTTCAGCCCTGCCTGAAGATGCCAGGGATTGAGCCTGGGACCTTCTGTGTGCAAAGCAGATGCTTTACCATTAGGCTAAGGTATTATTTATTTTACAGCCAATGCCTAAAACAAATGGATCCAAAAGGTGGCAAATCTATGGCCATTCCGTTTCACTTTGCTGTGACACTCCACCAGACAAACAAAATCTACTGGAAAGTGAAAAAATAAAAACAGAGAAAGATTTGGGTGGGTTTATAGGTATATTAGGGATCTTATAGCACAGCAGGAGCTAGGCTATACTGTGTCAAACATACAATCACTACAGAATGAAAGATATGCTCAAAAGAAGGCTGGTTTCATGCTCTTTGCATGATTTCTGATCTAAGATCGTAAATAAACAACAACAGCAGCTCTTTGCATGAGTTACTGTCTAAACAGCTCTCCCACACAATGCAGAAGAAAAGGAGGTGGTTTCTAGAACTCGTATTCCTTTTCTATACCACCTAGAACAGAGCACCACATTTTGCCTTTTATACTGTAATTATGGTGGCAAAATCTTTTACAATTTTCTCAAGCCTTTCCAGAAACAAGAAACTTGAGAACACCATTTTGTGCCGCTGAGCTAGATTCTTATGAGATGATTCCCACAAAGACCCAATGTAAGCCGTAAATCTATTTATATAGCACAGGGTTGAGATGCCGGTCAATTGACCGCCTATTGCTTGACAGCAGTCAAATATTCCATGAAGTCAAGCATGCTCTTGTGTAAATGGCAGTCAACTTCTTTACTGCATCCTAGGGTCATCTGATAACAAGGCTGAAGTGAGAAGTCTTGTTCTCGAGGCCCACAGGTACCAGGATTCCATGTTTTGTTTTGTTTTAAGAGGCACCACTGCCCTGCAACTTTCTCCAGAGAACTTCTGCTCTCTTTCCTCCGAATTTTAAGGTTACATAGCTCAGCTTCTACTAGCCACATGCTCCAAGTACAATCATCTCCATCTAAGACAGACACACCAGGTTCAGGAGGCAACACATACACACAGTCAACATAGTAACACAGGTCACAAAAGCCAGAGAATCAGGATTATCACTTAGTACACACTGCATTTGCTATGGGGACAAGGGGCCTCTGACTAAAGCACCTGTAAGAAACTGGACTCTGGAATCTTCTAGAAGATAATGTTTGTCAGTTGTGCAATTATCTGTGTTTTTTCCTAACTCGTGCTTTAAAATGTTCCAGCAAGGCTTTTTTGACTGGTCAAAAGGATATGATCAGCTATTCCAAGGTCAAGCAACTGTTTATACTTCCAGAATCTTGACTCTATTAGCAGCCAGACACAAGGGATTGAATAAGGGCAGAGTACAAACAAAAAACTCCATTACCTGATCTTCTGAGCTTCCAGTAATCTAAGGTATCAGGAACACCCCAAGCATTTTAAGGTGGTGGCATTTTAAGTCTGTGCTACTGATCACAAATGCATCTTTTAATAGAGTGATCCACAGGTTAACAACATAGTGTTCACTTGTTTAAACCAGAATTGTGCCAGTTTCACTGGAACACAATCACCTAATATTGTGCTCAATTAACGTATTAAACAGGGTTGTCAGATCAATTTTAACAGCTTTTTCAAAGTGTTTTGGAGTTTCTGGCAAACCTTTCAGCCAAAGAAGTCATAAAAATGAGGAACCATGCAATAGCTCAGAGATGCAAGGCACAAAACCACCAATAAGTTCTTGGTGAACATTCACGTTTCCCATTAGATTTTAGCAGCACCTTGATTACCAAAAACACTTTTAACACAAAAAATATTGTACAATCCCTTGATGACAGATGGTGGCCAAACAATACTTGGCAGCATTCTTAATTCTTTGTTGTAAGTACAACCTAAACTCAACAGTCAAGTTCAATAAGCTAATCACAATGGAATTTCTTATCTTGCTTGATCAACCATTCAAAAGGCCTCATTAAAGCCAATGTTTCTGTCCACCACACTTACCTGAGCAGTATTCATAATTAGTAGTTCTTGACAATTTCAAATTAGCTTGCTAGGTTGCATTCACATACACTAGGTTTTACCTAAGTAAATTACATGGGTTGGAGATCAGCTGTTCACCTCCCACTGCTATGAATATTGCAAAAAGGCTATCAGCTTTCTCCAGACACTGAACACAGCCCACCCTGCTGCTTCAACAAAGCTTGTTGTTGAAACATTTACCTAGTGTGAGTAACTCAATGCCTTGGGAGGACTGGGGGACTCCGGGCTGTTGGAAAGCCAAGAGAAAAAGAGGCTGAGAATCAGGGCAATCTACCCACTCCCTCAGCAAACACTGCTGTACTCTTGGAGTAGAATGGGAAGGTCATAAGAAACCCCTCTTTTCCTGCAGCGACAAACCCTCAGTCATATCATCTCCACCTCCAAGGATCCCTTTACACATTCTGTTCTTTAGGTGCATGCCTAATATTTTCCAAATTTATGTCAATAAATATGAAGTGTGGACAATAAATAGCTGACAAAACATCTCCAAGATGGGTATGCTCACTAGAAAGCTACAATAGGTTATAACTATCATACACTCCGTGACAAACACAGGTTTGAATAAGGTGTAAAATGGCCTTGCCTGCCTCTGGAGGGTGGTAGAACTGCAGATTACTAATAAAGCCATGGAAATCAAAATGCCAGTTCAGAAGAGCTTTGAATAATTATACAGATTACATTATCTGGAATGCAACAGAAATGCTTCTACATCCAATCTACAATTGCTATTGTCCATGGTTTGCATGAGCAGCAGTAATTTGTGTGGCAACCCATCTACATTCCCTGGGAAATTCAATGCATGTGCTCAATTTATAAAATCATACCAGGAGTGACTCCCACTATTACTGCTGCTACTAAATATTTATGCAGTACTAATAGTACACTAGGTGCTGTACAAATTCCATTAAGGCAACAATGCACTTTAATACAATTAATTTAACTGTGGATAGGAAAATCAAATCCTAGTTTAGTCAAACTTGCATGTCACCCCATGCCCACCCCACTCTCCATAAGCTAGTTCGATAGAGTTAACACACACAGTTCGTTCATTAGATCTATAGCAAGTCTTATCCTCAAGGCAGTGGATGAGTACTAACATATCATCATCTCCTTGATGCTCACAATCACCCTGCAAGGCAGGTCATAATTACCATTCTGCAGCTGGGGACTGAACACTCAGGATCACCATGCAAGTCAATCACTGACATCTGGATGCAAATCCCAGGTCAACATTTACATCCACCCTACCCACAAAATTATACTGACTCAAGTCTCAAGTCTCAAAAGACTTACAGCCAGGTCCTAACCAAATTTACTCAGAAGTAAATCCCAATGATCTCAACAGGTTTTACTTTTAAGCAAGCATGTAAAGATCTCTAATCTTTGGCGTGGACACACCCAGGTCTAGTTTTTTGCAGTTATTTTCCAACACTCTGAGTTGAGGCGTCAGTCTAATTCAGACAACAACGTTGTCATTCAAAACACCAGCTTATGAACCTCAGCAGGGAGCTATCAGGGGCCATGTGGGAAAAGCAGAGGAGAAATGTTACAGAGATCTCATCCAGAAACACCTGACAGACAGTCCTTGATTCAAATAAGTGAGTGGCATGAGAGGATGACCCAGAGGTATCTACCCCAACATCACTTTTATGCCATTTGGAAAGACACTCCCAGGAGGGGTCACACCTACTCCACCTGTTAAGGCAGTAAAATGAACAACTCCAGAGGCTGCAACAAGGGAAGAGGACACTGGGTACCTCCTGCAGCAAGAGATTGATCAAGTATCTGCAAATAATTGCCCGAATTAGACCATCCTGGAGAGAGGACCATCTATGCTCACTGGAGCTGGACCCACCTTCCAAACTAAAGGATTATATGGCCATAAGAAGAGTGGTTGGCCGGTGACAGAAGTGACCACTTTTGGAGTCCTGACCTGGTAGGAGGGTAACCTGAGAGTTCTAGGAAGGGGTAAAGTAACCACAAACCCATGCTTTAGCTATGCAAGGAGACAAAGGTTTTGTTGGCATCAGCCTTTGGCATCTGCTCCTCTGTTGCTGCATGAATTCTTACCACCCCCATGGGACCCTTTGATGTTGAGTTACCCCCTTGAAGGGAGAAGGCACCCACACAGCCCTTATGTAAATAGGTGCTGGTCTATATGAACAAGTTGGATGTGTGTGGGCAGCATAGCTTCAGTGCTCCAGACAGTAGCTCTAACTCAGGTAACAGGAAACGCCTCTTCGCGAATGTATGCCCTATTCTGCACTGCCACTGCTGCCTTGTGCACCTCCACAAAACCTTAACTCTGAAGGAAGTCATGGCAGAGAAACTGGTTCTAAACTGGCTAAATGTGATGTGTAGATGTGGCATTCCTGCTTATTAAAGTTGGGCTGCAATTCGACACACACTTATTTTGCAATAAGTATGCACTGAACAGAGAGGGATTTACTTCAAGTAAATATGCATAGGACACTAGCACTGCAATCCTATCGGCTATCTTTATACTTTGATAGCGGAAGATCATGTTCCCAACTTCATCTTCTGATTGGGTAACCCGATTGCCACACTGGGCTCACCAAAGTGCTCCATGCCCCCTTCCTCCCCTTCCCCCATGTCCCTGCATTTTTATTTGCTGCTTCCAAGGGCTGCCAGTCCAGTAATAGCTGCCATATTTCACTGCAATACATGGAAGGAACAGGGAAATGGTACATGTATGAATGGGGCACCAGCAGCCACAGCAAACAGCAACTTGCATGGGACAATGACACTCTCTATACGAGCAGATCAAGAGTCAAGCTGGTCCACCACCTTGAAACTGAACTGACAACAGCAAGCTAAAGTATAGCTTGCTGTTCTATCTGTAGTTGTTATTTTAAGGGAGAAGATCCCTACAGGTAATTCTTTGTTCAATGAGCCTAACCCCTCATAAAACTACACTAGGGATGTGCAAACTGGTTCGACATTGAATGGGTTCTAACTTAAAATGGATTGTGAACCACCCCCAAACTGAACGAGGGGAGTTAAATGGGGGGCAAAACCGAACCTGCCCAGTCTGGTTTGGACTCAAACAGAACTAGGCCAGCCGGTTTTGTGCACATCCCTAAGCTACACATCCCAGAGGTGGAACTAGGAACCATGACATTTAACCAGGTATGAAGCTACTTTACATAGCGTAGACATGCTCATAGACACAGAAGGCAGGATACTGGAATTGATCCTGATCACACTAACAACCAGATCTTTACTTAACATTAATATAGTGCCACACCCATTATCTCTGTATTCCTTACAGCCACTTTGTAACATACAGCAGCATTATCTTCTCCATAATGTAGGTGGGAGGAGGGCTGCGCTCATGAGGAGGTCTTTCTGAGCAAGGCACAGGCTGTGGATAGTGCAAAACTGATAGAGGTTTCCAGTGCGTTTGGACCAGGTCTTGCTTAAGAGAGACCATCTAGTAGGGCTAAAGTGAGATCTGAAACAAGGACTCACTGGCTCACTGTTCACATGTGGAGCGTGGAAACTAATATGGATTATGACACTCTAAAGGGAAGGAAGGGGGTGCCTGACCAAATTTAAACACCTGGCCCAGCCATGAAACAGTTAAACTGTACTGCTCTGCACTTCTCAAAACCATGAAGCTTCACACAACTTACACAGAGAGAATATTAAGTATTATGTGTAACATGATCCAGAAGTTTGTGGGGGAGGGAAAGAAAACAAGGAAATAAATACACATATACCGAACATACACATTTGTTCAAACAGGTCATGATTTTTAGAAGAAGTGTAAGTTACTCTTCAACAACTTTTAAAGATGTGAATTCTCCCTCACCCCACTTTTCCAAAAGCCAAGCCCTCCTTTAAAGAAAGAACGGTTCTACAATTTCACTGCATGGCTTGAAAAACAACTTTGATTGGCACTTGGCCTGACCCACAGAGGAAGCAAAAAAAACAACCCAACAAAAACCCATGAACACAGAGCTTTGGGACAAAGAGCACAAATATCTGAGCTCACTGACTTAACATGCTTTCTTCATATTTACAAGAAAAAATCCTGGTACAAAGTTATAATTAGAAAGAGGCTGCCAAAAGAAAGGCAGGCACAACAGCATTTGCCTTAGTTGCTCCAAGCTTTTGCATTTGCCCAGCTCAGCAGTTTTAATTCATTTGCACTGGACAAACAAGAGGCACCTCAGCTAATGTCCTCAGTTAATCAGATGTAGAGAGAGGAGGGACCGATTAGAACAGGGGTTCTCATTCTGTGGGTGAGGACCCTCAGCGGTTGTCCGAAGCAACTTCAAAATGGGCCAGGAGTCAGGTGCCTTGGTCTCCGAGGCATAGAGCTGGTCAGCGACAAGCTCATCTCTGACAGCCATCTCTGACGCCCACCCGCCTTGGAGACATCGTGTAAGGCCTCTGCATCCCAAAAGTTCCCTCCTGACCCCTTAAGTTTTGATCTTCCCTAAGGGGTCCTGATCCACAGTGAACCCCTGATTTTAGGCAGTCACAGAATCCAAACGTTTGAAACCCCTTGGATTAAAATAGTCCTAAAAAGGGATTTGCCACCTTGGTAAAATTAATAACAGCAGGCCTCTTTAAGATTCTTCTCTTCCCCCCCCCAGAAGGGGGCGGGGAGAGGGGGAGCACATATCACAAACAGTACCTCCCTGCCACCACAATTTGTTGAAGTAATTCCAGGTCCCATTATAAATAGACTTGCATATTTCTAGTCACAAAAAGGGACTTCTATACTTCTAATCAAAATCCATGTTAAAATACTGTTCAGAATCTTCCTATATTCAGAGTATTCCAACAACGACTTGAACTTTCCCTCCTGTGTTCCATATCACTGGCTGCTGCTGGCCAGACAATGAAACACACATAGTGATGTCAAAACACAGGGCAAGTTGAACCTGTTGTGAGTAGAAACTGGGTTAACTTGCCACAGGGTTTCCATTTTCCGTGGCAGTCCCACATTTATTGTAACATGTAAATTCGCCATATAAAACAGTCTTAAGCAGAGGAGGAGTTTTATATAGAAAATGACATTGCTGGTTCTTTGCCTGAAAGCCCTAAACTGCCTAAGCCTGCCCTAGACCATTTCAGGAAACACCTCCTCCCACAGAGAACTTCCCCCTACAGCTGTTCAGATTGGCTCTGGCTATCCCACCACCATCTAAGTTCCACCACCATCTATCCCACCACCATCTAAGTTCCAGCAGATATCCACTAGGAGCAAAGTCTTTTCAGGTGTGGTGTTTTTGTGGAACGTTCATCCCTATGAGGTCTATGGAGTGAAGTCTACTGTATTTACCTGAATTCAAGATGACAGGGGAGGGGGTTGTCTTAAATTCAGAATCCTCTTCCTTATGGGTAAATATAGGTATGACCTAAATATAACCTTTTTTAAAGAAGGCCAATCATCTTAAATTCAAAGTCATCTCCTATTCAGGTAAAGATTGTATTCTTGACTTCAGGAGACAGATTATGGCTTTTCTTTGCTTTTTGTTTTACTATATGAGGACTACTACTACTACTACTACTACTAGGAGTATTTATATACTGCTTTTCAACCAAAGTTCTCAAAGCAGTTTACATAAAAATAAATAAAGATGGTTCCCTGCCCCCTGTTTGGCCTCATTTGCCACATGAACTGAAATTGTGCCTTAGAACAATTTGAAAATGTGCCTTTGAACATGCGGAGTTGGGGAGAAGACAACTTCCGGGGGGAGTGCAAAGTTCCAGAAAGGGAGAACAACCTGCAGCACATAAAGCCAAACACACTTTCTCCCAGTGGCACAGTTGCCACCACTCAAAGTTTTGACACTACCACAGAAGCTTCAGAGAGCATGTGGAATTTTCTGACCAAAGATGCTCTTTTCCCTCCTGCTTCCTTCCCTGACTGGATGCATTCAGGGGGAAGTCCAAGAAGCCCAGTTCTAATCTTTTAATGCCACTGCAAGGTTAGTGTCCCAATCCACAGATCCTACACACACCACATCAGGCTGCATACATGTAGCTGAGTGCAAAGATTGTATGTATTCACCTACCAAACAGATGCCAGTTGGTGAGGGAGCTGGAAGAAATGGTTTAGAAGCCTCCACCACTACCGAGTTCAAGAAATGCTAACAGTGAGAACGTTCAACATTCCTTGGGGTAACACATTATACTGCAAGACTGGTAGTGGCTGGCAAGCTGCCTTTAGAGAAGCCTGCTCCCCATTACTTGATCTCACCTGAACCCCCACCCCCATACGTTTCCAAGGAATCCCAGGCTTGCCTGCACTGAACTAGAGATTAAACTCAACAACTACGAGTAGTGGAGGATTAGAATAAATAATCACATTCCTATCCCACCCTTCCTTCCAAGGAGCTCAGAGTACATGGCACTCCTCCCTGCTCATTCTGTCTTCACAACAATCCTGTGAAGCAGATTAGGCTGAGAGATGGTGTGGCTCAAGGTCACCCCATGAGCTGAGTGAGGATATGAACCTAGCTATCCACAGCTCTTGTATGACACTCTTAAACACTAAAATTGTGCGTGTGTTTTAAGCAGTTTTAATTGCTGTTTTAATTTTATGTTGTATTCGTTGTAAACCACCCAGAGATGAGAGTTTGGGGTGCTATACAAATATACTAAATAATTACACCATGCCAGATCTCTCTGTTACCTATCTGTCCACAAACAGATTTTGCCTGTCACACAAACTTCAAAATCTAGTGCAATGCACAATACAGATATAGCTTTTATAAATAAGAATTCTAGAAAGTGGAGGCGAAAAAAAGGGAAGGCATATGGAAGATTAGAGTTAGAGAGCATGGGTGTGTATGGGTATTTATACAGACAGAGTAGACAAAGTCCAAAATATAACTTTATTTCTTTCTTCACCTCCTTATTTACCCTTATAGCAGACCAAAAAAAAATCAAGGTTATGAAGAGGGCAACTTTCCTTTCAGAAATGTGTCTGGAGATAAGATGAAATGTAGCCTCATAAGAACACAAGAAAAGCCCTGTTGGAAAAGAGCTATCTAATCCAGCATCCTCTTTCATAGAGAGGCCCACCAGATGCCTCTGGGAAGAGCTGAGGGCATGCCCTATCTCCAACTGCTACTGGTACTTAGAGGCATTTGCCTCTGTGGCTGGGGGTAGCCTATAGCCTTCAGACTAGTAGCTATTGATAGACCTGTCCTCCTTGAATTTATCTAATTCCCTCTTAAAGCTATCCAGGCTTTAATATATGTGACTCACTGTCATATTGTGACAGTGAGTTCCATAGGTTTATTATATGTTGTGTGAAAAAGTACTTCCTTGCCTGCGATCGCAACGTGTGCAAATGCGCGTGCGACGTGCGCACTTGATACTTCCAGCGAAAGAGGAGGAAGGGGTGGCAGGGAGGCACACTGTCGCCCCGAAGGCTTTTACCAACTAAGTGTTGGCGGGGGGGGGGGAGCGGAGAGAGGGGTAAGTGCACCCTCCCCCGCCCTTAAAGTGAGACACCCCCCCAGCTGGTTCCGTGCACATCCCTAATATGGAGCTGTCTTATGCCATCAGATCCTTGGTTCATCTAGGTCAGTATCGGTACCACACTAACTGGCAGCAGCTTTCCAGGATTTCAGAAAAGGATCTTTCTCAGCCCCACTGGGAGATGCCAGGGACTTTCTACAATGCAAAGTCTTCTCCTGAGCTATGGCTCATCCCTATTTTTATTACTTTAAAAAATCAGACATCTATGTATACTAATACAGATTAAACATATATAATGCCAAATAGAAATTCAAGAACTAGAATTCACACTCTTAAAGGGGATATGCAACCACCTCCCATTTTAACTTCAAAACAGCACTACCAACTAGGTTAAATAAGAAGATAATGACCCAAGCAAGAATCTGAGCCTGGGTCATCTCCATCCAGCGCTCTAGCTCCTACACCATACAGACTCTTAACACAAATGCATGGATCAGTACACAGCCCAATAGGCTTCACTGACTGAATATAGTAGGGCCAAGATTATATCCCTCAGTTTCACCACTACATGGGGCAGCACTGTAATGAGACATAGGGGAGAGCATGTTGAGTCTGTTTGACACGCTCACATAATGATATGTATTCCCCGTCCTAGCCTATAGGCTTGAGACTGGTAATACTATTTAGGAAGAGAACCCAGTCAGTCAGCCTGACCTGACCACCAGCTCCACCACGATCCTCCACTACTTCAATTTGGTTCCTCTCTCATCATCAGAGGCGTAGGGATTTAATATTTTGATGGGCAGCATCACAGGGAAAAACATTCCCAATAACCACATCTCAGCTTTGCAGCTTCCTTCCTCTAAAGGGGCAACAGAGCCAGAGTCCAAATATTTTCTAAAAATCCCACAAGATCTTATTAGGATAAAACATATAGCAGAGAAGGAGGCGTGCAAGAGGAATTTTTTATAATCTCTGCTCATGCGTCTCTCACACACTATAAAATCTGATACATTTTTAAACACACACATTCAAATGGAGGGAGGGTGTTTTGTGATGTGTGTGTGTGTGTGTGTTTACAGCATCTTCCATAAGCAGCGTAATGCTACTTTAAAAGGGGGAAGGTGGTTTTTGGTAGTCAGAGATAGGGTAGCAATCAAAGATTCAAATGATTCATTTATAAGGGTTGCTATTGTATGGCAAGCCAAGTAAATGAGCAGAATTTTATTTGCTACTTAATCCTTTTGTTTAATCCTTGGAAGGTCTGCAGTTTTGAGGGAAGCACACAGGAGGCACCACGCCAACAGGTAGAAAGGACGGAAACAGTAACAGTGCAATTGGGATGTGCATGAACCAGTCCGGAGGCCATGTTAGAGGCCCTCGAACCGGTTCGAACAGGGCCCAGTCCAGCGCCGGCAGAGGGTGGTTCTTTAAGGGGGGGGGTTGCACTTACCCCTCCCACCGCTTTCGCCCCACCTGCACTCCCTTTTTCTGAAACGATTTTGGGGCAGCAGCATTCCTCCCTGCCACTCCTGCCTCCATTGTTAGCCAAAAATACTGGAAGTCACAAGTGTGTGTGCACCCGCCGCGCATGTTGCGTGCGTGCGGCCACAGGCGCACACACGCTTGTGACTTCCAGTATTTCCGGCTAACAATGGGGGCAGGGGTAGCAGGGAGGAATGCTGCCGCCCCAAAATAATTTCAGAAAAAGGGAGCGCTGGCGGGGTAAAAGCAGCGGGAGGGGTAAGTGCAACACACACACCCCGCCGGCACCAGACTGCGCCTCCGTGCACATCCCTATGGTGCAATAGCAGTTTATTAAGGAGTAGATCCCAACGCATTGGAGTAGAACTTCAGGGGAAGTAGTTTACTCAGCTTCTAAGTAGAACAGTAAACGGCTAAGCTACTCTTTACTGATCTATCCTTTAATAAACTGCTGTTGCATCGTTCCGTTTCCTTCCCTCCTACCTGAAGTTTTGAGGGGCAAGACCAGTTTAATACCATTCCAACAGATAAAGGAGAGAGTGACACAGGGAGCAGAGATCTAGCAAAATGAATATTATACATGTCAAGAATAAGGCATCTAAACTGGAGCACTTTTAAGTCCCAATCATTTCAACTAGGCAAGTTAATCTCTCCCACTGAAGTCAATGAGACTCAAGGATGCTTAACTAGTTGGATCACACCCATAATGCACTGCTACAATAAATTAAAACACACACTTATATACTTAAAGAGGCGGCCAAAAGGTTCTATACATATTATGCTAAGTGTCAAAACCGTGAAGGTTAATTTTGAAAATTATTGTGAATAATAAGACAAGTGCTAAGCAACAAAAAAATGTTGACTTCCTTTTTGGACATTTAAATCAGGACACCATACATTTCCTCAAAAAAAATTACTGGCCAACTCAACATTTACCAAGACTGCAATCCTATGCACACTTACCTGGGAGTAAGTATCATTGAGCACAGTCAGATTTACTTCTATGTAAACATGCACAGAATCAAACTGCAAATTTCTCACTCTGACTGTACTACTTACTGCGTGTGCATACACAAATAGATACTATTTAGAGAAAGATAACTACCTTATCACTATGGTATTTGAGCAGAAGATGTTTATTTTCTCTAAGCATTTGGGTTAAGAATGACATCATGATCTTCTGCTATTTTTACTGCTGCTGACTCTGCTCAGCTGTATGCAATTCTATTAGTCATTTTATACATTAGCTTGTTTAAAAAAATCTGGTATACTGATTATAAACCACTTAGAAGGCTTTGAAGAAGGATACACATATTTTAAGTATACAAACTTATATTAACTACATAGATACAGACTAAAAATATCCTGCATGAGAGAGTGAAGGTAAAAGATCATTGTTTGCTGTATATTTTATATCTACCATTTATATGGTATGTATTCACATGTACAAAACAGATATGGTATAAAATCAGTAGTGCATGCACATGTGTAATTCAATTTCTGCTATGTACAAGACAAATATAATGTGTGTAATATATACACATATCTGTGTAATGCAGAGATGTGCATATAATACATGCATATAATATACATACGCATGCAAATTTCACATTTAACATGCATGTAAAATGTGCACACACAACATACTGGGGTGTGCATGGGTGCAATATACTGTGTGCGCACACACCTCACACTTTAAGGCAGGGTTTCTTAGCCTTAAGTCCCCAGATGTTGTTGCACTACAACTCCCATCATCCCATAGCCTTTGTGGCTGGGGATGACGGGAGCTGTGGTCCGACAACACCTGGGGACCCAAGGTTAAGAGACCCTGCTGGGGCGCGGGGGGGGGATGCGCACACCCACCCACATCCAATACACTTTTGATATGTAAGCACGTATGTTCAATACGCATGTGTACATATATAAAGTATGTACACACACACACGGTCTGCACATTATACACACTTTATAGGTGTTACACACAGAGACAAGAGACAATTTGTGTATGGCACACGCGCACACACAGGGTGGAACGTTCCCCTCCCCCCCACCGCCCCCCGCGACTTGTGAAAGAGTTAAGCGAGGGGGCGTGGCCGGGCACAGGAGCCCAGCGGTCTAAGGCGAAGAATGGTCCCTCCTTGACCACCCGAGCGCCTTCGGCAGGGCTCGGGGGAGGGGGTTCCGAGCGGAGCCCCCCCCCTCGCTCCCTCCCCAACGTTCCACTGCCTCACAGGGGCCGCTGTGTGCGCGCGCGTGAGAGGCTCCTCACCCACCTGCCTCAGCACTTTCCGACAGTTACTACAGACCCGGCGACACTCGTTGTGGCTGCTGCTGTTGTTGCCGTCTCCGGGGACGGATGAGGGGCAGGAAGCGGCGCTGCTCCCCTTGTTCATGATGGTGGTGGCGCTTCTTCTGCTGCTGCTGCCGGGGGGAAGGTGGAGGCGGCTGGCTCAGCGACTGCCTTCGCTCAGTGCCTCTGGCCGCCGCCCCCCTCCGTAGCTTTCCCCCCCAGCAGCGCTTCAGCGGCTCGGGAACAGCCGCTGCCATCCCTCGCGCACACCCCTCAACCGAGGCCAATCGCCGCGCTCCGGCCACGCCCCCTTGGAGGCCCGCCGGCCAATCGGGAGGCCGGGCGACGGCCGGCCAATCAGGAAAGTGTTCTCGCGTTCCCATCTCCGGGCAGTCTCCGAGTTAGAGGCGGAGCCGCCGCTCGAAGGGGGCGGGGGTGGGCGGAGAAAGCGCAGCCTCTCAGCCAACTGTCGCCTCGGAGGCGGGGACTGGTTGCATATGGTTGAGCTTTCTTCAGCCAATGGGAGGTAGGTATGTCAAAGCCGAAGGAAAAGGCACCCACGAGGTAGTCACGCCCCCCTCTTGTGTTGCTGTTGCTTTGGAAAGTAGAAAGTTGCATGAAAGGAGAAAGGAAGGTTTTCAGCATAGAATTATAAGTGAATCCCACCAGAATCCAGAAAACAAATTAATGCTTGGTTTGCCTTTTGCATTTTTTTCTTGAAAGCCGACAGTAAAGCATGCCAATTTTAAAACCCAAAGAACCTTCACAGGTTAGGAAATCCTCTTAGGCCAAGGTCTGCACTGCCCTAAGGCAGTCAGGAGCCTATTTTAGCCCGTATGGGAAGAACGAATCACCAAAAAGAGGCAGTTCCTCCAGTCACTCTCCCACAGCCAACACAGCCAGTGTATGCCTAATACTGGGTGGCATGCCAGAGATACCCCCATGTGGGACAGGCATGGAAATAGCCAGTCCACACACAATGACATGCCCCAAGGATGTCAGCTCAGCCTCCACACACACATCCTGCCTGACACACCAGTTCATTGCCTGCAGCGCAAGTTGCTGTGGTGCAGGCATCAAGAGCCTTGAATCACAAAGGGGAGTCTGAATCCGCTTATGAGGGGTAGTTTGGGTCCCTAGGAGCCACTGGGGATTCTGGGAGTTGTAGGCTAGTCCAACATCTGGAGAACCAAGCTCGAGAAGCCCTGCCTTATGGCACTAGCACTATTAATAGCGACTTTTAGGAGCATGCTTTTCACAGGGAAGAAAGACAGGTCCCTTGAGAGGGGACAGCATGTACATTAAAGGGCTCCATATGGCAGGGCAGCTCAACCCCCAACTGCTTTTGGACTAAAACTCCCACAATCCCCAGCAACAGTGGTCAATAGCCAAAGATTATGGGAGGTGTATGTAGGCCAACATCTGCAGGAGGGCCAAATTTGAGCAGCCTCCTAGGACAACAGTCCATGACCATCTGAAAGAACCACCACTATTTCCAGGAAATAATACCCCCCTCACCAGGAGGAAGCACACTGGGACAGCCCACAATAGGAGCCCCAACTACACTAAATTAGGGGGAAATGCAGAGAGCTCACTGCACATAGAGCAAGAGCATGGCAAGCAAGGTTCAAACCCAACCAGAGGAATTGGTAAAACCAAGGCCAAATTCACTTTTTACATGACTTGCCAGGATCACTTCTGAATCGTCAGAAGCAAAACAGGAGAAGTAAGCAGGTCTCTAACCCCACACTACGTATACCACAGAGCCACTCTCTTACCTCCCAGCCACAGAAGGTGGGGGGATGCATCATGGACCATTTGCAGTCCTCCAGAGCACAGAACCCCGACTCTGTAGAGCAGCCCAGAACTCATGGGCAAAGGTGGTTCATAGGTGTATGAGATGTGGAGGTGATCTTCCACTGGGAGGGGTCCCCACAAACAAGCACATCTGAGAGACTGCTGTATCCCAGACAACCAGAGGAAGCTCTGCAGCAGCCGGTAACCTGGCTTTCACATCACATGGCTTACTTATTGCTTCAATTATCCCATCTAGCCACACCTCCTATGCTTGTTTGCTTTGATGTCTGGCTGTCCAAAAGGCCTTATCATTCCTTCCACCCTGCTTCCCTATAGCAGGAAAAGGATTTGTTCTCTCACCCACTATAGGAGCCATGGAGCCCATGGGGTCAGAAAACATGCTGTTGCAGACTCTGAGCTCTGGTAGCAAAGAGATTCACGTGTGCGCGCGCGCACACACACACACACACACACACACACCTGGTAGTGTCCCATCCTGAGGCCAGCTAGGATGAGAAACAAGAGTGGGGAGGGATCTCTATCTGCTAATTCCCTGGCAGCAAAGTAACAACAACTGTAATCCAGTGAAAGCTTTTATTGAGCAGCATAGAAGTGGCATCTAAAATTAAAATCTGTGGCCAACTATCCCACCACAGCAGGGCTCCTGTGCCTGACAGCAGAGTAGCAAGTACTAGTATTGGCGACTGATTTTATATGTAGCACCATAACATGATCTCTGGACCTGACTGCATTGGCAGTGTGTTTTAACGCATGATTGCATGGGCACACTGCATAGGCACTCTGGTAAGAGCAAGGCTACCAGAGTGCCCATGCGGTGATGCCATTGCTTGCTCCATTTCTAATCAACCTGCTCTTAAACCATTAGTCAGGGAGCTGCACTTAGGGTTGATGGGGGCTGCCACTGTCCCCCAGGCCTTACAATGAAGAATGCTGGTATGGGTGGTTATGCCTAGGAATGTTAAGAGTTGAAGTCCAACAACATCTGGGGCCTTGAGTTTGAGAACTCCTAACTCAAAGGACGAGGCAACGTACATGTGCCACATTCCTTCTCAAAGTAATCAGTTCAATAGCATCTGCAAAGTGCGAGTTACTTGTGAGGTGGGAGGAAAAGAAGATGCATGCCCTTTTATATTCCTTGTCTTAAAGAAAAACAAAAAAATGACGATTGTCACAGGGTGCTTCTTTGGGGACAGAGTTTGCCTTCAGCAAAAAATAAAAGACCTTAATTACCCCGCAATGGGATCGTTTGCTTGCACATTTAGAAACAAAACAGCTGTGCTGCAAGGCAGGGTGAGATTAGATATTTGCTTTAGAGGAAGTTGGGAATGTTTGGAGAGTGTGTGCGAGGTCTGTTTGCTTCGGGACACAGGGATGGCGAAAATTGATGAGTCAGGGTTACTGGTCTCTGGGCTAATGCACAGCTAGACAGAGTGCATAATTAGGACGATGTCAGAGCTGAAGTTCACAGAGCTGAAGTCAGTTTGTGTATACCACTGAGCCACTTTGGTTTATCCCATAACTGGAGTAGACAGTGCAAAAGCTGTTGCTTATATCAGCTTTCAAGAACTGGGGCACTCCACTGATTTTATATTATGATCTCTTGCAGGATAATGGCAGAGAACCAGCATCATCCATAGTATACTGAATTTGGAATTAACAATAGCCCTATTCACATGTTATGTTCAATGCTCATACAGTGAGTGTGCAGTGTACGTACAGATCTCCATACAGGTACAGTTGATTCACATGTTCTATTGAACACAGGCACAGCAGTACATGTCTGATCTATACCATTCATTTGGGGGACCTGTAGCCAGGTTCACTTTTAAAATAAATGAACATAAAGTCATTAACACAAAAACATGTACGAGTGTACAGACATCTGCATGTTTGTAAAATATAATGCCAGAATAGGGCTTTTGATACACTGGCATCTGTATTTATGCAGAGTAGATTATCTGGAGAGTTGGACTGAGTTATTTTAAGGACTGCCTACCCTACACCAAGGGTTCTCCAACCTGGGTCCCCAGATAATGTTGAACTACAACTCCCATCATTCCCAACCACAATGGCCTTATCTTATTTATTCATTCAATTTCTATACTGCCCTCCCAAAAATGGCTCAGAGCGGTTTACACAGAGAAATAATAAATAAGATGAATCCCTGTCCCCAAAGGGCTCACGTTCTAAAAAGAAACAAAAGATAGACACCAGCAACAGTCACTGGAGGTACTGTGCTGGGGATAGATAGGGCCAGTTACTCTCCCCCTGCTAAATAAAGAGAATCACCACGTTAATAGGTGCCTCTTTGCCAGGTTAGCAGGGATTCAAGGTCTGATGACATCTGGGGACTCAAGGTTATAGCATAAGAACTTAAGAAGTGCCTTGCTGGATCAGGTCCAAGGCCATCTAGTCCAGCATCCTGTTCCCCACAGTAGCTCACCAGATGCCTCTGGGAAGCCACGGAGGAGGAGATTAAGGCATGCCCCCTCTCGTGCTGTTGCTCCACTGCAACTGGTAATCAAGAGAGGAGTCTTGCTTCTAAACCTGGAAGTAGCCTATAGCCATCAACACTTGTAGCCATTGATAACCTGTCCTCCATTCATTGTTTATTAATTTCTTCTGAGCAGGTTGGGAAATCCTACCCCAGCCAAAGGAAAGCAGTGGCACCAGTGGGTGTCCAAAATAATCTCCCTCCACATCTAGAGCCAGCCAGCCAGCCATTATTTGAATTATAACAATTATATTATATTTCTATAATAATTCTTCTATGAGAAGAATTATATTTCTTCTCATTCCCCAACCTAAAGCACATTATCCTGCTCCAAATCTTACAACCCACATCTGTAAAAGGAAAAGTCATGGTGGTGATGGATTCCAGAAAGCCAGCATAGAACTGGCTGAGTAAGCCAGAAGTGGAATGTGTTTAGCTGGCTCTTTTGTATGGATACACAAAGCCAGTTAGTCCCACACTTCTGTTTCATTCTCTGTTGTAGAGCTTTGCCGTGCCCACTGTTGTACAGAAAACAAGGCTTTTTAAAAGGAAAACTCAGAACTGCATAATGCTATGTGAGTGTAATTCACATACATATTGAATGTGAGTGAATATAATTCACATATTGAATGCACCACAATGCACACCTGTGCATTTTCCTTGTCTATGCACACACATGTTTCCTAGAATCACATTCCATGACATTTAGCAGCCAAAGCAGAGAAGGAGAAAAATGCCTCAGAACTGGGAATTTGACAGCACTGTTTCAAAAGAGTGTTACATTCATTGGTGAAGACTGTGGGGAGGAACAGTGGAGTCTGCAAAAAGAACTTGGGCAGTCGAAGGATAAATGGGTGTGCTTGATCAGGATCTGGGTTCTGGAGGAGCCTGGACTACTCACTTTACTATTCTCATTGTTATTAGTCCTTTTTTAGTTCATCTAACATAACACAACTTTTGCATGACTCGAATTTTGAACTGCACAGATGTTAATAAGAACAAAATAACAGCCCTGCTGGATCCGGCCCAAGGCCCATCCAGTCTAGCATCTTGTTTCACACAGTGGCCCACCATATACCTCTGAAAAGCCCACAGGTAGGGGCAGAGCCATCACTGGGTGAACGGGTTCAAAGAACCTGGGCCACCCCCACTCAGGGGCCACACCTCGCAGCCCCAGACAAGCCCCCGTGTCTGACATCAGGTGCAGGGGTGTGATTTCACTCCCAAATAGGCCCATGAGAGAGGAGAGCTGGTCTTGTGGTAACAAGCATGACTTGTCCCCCTTAGCTAAGCAGGGTCTGCCCTGGTTGAATTTGAATGGGAGACCACATGTGAGCACTGTAAGATATACCCCTCAGGAGATGGAGCCACTCTGGGAAGAGTAGAAGGTTCCAAGTTCCCTCCCTGACATCTCCAAGATAGGGCTGAGAGAGATTCCTGCGTGCAACCTTGGAGAAGCCACTGCTAGTCTGTGAAGACAATACTGAGCTAGATAGACCAATGGTCTGACTCAGTATATGGCAGCTTCCTATGTTCCTAACCTGAAGATCTGGTCAGTCACTGACTGCTCAGATCCCATCAGTGCATATGTGAAGGTGCTTGGGGTTTTTGCCTCAATATGCATTGTTTTACACTAGCTTACATTAAACTGCACTTGTTATTTTGTTGCCCACTCCCCCAGTTTGGGGAGTTCCTTTTGGAGCTCCTCATAATCTGTTTTGGATTTCACTATCCTAAATAGTTTAGTGTCATCTGGAAATTTGGCCACTTCGCTGCTTACCCCAACTTCTAGATCATTTATGAACAAGTTAAAGAGCGCTGATCCCAGTATAGTTCTTTTAGAACTGCACATATATATTTGAACTGTGTGTTTTGTATCTAGTTGCATTAAAAAAAACCTTGAGAAAATAAAGATGGAAATAAACTCAGGGGCCATTGTTTTGCACCGCATTGCAGGAAAAGATGAGCACTGACTTTCAGCCATTCTCAGAATTACTATCAATAAAGCCCGTTTCCTTTTAAATGTTGTGGGCAGTGCAGTACAGTTTTGACCTTGTACAATGTTATTCTCTGGCCAAAGCTTTCAACATATGATGAAAGTGACCACCAACAAATTATGATACTTTCCCCAGGCTCACTTGTTCTCTTCTGGACCTCAGTTTCATATACAGTATCAGTGAGCGGCATGAAACTTCTAAGGCCCATGTCTGGTTCTTGTTCAGACTGATTCAAATACTATAGTAGGGTCCTCTCGACTATTGCAATTCAGAATGCAGGTGGGAAGTAATAAGATGAATGTTCCTCACATAGGGTTGTCAATTGGTCATTATGTTTCTGGTCTGATCTGTGAAACCATGGGTGAATAAACGAACATTAATTATTTTACCTCTGTGAGAATGTACAGCAAAATCCTCACTCCCTTATTAATGCTCTTTGTCATCTCTTTGCTCCCTCAAAGCAGTTATTCTAGAGTCACCCCTGAGTCGAATGCAGATATTTTAAAATTATGCTGTTGATTTATATGGAATGACTGACAAAAATATTACTCCCTTTCAAATATAGGGAAATAGTTTTGGTTTAGCCTTGTTCCTGTCAAATAATCCTTGAACCAACCAAGTCATATTGAAGACATGCCTTCTTAATAAGGAAATCATTTGATCATTGGAAACTGTGGCATTTTAAGAAACAGAGGAATGACAAATCTACATGTCTGGTGTTTGGCTGAAAATCAATAGTCCATATTTTACCTTGGTGAGACTCTCTTTCCTTGCCTACCTTTTTAATTTTAAACTTTAAAGACAAAAGTAATTTGTGTGAATACAACTACCAAAAAAACCAAACATCTTTCATTTCCAAAGCTTGGCTTTCTGTGTAGAAACAAGGTCAATTATGTGTATCTTTTTCTTACATCTGATCTAGAATAATTTACTGTGAATTATAAACCTATGATTCAAACAGACCAGGAGATCTTGAAAGATGGTTACCCTTGCACATTTCCCAGTCAGGAAGAGTTGCTATTTTGAACGTGACTGCCCAGTTTATTGAATCTTGTTCTGTTTTTAAATTACTTATGATCTTGGCAATGTGGCAAGAACATACTGGTCCAAGAACCAGACTAGATGTGGCCACAGAGATTTGTGATGGGAACTCCAAACATCCTTTTCTTTTTCAAAATCAGTCATGGAAGGGTGGGGATGTGATTTGGATTGGAACTGCAGCATGAGAATTACACCCCCTCCAGCTGATAGCTGTGGAGGAAAACTTATAGGCACAAATTGCCAGGGAATTAGCATGGGGCAAAAGGTTAATCCACCTTTCCCATGCTGTGACCCCAAGTCAACACACACACACACCCCCACACACACCATAAAGACCCTGGGAGTTCTGGTCATGCAATTCTTGCATCACATCTAGTCTGAGTTGCACATCTTTGGCCCTCCAGCTGTTGTTGTTGTTGTTGTTGTTGTTGTTGTTGTTGGCGTCCTGCAGTCCATGAACCTCCTGATCAGTTCACCTCTTCCCTACAGTCATCAGGACATCTGGCTCAGGATAGGATCAAGGGTGGCCAATGGTGAACGACATGCTAGGGTGGGTGAGGTGCCGGATCAAGCAAATGAGAATGAAATCGGCCAGAAAGAGAAAGCATGACTGAAGGCAGTCTGGTGCTCAAGATGCCATATGATGGGGTGAAACAAGGTGGGGAGAGGGAGTCTATGCTGCTAATCAAACAAGTTGTTCAGACTGAGGAGCCAGGTCTACAGCAACAGTCATATAGCCAGTCAGGCCCCTATTGGTTCCAGAGGTGGCCCAACCTGAGGCAAGGACAGGGTGCCCAATATCAATCTCTCTCTCTCTCTCTCTCTCTCTCTCTCTCTCTCTCTCTCTCTCTCTCTCTCTCTCTCTCTCTCTCACACACACACACACACACACACACACACACCAGTGTCCCTTGCAGGCACACTCGCCACTGCTGTCACGCCCTCGATCTCCGACAGTGAGGAGGAAGGGGAAGCTGTCAACTTTCCAGGCGATGCAGGAGTGTCTGAGGGGCAGAGCCCGGCTGTCAGTGTTCATGAAACAGCTGTGGATAATGACTCTGAGCAGGCACAACAACCTGAGGCAGCAGAAATTGTGAAAGACCAATCGGAAGAAGAGCTATGCAACCAACCCCCGCTGACCCCCCAACAGCGGCGTGTCACGAGACGCAGGGATCAATTGGAGACTATCAGGAAAAGCAAACGCCTCTTGCAGAGGGCTGATAAGCCTTAAATCCCTGCCAGCTGGGAGCTCTCGTGGCTTGCACTATAAATCACGTCGTCAGTTGGCTACTCCCTGCTGAAAAACAACATTTGTCAAACTATATGTCGACAGCGTGCAGCCAAGTCCGGTCAAGACCTTGACAGCTGCCTCCTAGGAAGTTGCCTTATACCAAATCAGACCATTGGTCCATCTAGCTCAGTGCTGTGGCACTGAGTAGCAGCGGCTCTCTAGGGCTTCAAGCAGGAATCTTTCCTAGTCCTAACCTGGAGATGCAGGGATTGAACCTGGGACCTTCTGCATGCAAAGGAGGTGCTCTGCCATGGAGCATCAGCCCCATCCTCTAATGGCTGCCATGTAGCCACTTCCTCCCTCATGCACCACTGGACTGGTAATGAAAAGGAGGGTGGGGGAAGCAGTGCAGTACTGGAGATGCTCTGTAGAGCAGGGATTCTCTCAGTGTTGGGTCCCCAGTTGTTATTGGTCTTCAACTCCCATAATATCCAGCCCCAGTGGCCTTTGATTGGGGATTATGGGAGTTGAAGTCCAATAACATCTGGGGACCCAATGTTGAGAATCCCTGCTGTAGAACATCTCCTGTGCTCTACTGCCCTTTTTCTCATTTCCTCTTCTGCTTCTGCTCCCTTTTCATGGCCAGCCTAGTGGGCGAAGAATGAAGTGGTGTTGAAACCCAGGGTGGGTGGAGAGAAAGATGACAGTCTTAGAATAGTTCTTTGCTATTCATTCATTCGATTTCTATACCGCCCTTCCAGAAATGTCTCAGAGCAGTTTACACAGAGAAATAATAAATAAATAAGATGGCTCCCTTTCCCCAAAGGGCTCACAATCTAAAAAGAAACATAAGATAGCCACCAGCAACAGTCACTGGAGGTACTGTGCTGGGGGTAGATAGGGCCTGTTACTCTCCCCCTGCTAAATAAAGAGAATCACCCTGTTAAAAGTCGCCTCTTTGCCAAGTTAGCAGGGGTTTAAGACATCATTTAACAAAGAGCTGCTCCAGTGGTGGGGAAGGTGGGGGGGCAGAAGAAAAAGGCAAGTGGGGCAGCAGGGGGCATCTTGTTGCCATGACCGCACCACAATAATTTGCCATTTGAGATGACCCCTTTTTGTTTTGTAGAAGGATTGCCCTGATGTGATCCTTGGGTCACCACTTCACTTTGCTTATAGAGGATTGCCCTGATAGGATCGTCTCAGGTCACCTGGTCCAATCAGGACAGGAGTGGCACTGAAGCCCAAGAAAAATCAGGCTGGTAGTGCCTTCAGTCTGAGAGCTGCCTAGGTGTTTTTCACATAGCAGGCTTTATCATGAGTTTACCGTGAGGCTTTACTGCAAGTTCAAAGTTGCAAAAAAACAAAAACCTCATGCAAAAAGTGGAACTTTTTGACCCTGGATATCAATCGTGTTGGGGTTTTGTGATTATTTAACAAAGCACCAAGGAAGCTACCACTCCAGTTACAGAGCACAGAGTTTAGTTGTTGCAGCTATTTAAGTAAGACACATGGAGATCACTGTAGATTCTAAGTTACTTCTCCCCAACTATGGGGAACACCTATATCGGGCAGCAACAATGTAGGAAGATGTAGGCATCATCTCATACTGTGCGAGAGAGGGATTGCAATGCTAAACCCCTCCTGTATTCTACCAAAGAAAACCACAGGGCTCTGTGGTCACCAGGAGTTGACACCAACTCGACAGCACAACTTTACTTTCCATTTGGGATAGGAAAGACCTATCCTATTGATCAGCAACATAATGAATAGGTAGTGGGGGAGAGAAAGATATTTCCATCTTCTTTCTAGGAGGAAAGGCAGAGGACTGACTCACTACAGAAAGTACCTGAGCAGTCAAAGCAGGAGTCATAGAGTAGAAGCCTGCAGGGACAGGTAAGGAGACCCTCACTAGCTACCTCTACTCCCAGTGCCCCTAGTGGTCATTAAGATAGTTGATGCACTGGAACTCCCTCACCAACAAATTGGGCTACACACTCTAGCATGCAATGCAAAACCCAAATTGTGTATGAAATGCTCCCCGATCGCTCGGAGGGACTTCAGGGTAAATCTGGCCAATATGTGAATGCACCCCTTCCAATCCGGAGGAGATGTGAAAAGTACCCTGGTGAAGCAAGCAGTAAGGTGCCTGGGTCCTGCTGCCTGAGTCATCAGGTGCCTTTCATGCATCAAGCTGTGGCATTCTGCACCCGTTGCACCCATTGCACATTACAGTAATAGATCTTTGGGGTTAGGAAAGCATGGCACAATATGGCAAGATCGTCCTGTTTTAAAAAGAGGCAGAACAACCTCATGGCTATGTGTGCCCCTCTGCAAGCAGGGGCAGAAGAACGACAGGGGCATTTGTGGGCATACAACTCCTCAGTGGCATGCAATAAAGTCTCAGAATGTATGGGATGCAGTTGAATAATGGATAAGGTTCAAAACTAGTGTCTGTGGTCTAATCTGAAGGTATATTTCATAGGGAATCTGAGTGCCAGTTCTGTGCACTCCAGGGTGAATGGAACTCAGCGAATGTTTCCATGTCCAGCCCAAAGGCTGCTTTTCATATTGCTTGAAGACTTTAGCTGGATTTGTTGGGAAAATAAAAAAAGAACTTTGTAAGTTTTACTTTCCCCCACTGCCACCATTCCTGCTAACAGAAATGAAACTGCTGAAGATCCTTTTTAAAGCAGGAAACGAAAGAAGGACCTACACACACCCTACTCTGGTATTGGAGCACACATTTAGGACTGTCCCTTTTCACAGGGTTGCACAGCTGACTCCCAGAATCAAAGCCATATCCTTTAAGGCCATTCCCCAAATGTCTGTCTGTCACATATAGTCATGGATCACAGTGCTCCTTGCAGTCGCAGAGGTGCACTAGGTAATTTTGGAGCCTGGACCTTTGGAGGCCCCACCCCCGCAAATTAAGCAGCATCATGCTCGGCCAGGTGGCCAGAGGTGCACTTAGGCAATTCTGGAACCTGGACCTATAAGGCTTTTGGAGGCCCCCTGGCTTCCACTGCAAGTTAAGCATCACCCCCCTAAACACACACACACACACACACACACACACACCATGACACACGCTGTATTTTCAACACGTGTGTTCTTGAGGGCACAAACAGCAACTGAACTCACAAGAATGTAAGAATATAAAACAGGTATATTTATGCAAAGATGCATCAGTAGAGACATCTCAACATGCAGTGTATGTTCCCATCCCACATATTTCTTTCCCCACCCCACCCCTCTGTCTCTAAAGCACCCGGCGCAGATCACAATCACACTCAGCTGCCTGGTGCAGTGCAGGCCAGCAGCGACCAGACCACCCAAGACAGTCTAAAAAGCATTTGGCGGCCCCCAGGGGGTGTGGAGGCCCTGGACTTTGGCCCCGAAGTCCAGTGGTAAGAGTGCCTCTGCGGGTGACCACACCATCCAGGGGTTGTGAAGGCCCTGGACTTTGGCCCAGAAGTCCAGGGGTAAGAGTGCCTCTGGCTCCATGTATCATGAGGGAGGATCTCAGAGAAGAATGGATGCAGCTGAAGTGTGTGTTGCAGGCTTGCATGAAGCTATCCAAAAGAAATAAAGGGGAACAATTCCTGAATTGATCTGTTTAATTTCCCAGCTGATTTTACCCACATACTCATCACTGCTGCTTGTAAGACTCAGACATGCAAAAACTTTAAAAAAAGAAAAAAGCCCACCATAAAATAAAGCTCACCACAATACAGAAAGGATCAGATACGGGCTCCTTCTCAAGCTACTCGGCACCTTTTCCCCTTGCTATCCCTTAAGCATGGAATGGCTGCCTCAGATGCCTCCATAATGGCAGCTCTCTCCTTTCCTTTCCTTTCCTTTCCTTTCTTTCTTTCTTTCCCTTCCCTTCCCTTCCCTTCCTTTCCTTCCTTTTCCTTCCTTCCTTCCTTCCTTCCTTTCTTTCTTTCTTTCCTTTCTTTCTTTTCCTTCCTTCCTTTCCTTTCCTTTCAGTCTTCAAAACCCATTCTCCATTGATGTTGCTATATAATATGAAGGACATGAAAAAGATCCAAATGGATAACGCAAGGGCTAGCTTCTGCTTCTGCCCACTAACAAATGCATGACTGTTAGAGATGTCTAATTCCGTGATCAAATAACACAAGCACAGAAACTGATACTGGGTGCAAAATGCGACCTCCAAATAAAATTCCTTCCTTCCTTCCTTCTTTTCTATTTCTCTCACAATTTTCCCTGCTTTTAGGTTCTAAACACCACCTTTAACATAGCTCTTGTTCCTTCACAGGACAATCAGAAGCAGAATAAACTATACAGTACGCAAAAACGTTTTTCTAAACTTTCTTTTGCATCTTTATTTTAATTGTAAACTGCCCAGAGACGCAAGTTTTGGGCGGTATGGAAATAGTTTAAACAAACAAACAAACAAATAAATAAAATAAACAAATATCAATGTACTAATTTGCTTGCAGATATATGGGCCTTGGTGCACCCTGTAGATTATTTGATCCCCCTCCCCCTTTAATGGGGAAGGAACCTACTATAATGCCATATCACACGGTGCTTGTGAAATTCCACTCTGCTTCGAAAGAAATTTGCCATGTGGCGTGGGGGCTGTTGTTTGAAAAGCAGGAGCTGCAATCTCCCTTGGATGCACAGAACTATTTATATGGCTCCTTGGATCCAGGCCATCACATTTGTTTACATTTTGTTAAGGCATACAAATTATTCAGTATTTTTTGGTGCAAAATTTGGATCACCACAGCACAGAAATTTAACATGGGACAGGGCGGGGGGCGGGGCGGTGAGCAGGAAGTTACATAGCCAGGAAAGCTGTCTTATGTCTGTTTGTGCAACTAGCTGAATATGTGTGTCATTGTGCATGTGAGAGAGTGAACACATAAGCACCTTTCCTATGATACATGTGTCATGGTTCAGGAGTCAGACCAGGGACGGCCCTTTCATGAGGCGAGGTGACATAATTATTGGGGTGGTGGAATGTCTCCCACTGCTGCCTTTGGAGCACTTATTTGGGATCAATCTGATTCTTCCAAGCTTTTCAAAGAGCTTTTCCTCACACTCCTTGCAAATTTTTCAAGAAGCATGAGAAGAAGAAGAAGAAGAAGAAGAAGAAGAAGAAGAAGAAGAAGAAGATATCATCATCATCATTGAGAAGAATAATTGAGAAGAATCGGGTTCTGATAATTGATATTACAATCCCAGGGGATAGACGAGTTGGGGAAAAACAACTGGAGAAAATAACTAAATACAAGGACCTTCAGATTGAAGGTGAGCGGCTCTGGGAGAAGAAAACGATAGTGGGGCCAATAGTTGTTGGTGCCCTTGGTGCAGTACCAAAAGAACTTGAACACCATCTTGACACCTTGGGCATCGATAAAATTACAACACATCAGCTACAGAAGGGCACACTACTCGGGACAGCACGAATGCTATTACACTCTCTTTAATTTTTCTTTAGTTATCCTAAACCCTTGGAAAGGGCCTGATAATTATAGTACCAAATCCAGTCAATAACATCTGGTAGACTGTGTGTAAATAGATAACAACAACATTATTTGTTAGCTGCCCCACAACAAACTGTTCTCTGGATGGCTCACAACACACCATTAAAACATGAAATAAAATCATAACAGACCAAAAGGCGGGGTGGGGAGTACAAAATACAATACAAAGGGATTTTGAAACTCTTTTAAAATAAGTTACGAATAATATTTGAGAGTCAAGATTTAAAAGGCCTGAGTGAACAAAAAGGTGGCGTCTAAAAGAACAAAGTGATTAAGCCTGGTGAAATCACTGGGGAGGCTATTCCATAAACGGGGTGCAACCACCGAAAAGGCCCTCTCCCAAGTAGCCACCCACCTCACCTTGTTTGGCAGGGGTACTCAGAAAAGGGCCTCTGAAGAAGATCTTAAGGTCCAGGTCGGGACATATGGGACAAGGCGCTCTCTCAGGAAACCCAGTCCCAAGCCATTTAGGGCTTTAAAGGTTAGAACCAACACTTTGAATTGGGTCCAGAAATGGACTGGGAGCCTGCACTGCACTGGTGCGAAGCACTGGCGTAATATGCTCAAAACGTCCAGTCCCAGTTAATAATTTTGCAGCCCTATTTTGTACCAGCTACAGTTGCGGGCACAAGAGAAAGCTGCTGGCAACATTCCCTCCTCCACCACACACCACATGCCTCTTTCAAAGCTTGCAAAGATCCATTTTGAAAGAGAGGGGGAGGAGGAGACCCAGTCTTGTGGTAGCAAGCATGAATTGTCCCCTTTGCTAAGCAGGGTCCACGCTGATTTACATTGAATGGGAGACTACATGTGAGAGCACAGTAAGATATTGTTGCTGTGTATGTTATTGCTTGTAAGCCGCCCTGAGTCCTATGGGAGTAGGGCGACATATAAATCTAACTAAAAAAAATTTTTTAATTCCCCTTAGGGGTTGGGGCCACTCTGGGAAGAGCATCTGCAAATTTGCATGCAGAAGGTTCCAGGCAGGTTCCCTCCTGGCATCTCCAAGATAGGGCTGAGAGAGACTTCTGACTTCAATCTTGGAGAAGCTGCTGCCAGTCTAGGTAGACAATACTGAGCCAGATAGATCAACAGTCTGACTCGGTAGAAGGCAGCTTCCTATGTTCCTATGAGGTGACCCTCTCCAGGGTCATAAGGCAAGACAGCATTTGGTGCCTCGCCTCACAACCACAAAATGATACGCCAGCTGCATCCATTTCTTGAGGTGAACGACCTCAAAACAGTGATACATCTGCTGGTAACCTCCAGACTGGATTGCTGTAATGCGCTCTATGTGGGGCTGCCCTTGTATGTAGTCCGGAAACTACAGCTGGTCCAGAATGCGGTAGCCAGGCTGGTCTCTGGGTCATCTCAAAGAGACCATATAACTCCTGAACTGAAGGAGCTACACTGGCTGCCAATATGTTTCCGGGCAAAATACAAGGTGCTGGTTATAACCTATAAAGCCCTAAACAGTTTGGGCCCTGGGTATTTAAGAGAACGCCTTCTTCTGCATGAACCCCACCGCCCACTGAGATCTGCTGGAGAGGTCCGTCTGCAGCTACCACCGTTTCGTCTGGTGGCTACTCAGGGACGGGCCTTCTCCGCTGCTGCCCCGAGGCTTTGGAATACGCTCCCTAGTGAAATAAGAGCCTCCTCATCTCTGACAGCTTTTTAAAGGTCTTTAAAAACACATCTCTTCACCCAGGCTTTTAATTAATGTTGTTTTAATTGGGTTTAATGCTGTTTTAAAATATTATTTTACAATTTTAAAATTGTTGTAATGTGTGTATTCCGCCCCCCCCCCCCATTTTTGTCTTAACTGATGTTTTATTTTGTTTTTATTTCATTGTAAACCACCCAGAGACGTAAGTTTTGGGCGGTATAAGAATGTTTAAACAAACAAACAAACATCTTGGACCGCCTCTGAGTCACACACACCCCCATTATCAAAAGGGACATGAACTGTGTGGTCTGCCCAGGAAGGGGATCCACTGCCAGGAAACACTCACTTGCATCCAAGCAGTGGGACTTTCCCCCTGAAATTCCCTCTTTGGAAATTGCTTGCAACTTCATCGAGGGTTTCTTATCAAGAAGCTGAATAATAGCAAACAGACTCCCTCCAAGGATCAGTTGCTTGCCTCTGTGAACCTTTTCTTGCAGTGTGCAACCAGACACACTGTTCTTGCCTGCACTCTTGCTTCACACAAAGCAATGATGAGGCCAATCAGCCTGGCCAGCTCTCAGAGGTGCACCTAGGTAATCTTGGAGCTTGGACCTAAAGGCCTCTGGAGACCCTGCTGGAGCCCCCCCCCCCCGCAAGTTAAGCATCATTCCTCTATTCTTATCCCATATATTTCTTTCCCCACTCCCCCTTCTGTCTCTAAAGCACCCAGCACAGGTCATAAGCACCTGGCACAGGTTATAACCTACAAACAAAGCCCTAAAAAGCTTGGGCCCTGGGTATTTAAGATTCTTCATTATGAGCCCCACTGCCCACTGAAGTCATCTGGAGAGGTCCGTCTCCAGTTGCCGCCAGCTCGGCCAGTGGCCACATGGGGACGGGCCTTCTTGGTTGCTGCCCCAAGATTGTGGAATGGGCTCCCTACTGAAATATGATCCTTCCCATCTCTGAGAATTTTTCAAATGCATTTGAAAGCCCACCTCCTCACTCAAGTTTTTCAGCTTTTTAAATTTTTAGGTTTTAATGTGTTTTTGATTTTAAATTGTCTAAATTGTGTTAAGTTTTGTGTGTATGTTTTAAACTTGTCTTTATGTCATTGTTAACCACCCAGAGGCAAAGGTTTGGGGCAGTGTACAAATTTGATAAACAAACAAAAAAACAATCACACGCAACCACCTGGTGCAGAGCAGGCCAGTGGCTACCACACCACCCAGGACAGACTAAAAAGTATTTGCCCCCCGCCCCAGGGGTGTGGAGGCCCTGGGCTTCAGCCCTGAAGTAAACGTGCCACTGCCAGTGCTCCATGTGTGTCAGATGTGTTCCAGACTCAGAATGCATGTTGTGAACCAATGAAGTGGCCTTTTACAGAATCAGACCACTGGTTCGTCTGGGCAGTATTGCTTGTTTTAACTGGCAGCTGCTCTGCAGTGTTCCAGACAGGGGCCTTTCCCTGCACTACCTGGAGAAGCCAGGAACTGAACCTTGGACCTGCTTCTGCATGCAAAGCAAATGTTCTTCTACCGAGCAATATGGCCCCTCCCCTACAGCCCTGGAGTCTAAAACATTTTAGTCCTGGAACCTAAAACGTACAAATGACCCTGCGGCAGATGCACAGGGAGGATTAGCTAATTTAGGACAGGAGCTCTACATCTCTTTCATGGTGCCCGCCTGAAGCACATGGAGAAGCAAATCCACATATCTAATGCATGCACCTGTTCACAGTGAGCCACTGCAGGATGGTGTGCAAGAAGTGACACCATAGCTGGGAAATGGAAGGTGCTTTGAGAGCCCCTGATCTTACCTGTGGTTATCAGGGTTGCCAACTGAAGACTTGATCTGTAGGGTAACTGCTGCTGGGATCTGAAAAGTCGGCAAGCATGAGATTCCTCCAGGCTCTTATAATGACCTCCCGGATCCCTGCAAGCTCTCTGGGTTCTGCTGCCGGGACTCCACTCTGCTGGATTCCACCCAGGGGGCGAGGCGAGGCAAGGGGGCTACTATTATTGAAATCAAAATTGACCAGGGATAGGATCACGGCTATTGACTACTTTGTCCAGGCATTATAGAAAGTGCAGATGCTGTATTTGTGCACAGCACTTCCAAGAGCACCACCCCTGCACTGATGTCCTCTGGACCCTCCCCCTGTTCTGAGTGCTTACAGTATATGTCTGAAGAGACAAACTCTGTACTCATGGAAAAATTCTTCCAGTGATTAGAACAGTGGAGTACCCCAGTGTTCACCCCGCATCATGGGAGGGTTTTCTCATGAGCACAACATTTGTCTGAAGAGTGAGAGTGGAGAACTGGGTGCAGCTGGTCTTGTGGTAGCAAGCAAGCATTGTCCCCTTTGCTAAGCAGGGTCCAAGCTGGTTTGCATTTGAATGGGAGACTACAAGTGTGAGCACTGTAAGATATTCCCCTTAGGGGATGGGGCTGCTCTGGGAGGAGCATCTGCATGCTTGCATGCAGAAGGTTCCAAGTTCCCTCCCTGGCATCTCCAAGATAGGGCTGAGAGAGACTCCTGCCTGCAACCTTGGAGAAGCCACTGCCAGGCTGTGTAGACAATACCAAGCTAGATGGACCAATATACTGACTCAGTATAAGGCAGTTTCCCATGTTCCTAACATATTGACGGAGAGTTGGAGCTTCCAAGTACACTCTTGGGAACGCTGTACATGAGCATCCTGCTTTCCACACCCTCTTTAAGCACATAAGAACATAAGAACATAAGGACAGCCCTGCTGGATCAGGCCCAAAGCCCATCTAGTCCAGCATCCTGTTTCATACAATGGCCCACCAGATGCTACTGGAAGCCTACAGCAGGAGTTGAGGGCATGCCCTCTCTCCTGCTGTTACTCGCCCGCAACTGGTACTCAGAGGCATCCTACCTTTGAAGCTGGAGGTGGCCTGTAGCCCTCCAACTAGTAGCCGATGATAGACCTCTCCTCTATGAAGTTGTCCAAACCCCTCTTAAAGCCATCCAGGTTGTTGGCTGTCACCACATCTCGTGGCAGAGAATTCCACTAGTTGATCATGCAGTGTGTGAAAAAGTACTTCGGTTTGCTGGTTCTAGATTTCCTGGCAATCAATTTCATGGGATGACCCCTGGTTCTAGTGTTATGGGAGAAGAAGAAGAATTTCTCTCTATCCACTTTCTCCACACCATGCACGATTTTATAGACCTCTATCATGTCTCCCCACAGTCATCTTTTTTAAAAACTAAAAAGCCCCAGGTGTTGTAGCCTTGCCTCATAAGAAAGGTGCTCTAGGCCCCTGATCATCTTGGTTGCCCTCTTCTGCACCTTTCCCAGTTCTACTATGTCCTTTTTTAGATGTGGTGACCAGAATTGTACGCAGTACTCCAGGTGTGGCCGCACCATAGTTTTGTATAAGGGCATTATAATATTAGCCGTTTTATTTTCAACCCCCTTCCTAATGATCCCTAGCATGGAATTGGCCTTTTTCACAGCTGCCACACATTGAACAGACACTTTCAACGAGCTGTCCACCACGACCCCAAGATCCCTCTCCTGGTTCGTCACAGACAGCTCAGATCCCATCAGCGTACACTTTAAGTTGGGGTTCTTGGTCCCAATGTGCATCACTTTACACATGCCAACATTGAACCGCATTTGCCACTTTGTCACTCATTCACCCAGTTTGGAGAGATCCTTTTGGAGCTCCTCACAATCCGTTTTGGATTTCACTACCCGAAAGAGTTTGGTATCATCTGCAGATTTGGCCACCTCACTGCTTACCACTACTTCTAGATCACTGATGAATAAATTAAAAAGCACCTGTCCCAGTACATATCCCTGGGGGACCCCACTTCTTACTTCCCTCCATTGTGAAAACTCTCCATTTATATCTACCCTCTGTTTCCTGTCTTTCAACCAGTTAGCAATCCACACCTGTACTTGTCTCCTTATCCCATGACTGCTAAGTTTCCTCAGGAGTCGTTGATGAGGAACTTTGTCAAAAGTTTTTTGGAAGTCCAGGTATACTATGTCAACTGGATCACCTTTATCCACACACTTGTTGACACTCTCAAAGAACTCCAAAAGGTTGGTGAGGCAAGATTTACCTTTGCGGAAGCCATGCTGGTTCACTCCCAGCAGGGCCTGTTCTTCTATGTGCTTTACAATTTTTTCCTTGAGGATGCTCTCCAACAATTTGCCTGGAATGGACATTAAGCTAACCGGCCTGTAATTTCCAGGATCGCCCCTGGATCCCTTTTTGAAAATCGGTGTTACATTTGCTACTCTCCAGTCCTCTGGTACAGAGACGGTTGCAGGGATAAGTTATATATTTTAGCAAGGAGGTCGGCAATTTAACATTTGAGTTCTTTGAGGACTGCTGTACCTGTACTCCTATATTTTCTATAATACCTGAGCAGGGTTTGTGTCAGCTTGAAGGGTACTGTATGCTGAAAACTGACCTAGCTGCAAGATGGAGTATTCAGGTGATCACATCACAGCTGTGATGCTCTTTGACTTCCATCACCTACCAAGGGCTGGTTTTGGATCATGCAAATTGACTGCAAGGGACTCTCCTTCAAGCAAATGTAGAACTGTTTGTGCCTTTTTCTGATTAAGAATTCACCCCTTGACCATGTAAACAAACCAGAGGTTGAGTTAAGTTCAGGCCTGGGGGCTGTCATGACATCATAAGAGATTGTGTCCACATGCTCAAAGGCACCTCTAATATTAAAACAATCCTGCTTAAGGTTTTAACTGTTGTTGCAGAAGTTAATAAACTTCCTAAGTTGCTTGATTGCTGGTGGTTTGGTTTTCACTGCAAAACCGATCAGCTAATTTTCCCAGCTGCTTGCTGAAGACAGACGGCATCAAGGGTGGTGCTTTAGATGTTTTTTCGCCCGGTAACAGGATGATGTCAGTGCTAAAGGAAAGTGACCAATCAGCAGGGAGAATGAATCAGATACTGCTGAGATTTTGCTCAGGCTGTTTCCTAGCAAAGTTGGAGCCACTTGCAGAGTGCAAAAAGGGGATCTCCGCACTTCCTTTGCACTCGCTGCACTGACAGGATGTCTCCAACCACTGCATCTTGTAGCATTTGCATAAATTCAGACAAGTGTGCGTGTGCACGTGCGTGCATGCATGTACATGAGTATGTGGATGTAATGCTCGTTTCTCATCTTTACAATACCCCCATGTGATAAACAAACAAGGAACAAAGCCTTCAAGCAGTTGTTTACTTCTATCTTTTATTTCTTAAGCAAACTTTCCACTATCATTTGATGCAACTCCTGGGAAATTCACCACATTTCCAAGCTCTTGAAAATGCTGTTTAGCTGTTTGCTCTTCTTAAATCATGGACATTTTCCTGCTAAGTGTTAATCCTATATCTGTCAGCAAACTCCTCCCTAGGAGGAGCCCTTGCATCCTGTGGATGGTTTCATACTTTGTTCACATGTAACAACTCAATTTTTTATGTCCCCCCCCGCCACAATTTATAAATTACATTTTTATCCCACTCTCACTCTGAGGAACTCAGGGTGGGGTCGAAGGTTCCTTCGTCCCCCTCCCTTTTATCCTCAGAACAACTCTGTGAGGTAGCTTAAGCTGAGTCATGGTGGCCAACATCCAGACCAAGGAAGTGCTGGAGCGTCCATGTGGTTTAATGGTTAAAGTGTTAGACTAGGACTAGGGAGACCAGAGTTCAAATTCGCATTCGGCTATGAAATCCACTGGATGTCTTTGGATCAGTCACTTCTCTCTCAGCTTAACCTACCTCACAGGGTTATTGTGGGATAAATGTAACCATGTCAACTGCTCTGGGCTCCTTGGAGGAAGTGTGGGATGTGGTGGGGGAGGGGCCGTTTTCACCAGTCTCTCCGCTTTGAAGCTGATTGTCACTCCTGCAAATATTTCCCTCAGAGCTATGTGGCCCTCAGAGAGGGTCACATTTCTGGGACTCTTAGCTGACTTCAGAGGGAAGGGGATATCACAGCATTAGTCTAGATGTCAGCCCATGACTGTCAAGGTTGGCTCCAGGACTCCCCAGCAAAAAGCATCCTCCAGAGGCTCTCTCCTACCTAGGTGAGGTCCAAGAACGTTGCTCCTCCACCACCACCCCTGTACAGAGACTCTGGACACAAAGGTGGTCTTAGGGTTCAGCAATGGTGAAGGCCCCCTTCTGAGGGCTCCCTCAGGGCTCACCTGGGTGGGTGATCTGCCCACCCAGGGAAGGGTAAGAAATCGTCTGCAGGGAGGTTCAGGAAAACCCGCTCTTCCCTCAGACCTCTTTTTGGAGCTTCACACGGCTTGTGTGCAGCACCTCAATCACTTCTACCCAGGTTTTCCTCCTACCTTGCTTACACCCAACCAAAAATTGGGAGCACACACAACTCCCAAACCTGGGTAGAACACAGTTCTTGATTTTGTGAATGACCTCTTAGTCTGAGTGCGACCCACTACCACCGTGTGATGAACAGCAGTGTGCTGCCCAACTTCCGTTGTTAGTTTCACATTTCACCTCCAGCTATGTCATGCCCTCCCTGCTCTGTAATTCTCTCTTGTGCTGGTGTATTGTCTTGTTCCTGCTGGGTATGATCCCTGGCCTCTTAAGAAGACTGAATGCTGTCTCATACTGAGTCAGAACCTTGGTCCATTTGGCTCAGTATTGTCTACACAGACTGGCAGCGGCTTCTCCTAGATTGCAGGCAGGAATCTTTCCCAGTCCTACCTGAGGATGCCGGGGAGTGAACCTGGGACCTTCTGCATGCAAGCATGAAGATGTGCTACTGCACATCTTCCACCTCCAGGGAAAATATCCTACAGCAGTCACATGTAGTCTCCCATCCAAATGCAAACCAAGGTATACCTTGCTTAGCAAAGGGGACAATACAATAAAAAATGAATGGTGGTTAGAGTGCTGTAGTAGGACTGAGGAGACCTGAGTACAAATCCCCATTTGGCCTCAAAACATACTGGATGACTCTGGGCTGAATCTCTCGGCTGAGCCTACCTCACAGGATTGTTGTGGGGATAAAGAATGCTCTGGGCTGCTTGGAACAAAAACACAATATGAATGTAGAAATAAATAAGATGGTTCCTTGTCCCAAAATTGCTCACACATTAAAAAAAACAAGTTGTTCTAGTAAGAACTAATCAGCCTACTTTCCTTTCATTGTCTCTACAACTGGACTAAATTTGGCTCTACGAGGTCCACAGTTTGATTTCTTGCACCTCAAATGTTCATGCATCTGCCATCTTAGATCAGGGTGGATGACATCATTACAAACTACAGCACTGAGGTGTCCATGTGTGTCACTCACTACAACTGTACCTAATTTGGTTCAAATTGGTTAGACAGTCCTCAAGTTAGTGAACTTGTGCCTCAAAAGTTCACACGTCCACCATCTTGGATCAGGGTGGATGATATCATCACAAACTACGCCATTGAGGTGTTCCTATGTGTCCCTACAGCTGCAGCAAATTTGGTTCAAATCAGTTAAACTGTCCAAAAATGAACCTGCCTGCACCTCAGATGTTCATGCAGCCGCCATCTTGAATTGGAATGGATGACATAATCACTCATCACACCATTTGGGCATCCCTATGTGTACATACAGCTGTAGCAAATTTGGTTCAAATCAGTTAGACTGTCTACAAGTTAGTGCACTTGTGCCTCAAAAGTTTATGTGTCTGCCGTATTGAACTGGGTGGATGACATCATCACAATCTTCACCATTGAGGTGTCCCTATGTGTCCCTACAGCTGTAGCAAATTTGATTCAAATCAGTTAAGCGGTTCACAAGTTAGCTTACTTGTGCCTCAAAGGTTTATGGTTCTGCCATCTTAAATCAGGGTGGATGACATCACCACAAACTACGTCACTGAGGTGTCCCTGTGTGTCACTCATTACAACTGTACCTAATTTGGTTCAAATCAGTTAGTCCACAAGTTAGCCCACTTGCGCCTCAAACGTTCATGTGTCTGCCATCTTAGATTGGGGTAGATGACATCATCACAATCCAAGATGGTTGTCAGGGGCATGCAATCTGACACCGAGGATGAGGAAGAAATAGGTACTGTGACAGCGGAGGAGGAGGAAGTGCAGCAATCTCAAAAGCAAGAAGTTGCAGAGGGAAGCAGGACCGACACACAGGAGGTTGAAATAAAAACAGAGCCTGGTACGTCAACTACTCTGGGGGAAGCGCAGCCAATCTCAGCTATAGAATGGCGTCAGTCAAAGAGACAGGAGGAGATAAGGAGGCACACGCGCAGAACGGCTCGACTAATGAGAACTGCTGACTCAGAGACCCAGAATTGCGAGCATCTGGCTTCAGCCTATTTAAGATGGCTTCATTTCACTCACTTTGCTGGTAGCAATGTTGGGCTTTGGTGAGCGACCCAGCTGTGTTCCTGTTTGTTTTCACTGTGCTTTTGACTTTGGATCATTGGTACCCTGCTTGTGGATTTTGACTTGGACTTGGTTTGACTGACTGAATATGGTGACGACTCGGACTGGCTTTGGTTTTTGGAATTTGCTGACTGCTTGGCTCTAACAGTTTCCTTTTGACCTTTTCTCTGCTTCACGTTCCGCTGGCTGATACATAGCTCAAGATAAGCCTGACAGGTTTACAACAATGGTGGCCATTGAGGTGTCCCTATGTGTCCCTACAGCTTCAACAAATTTGGTTCAGATCGGTTAAGCAGTTCACAAGTTAACCCACTTGCGCTTCAAAACTGTATGCATCCGGCATCTTGAATTGGTGTGGATGACATCATCACAAACTATGCCATTGAGGTGTCCCTGTGTGTCACTCACTGCAACTGTACCCAATTTGGTTCAAATGGTTTAGACAGTCCACAAATTAGCTGGCTTGCACCTCAGATGTTCACGTGACCACCATCTTCAACTGGGGTGGATGACATCATCAGAAACTATGCCGCTGATGTCTCCCTATGTGTCCCTACAGCTGTACCAAATTCAGTTCAAATCGGTTAAGCAGTTTACAAGTTAGGCCACTTGCACCTCAAAAGGTTACGTGTTTGCCATCTTGAACTGGGGTGGATGACATCATCAGAAACTACGCCATTGAGGTGTTCCTATGTGTCCCTACAGCTGTAGCTAATTTGGTTCAAATCGGTTAAGTGGTTCACAGGTTAGCCAATTTGTGCCTCATGAGTTTATGCATCCGCCATTTTGAACTGGTGTGGATGACCTCATCACAGACTATGCTGTTGAGGTGTCCCTGTGTGTCACTCACTGCAACTGTACCTAATTTGGCTTAAATTGGTTAGGCAGTCAACAAAATTAGCCCACTTGTGCCTCAGATGTTCACGTGGATGCCATCTTGAATGGGAGTGGATGACATCACCTTGCCATTTGGGCATCCCTATGTGTCTCTACAGCTGTAGCAAATTTGGTTCAAATCGGTTAGGCAGTTCACAAGTTAGACCACTTGCACCTCAAAAGTTTATGCGTCTGCCATCTTGGATGACATCTTTACAGACTACACTGTTGAGGTGTCCCTATGTGTCCCTACAACTGTATCTGGTTTGGTTTATATTGGTGCAGGCACTGTGATGTTGATGGGACACACACACACACACACACACACACACACACACACACACACAATGCCGGGTGATCTCATAAGCCTACTGGAAAGTACGCTAACAAACAAACCCTGCTGGCTCTATCTGTGCTGCCTTCTTCCCCATCTCTCTATATAATACACTAAAGTCATACTTATAAACATTTGATATGGTATAAAATACCATATTTTATACCATACCATTTTATATCATAAAATACCACAGAAAATATGGTATGATATGGTATTAAAATATGTCAAATAGATAGATAGATAGAAGTAAGTAAATACATACATACATACTTGGCAAGCCCCTCCTCACTGCAGCCACAACCAATGAAAATACAGTGGCGGGGTTTGCACGCACAACCAATTCTGAGGCAGGAATGGCAGCAGAGATGGCAATGTCAGGGCACAGGGCTGGTGGGCCCGGGGGCTGCAAAAGCTCCTTCAGTGGGCCCACATTCCAGAAGAGAGTCCCGAAATGGCCTGTACTGTCATTTGGGCAGCAGGCAGGGCCACGGAAGGAGCTTTCACCACCCTCTCTGCCACCAGCACCCCATCCTTGCCTGTCTTCTCTGCCACCATGGGGTGGCTTAAGGTGGGTGGGGGAGGCAAGGCGAGGCGGGGGGATGAATTGGCTGGTGGGTTGGGAGGAAGGAGGTTCTGCTGCCTCTGCTGCCATCCCAGATGGCAGGGGGTGACTGGGGAAGGGGGAAGGTGGCGCAAGGAGCCGGATTGGCGGGGCGGGGGGGTGGTGGTGACAAGGGGAACTAGTGTGCAGATGCTCTGCGCCGGCCAGCTCGTTGTTCCTAATTCCAAAGGGGTTCGCAAGATAAAAAGAGACACCAACAACTGTCCCTGGAGATATGCTGTGCTAGGTTGAAAAGGCCTCCACCAAATCCTGCTATGCTGCCTCATCGTGGTGGTGGTGGTGTGTTTCTGGGAGGGATGAGTGAAGTACTGGGAGGTATACTGTTGGGGACCCCCGTCCCCGTCCCCAACATTAAACCCAGAGCCACCAACCCAGAATTATATGGAACCCTTCCAGGCCTGTGTCTGATTCCATTTTATTAAGGAATGAATTAATGCCTGAACTCAACGTGAACTGATACCCAGGTCTCATGACTGCCTCAGCTAACTGCTCTGTGAAGGAAGAGGCAATCCAGCATTGTATTGTGAAATGGGCACTCACAGAAACACAAGGGCTAGGCCTGAGCTATCAATATGCTAAAAGGTAACTCACTATCAGATAATGTCTGTGGAAGAGGCCAGAGGCTGAGCTCCCCTTTCCTGTTGCAAGAAATCTATGTTAATCCTTGTCAATGATTGCTCTGCTCTTCCCAAAGGGGATACTCAGTTGCAGTCTATAGAAATTCCACTCTAGGAAAACACCTGTAGATTTAGTCCTTTTACTAACACCTTTTAACACCTTCTGGGACCAGGCCCTAAATCTGGGGACAAGAGAAGATGCCCATTTGCAGCTCAGAGATGCAGATTTGCTCTGGGCAAAATAGAATGTCACCTCCCCAAGATAACAGATAACAGAAGATGGGATTGAGATTACCCTGGACTGACCAAATATCCTGAGCTAATTTTGATAATTAAAAGACAATATCCAGAGGATAACAGGAATGGACACCCTTTGTGATCCAGGAGACTCAAATGGACCTCAAAGGATGGAACCACTATAAGAAGGAGTCCCTGGACATGGCAGATGAGCAATCTTTTGCCTACAAGCAAGACTTGCTCATGAGCAATCTAAGGATTTGCTGCCTAAGCCACGGAGCTAGAGGCAGGAACTCTTTCCAGGGAGAAGGGATTGTTTGTGACTTCTGCTGCACAGTGAGAAGTCAAGACTCCCAGCCATGATACTCCCAAGCAATCTTGCCTAACAAGCATACTTGCTCAAGAGCCAGCCCAGAGTTTGCTGCTAAGCTGTGGGGCAACAAGCAGGAACTCTGCCCATGGACAGGAACTGTCTGTGACTTCTGCTGCACAGTGAGAAGTCAAGACTTCCCCAGCCATGGTGCTCTCACTCTCTGCCTCGCTCTGAGCAAACTGCCTGCTTGACCATCGCTCCCAAGCTGCTGTTCCCAGCTACAGCATCTCTCCTTCAGCTGAATTCTCACCGCTCTCAAAGCCTCTGACCCTGGTAATATGCTGCCTCCACAAGCCTTGGATCCCTCTTCCCTCCCTCCTAATTACTGCCACCCCCTTCCTAAGCCTTCCCTTCCTTCTTCCTTCTTTCTTTGCTTCTCTCTAAATGTTTTATTAGGATTTGTTAGATTGTTAGATAGCTGTAATCACTGATTGCACACACATATGTTAGTTGGGCACATTACACTACACGTTGAATCGGAAATATGTTTTTAATGTGGATGATTTTATCCTGATGAGCAACTTTCTATAATAAAGCCCATTGAACTTTCTGAATGTGTCTCTCTCTCTATCTCTGTTTGCGCGCCCAGATCCTACATGGTCACCATCTCCAAGAACCAATTCAGTTTGTGTATAATGTGGCATTCCCTCTTTCCCTCTGAGCATGTAAAGAGTGCGAAACCAGGTGTAGTTCACAACAACACCCCAGTAGGGTCACCCAAAGCGCAAAGGTCATCCCAGCTGCCTAGCTAAAGCAAGCAGGCACCTATATTGGGCAGCAGCAAAATAGGAAGGATGGTCAATTTAGTGGCAATGACAAAGGCATCATTTCATACTGCATGGGAGAAGGCAATGGTAAACCACTCCTGTGTTTTACCAAAAAAATCACATGGATAGACAAGATAGAATGATTGTCGATGTAGTGCCGGATGATGGGCCCCTCAGGTTGGATAGTGCTGAGGAAGAGCTGAGCATCTCTGAGGAAGAGCTGAGGATCTCTCAGAGTACTGATGGTATTTATGACACGGTTAGATTAAAGCCTTTTGGATGTCTAGTGGCTGATGTTGCCGTGCGGGAAAAGAAAATCTGAAGCTGCAAAGACAGAATTACAATGGGAACATGGAACGTAAGAAGCATGAATATGGGAAAGCTCGACACTGGGAAAGATGAAATGAATCAACTACAGATTGACATCTTGGGCATCAGTGAATTAAAATGGACTGGAATGGGACACTTTCAGTCAGAAAATCATACTGTTTACTACTCAGGATATGAAAAACAAAGAAGGAACTGTGTTGCTTTCATAGTCAGGAAGGATATAGCAATGACAGTACTTGGGTACAATGCAGTCAGTGACTAATATCAATTAGATTTTGTGGAGAACTCTTTACATTTAACATGACTGTTTTTCAAATCTATGCCCCAACAACTGATGCAGAAGAAGAGGAAGTTGATGAGTTTTATGCTCAAGTTCAGTCTGAAATTGACAGAATGTGCAAGCAAGATGTGCAGCTGGTGGTTGGAGACTGGAATGCCAAAGTTGGAAAAGGTAAGGAGGAAAACACAGTTGGACTGTATGACCTAGGAAACAGAAATGAAGCAGGAGAACAGCTTATTAGTTTCTGCCAATCCAATGATCTCTTCATTGTTAACACATTCTTCAAACAACCAAAGCAGCACCTATACCCATGGACTTCACCAGATGGAGTACACAGAAATCAAATTGATTACATTAGTGGTGCAAGGAGGTGGAAGAGCTCAGTTATAACAGCAAAGATGTGGCCGGGAACCAATTGCGGAACTGATCACAAACTGCTCATGTGCAAGTTCCAAGTCAAGCTAAAGCAGAAAAACAAAGCTATCTGGTTTCCACAATGTGATCTTGAGAATGTACCTACCATTTTCAAGGAGAACATCAGGAACCACTTTGAAGTTCTTAACCTTATTGATAGGGAACCAGAGGAACTGTGGAATGAAATCAAATAAGTTGTTAAGGACTAATGTGAAAAGAGACTGTCAAAGACCAAGAAACAGAAGAAAGCAAAATGGATGTCAGAAAAAATATTAGGATCGTTTGGACAATGGTTTTTCCCGTGACACTCTATGGATGCGAAAGCGGGACTTTGAAGAAGCAGGATAGGAAAAATAATGATGCTTTTGAACTCTGGTGCTGGAGAAGACTTTTGAGGATACCATGGAAAGCCAGGAAAACAAACAAATGGATCATAGAACTAATCAAACCAGAATTTTCACTTGAGGCACAAATGATCAGGCTCAAATTATCATACTTTGGACACATTATGTGAAAACCCAGCTCTCTTGAGAAGTTAATAATGCTGGGAAAAGTTAAAGGCAAGAGAAGAAGAGGATGACCAGCAGCAAGGTGGATGGACTTGATTACAACAGTAATGAATGCACCATGGAGAGACCTTAAAGGCCAAGTGGAAGACAGATAATCCTGGAGAGAATCTATCTATGTGGTTGCTAATAGTCGAGATTGACTTGATGGCACTTAATCAATCAACCAATCAGGTTGAAAAGGGGTGGTAGCTGTCCCCCTGCTTAATATATTGCTGCTTTGAAAGGTGCCTGCCCACTAATCAGTTTATATAGCAGTCTGTGTTATATAGATTTCTTTCTTTTTTTACATTTATATCCCACTCTTCCTCCAAGGAGTTCAGAGCAGTGTACATGGTTATGCTTATCCTCACAACAACCCTCTGAGGTATGTTAGGCTGAGAGATATGTGACTGGCCCAGAATCATCCAGTGAGTTTCATGGCTGAAGGGGGATTTGAACTCGGGTCTCCCCGGTCCCAGTCCAGCACTCTAACCACTACACCACACTGGCTAATGTAATAATGTACTGGTTAATGTAATAGATTACATTAACATTGTATGTGTAACTGAATGTTGGGAGAAATGTCTTAATGGTAAGAGCAGTTTGACAATGGAACCAGTTTCCTGGGTGAACTCTGCCTTGCAGTGGGTCAAGCACTGGCTGTCCAGTCACCTTGTTGGAGATTGTCTAGCTCTGAATTTCTTGAATCAAACATTTATTGGGCTAAATGATCAAGAAGGCCCCCGTCATGTCTGTTATTCTGTGATATTAGTCAGTTCAGACATGCCTTATGAGTGTACAGATGTCTGTACACATGTACATGTGTTTGTGTGAATGGCTGTTCCTCTGCTCATTTAAAAAGTGAACCTGGATACAGGCCCTTCAAATGCACAGCACAGATTGGAGGTGTACTTCTGTCTCTGCATCCAGCTTAACTTGTGAATGACTGTACCTGTGTACACTGTACACTCATTGTACGAGTGTTGAACATAACTTGTGAATGAGCCTTATGTCTGTCTTCATTTTATTATAACTCCCTGGATTCTGACCTGCCTGATGAACTGACCTTTATAAGTGCATGGCAAGTGTTCCTCATCACATTGGATAGGATATGTGTTGAGGGAAGGCAATGGCCACAGGTATGGGACTGCCATTAGTGCTACTCTTCTGTTTTTTGTTTTTGGAAGGCACATACCCAAATACAACAGAAACAGGAAGTGGGGAGGATCAGCCTACTACATACTGTAGAGACATAGGAAGCTGCTTTATACCGAGTCATAAGAACATAAAAACAGCCCTGCTGGATCAGGCCCAAAGAGGCCCATCTAGTCCAGCATCCTGTTTCACACAGTGGCCCACCAGATGCTGCTGGAAGCCTACAGGCTGGAGTTGAGGACACGCCCTCCCTCCTGCTGTTACTCCCCTGCAACTGGTACTCAGAGGAATCCTGCTTTTGAGGCTGGAGGTGGCCTATAGCCCTCTGACTAGTAGCCGTTGATAGACTTCTCAATGAAGTTATCCAAGCCCTTCTCAAAGGCATCCAGGTTGTTGGCTGTCACCACATTTCGTGGCAGAGAATTCCACAAGTTGATTATGCATTGTGTGAAAAAGTACTTCTGTTTGTTGATCCTAGATTTCCTGGCAATCAATTTCATGGGATGACCCCTGGTTCTAGTGTTATGGGAGAGGGAGAAGAATTTCTCTCTATCCACCTTCTCCTCTCCATGCATGATTGTATAGACCTCTATCATGTCTCCCTGCAGTCATCTTTTGTCTAAGTCTAAGTCTAAGTCAGACTGTTGGTCTCTAGCTCAGAATTGTCTACACTGACTGGCAGCAGTTTCAGGCAGGAGTCTTTCTCAGTGCTACCTAGAGATGCCAGGGAGTAAACCTGGGACCTTCTGCATGCAAAGCAGATGCTCTACCACTACAGCCCCATCCCCTAAGTAGAATATCTTACAGCAGACAGTGCTCGTCACCTGCAGTCACCCATCAAATTTAAACCAAGGTGAACCCTGCTTAGCAAAGGAGACAATTTGTGTTCACTACCACAAGACTGGCTCTCCACCCCCATTATGTCCCCAAAGCATTCAAAGCCTACTGCAGTGTGGAGAAGCAAGGCAATTCCACGTATGACTCACAGAGGAGAAGCAATGAAAGGGTGGAGTGAAATGGGGCATATCTGGAAGCACCCAGAGTTTGATTGTTCCCACTCATAACCATGAAGGGTGGAAAAATCCCATGTGTCTGGATGCCCAAGTACCTAGGAATTTGATGCTGGCACCTAAAAGTCCAAAGTATTATTTCCAGCCCTGATGCCTAGATCAGTTTCTAATGCTTGCTGGGGATTGTGGGGTGAGGGTTATATCTCCCCCCACAATGTCCCACCTTACCATATAGCATGCTAGATGGTCTGGTCACAAGATGTAGTAACTGGGCAACTGCATTTCAGAATGACTAGTTGGAATGTCTTTTAAATTAACCATGTGTTCAGTGTCAAGCCTGGGTCATGAAAATTAGCAATCAGGGGGTTTCCATTGCGCAACTGCAGCACTTCTGGAACAATTCTAAAACTTACCTCTTTCCTCAAGCCTTTGCCTGAACTGGTTCTGGTTTCCTTTTCCTGTGGTCATTTAACTACAGTGGTTTAATGCTGTTGCTTATTTTATATTATTTACAGTTGTGGGCATTTGCTTTTTTTAACTCTTGGAAACCACTTTGAACTCCCATGAAAAGCAGGATACAAATATTTTATACAAATAGAATAACAATTTTTATTCCATGCTTCCTCCAAGGAGCTCAGGGCAGTACACATGGTCCTTTCCTAACTTCTGCTCACAACAACTGTGAGAGTTCGGCTAGGTTGTGAGATAAAAATTGGCCCAAGGCTATCCAGTGAGCTTTATGACTGAGTCAGCAATTTTTAATATACTGCCACATAAACATAGTCCCTGAAAGTAACAACTAATACAGCAGAGAGCAAGATTTTAATCCCTGTCCATTTCCTGATATGCTAGTTTTCTACAAGGATTCCCACCCCCACAGGAAAGAATTCAAACATGTGATTATCCTACCTGAAGTCTGGAGTGGTACTTCCCATTCTACTCTCACTTCATTCTACTAGACTTACACTCTTACACATGTGTAAATAAGGTTACCACATCTCAGGCGCTGACCTGAAGTTTCAGGGCTGCCTTTTCAGCATCTCCAGGGACTTTTATGCATGAGCAAGTTTTACTGAGAATTTACGGAGAGGCTTTACTGAGAACTCAAAGTTGTCCCCAAAACCCGACGCACAGGGTTAGGGTTAGGGTTATGATTAGGGTTAGGGTGTACTTCAGGGGTTCAGTTATAGTTGAGCAGATGGTTTCAAAGAACCCAGGCTCCCAACTCCACACTTCCATATTTTCTTCATTATCTCCCTCACTCCTATCGTTATCCCTCACTCATTATCTCCTGGGGAGAGGGGTGAACATGAGTCCCCTTACCCCTAGCTACGATCCTGCTGACACAAACCGTGGATTTTTTGGACCCAGATATAAATCGTGTCACACTCTAATGCACAGTGAAAAACCCGAATTGTGTGTGACCTGCTCCCTGATAACTCACAGGGACTTTGGGGTGAATCTAGCCGATATGTGAACATACATACCCCCTCCATTCCAGGGGAGATGTGAGTTAAAGGGCTTCAAAAGCCCCATGTGAAAAGCTTCCAGGGAAAGGAGTAAAATCTCAAGATGAAAATTCAGAACCAAAGGGGACAGGCTATTTTGTGCTTGGGCTGAAAGCATTTACCATTAGCTCTGTTCTCAGGTCTACTGGACTCCACATTTGAGCCACCTGTCCCAACCCGGGAAACATTCCCTTACCCACTCTTGACACTACTAGGCCCCACCCCCTGATCTGCTTTATTTCTGAGGCGTCACCTCCTGATTCTCAGGGTTGTAGGCCTTAATCAGTGCTTTGTTTGTGGCGGTACGCACCAGTACTGAGTGAGTGCTAGAACCTTTCCCTATCCAAGACACAGCACCTGGCAGGCATTTGTCTTCATTCCCTGCAGGAAGGCAAAGAATGAAGACAAAACCGTGCCCGGTGCTGTGATCCCGGCTAGGAAATGAGTTTTGAAGCACCACACCAGGCATTTCCAGAGCTTGCCACACCCTCTTTGTGTGCGACAGACACACAAAATTGGGCTAGTGGACATTGGGGCACCAAAGTTTCCTCTGGAGTTAATGCCTCTCTGGGTGCTTACATCCTGTAGGAATGCGCAGCCATTGGAGGAAAACTGTTGATTGGGTTATGTAGCAACTACAAAGCATACTGCAATTTCCTGCACCTGCTGATGATTTTGTCTAAGGTGCTTAATGTATTAATTGCACACACACGCTGCTCAGCTTTGGCCTTCCTGCAGATGGTGGCCTACAACTCCCATCATCCCTGGCTATTGGCCACTGTGGCTGGGGATTATGGGAGCTGAATTCCAAAAACAACTGGGAGCTGCTCAAAGTTGAGCAGGCCTGATACACACACACACACACACACACACACACACACACACACACACACACACACAGAGAGAATACCAGCACCTAGAAAAAAATATGCACTGGCCTCAATAGATCTGGCCTGAATAAGGATTTCACATCCCCCCATGCCCCTCTTCTTCCCCTACATTTCACTCCATAGGCCAGGGGTGGCCAACCTGAGGCTCTTCAGTTGTTGTTGGACTACAACTCCCATCATCCCCAGCCACAATGTGGAATGATAGGCGTTGTAGTCCAACAACAGCTGGACAGTCTCAGGCTGGCCATCCCTATCATAGGCTAATGCAGAGTCTCAGACATCTGTCTCTATATCAAGCTGCAGCCGGCCGTGTGGTCTCACTATAGAGGCCCATGATGTGACCGTACAGTGAGCCAACTGCAAGATTCCAAAACAACTTGCATAACCCTGAATAAATCCATACTAAAGAGCAAATGACACATTCATGAACACGCACGTGAGCATAAAAATGAAAATGTAAAAAAGGAAGTGACAGAAACATCCTTGAAGGTTCCTGCTGTAAATGTATCAAGAGCTTGGATTCTGCACCTTATCTAATGCAGAGTTCTCTGAATATCTGGTTAGGAGCATCAGCTGTGCTATGCATGTTCCTAAGTGATGCGCAGAGGCCTCTGCACAATCAAATGCCAGCAGTGGTAAGGACATAGGAGCATGTAGGAGCCTCTTCCCATTAACTCCTCCTCCCGTTAGCAGCCCCTCCTGTGCATGGAAAGCCTCACTTGTAGGAGGGATGCACACACCTCATGGTATTCAGGACAAGAACTGAATCAGACCCTTAGGGCAGGTTCCGACGGTCATCCACTGGATGTCCAGTTCCCAGGGAGCACATGCCTCAGGAGGAAATGCCATCCAAACCCAGCAAAGTTCGGTTCCTGAGCCTCTACCCAGCTTCTGAGCCTCTACCCAACATTCACCTCTACCCAGCTTCAAATGTACTTACAGATAGGTGGAGAACATCTGGTGAATGTCAGGGCGAAGGTTTGGAAAATAGACTTTGATTGGTTCGGACACTGCACCTGCTGGGAGTGTGTGCTCCCTGGCTTTTGGCAGATCAACTGAACTCACCCATCAAATGTCTTATACCCCTATATCTAGGTATCTGCCTTATACCAAGTGAGATCATTGGTCCATCCAGTTCAGTATTTTCTTCACTGACTGCTGATAACACCACTTTGACATTTTGTGTGAAAGGCAATATATACATCCAGATATAATGATGGCAACTCCTCTCCAGGATTTCAGGCAGGGCACTTCCCAGTCTTTTCTGGAGATGCTGCCAAGGGCTGAACCCAGAGGAGAAGCTGGTCTTGTGGTGGCAAGCATGACTTGCCCCCTTAGCTAAGCAGGTCCACCCTGGTTGCATATGAATGGGAGACTAGATGTGTGAGCTCTGTAGGATCTTCCCCTCAGGGGATGGAGCCACTCTAGGAAGTGCATCTAGGTTCCAAGTTCGCTCTCTGGCAGCATCTCCAAGATAGGGCTAAGAGACATGCCTGCCTGCAACCTTGGAGAAGCCGCTGCCAGTCTGTAGACAATACTGAGCTAGATGGACCAATAGTCTCACTCAGTATATGGCAACTTCCTATGTTCCTAACCTTCTGCATGCAAAGCAGATGCTCTTCCAGCTACAGCCCTGTCCTCAACTCATTCTGTATGTTGCTATACATCTAATCATGTTTTTTCTTTCTTTCATGTTTATTGTGCCAATCTTTTGATAAATACAACTAATTGATAATTAATTGAGAAATACAACTCAAAAGATAAATATAATTAAAACTTTAAAAAGTGGATTTGTTTTAAAATCTGCTGCCTGGTTAATTAGAGACATCCCTTTTAGCAAGCAACAAGGTTTTAATTGGTTATCCAAACAATTTAATTGACTAAACTTGCAGCATATACATATATCTGTATATTTGGAAATGTTGAAGCCTTGATTGCCTTGCACTGAACCTGAGCTAAAAATAAAACCCTCTGGGAAGCAGTAGAAATAGGTCAGGACTCAAGCTGGGCTAAAACCAGCCAGGTGGCAATCCTCAAGAGAGACCACAGTAGTTATTATTATGCTAGTAAGTGCTGCAAATTTGCTTGGTCATATAAACAAAAGAAGTGGTACATCAAGGGTTTCATCACTGCTGTCAAAACACAGCTCTGTGCATCAGGCCCTGGTATGAGATGGGCTGTGCATGGAAGAGATTGCAGAAACGATTTGAGAGAAATCAGAAGGAATTAACTAGTAGAGAGTGTCATGGAACATCTATAGGTGAAGTTCACCATGTCTGTAAATGGAGCAGAGAAGTATAAACTTCCCAGAAGACTATTCCTTATGGGAGCATTTTTGCAGAAGGATGTTGCCAAAAATAGTGATAAGAACACCATGAACAGCAAAAGAGTGTGATGCCTCAGAAATCAGGTCAGAAAGGCAGCTCGGCTTGATGTGTCAAAGATGTATGTATCCAGACCAAAGCTCTGGATAATTAAATCTTGGGTCTCCTGGTGGCTGGTCAATTGAGATGTGTCAGTCACTCGTAAATCTGGTCAAAGAAAATGGAAAATGTGGGAAATTATTACATTACTAAAGAATATTACATCCCAAACAAGAGCTGAATATCATGGTGTGAGCAAAATCTGGGGTCTAGTAGTATACTATGTGACAGGGGTGGCCAATCTGAGACTTTCCAGCTGTTGTTGGACTACAGTTCTCATCATCTCCGGCTGCAATATATCATGGCTGGGGATGATGGGAACTGTAGTCTATCAAATGATGAAGATTCTCAGGTTGGCCACCCATGATATATTTGGATGGGCGTCTCAAGTCTAATGGTGGTGATCAATGGCTCCTCCTATCCTGCCCATCAGCCAATGGGGGAATCTTCAGTGGGCTGGCTCCTCTGCTTCCCACTCTCCTCTGCTTCTCACCCTCCTCCTATCCTGCCCATCATTCCTGTTCGCTCAGTGGTGGCTCCGCCCCTGTAAGGAGTCATAATTGTATGTGAGAGAGCAAATTGTGCTAATGATGTTACCGCAATGCAGGTACTGTGGCTGACAGTGGATTCTGGGTCAGTGATTCTTTATTGTCCATTTTTGACTGTGTTTGAAATGTGTGTCCTGTGTTGGGAGGGACAGATTATCTTCTGCTGTTTGCTTCTGCAGTGTTTTTCGAGGCAGGGTTGCAAAATGCAACCAGGAACCAGGATGTTGGTAACTGAAAGCAGCCTGGAACGGAGGCAAAAAAGTTCATTACAATTATTTTTCAAGGTTGCTCTTTATTGTCTGCTGGCCCTGCAGTAACACCGACTCCCCCCCCCCCCCCACTCTGCTGAGGACTGGGTTCATTAACACAATGCATAAACATCAGATAAAGTTTACAGTCAGGGTTTCCACAAAGTTTGGCTCAGCATAGTAACCAAGCCCTCCCCTCCGCCCCAAAGGACCAGCAAGTCTTGACTTTCTTGCTTTCATGTTCCACTTCCACAGAGGCAAAGTCATGGTCAACCTGCATATATGACATCAAGCATGATAGCGACATTTTAAAAAACAACCATAAAAAGAAGTTAGGAACGTCAAAATTCACAGCAGGGAGAAGCCGAGACAGCCTAATATTTGGAGTGTGTGCACTCAGAAGGCTATATGCTTTCTACGGCGGGGGGAAGGAGTTCTGAATTTTGCCCTGGTGTGCACAACCACCATGCTTGTGGCAATTGTTTTAGTTTGATCAATTTACTTAAAACAGCTCAAGTTTGCACCCCTAGTAAATCAATGTGTGTGAAGCAATCTTGTGCATTAATCCCTTGGATGCCATCTTTGCACTCAAAAGGAGGTGGTTTGCTTCTTATTTCTTGTTTCTCACGACTAGTCACTATGCAAAGTGCTGCCAAACTGACTCTTCTCTGGTGCAAGCTGGGTCACATTTCACAAGTTGTCATCTTCCACATTATTCTGTTTTCTAAGTCTTGTTCTAACCATCTGTCACCATCTGCTCTTTCCATCAACATGCCACTTGTGAAGGCTGCTGTTCTGTTACAAGCAAAAGTGTGTGTGTGTGGTTTTGGCATACATATATATGAAAGCTTTGGCATATATAAAACTTTGGCATACCTATATATGGTATGCTTTAGCGTACACACACTCAAGCCTTGCATTCAGCTTTGTTTCTCTTATATAATATATTACAAACTTTGGAGAATTTGTTTGTTGTGAAGAATAAAGTCATACCTCTCAATTATCGACAGTTACCAAATTTTTGCTTGAGCTGTCCTGCTACTGAAATTAGCTGAATGCACTACTTTTTATACCAGAACATGCTGGGTGGAAGGTTTATAAGTTTATTTGGTATTTTTTAAAACTAGTGCTCAGAATAATGATAATATTTTAACTGTTATTGTTCTCATCAGATTTCTAAAACTCAGTACTCAGATCAATAATTCAAAAACCACATCATACCCAAGAGAGACAGAAGCTCTTGCTCAGATAAAATTTACTATGAATCAAGTTTATTATGTATGGCAATTATTCAGTAGAACAAATAATGTTTGAAGTTGAGATCGTACAAATTTAAAACTGTTCTTTTACTTCCCTTTCGCAAGTATATTAATAAAAAATAATTAAACTTTCCTATAAATTTAATCTACGCAAAACTGACTCTGCCTGGTCAATGATGGGCCTCACCTGCTAGTGTGAAATACAGCATTCACACACATGAAAACAGATCTTCAGATTCTGCATTCAGTTCCAATGGCAGGCAACTGAATTATGGAGCTACTAGTGGATAAATGGTGGGACGGTCTATGGCCTGGTTCACACAGTTGTTTGAATCTAGGTTTAATGTGGGTTACTAACATTAGTGTGATTGTGTGAACCCATGCAAAGGCAGTAATCTAATTTTCATCTCAGGCCACATACTATCTTGGCGTGGGTTCACACAATCACACTAATGTCGGTAACTCACAGTACCTAGATTCACGTGATTATGTAAACCAGGCCTCTGAAAATGTGGTTCTAAAGGTGGGTCGTAACTTGGCAGACAAGTGCCAAAGCAGTGTCCTTACCCAGCTGGCCTTGTCCCCTTTTCTTTCCCTTGGGCCATGGGCCCCCTCTCTATCCCTTATGACCCTCACCTTCGTCCACTACCCTTACCTCACCTGCCACCTAGCCTGGTCAGCTATAGCCCATCCTTGTGGCAATGGTAGTGACTTGCCCATGAAACATGCAGTATTTGTCCCTTAGTGTAAGAAGTATTGGTTGCTTGATGTGCAAATAGACACAAGATGAGTGTGGAGATTGGATTTATGCCTGCTGGTATCACAAAGGCACTGGTCTCCTTGAACTGGGGGAAGCCAGTGCTGGTCTCCTCTATATTGGCTAGGGGAAAGACGCATTTAGGGAGCTCTTTCCCAAATGCAAGTTTGCAGGTTACTGAAACACATTCTATTACCCTTTCTCCCCTTCAGTTTTTAGACGGCATCTCTAATGCCCAGCTCAAGACTACTGTGCACCTAGGGTAGGAGCAAAATGCTGCGCCTTCTTGTGTGCACCCTTCTGTTGGAAGTGAAGGACTCTGCGCTGTATCATGTCAATGACAGAGGGGGACAGACTAGTGAGTCAGAGGGCTAGAGGAGTCAAGACATTGGTCATCTCTTCTCTACTGCTCTGACACTATCCCTTTGAAATGTAGATTACTACTCTCAGGGACTTCCTTCCTTCCTGCCTGCTCTCTTCCTCCTTCCCTTTCCTTCTCCCTTGCAACACCCACATTCCTCTCTCTCTGCACCATGTGTGCAGAGATGCAAAATCCATCCCTCTGCATCCAGCTAGCTAGAAAGATTAGAGATCCTATCTCTCCACTTTACTATCTAGAATGGAGTTCACAAATGGAGTTCTCCTTATATTGAATGGAAAACTCCAATGAATGGAGTTCTCCTTATATTAATTTGAAACTATGAACTGCAGGTAAGTTTAGCTTTGCAGATAAAGTCGCTTGCATCCGTGCTGACCTGGACTCCAGTGTTTTGGCAGTTCCGGCAGACGTGCCTCTGGTACCATCTGGTCCCGTTGTTTTGGATTCTTTTCAGTTGGTGCGGCCTGAGGATGTGGACAAGATCCTGGGCAGTGTGCGGGCGACTTCGTGCGCTCTTGACCCTTGCCCTTCATGGCTAATAAAAGCTGCCAGGGAGGGGACAGGCAGATGGCTGGAGGTGATTGTTAATGCTTCGTTAAGGGAAGGCAAGATGCCATCGTGCCTTAAGGAGGCGGTGGTAAGACCTCTATTAAAAAAGCCCTCCCTTGATCCCTCCAACCTGGACAATTATAGACCTGTGTCTAACCTTCCCTTCTTGGGCAAGGTGATGGAGCGTGTGGTGGCGTCCCAGCTGCAGAGGGTCTTGGATTATACGGATTATCTGGACCCTTTTCAATCTGGCTTCCGCCCCGGGTATGGGACTGAGACTGCCTTGGTCGCTCTAGTGGATGACCTACGCCGGGAACTAGACAGGGGGAGTGCGTCCCTGTTGGTTCTGCTGGACCTCTCGGTGGCGTTTGATACCATCGACCATGGTATCCTCCTGGGCCGCCTCTCGAGTATGGGAATCGGAGGCACTGCGTTGCAGTGGTTCCGGTCCTTTCTTGAGGGGAGGGTCCAGAAGGTGGTGCTGGGGGACTACTGCTCGGCCCCGTGGCCGTTGGCCCGTGGGGTCCCGCAGGGATCAGTCTTGTCCCCCATGCTGTTTAACATCTACATGAAGCCGCTGGGAGAGGTCATCCGGGGATTTGGATTGAGTTGTCAGCAATATGCGGATGACACTCAGCTCTATCTCTCCTTGTCATCTGATCCTAGGGAGGCGGTGGATGCCCTGAATCAGGGGCTGGAGGCCGTGATGGGGTGGATGTGGGCTAACAAACTGAAATTGAATCCGGATAAGACGGAGGTACTGTTGGTCAGTAGGAGAGCCAATCGGGATGAGGAGATTTTACCGGTTCTGGATGGGGTTGCACTCCACTTGAAGGAGCAAGTATGCAGCTTGGGGGTACTACTGGACCCGGCTCTGCTTTTGGAAGCTCAGGTGGAGGCGGTGGCCAGGGGTGCCTTTGCACGGCTTCAGCTGGTGCGCCAGCTGCGTCCCTTTCTCAAGAAGGCAGATCTGGCCACAGTTACCCACGCCTTAGTCACGTCGCGGTTGGATTACTGTAACGCACTCTACGTGGGGCTGCCCTTGAAGAATATCCGGAAACTGCAGCTAATGCAAAACGCGGCAGTGAGGGTGTTATCTGGATCTGCCCGTTGGGAACATATCACCCCCATTTTGAAAGAGCTGCACTGGCTGCTGGTTCGTTTCCGGGTCCAATTCAAGGTGCTGGTTTTGACCTTTAAAGCCCTTAACGGTTTGGGCCCGGGGTATTTGAGGGACCGCCTGCTCCCAAGGGTTGCTGCCCGCTTGACAAGGACATCTGAGGGGGCCCTGCTCCGGGTGCCGACAATGAGGGAGGCCCGGCTTTCATGCACTCAGGACATGGCCATCTCTGTTGCTGCCCCTAGACTCTGGAATGCTCTCCCGGTGGCCATTCGTTCCTCAGACTCCATCATGGCTTTTAGAAAGCTTTTAAAGACTTGGCTTTTTACCCAGGCTTTTACATGATCGTTTTTACTGCGGCTTCTCTGTGTTTTTATCTGTTGTCATGTTTTTATGCTTGTTTATATGTTTTTAGCTTGATGTTTTTATTGCTTGATGTTTTTACTGCTTTTATTGTATGTTTTAATTTTTGTAAACCGCATTGGGGTTTTCTTTTAACGAAAGGCAGTATAGAAATGTAAAAATAAAAATAAATAAATAAATAAAACTGGCTCCAAGTTTCTTTTACTCTCAGCATACACGCATACCTAGGCAGACTCCGCTGTGTTGTGCCTCTGTGCACTCTGCTGCAATAGAAGGGTATCTCTTACCAGAGAGAATTCCCAACACCTTCTCCCTCTCCTTTCCCTTAAAAAAAAAGACAGTGGTAGATACACATCCTCCTAAACTCCCTCACCTTCCTCCTCCTCCTCCTCCTCCTCCTCCTCCTTTGCTGTGGTGGCACTTGCCTCTATGTACTGCATGTGCCCTCCTCCACCTCCTCTCTCATGCACCTCCCTCATACACACTGGGCTGATTATGAAAAGGAGGAGGAAGCAGAATCCATCATCAGCCCAAGAGCACACAAGGGAGGAACTAGAGGTAGTGAAGGAGGCATGGACAGCCCATGCCAAGGCAGGTGGTGGTAGCAAAGAGGCAGTCAGACAGAGTAGAAAAACCAAGAGCTGCCCCTATGGCAGGGGGTGGTCGAGGATGGCAGGAAGCATCTTGCCACCCTGCTGGCACCCCAATAATCTGCAGCTTTGGGCGACCAGCTCACCTTGACTCATGGAAAGACTGTCCCTGCTAGTGCCCACATTGGCAGATGCAGAAGCAAGTAGACAGACTGGCAAGGCAAGCACAGAATCTTATAGTAGACGTTCACTGCTGACTTTCTGATGAGCCACCCTTTTGCAACTCAGGGGCTAGTCCTGAGATATCATTGAGGGATGGTTGTTCTGTGCTTTGAATCTTAACTCCGAGGTCTAATTTAGATTGTGAGCCCCTTGGAGACAAGATAGTTCATGTTTAGAAAAAATGCTACAAGTCAGTCTGAGCCCATGAGTTATAGCGGGATATAAACCAGACAATTAAATAAATGAATATATAAGTAATTAAGTGAGAGAGGGCAAGACTGAGCTCTCAATTATCAGCAGCCAGCAATTCCACTCTTAAAAAAAAGTCGGGGTGTATCTTGGGAAGGAATCCAGTTCATCCTGTTTGGCCAGGTTTTAGGGAAGTGTGGGGGAGGAGTGTGAGACTTCGGAAAGGTAGGCCCATTTTCATTGAAGAAGATGCATTCTCTTTCTGTGAGAAAATGCAACCCGGTCTCTCCAAGGCTAGAAGCTTCTCATGATGTCTGCCATTCTGGGCATGGGTTTGTGAAACATTGAGTCCGGGCTGGTTCGCACAGGCAATTTCATTACTCAGGGACTGTAGCATAAAGCAATGGATGAATCAGCCAGCAAAGATTGGTGGCTGTCACTGGTGGCTGTCATCAGCCCTGTCATTACCACAGGGAGACCTTTCAGATTACCTGATAGTAGTCTAAGGGGCCAAACGGCATGGGACATTTAAAGCATCATTCACCCTCATAGGCTTAGTTTCCCTTAATACTACTACCTGGGTCGGGCGCAGAACATCTGCGCCTCTAGTTCACTGCCGCTTTCCCCCTGCCCATGCTGTTCCCTCACTGCCACCACCATTTTCCCCATCCACACACACACTGCTGCTGCTGTTGCTTCCCCCCCCCCGCCCACTGCCACCGCTGTTGTTTTCTTCCCGCCTACAGCCAGCTGGTTGGCTGGCTGGCCACCCGCTGCCTTCCCCCCCCCCGGCTCCTGTCCCAGTGGTGGCCAACATTTTCTTCCCGCCTGCCCATGCCCGTCACTATACAGCAGCTGGTCGCAAACTCTCGCAAGAGCTGCCACGCATGGGATTATCGACAGGTACGACTAAGGGAAATATGTATGTATATGTATATGTATATGTATATGTATATGTATATGTATATGTATATGTATATGTATATGTATACCAGCTCACATTTATGTCTCTGGGCAGTTTACAACAACATAAAACAAATTAAAACAAACTTCAAAACATTAAAACAATTAAAAACCACAATTTTACTTAAAAAGCTTGGGTGAATAAAAGACTTTTAAAAAGCTGTCAGAGATGAAGAGGCTCTTATTTCAGCAGGGAGTGAATTCCAAAGTCTTGGGGTGGCAACAAGAAGGCCCCTCCCCAAATAGCCACCAGATGAGCTGATGACAACTGTGGATAGACCTCTCTGGATGATCAAAATGGGCAATGGGGCTCATAGTGAAGAAGACATTCCCTTAAATAGCTGTTAGCTCAGGGGAAGCAGACTTTGACCATAGTGGGGAACAGGGCGGCCCTTCCATGAGGCAGGGTGAAGTGGTTGCTCAGGCACAGATACGGGAAGAACCACAGGTGGAAGTGCCAGGCCCCCCTCCAGCACGAGTGCCACCCCCAATCTCCACTGCTGCTGCCCTTCCTCACCCTACTGGGGAAAATAGTTATTTTTCTCTTCTTCACTCCTCTGCGGCACACTGCTTCTTTCCCTGCTACCACTGCCTGGCTTGGTGGCATAGTCTGAGCGGGTTTGAATGATGCTGTTGCTGCCTCAACAGCATGGTAAGCACCCACATTCAGATGTGAGAAGGTGTCTATGGAGAAACAGGGGTGCACATCCTCTATGCCCCTTTTATTTATCTATCCACCATATTTTTATTCTGCCTGATACATACATCTCTAGGTGGTGTACAAAACATAAAACACAATATAACATAGAGAAGATTAAACTAATGACAACGGGTACAACAACCAGCCTCAGAATTGATAATGAAGACATTGAAGTGGTGGATAGCTTCTGCCTTTTAGGACCTTTTAGGACCTTTAAGGGACACACTTTAAATTCCCCCATGTGGGGGGCATATATGTGTGGAGGACACGTCCCTCTCAGTGCATAAAGAAGTGAGTCAGCTCAAAAAATTGCAACTTTTCGCTCCCTGCTTTTGGAACTGACTCATGTGAATCAGCACCACATACCTGTCAATGTCCCACAGCATGCTGGTTGGGAAACACTGCTTTAATGGCTTAACTAGAAGCATCTACTCCACAGGGGGTATCATATTATCCTTTGCATCTGGCAGCAAAATGTTGTGGATTACCCCTAGTGGGGAAATAAAGTAAAGTGTGCCATCAAGTTGATTTCAACTCCCGGCACCCACAGAGCCCTGTGGTTTTCTTTTGGTAGAATACAGCAAGGGTTTACCATTGCTTCCTTCCGCACAGTATGAGAATATGCCTTTGAGCATCTTCCTATATCACTACTGCCCATTATAGTACCAGTGGGGATGTGGGGAAATAAGGAGGCTTTAACCCTGTTATGGTCTCAGTCTGTAGGATAGGAGCTGGCTGCTAATTATCCCAGGGAAAAAGCTCCCCTTGGTGCCAACAGCAGCTTATAAAGGCCTAGTTCACACAATCATTTGAATCTTGATTTAATGTGGGTTATCCACATTAGTGTGGTGGTGTGAACCCAAGGCAGTTTATGGCCCAAGATGAATCTGAGATTCCTGCTTTAGCATGGGTTCACACAATCACGCTAACGCTGATAATGCACATTAAACCTAGATTCAAATGATTGTGTGGACCAAGCCACTGTTTCAAAATACAATTTCAATGGCTTCCCAGAAACCAAGGCAGGGAGGAGCCATGTGCCCTTCTGCTTGAGATGCCTTCTGTCAGTGGGTATGAAATGACAGTTGTTGCTCAGATGGTTGTGCTTTCTACTCCCTCTGTCCTTGGGGCACGAGATCTTTTAATGTGTCAGGTGTCAAAGCAGAGAGACTTCATTTGTTTCTCTCCTGCCGTATACTTTCAAAGGGTCTATGAATGCAGAATTCAAAGCCAGTCAAACAACCGATGCATACAACAGTTATATTTATAGAAATGCTCTTATCCTGTGCTGCCCATCACTCTAGGTGCTTCTTGTTTGTTTCTTTTGATTGTCACTGAACACTGGCAATACCATTCCAGAGAACTGTCCACAATGACACCTAAAGCTTTCTCCTGTGTAGCTGCAAATAATTAAGCCCTTTGATGTGCAGGAGAAGTTCAGACAGCCCCCTCCAACTGTCATTCACTTGCCTTTGAATGCTCTCCTTTGTAAGACTAAAATGTCTACATCTTATATGGAAAGGGTATTGACTGAACTCTAGATGACCCTAAATGACTCCTAATCCAGCTTTTAAAATTGTGGCCATGCAGAACGTTATCTCTACATGAAGGTGGGTGCCTTTCTTGTTCCTTCCTTCCTCCTTGTTGGCATTATAGGGACTGTCTTCACTCAGGCCCGTTTAGCCAAGCCAAACCCAACCCCCAGACATATATGATAGATAGCCTTCCAGGTGGTGGACAATCCCCCCAACACACACACCTTCTTTTGTTGTCCTAGGCAGTCAGTCAAAATAGGAGGTTTATCCATTCTTTGATGAGCACGATGATGAACCTAGGTAATTTTGGAGCCTGGACCTAAAGGTCTTTGGAGGGGCCCCTCCCCTGCAAATTAAGAATCATCATGCTCCGCCAGGCAACCACACCACCCAGGACAGACTAATGAAGATTCCCCCCCCCCCCGGGGCTGTGGAGGCCCTGGACTTCAGCCTTGAAGTCCAGGAGTAAGAGTACCTTTGCCCTAGTGGTGTGCCCGGACCGGTCCAGAGCCATGCAGAAGGCCTCCAGTCCGGTCTGGAATTCAGCTGGTCCGGCGGGGGGGCGGGGCGGAGTGTCGCTTTAAGGGCGGAGGGGTAGTACTTACCCCTTCCACCACTCTTCCCCCTCCGGCACTCGACTTTAAGGTAACATTTTTGGGGCGGTAGGGTTCCTCCCTGCCACCCTTGCCCCCATCGTTGGCTGCAAAGTAGAAGCTGGTGCCACGCATGTGCCTGCTGCGGCGCGCGCGCTGCATACGTATGTGGCGGAGGGGTAAGTACTACCCCCCCGCCCTTAAAGCGACACTCCCCCCAGTGCCGGACCACGCCTCCATGGTTCCGTGCACATCCCTTCTTTGCCCCACAACCCGCCAGCACATCATTTTTTTAATTGCTGGGGGCAGGAGAGTTCAACTAACTACTCCTGTATACATATTCTTAATCTTGAAAAGTGGTACGGCAGATTCCTTGATATAGGAAGAGCCCTGGAACTCATCAGGAGAGAAAGAGAGGGCAGGAGGCAAGTAAGTTTATAGTCCCAGGTTCCTCTTCCTATTAGATCCAGCTCCTGTGGAGTTGAGAAAGGGGAAGAACAAGGCAAGCACTGAATAAAACCCAAGCAGTCTCCTAGCTGGCCAGACCACTTAGCAAGTGTGACCTGGAAGCTCTTATAAGAGTCAAAGACTATCACCCGACTTGCTCAAGCCTACCACTAGGAATACTGCTTGACACCCCCCCCCCCCCCTCCAGTTTCATTGTTGGGGTCGCTGGTCTCCTTGCATTGCCCTCTTTTGACTGCTACTAATATTTATATATACTGCTTTTCAACAAAAATTGTCAAAGCGGTTTACACAGAAAATAAATAAATGGAATGGAATGGAATGGAATAAAATAAAATTAGCTGACCCCGCACAGATCATCTGTGCGCTCTTTGGGGCCGGCGGTTACCTCTCCCCCGCTCTTCTGCCCCAGTCTCTGCTTCCAGGCCCAGCCGCCTCTCTTCCCCACCGCCACTCCTGCCGCCCCACTTTCTTTCCCCCCTCCTGGGCCTTGCCTCCACGGCCAGGCCAGGCCAGGCCAGGCCTGCCGCCTCTGGCCTCCACGGCCGGGCCGCCGCCACGGCAACCAGTCCTCCTGGGTGCGCCTCAGCCAATCAGGCGCGTCCGCCGCCAAGCCAATCAGCTGGGCGCTGGGACGCAAATTCCAAGGCACACCCAGGAGAATTATATAGAGAGATTGCTTCCCTGTCCCCAAGCAGGGTAACTGCTAACTGAGTAAAGTGAGTTAGCTAACTGCTAACTTCTCACCGCCACCACATGAAGGATGCAAGCTGGGTCCACCTGTCCATGCTCCTGCATCACATGGCTCTGCAACCTGCCACTGAAGCAGAACGTCCGTCCCCCCGCCCCCCCCGGCTTCCCTGTGGCCCTTCCATAGGTTGAAGCTGGGTTCTTTGAACCCGTCCACTCAGTGCTGGCTCTGCCCCTGGTTATATCCTGGAATAACAGTGTCCCACTAGTTCTCTCTGCTCCACCATGTTTCTGTTATAACCACTATATATCTATGTTTTCATTAGCAACCAAGCAGGGGCGTAGCTAGGGGAGAGGAGGCCCGTGTTCATCCCTCTCTCTGCTGCCCCCCCCCCGACTCAGGGAGACAATGAAGAAAATAGGCAGGGTTGGAGCTGGAGGGCCCTCAGGAGCTGAGGGGCCATGTTCTTTGAACCCTTTCGCTCACTTATAGCTACTCCTCTGCAACCAAGCACTCCAGCTTGTCCATCTTGGCTTGGAGGCTTCTGGCATTGGCATATAAGCACCTGTATGCGGAATCTTTTACCTAGTGTGTGCTATCTTCCTTATGGCCATTTGATCTCTTTGACCAGCTAGTACATCCTTCTGTGTGCTCTTTACCTGGTTCTATTCTGTCTCCTTCTGGTTTATCTGAAGCACTTATACCCTCACACCTTAAGGGATGGCATTTGCCAAACCGGATACTGCCAAGCACCTGTTAGCTACCCCCCAGACATAATTTTAAAAGTTGCTATGTCTTTTTTAATTTTAAGTGCCAGCAGTCTGTTTCCATCTTGGTTCAAGTTGAGCCTATCCTTTTTGTACAGGTTCATCTTGTTCTAAAATGCATCCCAGTGCCTAACAAATCTAAACCCCTCCTCCCAGCACCACAATCTCAACCGGGCATTCAGACTCTTCAGTTCTGCCTGCCTCGCTGACCCTGCATGTGGAAGAAATAGCATTTCTGAAAATGCTAGCTTGGGAGTCCTATACTTCAATATGCTACTTAGCAGCCTGCTTCCAGGACCTCCTGACTATATTTCCCAACATCATTGGTGCTGATGTGCACCATGAATGCTGACTCCTCCCCAGCATTGCCTAACAGCCTATCCAGACGCCTTGTGACATCTGCAAACTTTGCACCAGGCAGGAAAGTCACTGTGCAGTCTACATGCGGATAACAGACACAGATCCATCTCTCTATACGCCTAATGATCAACCCCCCATGCCCTGAGGAGTATCCCCTGTGCAAGAGGATTTGGGCTCATCATCCACGGAAAGGGTCCCTTCTAAGTGAGTGTTGATGCCTCTATCACACCTTGAAGGTCTTGTCCACATACCTCTCTGACTCTCTGAGATTCTCCATATCAGTCACCTTGGCTTCAAGGGAACAAACATGTTCCCTGAGAGCCAGGAGCTCCTTGCATTGAGCACACACCCATAACTTCTGCCCATCAAGCAGATAATCATACATGCAACATTCAGTTCAATGTACTGGGAAGCGCCCCCTGCCCTATTTGGAAATTGGTATTTGGAAATTGAAAGTTAGGTCTTAGCTGAAGTTGTCAGCTATTCAACAATTTAAACTGTATTTTCCGAAAATATAAAAGAGGGAATACTACTTACCTTCTCTTCCCTCTGGCTTCCGTATGATCAAGAGGGGCTCCTTTCAAGCTCTCTTGCACACTTCCCCACTAACCTCCATACAGAACTCCTATGATACCTGCCCGTAATTCCTAGTTGCTAAGTTCCCTGGCCGCTGCCTCTTACGTAAAGAGTAGACTTCAAACTGAGGCAACCATATTGAACAGGAATTTGGCCCCTCTCACCAGATATGGCTCGCCTCAGCCCTAGCTGACTCCTCCCACTGTCTCTCTCCAGGCAAAAGAGAAACTGAAACTGAAAGCCACACAGCCACCAAAACAAGCCCTGGCAGAAAACAAACACACACAGAGACTGGGACTTCTCCCCTAAAGACATAGCAGCCCCTGGACATCTCTCCCTTCTCCTGTTTGTTTGAAGAAAATAATTGGGTTTCCCGCTAGAGTTGCCATGCCCCCCGAAATTCCAGGTTTCACCCAGATTTTAAGCATCTCACCCGATTGCTTAGCCCACCCAGATTTGTCCGGATTTCTTCTTCTTCTTCTTCTTCTTCTTCTTCTTCTTCTTCTTCTTCTTCTTCTTCTTCTTCTTCTTCTTCAAGCTAAGCTCTAGCCCTTGCAGAAGCGGAGCTATGGAGCAAAACGTGCAATCACTATTCTGCTCAAAAATGATTTTCAGAATATGGCAACCGCAACCCTTCCCCCCGGTTGTGTTGGCTCTGGTCCCCCTGGTTCTTATGATGCATGAGGTCCTGGCAACATGGGGTAGGCCAGCTGGGGTTTGGGTTGTAGGATGTTCCCGTTCTGTCTCATGCCCTGCACTGTCCACCTTGTCCCCCACTGAGAGGATTTCCCGCCAAAATCTGGGGTCATAAACAGATTCTAGATCAAGACCCTTACTCCACGAGCCATAGGGTTGCCAACTGTCCCGAATGATGTAGGATGTCCCTCATTTCAGGGATGAAATGTTGGTCCCTATAGGGACACCATTAGTCCCTCGTTTATTCATTTATTCAATAGCATATAATTCAATTATATATACATCAATGCCAGTTACTCTCCCCCTGCTAAATAAAGAGAATCACCATGGTAAGAGGTGCCTCTTTGCCCAGTTAGCAGGGGTTGGCAACCCTAATGAGCCAGGCTCATGGGATGTTGGCAACATGGGATGAGCCAGGCTCATGGGATGCTGGCAATGTTGGCAACCCTAATGAGTGAGGCCTACCAATTCTGGCTATCAGTATCATTTCAGGGGACCAATGCTCATAGTGGTTTTTGGCAATGCCTACCCAACTAGAGATGGGAAACAGGCAACAGCATTGTTGCATTTAAGGCTTTCTCTGTGATCACCCCTTCTTTATCCATAGCCCCAAACATTTTGGGTAAAATTGCAGTTATTTTTGCACAGAGCAAACTGTTAGAGTCATAGGGTAAAAATGAACACATTGTTGTACTCTCCATGGAGTAATCTATGGAGAACATTCCTGCCAATTTTCATTTCATTCCTATGACAACACTGATAAAATTTTATAAGAGTCCTTGTGTTTTTAAACACTTTTAAAACAACATTGAAAATCTGGCCACAGCAGGCCCAATGGTCAGTACAATAATAGCATTATAGCACACTGAAAGCGGAAAGTACAGCGATGCTATCACCTATTCTCCATCTCTAGGGATGTAGACCTTGTCAGAAACCACAATGAGCATTCGTCCCCACACATAAGGACATAGGAAGCTGCCAGACCATTGGTCTGTCTAGCTCAGTATTGTCTACCCAGACTGGCAGCGGCTTCTCCAAGGTTGCAGGCAGGAACCTCTCTCAGCCCTAGGGAGAGGCCAGGGAGGGAACTTGAAGCCTTCTGCTCTTTCCAGAGCAGCTCCATCCCCTAAGGGGAATATCTTACAGTGCTCACATATCAAGTCTCCCATTCATATGCAACCAGGGCAGACCCTGCTTAACTAAGGGGAGAAGTCATGCTTGCTACCACAAGACCAGCTGTTCATGTGCTTCCTCTGCACACTTGATCTGGCATTTGACTTGGACCCATTTCCCACCAGTAGAGCTTCCATGAGCTTAAAAGGAGTATTTATACTACCATCAAAGATAAAACACACCACCCATCAAATAAGAGTGCTGCCCGTGTGTGCATTTCCCCATCTCATTCTCTTTTACAATATACTCAGACTTCTCATGGCTCTTTCACAACACAAAGGATGCAGTGCCCATGCCAAGCACATGTTGTGCTTATCTGCCTTAGAAACTTGGAACCTCAAATAGAGTCCAGTCTACTTGTGTTGCTCTTCAAGCATCAGTATGAATTATACTCTGGTTCAACAGGAATGTAATAACAGCATTCAGCAATCTCAAAGGGTGATCAAAAGTACTAGGAACTACTGCTCCATTTCTTTTGAAGCTCAGGTCAAACATTAATTAATTCCCTGGGAAGAGAGTTGCTCTATGTAGTTACAGCCAGACCTGCTATGCTCCCTACACACACATAATGCAAATTTGCCACTCCGGGGGAAAAAAAAAAGGTAAATGTATGCAAATGAGGCATACTTTATTCCAGTTGCAATCCATTGCAAAACTGAAACTCTGGAGCTTTTGTTTGCTGTCTTGTCTATGTACAAAGATACTGAAATGATCTTGGGTTTTCTGCCGTGCAGAGGAGAAAAACTGTCTATATTCTTGGGCAAAGTGGATCTGATAACAGACGGGGAGAATCAAAGTTAAATAGTCAATTAGCTGTAGCAGGGAGCAGAGAGCCAGCGTGGTGGTGTGGTTAGAGTGCTGGACTAGGATTGAGGAGACCTGAGTTCAAATCCCCATTCAGCCATGATACTACCTGGGTGACTCTGGGCCAGTCACATTTCTCTCAGCCTAAACTATTTCACAGGGTTGTTGTGAGGAGAAACTTAAGTATATAGTACACCACTCTGGGCTCCTTGGAGGAAGAGCGGAATATAAATGTAATTAAAAAAAAAAAAAAAAGACAGGGTTTTCCAGCCTTGGGTTTCCAGATGTTGATCCCCAGCCACAATGGCCTCAGCCATTCTGGATAGGGATGCTGGAGGTTGTAGTCGAACTACATCTGGGGACCCAAGATTGAGAACCCCTGCCTTCATATCACAAAGAGAATTTAAGGTACTGGTTTTCTATCTTGGGTCCCCACCAGTTTCCCTGTAACAGGGATTCCCAGATGTTGTTATCTACAACTCCCAGCATCTCCCAGCTGCAATGGACTTTGGCTTTTGACATAGAAACTGTGATTAGTTTCTAGGCCGCCCGCCTGTAACATCCGAACAGTCGGAGCCCCAGTTCCGGGACCCACCTGAAGCTCCGATTCCCACCCCCAGCTTCCGATTTGACCCTCAGTTGCAAGAAGGGTTACCTTACCTAACTGAGGGTTCAGAGACTGGAGTGTGTCATCTGGTTTGGGCAACTCACTCAAACTGGAGTTAAGGGAGGAAGCTCCTCCCTTGGCTTACGTTCCATCGGCTGGCGCAGCTTTTCTTAATGGGTCTCGGAAAGCCCATACACAGCCAGTTCCCACCCCCTTGCAGGCTCTGAGACTGCAGCTCTTGTTTATTTGGGAGAGCATCAGGGGACGGGCAAGAGAACCACGGGCTCATTGAACCTGTGGTTCCAAACAACATCTGAAGGTGGCCTATGTCTGAACCTACACCAGCCAACAAGCCATGGTATATTTCAAGCAGTTAAACCACAATCTGAACTCAAGGTTTGAAGTTGGTTTATTTGTTCTAACCGTTGGAGATGCAGCTCCTGACTCTTAGCATCAGCAACCCTATTGACCACTAGGCGCTCTGGGGGTAGAGATAGTGAACAAGGGAATCCCCTCTCTGACCACACTCGACTCTACTTCCCCTTGGTTAGACTGCTAGTCTCTGGTTTCATTCTCTCACCAGGAAAGACAGACTTCCTTCTTCGCCCTCTTCTCTTCCTGTACATCGCTCACAGCAAGGCTTGTAGGCCTTAATCTGTCTCCCTAATGGAGTTCCTAAACAAGCTATTTTGTTTAGAACTTTAATTCCATGTCTGAGACAATATTAACTAGCAGTGTTCTCCTGACCTGTGCACTTCCACTGCAGCTGGGGTAGATAAAGGAAGCACCCCTCCAAGCTCTCTAACACTAACCAGGGTCTCATATGATATCTGAGCCTGCCGTTGTGATTTTATTTTTATTTGTTTCTGTATCTCCACCACTGCAGGGCTCTTATATATAGAAAGGCAGACTTAGCTCATGGGAGAGAAGGAGAAGGGGTGAGTTTCAAAACAAAGCATGACCTATGAAAGCATGAAACAAAGCACCACCCAGAACCATTTGGATGGGGTGGTATATGAGTGTAATAAAATAAAATAAAATAATAAATAAAATAAAATAAAATAAAACGATATTTTGAAACAAACCAAGTTTTGATGATCATTTGTGGCATCAATTCAGATTTGTGAATAAACCTTCATTAAAATAGGCCATTGTGGCAGGGGATTATGGGAGTTGTCGTCAACGACATCTGGGAGTCCCTGTTAAGGGGAACTCCACAGGGTCCCCACTGGTCCTCACATGTTGCTGGATTACAGCTTCCGACATCCCCAGCCACAATGGCCTATTGTAACTAAGGTTTATTTGACAAATCTGAATTGGTGCTACAGATGATCACCAAATCTTGGTTTCTTAGACCATATCATGGTTTGTTTTGAGTCCTGCCCCTTCTCCTTCCTCCAATGAACTAGGTTTGCCTCTTGGTGTATGGGAGCCCTGCAAGGCATAGCTACTTAAACAAGCCAGGATTAAATCACAATTGCAGGCTCAGACATCATATGAGACCATGGTTCAAAAAATAAAATAAACCAACTACAGACCATGGGGCTATTCGCACGATTGTAGAAAATCAGGCTAGCCTGTGCTAGCCCGATTTTCTACAATCGTGAGAACCACCAGGCTTGGCTGCGAGCCCAGTGGTTCTTGAGTGGGTAACCCGCTCAGGTAGCCCGTCCCTTAAACCAGGTTTGCGGGTTTTTAAAATTGTGAGTAGCTGCGGCGTGGCTCCACGCCGCAGTTACTCATGAGTAGACTCCCGGCTCGGGGGTCTCCCCGGTATGCCCTGCGCACCCGCTCTCCCCGCTGAACTTCCCAAACTGGGTCTCACTGATCGTGAGACCCGGCTCCTTGAGTTCAGATTGTGTTTGACTGCCTGAAATGCCATATTTACCTGAATAGAAGACGATTCTGAATTTAAGACAACCCCCCGGAAAAGATTCAGGTTAAATACAGGTTATTTGTATTTACCCGTAAAGAAGAGGAATCTGAATTTAAGACAAGCCCCAAATTTCTAACATTAAATAACTTGTGGGGAGAAACCTAGTCTTGGATTCAGGTAAACATGGTAAACCATGGTTTGTTGACTGGTACCAGTTCAGACATAGGTGCTAATCACAGTTAGGGTTAGTAAAAAATAAATGATGGCTCAGTATGATGGCTGAACCTGCCCAGAGGGTTGGATTAGAACAGGGCTGTCCAACTTTGGCCCTCTTGCAGATGTTGGCCTACAACTCTCATAATGGCTATAGGCAGGCTATGGGGTGGAGACTGCCTTGGTCGGCTTGATGGATGATCTCCAATTGGGAATTGACAGAGGAAGTGTGACTCTGTTGGTCCTTTTGGATCTCTCGGCGGCTTTCGATACTATTGACCATAGTATCCTTCTGGAACATCTGAGGGAGTTGGGGGTGGGAGGCACTGTTTTACAGTGGTTCCGCTCCTACCTCTTGGATAGATTCCAGATGGTGTCCCTTGGGAACTGTTGTTCTTCAAAATCTGAACTTTCCTATGGTGTCCCTCAGGGCTCTGTACTTTCTCCAATGCTTTTTAACATCTACATGAAACTGCTGGGAGAGAGCTGGGTGTTACCAGTATGCTGATGACACCCAGATCTACTTCTCCATGTCAACTTCTTCAGGAGCTGGCATATCCTCCCTAAATGCCTGTCTGGAAGCAATAATGGGCTGGATGAGGGAGAATAAACTGAAGCTGAATCCAGATAAGATGGAGGTACTTATTGTGCAGGGTCAGAACTCTAGAGACAATTTTGATCTGTCTGTTCTAGATGGGGTCACACTTCCCCAAAAGGACAGGTTTGCAGTCTGGGAAAACTTCTGGATTCACACCTCTTCCTGGTTTCTCAGGTTGAGGCGGTGGCCAGGGGTGCTTTCTATCAGCTCCGGTTGATATGCCAGTTGCGCCCGTTTCTCAAGATCAATGACCTCAAAACTATGGTACATCTGCTGGTAACCTCCAGGCTTGACTTTTGTAATGTGCTGTACGTGGGGCTGCCTTTGTACATAGTCCGGAAACTTCAGTTGGTTCAGAACGTGGCAGACAGGTTGGTCTCTGGGTCATCTCGGAGAGACCATGTTACTCCTTTACTGATGGAGTTACATTGGCTGCCAATAGGTTTCTGGACAAAATACAAAGTGCTAGTTATAACTTACAAAGCCCTAAACAGCTTAGGCCCTGGGTACCTAAGAGAGCGTCTTCTTTGTTATGAGCTCCACCGCCCATTGAGGTCATCTGAGGAGGTCTGTCTCCAGTTACTGCCAACTTGTTTGGTGGCGACACAGAGACGGGCCTTCTCGGTCGCTGCCCCGAGATTGTGGAATGCGCTCCCTGCTGGGATGTGATCCTCCTCATCTCTGGCAATTTTCAAAAAACACCTGAAAACCCTTCTTTTCACCCAAGCTTTCTCAGCTTCCTAAATTGTGGGGGGTTTAATTTCTGGTTTATTTTAAAATTCAAAACCCGATTTCGGGGTTTTTAATCACTGTAATTGTTTAATTGATGTTTTAAAATGTTTTTAAATAGTTAATTGTTATATTGTTTTTTAATTTGTTTTAGCTCTTTACTGTTTTAGTGGTGTGTTTTAATTGTAAACCACCCTGAGCCATTTTGGAAGGGTGGTATACAAATCAAATCAAATCAAATCAAATAAATAAATAAATAAATAATCCATGACTATGGCTACTCCGATTGAGGATTTTGAAAGTAGTAGCCCCAAAACAGCAGAAACGGGCTGAAGTTGTGAATCTCTTGAACACTACTGCAGAATCGCTCATAAAGCACATAAATGAAGCATGTGCAAATATGGGTCTGGATTGTAGCATTGTTAGTTAAGCTAACATTTTACAACAGAGTGAAGGAAGAAAGCATGTTAGATACATTTGTGGGGAAATGGGTTTTGTTTTCAATGAATGTAAACCTGTATGCATTAGTTTCACTCTTGTAAAGAACATGTTTTTAAAACACTATATGACGAGCATTCATGCTGTAGATAAAGGGCTGGTTTGGACAATACATCTGACTGGCCCTGCCTACCATCTGATAAGGGATGTGAGCATGCATGTCCTACTCCCACTCCTGGCATGTCCTTGTGCTGCTGATAATCATGTAATTTAAATATTACTTTAATGTAGTATTTAAATTGACTACACAGATAACCCTGCCTGGGGGTGGAAGAGGAGTCACCTCATACTTTCCCATCAGGTGGACATCTTGCAAGACTTGCTGAATTGCTTCCCCTAGTCATTATGATTTCTCAGTCATTAAGAAACATCTAGTGACCTCTGCAACTATTAGCCAATGATCTGTTTAACAAACGATTTGACCAACTAGTATTCACTACTACAAACTCATCTCTCTCTCTCTCACCCCCCCCCGTATTTATGTGCATATGTGGGGTATAAAGTTTTTTGCATCTGGTTAAAGGGGATGCGGGGTAAGTGGGATTCCCCCCTCCGTGCACTACCACTTACATCCAATATATTACATTCAAGACAGAGGAAGTCCCAGTGGCAAAAGCAAGGAGGAGTAGGTGGTGTATGGAGAGCTCCCCATCTCCCCTAGATTTCCTCGAAATAACCCCTGACCTTTGGAGTGGCAGTGAGTTCTTTTGGGAGGGCAGATGATGCAGTTCCTTGGCACACACTCCACAGGTTTTACACAGGTGCAAGATATGCAGGTCCCTACCCCCCACAAGGGGGAATACTTGTGTTTGGGGTTATATGCGTGAAAATACTGTGTGTGTGTGTGTGTGTGTGTGTGTGTGTGTGTGTGTGTATCACACTGTTTATTATTTGTTTCACTATCCAGTGTTCCCAGCTGACATCCACACTAACACTGCACTGGTGCAACGTCTAAACTCATGCTGTGCCATTGTGCAAGGGGAGAGTGGCCATTCTCAACACTCTTCCCTTCATGCTGAAGCCCACTGTTCCTCCTGAAAATATGTCCCTGATGGCTGTATGACCCTCAGTGATATATTTTCAGGAAGCATAGTGGGCTTCAGAGGAGACTCTAAACTTGCCCCAGAGAGGAGAGTGGTAACAAGTATGACTTGTCCCCTTAACTAAGCAGGGTCCACCCTGGTTGCATCTGAATAGGAGACTACATGTGAGCACTGCAAGAAATTCCCCTTAGGGGATGGAGCCGCTCTGGGAAGAGCATCTAGGTTCCAAGCTCCCTCCCTGGCTTCTCCAAGACAGGGCGGAGAGAGATTCCTGCCTGCAACCTTAGAGAAGCTGCTGCCAGTCTGTGTAGACAATACTGAGCTAGATGGACCAATGGTCTGATTTGGTACAGTATATGGCAGCTTCCTATGTTCCTTCTTGCACAATGGTGCAGAATTAGTCTGAATGCCAGCCATTGCTCCACCAGTGCAGTGCTCGTGTGGATGTCAGCTCCCATGTTTTTCCTCGATATGTGACTTCTGTACCAGGAATGGTGATTTTCCGAACACACAACCTGCAATATTTGTACTTGGTATTTCTACACTTCTTTCCTGCCACCTTCGAAGTCCCACCCTTAACATTCCGCAGATCTTGGAAATCATGAGAATAGGTCCTGGTCAGACTCTTTTGGAGGTTTCCAAATGTTCCTTTTCTTTCAGCTTACAGACTAGTATATATCTGCGTATCTGGGGGGACAAGAATTCCTTCAGTACGCAGATTGCAGAAACTGCAATATTATTTTCGGGTGTCCCTGTTTCACCGCCAAACTAGTAGGCACTGGACCACTCCAATTTAGAATTATAATTATAATATGAAGATGGAGAATATTACACAAAACTTAAAGCCTAGTCGGAGCATGCAGAGAGGTTCTGCAGTCCTACCTAGAATGTCAGTTCTTATAATTCCAGCCACCAGCAGATCACTGTAATAATGGCTCCACCCTAGAAGAGGTAGAAACAAGTTTCATCTAGTGGAGAAGTTGCTTAGAGAGATTCGAAGAAGCAGTTTGATTTTCCCTGTGCTGGTAGTTAAGGTGTGAAGGTGCTGAACTTGCTTGCTGCTACCTGAACATTCAGGCATGCCTCCAAGAGATAGCAAGGGGTAGCACATGCTCCCCCCGCCCCCAAATACTTTCCACTCCAAAAATATTTTCCACTCTCTCTTTTGCTCAACCAACCACAGACTGGAACTTCACAGCGAAGTGTCAGACAATACAGTCATAGTATATTATGGTCCTATAGCTTGAATTAATTATTTTTAAAGTCCTCAGTGTTTAAAGAAGCCTCCTCTACCCCACCCCTCTACCCCAGAACAAGCAGCAGAAGCCAGTGCAGCCAGGTAGGTAGGCAGTGGTGGATTAACGGAGAGGCAGAGTAGGCATTTGCCTACGGCGGCAAAATTGGAGGAGCAGCAAATTTTGCCATCCCTCTTTGTGGGCAGCAGCAGCTGCAGCAAGGATGGAGTGGGCGAGGAGAAAGTCTCCCTTTTTACCTTATGAAAAAAGGAAAACCTTTTTTGTTTAAGGTAAAAGGGTGGCAAAAGCCTTATTGCCTATGGGCGGCAAAAAGCTTAATCCGCCCCTGTAGGTAGGAGACTCCTCCAGCCTCTCAGGAGAAAGGCTAATCTCTTCACTTCCTTCCTGGCCAGGAAATGGGCTGGGTGAGACCATGTGTGCGGGATGGGGGTGGCAGGGTAATCTCCCCTGCAGATTTCATCTGGCCTGATACTGACCTCGCTCTCTATCCCAGTCTTTCCTGCCACATGTTTGGACAAGAAGAGACAACTAGCTTGGAAAGCAGACTGGAAGGTATGGCCTAATCCAAAAAGACAGTACACACATGTCCTATCTGATTTCAGGAGCTATGCACACACTCCTGATTTTCGATCATGTGTGAGCAAACAACTAGGTAGGAGGCAGGCAAAGAGTAATCATGTATGAGAGAGTTGCTGAGTAGGATGGGTTTTCTTCCTACCTTGTTATTATGCTGGGTATGAGAGGTGGGTAGGAGGGTGCCATGCTATGCAGCTCCTCTTTCACCCACAATCACTCCCCCTCCTCCTGCCTAGTTGTTTGCTCATGCACGATTGAAAACCAGAAATGTTCACAGCTCCCAAAGCTGGGTAGGATGCTTGTCCTACTTCGTTTTGATCGTGTGAACCGCCTTAGGATGCCTTCGTTTTTTATCATGTGAACTGTCTTCTGAGAAGAATCTGGCCCATTTTCTGAATAAGTTTGAAAATGTCAAGCAAGCTTCATTAATAAGGTAAACAAACTAACAACATTAATTACCTTCACACTGTGAGTATATAATATATAGCAAAATCCTCATTCCTCTAATAACATTTTTGCCAGCCTCTTGCTCCCCCAGACTAGTTGCTCTAGAGTTGCTCCTTTGTACATTTATTCAGGTACTTATCCTGTGCATTTATGAAAAAAATGATTGCTTTAAAGATGCATAAACTCCACTGGCTCTTTCGCCACCCAAGGAAATTGATGCAGTAAAGGATGAACTAGCTATCCAAACACTTGCAGAAGAAGAAACATGTCAGTGCAGAAGCCAGAAAGCCAAAGTATGCTTTTCATGGGTGTTTGTCTCTAAAGGGCAGAAATGTGTGTCTTAATCTAGATCAAAGGAAAGGCAAAATGATTTCTTAATATTTGCAAAGGATTGCTTGAGGTTAAAAGTGCATATTGCACAAATGTTAGAAATGGAGTTCCTTTGTTTAGTAGTTACTGGAAACTAATTTTTCACGGTTTAGCAAAACAGGGACTCGTTCTGCAGATCAAGCTTCTGATAACCAAGCCACAGCAAGCCTCCCAGAGAGCTAAAAATATAAACCGGTGGGGGGTGGGGAAGGGATCCTCAGCAACGAAACTGCCAATATGATGGCAAATAAATAAATCAGACTCTGCATCAGCATGGAGCAAACCTCCTTGAATCAAAGCAGATGGGAAATATCAGCCGAAAAACCATTCTTGACTTTTAACAGGCCCCAGATCATATTCAGAACAGATCTGGTAAGTCGGCCTAAAAATATATCAATAGAACATGCAGAACGATTAAATTGTCCGTCCATCCCTGCATAAGACATCCTTGCCTCAGAACCTACTTAACTTCATTGTTGGTAGGGCTGGAAACCAATTAAAGAATTTTTTGTTGATGTATTATTTGCCCTTTAACCAATTAACAGATTACATTTAAATAAACTGTGCATATCCCCAGCCCCATAGAGAAGCATAGGATGAAACTGACAGCATAAAAAGGAGATATGAAAAGGCACTGGCTGCCACAATGAGGAAAATTGCTCAAAGTTGTCCCATTGAAATTAAAAGGACAAGTTGGGCAATGACTAACTTGTCCTTTTAATTTCAATGGGACTACTTTGAATAATTTTCCTCATTGTGGCAGCCATGGTCATTTACAGATTATTCAAGATGCTTTGGCACCAGTAATAAGATAAGCGGATATTGAATATTTATTCCAAGATGATAACATATCATTTGAGTCTGGTATGAGGACAGGATATTATTTAATGTATTAATTATTTAATATATGTCTTGCTATCGAACTTGTAGATTTTCCCATGGTATCATATGTATGTACATTTAATAATAGTGGGTGCGCCCTTAACTCTCAGTCTCAGTTATTAAAACTTGCCTTCACCAATTAATCAAGTAAAGCTTTAGATTATTTACCTGCCAATTAAGTCAATTACATTGGTTGCCACCACAGTTTAACATTATTGCTCAGAGTCTCACAAGTCCAGTGGCCTGGTTCAGACATCACAACAAACTATGTTCTGATCCTGGTTGGATATCCTGCTTTGTTAACTAACTGTGGCTTGAATAAGCCACAGTTTCCTCAGTTCAGACATAACAGGAAACTGTGGTTTGTTACAAGCCTCAAATGAAGGTTTCCAGTCTCCTCTCCTGCATGTGGAGGGAAGAAGAAGAGGAAGCATGGGAGCGCAAAACTCATGCCATCTTATTACAACACACCAAGGTCTCCATTTTTGTTTGTGAAATATTGGTGGGTAGTAAGAATTACTCCCAAGTAAAGATACAGATAACTCAAGCGTAATGTTAGGGAGAAAGGTTCTGAACTAGTCTTCCCATTGACATGATAGTTTTCTATGCAATGGTGTGGTCTACACATGCAGCAGAATAAGGTGGTAAATCTTGAAGTCAAACAATTAATCATACAACTTTAGGCTGCAGGTGGGGATCCCATTATCGAAAGCTGCCCATGCAGAAGATCCCAGGTTCACTCCATGGCATCTCCAGGCAGGGTTGGGAGAGGCTCCTGCCTGAAAGTTTAGAGAAAGCTACTGCCAGTCAGTGACAATACTGAGCTAGATGGACCAATGGTCTGACTAGGCATCAGGCAGCAAGGTTGTTCACATGACCTTTTTCTGGGCTGGGGAGGGCAGAGTGGGGGAGGCAGGCAGGAGAGCACCGGCTTTCCCCCAGATGATCCAGCGGTGCTACCAGCCCACATGCCTACACAACTGGCATTGCCGCAAGCCACATGGCATTCTGGAGGTTGGGAAGATGCATCCCAGCCTCCAGTTATCCCACAGTGCACCACGCAATGAGTGCTGTGCATTGAAGGACTCTGCCATGAGTCAGGAGCTCTAGGTTCCCGAATCTGTGTCTGCTCTGGCTGTGTTCAGCCCTAGCATCCACATGACCCCATACCTGGGTAAAAAGGTGCGCGGTGGTTGGGTAATATTTTCGGACTACCCAGGGAAGCAGTGCTGGCAGGATCAGCCTCAATCCTCCTGCTAACTTGGCAAAGAGGCACCTTTTAATGTGATGATTCTCTTTATTTAGCAGGGGGAGAGTAACTGGCCCTATCCACCCCCAGCACAGTACCTCCAGTGATTGTTGCTGGTGTATATCTTATGTTTCTTTTTAGAATGTGAGCCCTTTGAGGGACAGGGATCCATCTTATTTATTTATTATTTCTCTGTGTAAACCTCCCTGAGCCATTTTTGGAAGGGTGGTATAGAAATCGAATAAATAAATAATAATAATAATAATACTCCATGCAAGGTTTTGCCAGGCGAGCAAAAGCTGGCCAGTGCCACATAAGCAGCACAGTTGGGAGTGGCTCTCCCTGCCTTTTAAAGGCAGGGAGAGCCACTCCTGGCCACGCTGCGAACGTGGCGCTGGCCAGATTTTGCTCGCAACCGGGGCGGACAGCTCTGTTTGTGAGCAAAACCATGCCCCCTGCATCTGACGTCGGGTGCGGGGGTATGGCTGGGGTGCGAGGCATGGCCCCTGAGCACGGTGGCCCGAGTTCTTTGAACCCATTCACGCTATGGTGGCTCCGCTCCGGTCACACTACTTTATGTCAAGCATGTCTTTGGCCCCTGTGTAGTTGGGTTTCAATTCCTCAATTGCAGCTGCAGGAAAAGCCAATCAGGACTGGGACTGAAGCAGGGTGAAGATTAAACCTTTTCCTCTTGTTGCTGCTTGATTCAGATATCTCCCCACCACCACCACCGTTACACACACACACACACACACACTGGCAGCTGCTTTTGCCTTTGGAGGGAAGTGCCAAAGAAAGCAAATAACAGCTTGGATGGATGGATCGGAACCACAGTGGGTACAAGAGACTGAATTCCTTCTCCTCCAGGATCCTGTGCAGACTCCCCTGTGGCTGTTATTTAGCAAGGCAGGGGATGGGGGACTCCCCAACTGTAGCAGAGTGTAACAGAGCAGAAACTGAGATATACATACTGAGATAGACATACATCAGTGGCAAGAACAAAGACAGAATATATACACATAAATCCCAACACAAACAACCAAGCATACATAGTTGATTAACATACTGAAATAATAATAATAATAGTAATTGTTATTGTTATTGTTATTGTTACTGTTATTGTTTACACAGTCAGACAGGTGTTATTGACTGGTTTGTTTTATCCGGACGTCGAGTCCTTCCCAAGGACCTGGGATGGCTGAATTTTATTGTCAATGTTGCTGTTGTTATAGATATCGTCGCAGAATATAGGCTCTTCCCAGTAAAGTTGCTTTTTGTAATTGGCTGATGATGATTTCTGTAGCCCCTATGGTGTTCAGGTGCTCTTCAAGTTGTTTTGGAATTGCACCTAGGGCACCAATTACCACCAATTATTTTGATCTTTTTCTGCCACAGCCTTTCAATTTCAGTTTGTAGATCTTTGTATTTGGTGATTTTTTTCTATTTCTTTTTCTTCTATTCTGCTGTCCCCTGGTATTGCTATGTCAATCAGTTTAACTTGTTTTTCTTTCTTCTTGACTACAGTTATATCTGGTGTATTGTGTGGCTGATGTTTGTCTGTTTGTAGTCGGAAGTCCCATAATATTTTTGCATCTTCATTTTCGACAACTTTTTCAATTTATTGTCCCACCAATTTTTGGCTACAGGTAGCTTGTATTTTTTGCATATGTTCCAGTGTATCATCCCTGCTACCTTGTCATGCCTTTGTTTGTAGTCAGTCTGTGCGATCTTTTTACAACAGCTGATGAGGTGGTCCACTGTTTCATCTGCTTCATTACAAAGGCGGCACTTGCTGTTTGTTGTTGATTTTTTGACTTTTGCTCTTATTGCATTTGTTCTTAGTGCCTGTTCTTGTGCAGCCAGTATTAAACCCTCTGTTTCTTTCTTCAAGTTGCCATTCTTAAGCCATTGCCAGGTCGTGGTGATGTCTGATTTTCCACTTATATTGTGCAAATATTGACCATGCAGGGGCTTATTTTTCCATTTTTCTGCTCAGTTATTGACTTGTTCTTTCTTGTAGGCCTGCTTTGTTTCATTGGTGTTGAATAGTTTCTCATTATTGACCATTTGAAGTGCATCTTCTTCACTGTCCTTTATAAGTTCTTCAAGGCCTCTTTTCTCCACCTCTACTATTTGATGGACTTGCAGCATTTCTCTTCCACCTGAGCTGCGAGGGAGGTATAGTTTATCTACATCACTGTGTGGGTGCAGAGCATGACTGATGGTCATTATTTTCCTGGTCTTATGATCTAGCATCTCTAGCTCTGCCTATTATTATTGTTGTTAATAATAATAATAATGGTAATAATAATTCGATTTCTATGCCGCCCTTCCAAAAATGGCTCAGGGAGGTTTACACAGAGAAATAATAAATAAATAAGATGGATCCCTGTCCCTCAAAGGGCTCACATTCTAAAAAGAAACATAAGATATACACCAGCAACAATCACTGGAGGTACTGTGCTGGGGGTGGATAGGGCCAGTTACTCTCCCCCTGCTAAATAAAGAGAATCACCATGTTAAAAGGTGCCTCTTTGCCAAGTTAGCAGGGGTTAAGAGAACCCCTGCTAACCCCTACTAAGAGAATGTAAGAGAACATCTTCTTCACTATGAGTCCCATTGCCCACTGAGATCATCCAGAGAGGTCTGTCTGCTGTGGGCACCAGTTTGGTGGCTACTCACGGATTAGCCTTCTCTATTACTACCCTGAGACTCTAGAATGTGCTTCCAGCTAAAATAAGAGCCTCCTCATTAGGGGTGTGCACGAACAAAAAAGCAGTTCAGTTCCAATTTGAACTGGACCAACCGGTTGGTTTGACCAAACCAGTTCGGAGCAACGTGGTTCGGGGCTGCACACTTGAGGTTGCAGCAGGAGGGTGAGTGGTTGCAAGTTGTGGCACTGTCAGCTGCACCAGCCAGGTAAGGAGCTAATTACCTCTCTTGCTGCCCCCACCTGGCCACCCTTTACCATGGTGAGCCAGTTCGCCTGAACCGGACTGAACCGCCATGGACTGAACCGCCCCTGGTTCGGTCCGTGATTGAACCTCCGAACTGGCCCCAGTTCGAGGTGAACCAGTGCATAACAAACCGTTCGTGCACACCCCTACTCCTTATCTCTGACAGATTTTTTAAAGGATTTAAAAGAAGCATTTGTTCACCCAAGCTTTTAAATTCGAATTGTGATTTTAGACGCCCCCCCCCCCATCATCTGACACATATGCCTGAAAAAAATGTCCGCCTCTCATCTGTCTCCAACCTGGCTCTCATTCCATGTTCACAGACATCTGATGGTTCAGACCATATGCAAGGTTTCATCACTCTGAATTCTTGTTTTCAGAAAGAATCTGTTATTTGTCAATACGTGCCTCACATCCATAAAACAGGGTCTTTGCAACAGAACTTTTTCCATGCTTAATTTTGGATGGGGGGAACATAATGAGTAAATTAAATTTATGTATGTCTCCTTTGGTTTAACAAACTGATATTCCGCCTCATCAAGAGCTTCAAAGTGCATTAGAATAAAATTCACAATAGCTGCCAAGATAAACTGCAATGACTTCTCGGCCTAGTCTTTTTCTTTTTTCCTCATAGTATGCATATTGAAGAGCACTTAAAACAGATTCACCATTACATTTTAGCAACCAGTTAGGCAGTCTTTATTTACTTTATTACATTTTTTATCCTGCCCTTCCTCCAAGAAGCAGAGGGCAGTGTCCATAGCTTTCTCCCCTCCACCCCACCCCTCAATTTTATGTGGGGTAGGTTAGGCTGAGAACAGGTGACTGACCCAAGGTCACACAGTGAGCTTCATGGTTGAGTGGGAGCTCATGAGAACATAAGAATGGTCCTGCTGGGCCAGTCACAAAGCCTCGCTAGTCCAACATCCTATTTCCCACAGTGGTCCACCAGATGCTTCTGGGAAGCCCACAAGCAAGAGATGAAGGCATGTCCTCTTTCCTGTCATTGCTCCCTTGCAGCTATTATTCAGAGGCATCCACTTTCCGAGCCTGGAGGTTGCCTTTAGCCATCAGGACTAGTAGCCATTGATAGACCTGTCCTCCATGAATTTACCCAAACCTCTTATAAAGCCATCCAAGCTGGTGACCATCACTACATCCTGTGGCAGATAATTATATTGGTTAATTATGCGCTGTGTGGAAAAGTATTTCCTTGAGTGAGAATTTCCTACATTTAGAAAAAGTCTTTCCTAAATTTCCTGGCCTTCAGTTTCATGGAATGACCCCTGGTTCTAATTGAGAGAGGGAGACATTTCTCTCTCTCTCTCTCCACTTTCTCCACACCACGCATAATTTTATAAACCTCTCTCATACTCACCTTTTTTCTAAACTAAAAAGCCCCAGAAGTTGAGCCTTGCCTCGTTAAGGAAGGTACTCTCAGCCTCTAATCATTTTGGTTGCTCTCTTCTGCAACCTGTTCTGCAACCAGAGGCGGATTTAGCCATGGACCTTGGGGGATCAGGTCCATGGCCTCCTCAGGAGGGTGGGGCTCTAAGTGATTAGGGGGCCTCCCCAGAGCTCCGCTGCTGTGCCGTCGTGGGCATGCGATGCTCCTCACTGTGCAGGCACGCCTACTGACAGGCTGACCAGCTGCTGTGTCTGACGCCTGCCACCACCGCGGCGGGGAGCCTGCTCCGTTCGGCTGTTCATCCCTCACCCACCCCATCAATGAGGATGACATATACCAGAGGGGCAGCAGCGGGCATGGGGAAGTGGTGCAGTGGTGGGGCTCTGGGGAGGTCCCCAATCATTTGGAGCCTCCCCAGTGACAGCAGTGGTGGTAGCCACAGGTTAAAAAAATGAGGGACCTCGTGGCAGGGGGAGGCCCTCCAAAGCCCTTCAGGTCTGGGCTCCTTTCCCCCCTAGGTGTGCCATTGTCTGCAGCCTTGATTATAGAACCTTTTCCAGTTCTATAATATCCTTTTTGAGATATGGTGACCAGAACAGTACACAGTACTCCAAATGTGTACTCCATCTTGAACCTGGGTCTCTCTAGGCCCAGCACTCTAACTACTTTGAAGTTAGCTTGCAAGTCAGAGAGTAATTAAAAGGCTGGGGTCTGTGTGCATGTGTGGGTTTGTTGGGAGTGGGTGAGTTTCCTTGCAGTGTTGTAACTGAACTCATGCATTAGTAACGATCAATGATCATTATTATTATGGACAGTGGTGACCTAAGATCCCAGCTTGCCTGAGACAGGGCAACAAATCCTGCACCTTGCTTATGAGTTCTTGCACATCTACACCATCTCTGCTGCCTTATGGAGGACAGGACTATCAATGGCTACTAGATGGTGGCTATAGGCCACCTCCAACCACAGAGGCAAGATGCCTCTGAATACCAGTTGCAGGGGAACAACAGCAGGAGAGAGGGCATGCACATACCTCTTGCCTGTGGGCTTCTCAGGGGCATCTGGTGGGTCACTGTGTGAAACAGCATGCTGGACTAGATAGGCTTTGGGCCTGATCTAGCAGGGCTGTTTGGAACATAGGAACATAGGAAGATGCCCTATACTGAGTCAGACCATTGGTCTACCTAGCTCAGTATTGTCTTCACAGACTGGCAGCGGCTTCTCCAAGGTTGCAGGCAGGAATCTCTCTCAGCCCTATCTTGGAGATGCTGTCAGAGAGGGAATTTGGAACCTTCTGCTCTTCCCAGAGCTGCTCCATCCCCTGAGGGGAATATCTTATAGTGCTCACACTTCTAGTCTCCCTTTCATATGCAACCAGGGCAGACCCTGCTTAGCTAAGGAGACAATTTATGCTTGCTACCACAAGCCCAGCTCTCCTCCATCACTTCTTATGTCCTTTTGTCTCCTCCTAGGAACATAGGATGTTGCCTCATACTGAGTAAGACCATTGGTTCATCTAGCTCAGTATTGTCTACACCAGGGCTGTTCAGCTTCAGCCCTCCTGCAGATGTTGGCCTACAACTCTCATAATCCTTGGCTATTGGCCACTGTTGCTGGGGATTATGGGAGTTGTAGTCCAAAAACAGCTGCTGTGGGGGCAAAGTTGAGCAGGCCTGGTCTACACACACTGGCAGCAATTCTCCAAAGCTTTAGGCAGGAGTCCTCCCCAGCTGTATCTGGAGATGCCAGGGATTGAATCTGGGGCCTTCTGCATGCAAAGCAGCTGCTCGACCACTGAGCTATGGCCTGCTTCTTGGCAGTGGCATGTATCACTACCAAAAAGGAGGAGGAGGAGGAGGAGGGAGGAGGAAGGAGGAGGATCATCATAATATCAGATTGGCTCTTTGCTGAGTATTGGCGGAGTTACCTCGTGATTAAGAGCTGCTTGGATGGGGCCGAGCAGTAAAAGGAAGCAGGTGAAGTGGTGGTGGGTATCTTGCTGCCCCACAAGCCCCCCAATCATCTGCCAGTCGAGGCGACTGCCTTATAATATCTTGCCTTCTGGAACAGGAGAGCTGGTCTTGTGGTAAGAAGCCTGAATTGACCCCTTTGCTAAGCAGGGTCTGCCTTGGGGTACATTTAGAGAGGTGACTACATGTGAGCACTGCCTGCTGTAAGATATTCCCCTTAAGGGGTGGGGCCACAGCTTAGTGGCAGAGCATCTGCTTGGCATGCAGGAGGTCCCAGGTTCACTCCCCGGCACCTCCAGATAGGGCTGGGGAGGACTCCTGCCTAAAGCTTTGGAGCGTTGCTGCCAGTGTGTGTAGACCAGGCCTGCTCAACTTTGCCCCCTTAGCAGCTGTTTTTGGACTAGAACTCCCATAATCCCCAGCCACAGTGGCCAATAGCCAAGGATGATGGGAGTTATGGGCCAACATCTGCAGGAGGGCCGAAGTTGAGCAGCCCTGGTGTAGACAATACTGAGCTAGATGAACCAATGGTCTGACTCAGTATGAGGCAGCTTCCTGTGTCCCTATGAACGATTGCACCTGAAGATGGAGCCGAACATGAATGGTTCTTCTGGATGAAGAGTGTAATTCCACACCACTTGTACACTGGCTGGAGAGTTTTAGGGCACAGACTAATTAACCTAAATACAAGGGTGTAATCAAGTACATCTGGAATCACTAATGTCCAGCAATGAGGTAACTTTAATTACTGACTCATCTGGTTTTTGGAATCCAGTTGCATCCTTGTAGTTCTGCATGCAGATTTATTATTAAAAGGGCTGTCACTCCATTAAAGAAACCTTAGGCTACAATTCTGGGTGCACTTACCTGTAAGTAAACTCCTCTGAGTTCAGTGGGTAGCATCCTGCCCTTTGGCAAAGTGGTATTTTGTCAGTATAAGCTCCTTCCATGAACAGAAGGATGCCCCTCGTATGAGCACAACCCACCTCTCTTCATGGAAGGAGCTTCTGCTGACCGAATAACATCCCACTACAGGTTTGGATGCCACCCACTGAGATTTATTTCCCAGTAAACATGCATAGAAATGCTGATTTATCCTCTGAGTTTTGGTTGGTTGTTGATTAATCAATTGCTGACATTTGTGTAAATTTGCATATGAATACAATTAATAGATCTGAAGCAAGGAGCATGCTTCTTTGCTTTAGATCAGGGCTGCACAGCTTTGGCGCTCTATCAGACTACAACTCCCATCATCCCCCAGCCACCGTGGCCAATATTTGGGGATGATGGGAATTGTAGTCCAACAACAGCTGGAGGGCCAAAGATATACAGCATTGTTTTAGATGATGCATGCATGTGTAACAAAGCAGGCATCTTCTTATAAGAGGCATTCCTTCCTATATGAGATAAATGAGGAATGTACTGTTTAAGATGATGCTTCCCATTTGAACTTTTTATAAGTACTGTACAATACTTATAAGTACTATATAATTATATTATTATTATTATTTATTTCTTGTTTACACAGTCAGTCAGGTGTTATTGACTGGTTTGTTTTATCCAGACATCGAGTCCTTCCCAAGGACCTGGGATGGCTGAATTTTATTATCAGTGTTGTTGCTGTTATTATAGATATTGTCACAGAATATAGGCTGTTCCCAGGAAAGTTGCTTTTTGTAATTGGCTGGTGGTGATTTCTGTGGCCCCTATGGTTGTTGTTGTTGTTGTTCTTATTATGCTGCTTCAAACATTTAGGCCCAGTTTAAGTTAAAAGCCCTTGACAAACTGCAACTTCTAGGGGCTTGCTCCTATATAGGAAGCTGCCTTATACCGAGTCAGACCATTGGTCCATCTAACTCAATATTGTCTGCAATGACTGGCAGCAGCTCTCCAAGGTTGCTTGCAGGATTTTCTCCCGGCCCGACATGGGCGCTTTCCAGATTAACCCCCTACAACAGTGTCACTACGGATCTCTTTTAAGAGTGCTTCCATACTTCCTGTGTTGTGACAGTGCAGCCCCTGTGCTGACAGCAAGGTGTCGTTCATATTTCCGATGCCTTCTTTCGGATGTTGTCTTTGCGTTATAGTGCTGCAATGTTGCATGTGCATCACAAAAAGGCAGCTGTATTTCCCCGTTGTAGGAGTTTGAGATTCTCGGGGTCATTTTCAATACGCTCCTGCCAAGCCGATACATTTTACTGCTGTTCTAGGGTATAATCTGGAAAACACCCTGGAGATGCCAGGGAGTGAACCTGGGACCTTTTACATGCAAGCAAATGCTCTACCTCTGAGCTACGGCCCTTGCCCCTAAGGGGAATATATTATACAGCAGACAGTGCTCACATGTAGTCACCCACCTAAATATACACCAAGGCAAGCCCTGCTTAGCAAAGGGGACAATTCATGCCCGATACCACAAGACCAGCCGTCTGCCTCAATGAGGCTCTCCACCTCATTGCCCGGCCCAATCTGTAAAACCAACCAATATAACCATGACTAAGCATCTATAGGATCTGGAAAGTGTTTTGCAAATGGACAAAGATTAGACATTGACAGGCACGAGGGCTGGAAACGTCAAACTCTGCTTAAAAACAAGTCTCAATAATGGGATATTTCAAGATTCGACTTGTGCAGCCGCCACATTTCACTCTAGGCAGCTCGATTTGGAGCTGTACAATGGAAAGGCAGCTGTGCTGATTCCCTGTCCAAATAAAGTGAATGGGATTAACAGGATGAAGTGCTTTGAGGATGGTGGCCAGCTTGATTAAGAGGGAGCTCTTTTGTTAGCATGTGCACCAGACCCACACAGATGTCGTTTATACTGTTGTTTATGAAGATAATTGTTGAATAGCAGCATCCCGCTTATATTTATAGTTTACAAATGTCTGGATCAGGTTTATAGGTTGAAATGTACCATTAAATGAGGCATAATAGATTGCAGAACTTGGATTTTTTTTTTTTTAAGCAACGTCCTGTACATGTTTCAGAGAACTGCACTGTCAGCAGGATATAAACTGGGCATGTATCCATGTTTTCCTTACTTTTAAAAGAGCCATTGACCTTACAAAGGCCTGTATCGAAATGCGAAGAACAAAAACTAGACCAGACGCTGCAGTATTTGGTGAAACTTCTTTCATCATGTAGAAAAAACAGGGCCGCACATCTCTCTGCAGTCATCAGAACACTGATTGTGTATTTTATGAATGTTCAGCAATTGGCTTTAATTAAAAAGTGCATGAGAAGGAATAAACTAGCCAAGCAGGCTATGGCAGGAGCAATGGAAAATACGGGGGGCAGGGACAGTATAACAGATTACAGAAGCAAGAGTTGAGAGCAGCAGACACCCCATTCTGTCTTCCCACTATTCACATACACATCCATTTAGCGTTGGTATGTTAGTGCAGTCGTTTGCTTACAAATGAGCTTTCTTCCAGGGTTCCGTAGCTGGCACTGGGAAAAAGAGACTAACACTTTTAAGGTAGTGGAGGTGGTTTGATAACACTGTTGCTGCCTTCCAAACACACCTACATGTTTCTCTCCTAGAACAGATTCTGGGGGGGAAACTGTTCTGCATGTTTTCAGCATAGTTTCCATTTCAGCTAGGGAAAAGCTTTCTGTGATGGGTGTTTATTGGCTAGCACCTATGACATCACCAACACACACACACACACACACACACACACACACACACACCAGCCTCTATGTTGTACAAGGTATGGAGCAAGACTAGGTTTGCACACCTCCCTGGCATGGGAAGCAGCTCACCAGTGTAGTGTTCAACTTGCTGATTTGTATTTTGGAAATAAAGTTGTGAAGCTCATTTCAAACTTGTGGGTGAAGAACCCACTGCTACCTCTAGCCCTCTTCAGACATGACCTTGAATGGGCTGTGTGCACTGTCCAAAGCAGGCGTGGAAGGCCCGGCCCTGGCCTGTCAATCATTCCCCCTCACTTCCATTGCCGCAGCTCATGTTTACAGTGTTCACCTGAAGAGAATGCTGTAAGTGTGATGGTAGGCTCTTCTATGATCTGCAGGCTTGGGTTTCCCCATTCCCCCAAACAACAAAAAAGGCTTTGTCATTCCTCTAGGTTGCTGAAAAACCAGTTAGGGAGGAAAGCAGGGGTGGATTTTTGTGTGAAAGGTCTGTGATCTCAGTCCAGCACTTTGAAAAATCCCTGGACTGAGCAAATGCTCAGAAGTAGCCTCTTCCTTGATTCATTGCATATGTCCATAAGGGCTGAGCACTGAAATCAGCCCAATAATAAGTTCTGATGCAATGAAAGCCATATCGAGGCACTTTCCACCAGAAATTATGATGATGAAAATAATAATAATAACGATAAACTTTATTTGTTAGCCACCCCATAACAAATTGTTCTCTGGGCAGCTCACAACAGAGGAGTTGTGAGCAAAACATACAATAAAAACACATAACACATTAAATCATAACAGACAAAAAGATGAAAAGAAAATACAATACAAAGAAGCTTAAAAACTCATTTTAAAATTGGTTAACAAGTTGTTCTAGTAAGAACTAATCAGCCTACTTTCCTGTCACTGTCTCTACATCTGGACTAAATTTGGTGCAAACCGAGGTCCACAAGTTCTCTTGCACCGATCTCTTGCACCTCAAATGTTCAGGTGTTGGCCATCTTGGATCGGGGTGGATGTCATCATTACAAACTGCACCATTGAGATGTCCCTGTGTGCCACTCACTACAGCTGTTCCAAATTTGGTTCATATCAGTTAGACAGTCCTCAAGTTAATGCACTTGTGCTTCAAAGGTTTATAAATCCACCATCTTGGATCAGGGTAGGTGCCATCATCATAAACTATACCATTGGAGCATCCCTATGTGTCCATTCAGCTGCAGCACATTTGATTTAAAATGGTTAGTCTGTCCACAACTTAGTGCACTTATGCCTTAACTTACGCGTTTTGGGCGGTATAAAAGTGTGTTAAATAAATAAATAAATAGTCTATGTGTCAATCATCTTGAATTGGGGTGGATGACATCATCACAATCTCCACTGTTGAAGTATCCCTATGTGTCCCTAGAACTGTAGCAAATTTGGTTCAAATCGGTTAAATGGCTCACAAGTTAGCTCACTTGCGCTTCAAAGCTTTATGCTTCCGCCATCTTGAATCAGGGTGGATGACATCATCACAAACTACACCACTGAGGTGTCCCTGTGTGTCACTCACTACAACTGTACATAATTTGTTTCAAATCAGACAGTCCAGAAGTTAGCCCGCTTGTACCTCAAACATTCACACATCTACCATCTTGTATTGGGGTAGATGACATCATCACAAACTATGCCACTGAGTTGCTCCTATGTATCTCTAAAGCTGCAGCAAATTTTGTTCAAATCGGTTAGGCGGTTCACAAGTTAGCCCACTTACATCTCGAAAGTTCACATGTCCGCCATCTTGAATTGGTGTGGATGACATCATCACAAGCTATGCCATTGAGGAGTCCCTGTGTGTTACTCAATGCAACTGTACCCAATTCGGTTCAAATGGGTAAGGCAGTCCACAAATTAGCCCGCTTGCACCCCAGATGTTCACATGGCCGCCATCTTGAACTGCAGTGGATGACATCATCACACACCATGCCATTTGGACATCCCTATGTGTCCCTGCAGCTGTAGCAAATTTGGTTCAGATAGGTTAAGCACTTCACAAGTTAGCCCACTTGCACCTCAAATGTTTACACATCCGCCATCTTGGATAAGGTGGATGATGTCATCACAAACTACATCACTGAGGTGTCCCTATGTGTCCCTACAACTGTACCCAATGTGGTTCATATTGGTCCACAATATGGGGAGGACACATGAACACACAGACACACACATAGAATGCTGGGTGATCTCATAAGCTTACTGGAAAGCAGGCTAAAAATCAGATCAAATCTGAAAAACAGAGTTTAAAAGGCCTGGGTGAACAAAAAGGTCTTTACCTAATTTCCTAATCATCCAATATTCTCTGAAGGAATCAGCTGCCCTCAAGGCAGCTGCAGTGCAACAGTTCAGATCACTGGCTTTCCCTACATCTTCTTGCCCTAGTGCTAACTAGGTGCTAACCGGTGCCAACTGAGCAAAGAGACACCTTTTAAAGTGGCGATTCTCTTATATTTAGCAAGGGGAGAGCAACTGGCCCTATCCATTCCCAGCACTGTTGGAGATGGGAGTTCCAGTGCATGGACCTTTTGCACCAACTTCCCTAATGGCCACTAGAGGCATTGGGAGTAGAGACAGTGAGTAAGGGTCTCCCTAGCTGTCCCTACTCTATGACCCCTGATCTGACCCTTCAGCACTTCCTGAATGCTGAGTCACAATCCTTGCAGCAGCAGCAACTGTTCAAATCATCCTACCTTGGCGTATCCTAGGTTGAGAAGATGAAGGGAAAGGTAAGGCGATGATTTGAACAGTTGCTACTGCTGCTGCCTTTTGGGCAGCTCCTTTCTTTGGAGAATGCTGGATCGTCAGGAAAAGTAAGCCCCTTCTTGCATGCACCCAAATGCCTCGAGATAGGACTGAGATATTGGCTTGATGTGATCCAGGGGACCCCAATGATCGAATGCGCGATTTGATCCTTACTGGTATTGGGTTGATACTGATCCCGATCCCAGTAATAAGTACTGAGCACAGCTATAACGTCTACTCCCCGAGTCACTATGTTGCACTTGACCCTGGTTGGTGGACCTCAGGATTCTCCTAAAAGTCAGCATAGGTCTGCCCATAAGTCTGAGATTTGGGGAGGAGAGCTGATCTTGTGGTAGCAAGCATGACTGTGCTAAGCAGGGTCCATCTTGGTTTGCATTTGGAAGGGTGACTACATGTGAGTAGATTAATCCTTACCCCAGTGTCACTATGGATCTGCAAACTGTCCTTCCCTACTTCCTGTGTTGTGGCATTGCAGCCCCTGCACTGACCGCAAGGTGCCGTTCACATTTCCGATGCCTTACTTTGGATTTTATCTTTGCGATTTAGTGCGACAACGTTGCAAGTCCATTGCAGAAAAATAGCTGTATTTTCCCATTGTAGGAGTTTGAGATTCTGGGGGTCACTTTCAATATGATCCTGTCAAGCCAAAGCATGTTACTGCTGTTCTAGGGTGTAATCTGGAAAGTGCTCTGGCCTGGGAAAGACTCTTGCCTGAACCCTTGGAGAGCCGTTGCCAGTCAGTGTAGACATTACTCAGCTAGACAGACCAATGGTCTGACTCGGTATAAGCTAGCTTCCTGTGTTCCACCCCTGCTATAAATCAAGTAAGTCATTCAATGAGGCTCTATACACAATCTGTGTGTACAGCCTGCAGGGCTGCTTCGAGGAGAGTGGGCTTAGCCCGCTGTCCCCGCAGACGATCGAACCTTGAGCCCTGGGTGGCCGGATTGGCCGCCCACACAACTACCGGCTCTGTCATGGAGCTGGTGGGGGCTGCGGGGATCAAGGGTTTCCCGGCCCCCAGAAGACCCAGGATGGTTCTGCCTGTGAGCCTGGTGATTCTGATGATCGCTAGCAAGCGGGCTAGGCTCCCTTAGCCAGCTTTCTGGTGATCATGGGAATAGCTTCAATAAATAAGTATATCTCTCTGCTTCCCACTGTGCTGCTCTTAATAGAATCCAAAATCCACTTCCAGTGGTGTTTGGTTGCCTCTCCTCCCTACTTCATAGTAGATAATGACTGACTTCCTAGAGACACTGTGAAATTAAAAACAAAGTTCTTGAGTAATTTGCAAATTAAACACCCTTTATAAAAATGAACAAAATTAGAAGGGGTAATGCACCCAAGGGACAGGCATGCATTTCTCTAGCATAGGTGATGAAATGTGGCTTGTTTTTCCTTCCCTGGGAGCCTCAGTTCCCAGAGATTTACAAATCTCTCCTTGATGCGCTTTCCATTAACGAGTGGAACAAATTCTAATTTGTTGACATTTTTGTTTTCATGTTGAAAAATGACCTTGTTTATTTGGATGTGCAAAGAACAATAGGGTTGACTGTCTCAGCTTGTTCTCCACCCTTGGGCTATGAGTCATTAAGGTTATGAAAGATACAGTATTTAGCCTTGGCTCTCAATCATAACTGATGCTGTTGTTGAACTGCGAGGCCTTTTCAGTATGACTGTACCAGTGGAATTGTTGTTTATACTTTGCCGTGCCTAAGCCTCGAGTGGGCCCAGTCGAATTAAGGATCTTTTGGCTTTAGCATTATTCAAACATTTATGCAGGACCAATTGTGGCCCAGATGCACTACAATCTGTAGCCCCACGTTGAGTGCTATTTGGATGCCTCTGAATAGCAGCTGCAAGGGAGCAATGGCAGGAGAGAAAGCACACAGGAGAATCTCGATATCCCTGGATTCACATATCCGCAGTCGGGTAATAGACACCTGACCTCGTATATGCGGGTGTGGGGGGAGGGTTAAATCCACATATCCACAGGTCGGGAGTGGCTGGAAATGACTTTGGAGGTCATTTCCAGCTGCCATTTTGAGATCAGGTGCCATTTTATGACACCTTTTGCACGGGAAAAAACCCGAGGGGAATGCAATTAGCAGCTGATTTTTTAACTAAGGGGGCACTGTTGGACTGCTGGGGACCTGCGAAGCACAGTAGGCCACTCCCCCACACATTTCTAGGGCCTTTTACCCTGTTTGGGGGACTTTTTCTGTACTCCAGTGTTACGGACCACGCCTGATTTATATACTAAATATGCTCATTAGCCAGTATACAAAATAGGTCTGGACCAGGTTCTTTTATATGGTGACCAAGTAGGATCTGGACGCATGGAAGAAGGAGATCAAACCAATCCTCAAAGAGTTCAATGGGCTTTATTGAGTATAAAAGACTAATCTAGCAAAGCAGAAAGCAGAACCCTCTGTCAATATTAGCAACAGTATTTAAACAGAACATCCTAACCAGTACCAATATTCATCCGTGTGCCTAACTAACATATGTGTGTGCAATCAAATCTTCCTAGAGTCTAATACAATTCAGATACAGGCAGAAAAGGGGGGTGGGGTTGAGAAGGCAGGGCTGGCATGGTTTGGAATTAGTAGGGGAAAAGAAGGGGGGAAGGAGAAGGAGGGGGAAAGGATGGAGGGACCCAAGGCTTGCGGCATATTTACCAGGATCAGAGACTTGAGCGGAGATCTTTTCAGCTGAGGTCTTTGGCGGAGACAGGAGTTGTTGCAGTGCTCAGATCAGGTCGCTTGGGCAGCAAAACTCAGGCATTGCTGTAGTTTCTGTTCATGGACAGAATTCCTGCTTTGCCCCGCGGCTTAGCAGCAAACTCTGGGATCCTCGTGAGCAGCTTTTGCTGTAGGCAAAAGATTGCTAAACTCTCTGTCTAAAAGCCTTATTCTTATAGTGTATTTCTCTTTGATCTCTCATAGATCTATTCAAAATCTCATCTTTTCCTGGGTGTCCAAAAAAGGTGACAACTTGCTGCTACCTTCTGGACAATGTCTTAATTATTCAGGATATTGGCCAGTCCAGAGAGATCTCTGAATCTCATCTTCTGTAAACTCTGTGCTGAGAAGGGAGGGGGGAACATTGCCCACAGCAAATCTGCATCTAAGATGCTGCAAATTGCATCTTCCCCCAATAGGTGTTAAAAGTCTCAGGAGTTAGTAAGAAAATTAGTTGTGAGTCAGCAATTACATTATTTCTTGTGTACCTCTTATCGAGTGTGTGATTATATTTAAAGTAACATGAAAAAGGTGTGCGAGATGTTCAATACATTGTAGCATCAGTGATGTAAGATTTAAAGTCTACAGGCGGATCTCTGTATTCATGTGAATCGCTATAGAGAGCAATTGAGATATCCTCCTTGGGCATAGCAAAGCCATTATTGACACGATTCACAAAGGTTTCTTGCAACAGGAGAGCAGTCTGAGTCACATTTTTACATATGACTGGCATTCAGCATTCAGGCCTGGCTTTTGTGTTTCTTGCATATCCATTTTAACAACACAATGCTGGATCACCTCCTCCCTTCACAGAGCAGGGAGAGCAACATCCTAGTTCACCTTGAGTTCAGGTATCATTTCTTAATATAAAATGAAATCAGACACAGGCCTATATTTCACCATACTTCTGAGTTGGTACCTCTGGTTCTGATATGTTATGGACCGTTCATAACACCAGGAACCTAAGCCACTTATCTGGGATGGTAGCAGTGAATGGAACCCCCATGAATACTGAGGTTCTCCTGTACCTTTGTCTCCTGCTGGTGGACTTCCCAGAGGCATCCGGTTGGCTATTGTGGTGGTGGTGGTGGGGGACATGCTGGACTAAATAGGCCTTGGGCTTGACCCAGCCAGGCTCTTCTTATGTTCTTCTGTACTGCTCCAGCTTTGGCAAGACCATTTTCGTATTGTGGCAATACCATGTGACTCCCCTCATCCCAGAGCCAATGGTGGGGGCATTCTTCCAACCCAAGTTCGAAGGTCCAGCCTGCATACAATCCAAGTATCTCTACTTCTGTTTTCTGGAACGTGCCGCTGTTAATACTTTGTCCCTATTTTTGCCTTTCGGAAATGCCTTGTGAAGATGCTATAAGCGTGAGTGGCGAGAGTTGTCATTCTTCAGGGCTGAACCACTTTCTTTAGGGTCTTTATAAGGTATTAAGCTGATGTTCAGCTGCCCTGACATTAAGCTGCCCAGTCCCATAACTCTGCAGCAAACCCATGGTCAAGTCCCAGACGGATCCTATTATGTTTCTGCAAGGGAGTCACAGGAACGACATTGTTCTTTCCATTGCCAATATAGCTCCCTCTTAAAGTGGGTTCACACAATCATTGGTTCTTCTGACTCAATTTACTTGAGGAAGACCCACTGAAATAAAAAGGACGTTAGGCATGCCTAATTTCCTTGTAATTTCAGTGGAGCTCCCTCGCATAAATTTAGTCAGGATGTCAGTGATTACGTTTTGTGGGTTGACTGTAACTATTATCTAAGGAGTAGAAAAAGCTGAAGGCAGGACTGAGAGCTAGATGCCAGCCTGCATCCACCGAGGAAGCCAAGACTGGTACTTAGGACTGAGCGGAATGTTTAGTGACACGTGCAAGGCTGTTACATTACCTTTTTCTGCTAAGTCGTAAGTTTGCGTTCCAGACCAGTATTGTGCTGGTGTGACAGGACGTTGCTGCACAAGCTGTGGCATGCCCCTCGCTATGAAACCTCTTCCTCAGTCCGCATGTATTGCAGGTGATGATGCGAAGCTAACTCTGTTCCTTGTTGTACATGTGCAACGCTTGTGCAAGTGGACGAAGAGCACGAGAGACTAAGCAACTCTGAGCATCTGCTCGGCTCTGGGACCTTCTTACATGTGCACCGTACCAGTGGAGTGTTAGGCTGGATGTCTGCTGATAACTCTTTGAGTGAGTGAGTGGGTGAGTGGCTCCATCTTGTAACCAACACACACACTCATTGAACATTAAGATATGGTGTGTCTTACATGTTGATACATGCTAGTAAGTTTCATTCTGAACCTAGAGAACAGGCAATTTGGCTTTTAAAACAGATGTAGAATAACCTATTGCGGTGTGAATGAATACAGCAGACAGAATCTCAAGCAAGACACTAGGGGTGGTGTATCAATGTATGTGGAACTAAGTAGGAGAAATGGGGCAGCAGTCAGGAACAATAACACAGCAACACAGGGTAAGATACAGAGAGAGGAAACAGCTACTAGGAAGTGCTTATTATTACAGCATGGAGTAGGAGCGGGAGGGACTCGAATGTTGAAGCTGACTTCTCTCATAAAATAATTTTGTTATATTCTCTCTCCTAATTGTTATATTCTCTCGAATTTTGTTATATACTCCTGCCTGCTTGATCCTTTGAGTGCAAACTTCACTTGCAACATAGTATCAGCAGTTTAGAAAAGTAACAACAAATATTTATATACCGCTTTTCAACAAAAGTTTCCAAAGCAGTTTACATAGATAAATAATAAATAATACGATGGATCCCTCTCCCCAAAGGGCTCACAATCTCAAAAAGAAATATAAGATAGACATCAGCAACAGTCACTGGAGGGGTACTGTGCTGGGGTGGATATGGCCAGTTGCTCTCCCCCTGCTCAATAAAGAGAATCACTGCTTTTAAAAGATGCCTCTTTCCCCACTTAGCAGGGGTTAGCAGTAACCCAGCAGAGGCAGTGCAGCTGGAACAAACAAAACAGCAAAGGCATTTGCAGCATGGAGCAGGGCCTGAAACTCCCATGTCCACAGCATGGACTTTACTGCACCTAATTTTGCGACAGGCATGGAAGCGCTGGAGAGAGGAGTTTGAACTCTATGAACCTAGCATTGTAGGGAGAGGAAGAAATGCATAAGGTAAAGCTGCTATACTACCTTATAGGAGAAAAGGGGAGAGAGATTTGCAAGTCGCTTGGTCTCAGCACAGGCGCTACAACAGTCACTCAAGGCGCTAGATGGATATTGCATTCCAAAACAGAATGAAACAACAGAATGTTATTGTCTCTTTATGAGGCAACAGGGCACTGAGAGGGTCTCTGGATGCTTATGTGGCTGCATTAAGGACATTAACTGCATCCTGTAACTTTGGAACACTAACAGACTCTGGGATAGAATTGTATGTGGAACAAGGGATCAGCAGCTCTGTGAGCAAGTGCTGCAAGAAGCAGATTTAACACTGAATCACAGCCTGGAGATAGGGAGGGCAGCAGGAGCTTCTAAAGAGAGACTAAAACTACTAGCAGGCACGCCAGATGGGCAGGTGCTTGCTGTCCCGCGTCAGTCTGGGTGCCGCCAAGGGCTGAAAGGCAGCCTCATGAAAGGATGCCTAAGATACATTGCCTATATTGTGGGAAACATAATGAAAAGAGAAAGGAACAAGTTGTTCTAATAAGAACTAATCAGCCTACTTTCCTTTCACGGTCTCTACAACTGGACTAAATTTGGTTCAAATCAAGATCCTAAAATTAGATCTCTTGCACCTCAAATGTTCATGCATCCCACCATCTTGGATCGGGGTGGATGACATCATTACAAACTACACCACTGAGGTGTCCCTGTGTTTCACTCACAACAAATTTGGTTCAAATCGGTTAGACAGTCCTCAAGTGAGTGCACTTGCTCATCAAAGGTTCGCACGTCTACCATCTTGGATTGGGGTGGATGACATCATCACAAGCCACACCATTGGGGCATCCCTATGTGTCTATATAGAAGTAGCAAATTTGGTTTAAATCAGTTAGACTGTCCACAGGTAAGTGCACTTGTGCCTCAAAAGTATATGTGTCCACCATCTTGAACTGGATTGGATGACATTGTCACAATCTATGCCGTTGAGGTGTCCCTGCAACTGTAGCAAATTTGGTTTAAATTGGTTAAGCGGTTCACAAGTTAGCCCACTTATGCCTCCAAAGTTTATGCACCTGCCATCTTGAATTGGTATGGATGACATCATCACAAAATATGCCAAAATATGCTATCTGTCACTCACTGCAACTGTACCCAATTTGGTTCAAATGGATTAGATCAGGGTTTCTTAACCTTGGGCCCCCAGATGTTGTTGGACTACAACTCCCAGAATCCCCAGCCACAAAGTCAATGTTTGGGGATTCTGAGAGTTGTAGTCCAACAACATCTGGGGGCCCAAGGTTAAGAAACCCTGGATTAGGCAGTCCACAAATCAGCTGGCTTGCACCTCAGACGTTCATGTGACCACCATCTTGGACTGGGGTGGATGACATAATCACAAACCAAGCCATTGAGGCATCCCTATGTGTCCTTACAGCTGTATGAAATTTAGTTCAAATCAGTTAAGCGGTTTACAAGTTAACCCACTTGTGCCTCAAAAGTTCACGCATCTGCCATCTTTGATTGGGGTGGATGACATTATCACAAACTACTCCATTGAGATGTCCCTATGTGTTCCTACAGCTGTACCAAATTTGGTTCAGATCGGTTAAGTGGTTCACAAATTACTTTGTGAACCACTCGCGCCTCAAAGATTTATCCGTCCACCATCTTGGATCGGGGTGGATGACATCATCACAAACTACACCGTTGAGGTATTAGTGATGTGCACAGACCGATCCGGAGGCCACTCTATAGGCCTCTGGACCGGTCCGGACATGGGCGGTTTGGGATTCAGCCAGACTGGGGTGGGGGTTCCTTTAAGGGCGGGGGGGGGATACTTACCCTTCCTGCCGCTTTTCCCCCTCCGTGCGCCTTTTTAGTTAGCAATTGGGGTGGCAGGATTCCTCCCTGCCTCCCCTTCCCCCGCTCGTCTGCAAAAGGCTTCAGAAAGCCTTTTGTGCATGCGCATGTCATGCGTACGCGTGTCACGTCTCCGCGACGTGCGCGTGGGCAGCCACATGCGCGTGCACGTCGCAGAGACGTGACGCTCACATGCGACGTGCACACGCGCAAAAGGCTACCTGAAGACTTTGCAGCCGAGAGGGGGAAGGGGCGGCAGGGAGGAATCCTGCTGCCCCAATTGCTAACTAAAAAAGGCGCACGGAGGGGGGAAAGCGGCAGGAGGGGTAAGTACATCCTCCCCCCACCCTTAAAGGAACCCCCACCCCAGTGCCGGACCGCAGCTCCACGGTTCCGTGCACATCACTATGAGGTATCCCTGTGTGTCACTCATTGCAGCTGTACCTAATTTGTTTAAAATTGGTTAGACAATCCTCAAATTAGCTCGCTTGCGCCTCAGATCTTTACACGGCTGCCATCTTGAATTGGAGTAGATTACATTGCCACACACCATGCCATTAGGGCATCCCTGTATGTCCCTGCAGCTGTAGCTGTAGCTGAAACTCCACTGGACAATTCCGGCCCCTTCTGGCCAGAGGAAACACTGGGATGACAAGGAGGTACACTGCCGCCCCACCGGACCATTTTAAAAGACAGCGCCAGCGTGGGAAACACGGCAGGAGGGGTAAGAGTACCCTCCCCCATCCTTAAAGATATCTCCCCCACACACACACTTTCGAACCAGCAGACGTCAGTTCCGTGCACACCACTATAGGAAGCTGCCTTATACTGAATCAGACCATTGGCCCATCTAGCTCAGTATTACCTACACAGCTCTCCAAGATTTCAGGCTTAGGGATCTTTTCCAGCCCTACCTGCTGGAAATACCAGGGAGTGAACCCTGCTCTACTACTGAGTTATGGCCCCATCAGCAGACAGCACTCACATGCAGTCACCCATCCAAATGCAAACTGGGGCAGGTCCTGCTTAGCAAACTGGACAATTCATGCTTGCGACTACAAGACCAGCTCTCCTCCCCAGAAGAGTCATTCTGCTCCTTTTCCCATGTATGTAATAGAATTGTAACGATCCTTATTTTCACTCTTGAGAGGCAGATACATCATCCTTATCCAAACAATCGTTATTATGAATGGATGGCTTCTCTTCTTCCTATTTTGTTTTTTCATTCCTAAAGGGCTGGATGGCCCCTGCAGCTGATACCCAAAACGAACTGTATTTATCAGTCTTCATATGGCAGTTGTGCTGCCCTTATGATTCTAAACTGGATCTCATTTGCTTAGGAATATAATCTGTGAAAACTGGAAATGTGATTGCCCCAAGATGTTTTGCATGGCAGTTTTCCTTCAGAAACAGAGAAGGTTTCATGTACAGATGTGTCAGACAAATGATAGTTAATTCGCAGCAGCAGCAGCCATGTATTTTCTGAGGAGGAAAAATTGTATGAATTGGACCCCTGTACGCACAGGTCTGCATTGGAAGGTCCCACCTCATGTATATGTGATAGAGAGGAGAGGAGGAGGAGCCCTCACCCCCCTACTATGGAAAGAGGTTTACTGGCCTGATGAAGGTATGAATCAGACCATGATTTGGGTACAAATCAGTTTGTACCCAAATCTAGCTGATTTGGGTGATTTGGAAACAAAACAAATCACCCCTGTGGTCCATTGGCTAGATTTGGGTACAAATCGAATCACACCTGATTCTATTCAAATCGATTAGAGATTTGGATCCCTCCTATTAATTCCCCCAGATTCCCAGCTTTCATTTAAAAAACATGAGTGAAGCTCTAGCCCTTGTAGAGGTGGAGTTATGGAGCAAAATGTGTGATCACTGTTTTTCAAGTGTTTGGATTCTTTGGTGTATAATAACTTTCCCTCAATTAATCCCTATGAGGATTCATTACACACCTTCATTTCTTCTATTCATTTTGACTGTCTTTTCAACAGTGCCAACTGTCAACTGCCATGTACCAACTACAACCCATTCCCACCCGCAAGAAACACAGAAACTCCAATCACAATGATGAAGAGGCAAGAGGGAGGGACATGGAGAAAACATAACATTGGAGGGAACAGACATGCTCTCTTTGTACCATAAAGTTGTGTGTGTCATGAGGAAGAGGGTGGAGGGGCTTGCGTGGGAGGTTAGATGTGTTGCAGGCTATGCTTGGTTTGTTGCTCTTTGCAAAATATCCATGCATATATGTTCAGTTTTGGTTCACTTTTTCATTCCACAGCGGTGTTTCAGGCACACCTATGTTATGACAATGAGGCTGCAGCTTAGTGGTAGAGCATCTGCTTTGAAAGCCAAAGATCTCCGATTTAGTCCCCAGCATCACCAGGGTGCTTTCCAGACTAGCTGCTCAACAGCAGCAAAATGCCTCTATTCAGGCAAGTCACATTTGAAATGTAAACGTAAACAGCAGAGGGAGCAGTCTCACAGAAACGAACAACCCCCCAAAACAGCAACTTTCTTATGCCGGATATACGACGCCCAGTTCTATATCACGGCAATTAAATTTGAAACAAGGCATTGGAAATGTGAACGGCACCCTGCAGTCCCTGCAGGGACTGTGCTGTCACAACTCAGGAAGTGTGGAAGCACACTTCTGAGATGCAATGTGACCTTGTTGCAGGGTCTAATCTGGAAAGCGCCCAGGTAGGGCTGGGTAAGTCCCCCGTCTGAAACCCTGGAGAGCCACTGCTGGTCAGTAGACAATACTAAGCTAGATGGACCAATGGACTGACTTGGTGTAGGACTGACTTGGTGAAGGGCAGCTTCCTATGTTCCCTTGAACAGATTGGGACTTACTTCTGAGAAGAGATGCATAAGATCCACTGCTTTTTGGCCATTTGTCAATTTTTGCCTTGTGCAAGGAACAAGTATTCTCACTCCCCTTATTTTTTTAATTCCAGTATTGTTTCTCTAAGTCCATTGAGGGTTTGAGCGTGTATTTCCCCCCTATATTAAGTTCTGCTGATCTGTACCTCTCCACTTTCTTCTGTCTGCTAACTTGGCAAAGAGGCACCTTTTAACATGGTGATTCTCTTTGTTTATCAGGGGGAGAGTAACTGGCCCTATCCACCCCCAGCTCAGTGCCTCCAGTGACTGTTGCTGGTGTCTATCTTGTGTTTCATTTTAGATTGTGAGCCCTTTGGGGACGGGGATCCAACTTATTTATTTATTATTTCTCTGTGTAAACTGCCTTAAGCCATTTTTGGAAGGGCGGTATAGAAATCGAATAAAATAAATAAATAAACATAAATAGATAAAATAAATTCTTCTGAGTTTATGGAACTGCATCCAGGATGACTTTCCTTGCTTTCCTGCTGCTTCCACCATGTTTGTATCCCTTGGGCACCATTGCTATGGGAGGTAAGATTACCTGTTCAGCATACAGTGCACCCCCTGCCCTGGCCTTGCTCTCCAGTCAGCACACAGGAAGCTTTGGTAGCTTCAACAACAACAGGACTCTTTTGCATTTCCAAACAGGAGGAAACAGTAACTCCTGAAGAACTGCAATATGCATACAGAGAGGCAGAGCAGGTACAGGTCTTGCACAGCACATATGGAGTGCAGTGGAGACCTGGCCATGCGGTGATGAGCAGGAATTTCCCCCTTTGCTAAGCCGTGTTTGCCTTGATTTGTATTTAGTTGGGTGACCACAGGAGCATTCTCTGCTGTAAGGTATTCTCCTTAGGGGATGGGGCTATACTCAGTAGTAGTAAGGCATTGGCTTACAGGCCAAAGGTCCCAGGTACAATCCCTGGCATCTCCAAGAAGGATGGGGAAAGACTCATGCCTGAAACCCTGGATAGCCACTGCCAGTCAATGCAGACAATACTGAGTAGATGGACCAAAGGTCTAACTCAATATAAGGCAGCTTCCTATGTCCCTATATATCTATATCGATTATATCCCCCTTCTACAAATTGACACTGTATGTCATTCAGCTAATTATTGACTCATCAACCTCAGCACCACTAATTTGATACAAGGTCACTAGCAGTACTTGATTCACCACTGGGGATTAGTCTTTCCCACAGCATAGTGCTTAAGCTCTATGGGCAGTCCAGGAGCGTAGGGAAGCCGTTGACGGCCCCAGTTTAGCTCGCCAGTGGCACACCCCGCCCCCAGTATATGACGTCAGACACAGGGGGCGTGGCTGGGGCTGTTCGCTCAAGTTCATGCAATGGTGGCTCCACCCTTGGGGCAGTCTCCCCTCACGTTCACTCTGTGTCTTTCCGATTATATCTGTAACCTAATCCACAGCCAAGGATGCTGTGAACTCACATTAGAATCTCTCTTCTGGTTGAAGTGATGCTTTGGGTTGCACTTCGGTATCAGTATCATGTGTCTACAGATTCTGGAGCTGTGGAAACTGTGTATAGATGGGAGAAGAACAGTCTCTCCAAAGTGGCCTCCTTCTGGGGGCATAGTATTGGGGGGGGGCAGTGATGGTCTTGGCCACACAGCACATACATTCTTCTGTTTTCTCAGCATGCTGGATGCTTGTTTATGATAAACTCTCTTAGCCTGGCTTTATCTGAAGCAGTATATTAATCTGCTTTCCACTGTCCCACTGCCCAATCCATTCCAAATGTTGCATCTCTTATAAGCATATTGTGGGTTTGGACTTTACTGTGCTGCTTGCATTGGAGCAAGCACAATACTGACTCTCAACCCCTAGTATTTCTCTTCTTACATATTGCGGGGGCAGCTGTTTCCTTTGTTCAGACTGTGGATGAAGTTGCAAATCTGCTAAATTGTGGAAAAGAAATTTTGAGCTGATACTCCCCCACACCTCGCAATAAAAATCAATGGCAAGATTCAAGTACATATGCTCTTTTTGTTACCATGCGGATAATAGCTTTTTCAATGTCTTATAAAACTGGTGCTCTTAGTGATTTCTGTATAAAATTTGTCAGGCATGATCCCTTGAAGGCGTCCTCAAATGCCTGAGAGTATCATACATATTGGCTTGAAAACTGCAGAGTTATGGGTACAAGAAATAGAGGAGCTTCAATCACTGAAACCAATGGGAATGAACATGAACTAATCTGAACATGAAAATGTGTGATTTTCATGACATCATGGACACAATCCCACCTGAATGCCTACAGACATGAAAAATATCATGGCACAAAATAATGAATAGAGACAGGAAATCCTCCCCCCTCCGCTGCCGTGCACTCCTATTCAATACCATATTTACCTTCTTATGTCCTGTATTACCTAATGGTATTTGGCATTTTGAAAATGGCCTCGACAAGCTTCCTTGCAACTTTGCCTGTGGAAATTTTTGGGGATTTCTGATCAATAAAGACCAAAGATCATCCATCAAGAGAAATATGTTCAGGAACAGAAATCCTGTCCATGTGAACATACATGTTCACATGAAGTCATTATTCTTGAAGCTTATTTTGCAAGTTTGCAAACATTCTCCACCGGGGAATTATGTTACAAAGTACTTGAAAGAAATCAAGAGCTCAGTCCTGCTTTGCTGTGTGAAGTGGCAACTGATTGATTGATTGGACAATTGACTGACATACTTCTTCCACTGTTCACAATCAATATTAAAGGCATTCATTGTCCTTTTAAGAACATAGGAACGGCCCTGCTGGATCAGGCCCAAAGCCCATCTAGTCCAGCATCCTGTTTTGCACAGTGGCCCATCAGATGCCACTGGAAGCCTACAGGCAGGAGTTGAGGGCATGCCCTCTCTCCTGCTGTTACTCCCCAGCAACTGGTACTTAGAGGCATCCTGCCTTTGAGGCTGGAGGTGGCCTTTAGCCCTCCAACTAATATAAGACCATAAGAAACTACTTTAAAACTGCCCATTCATCATCTCATCAAAAGATGGTTCAGATCAGGGATGGCCAACCTGGGAGTGCAGCTGTAGAACTCAGGTTGGCTACCTTGGTCCAGATTCAGCAAACTATGTCGAAGCCAGATGTCATCTAAAAAGAGCGTGCGTAGGGTACCCTTCAGCCACAGAATAATCTCCCAGCTCGGCATTGACTGAGATGCCAGGCCTACATCCCAACTAACTGAACGCTGGTGCAGCAACCAGTCTTTCCCCTCCCCACACCGTCAGCTTCAAGTGGGCTGCCTGCCTGTCAAGTTCTTAAATGTGCTGTTTGACATTGGTTGCTTTATTCATCTGTTGCTTTATTCACATTCAACACAAGGAGCTTTTTGTAAGTGCACAACAGCTCTGAAGAGTGGGGAGAAGTTCCATGGCAACTTCATCAAGTTGACCCTGGAGTAGGGCGATCATAGGTCCTCATTTCCCCTGGATAAGTCCTAATTGGAAAAAGAGGAATATCCTTGAGGCAAGGCAATCTATCTGCGTGGCATTTGCCTCCCTCCATGTGTGAGCTGCCTGGCAGACCTGGCTTGCTTCAAGCCAGCAGCCAGGTCTACTAGATCCCAAAGGCCAGGGCTACTGGCACCAGTCCAAGAAAGACAACTGGCAGGTAGATCTGGCTAGCTTTGGGCCAGTGGTCAGGGCGATCCTGGTGCAGAAGGCCCTAGGTAGACCTGGCCTCCATGGCTTCAGTCGCCAGGTTTACTCAGCAGGTGAGGCATCTCTCCACCAAAAACAATGGGTGGACCTCACCACCCAGCACTCTGGAGGCCACGTCTAACAGCATAGCTGCCCATTCAAGTCCATTAGCAGACCTGACCTCCGTACTATCCTCTCTAATAAAACGCTTGGTGTCCGTCCGTGGACGGACACCAAGCGTGCGTTCGTGCCTGGCCTGTTCTGGGCATGCGCGCAGCACATGCCCAGAACGGCAAGGGAGGCACGAACGGCAGGACCCGGCGGCCATGTTGGGGCTGGGAGAAGGAGAAGTGGCCGCTGCCCACGCCAGGAGGAGAGTGCGGGCGAGGCGGCGGCGCAGCCGCGGCCACGGCCAGAGGTGGCGGTGGCCGCGGCGGGGCAACTGGCGGCGGGAGTGCGGGTGAGGCGGCAGCGGGGCCAGAAGCGGCCGCCGCAAATAAAGGAGAGAGGCGGCGGGGGAAAAGGCGGCAGGGAAGCTGGCCGAGGTGGCGGCGGACCCGCCGCCGAGGCCTGGTGCCGCCAGTAAAGCCGGGCGGGGGGGGGGGGAACCTTGGGACCCGATCCCACCATTCCCGTCCCCCCACCAAATTACTAAGGGCCAAATTGGCCCTGAAAAATGCCGCCGCCAAACCGCCCTCCCAGCTGCCTGATCCCACCATTTGTACAGGAAAGAGGAGCTCGCTAGCAGAGCTCCTCTTTCTGCAAAGGCTCTTCTCAAACTGGCGCTTTGAGCGGAAAGGACGCCCTTTCCGCTCAAAGCGCCAGTTTGAGAAGAGCCTTTGCAGAAAGAGGAGCTCTGCTAGTGAGCTCCTCTTTCCTGTACAAATGGTGGGATCGGGCAGCTGGGAGGGCGGTTCGGCTGCGGGGGCCGAAAGCATTACTAGCGCCCGTTTTTCAACGGGCTAAAATTCACCTGTAACTAGATAATTCCTTAGTTAGTTTTACAAGAAAGGTGGTGAAAAGTGCCCTCGTTTTCCAGGTTGAATATATCGTAACCCTATAATAGGAACATTGGGACTCAAAGCACTGAAGGTGCTTCTAGATGGCCCCATTACTCAAAAAATGGTGTGTTGGGGCCATGCAATATGTAGGCCTCTGTGTCTCTCCCCTTCCCCTCTTCTTTTTATTTATGCAATTAAATAGCTATAAGTCGGCACTACATTTACTGTGAGGTCCATTTAGCCAGTATAAACCTCTTTACATTCCTCCACTCTGATCTGCTAATCCCCAATAAATCACTCCTGATTTTCTCAACCAACTCAAGCTACGGTGAAGATTTATGGCTAAAGGATTTGTCATTTCCCACCAGCCTTAACCCGAATTAGGCTGTAGGGGTGAGGCTAAAAAACAGTGAGGAGAGAGAGAGCCTGTTCTCTAAGGCCATGACTTCAAGGAGGGTTTTGAGGGGATTGTGTGCACATGCAGTGAAAAACCTTTGGTTTCTATTGGGCCTCTTGGCTCTTCAAACAGATTTCCCCATTGCCTTCACAGTGTTCCCCACTGGTGAACTTCTCAGAGACATATGATTGGCCACTGCCAATAAGGTGCAATTTCAGATTTAAACAAGGCATAGAACTGCCAGCTTGCCAAGAAGTGAGGCCGGACAGGCCGGACAAAACAGCCTTTCCTGCTCCTCTCTTTTAAACAAAGTTCTGATATTTGTTTAAAAATCAGCAGCTCACTCACCGACTGGACCCTGACCTACTTAGTTTCAGAAGGGCTCCAGATCCCACTGTGCCTTTATTCCGATAAGCTGCAGTAAAAACAGAGGAGGGAGGAGAAAAGACCCTTTCAGTACTTGCTTCACAGTGCCACTACCTCTCCCCCCTGGAGCACTGGAGAAAGAGAGATAGGGGGGAAATTCTTCCTCTGCCCCATTAAGCATCTGCTGCTGCTGTTTCCCCCACTTTTCCACTGTGACAAGTAAGAAGAAAGTGGGGACTAGGGAGGGAATGGAGAACTTCTTCAGTGGCTGACATCTTGCGGAGTGAGCTGTCCATCCAAGGGGGGATGCCTGCTCATTGCTTCCAAGCCTTCCAAGAACCATCCACGCAGCTTCTGAAGGTGGAGGCTGCTCCATAAATGAAGCTGTGCATAATTGCCGCTGCGACCTACCCCTTTCATTCCCAATGGGGATAGTTCGCAGCTGTGATTATGCACATGCACGGAGCAGCCCTCACTTTTGGAAGTTGCACAAATGGGCTTGGAAGCAGCCAGCATGTATCCCTCTTGGATGGGCATCTAATTCCTCAGTATGTCAGCCAGTGAAACGATGTACACGAGCAACCAAACCCAAACCAGGGCAGCTCAGCCTGGGTTGGGCTGCCCGTGTGCACCGCCAGGATCAAGCCCGATCCTGGTGCTGCCCTTGCGGGTAGCCCAGCGTTTAACCCTGCAAGTGTGCCCTTAATCCTGGCTCCAGGGTCGTGAGTATGCTCGGGCTAGACGCAGCCCGAGCATACACAGAGTCAGGCCGACTCCCAGGGGAATTCCTCAATGCACAGCTTGTTGTGCAGTGCATTTTGGGATTTCTGGAGGCCAGGACTCGTACTGGCCTCCAGTGATCTGTGCTGCCAGGAGCAGCCTGGATCTTGTGGGCAAGCAACAGCACGCCTAAAGGCAAATCGCTCATCATCTGAGGGGAAGATAGGACCATCTCTGCCTACCCTCCTACCCCCGCACACCTGCTCTGTCGGCCGTGAGAATAGCCGTAGTGAGTTATCTGAGTTCTTCCCAATTTTAGGGGGACAAACACAGATCATTTCTGAGCCAATCCAAGGTTGAACTCTCAGCCGAATTTGAATCTAAATCTAATCTAAAGTTTGAGACAGCCACTTCTGTCACATTTCTACTGTGTCTATCTTCCTTTTTCTTCTCCTTCTCAATATATTGGCTCTTTCTGTCTCTCTCCCTGTTTCTCTGTCTCCAGTTTAACACAATTACTTTGCTCACAAAGGGCTAATGCTAAATCTTGTCAATTAAGTGCCTTATGAATTTTGTGAACAAGGTTAATCCCCTTCATGCTACCACCAGGGACTTTGACGCACAGCAGGTTTTACCGTGAGTTTACAGCAGGGGCGTAACTATAATAGGGCAAGGGGAGACAGTTGTCTGGGGGCCCACTGCCTTGGGGCCCCCTCCAGAGGCAAGTCACATGACTGACTCCCCAGGCGCGCACCCGCCCGGGCTTCCTTCAGTTGTATTCATCCTCCGAAATTGATGTGAGTGTTAAGACCTGGAGCTACCAGAACAGCATGTCTTTCTCTAGCACCATTAAATGACTTGCATCGCCCACAATTTACAAAACCTTTTAAAAAATAATTTAGGATGATGTTCTATTGTGGCACATAGGGATGTGTGTGTATGTGTGTGCTTTTTGTTACCATTGTTCAGCCTCATTTAAGATTTCTTTACTTCATGAGCTGAGCTTCAGTGGGGAGGGGGGGACACTTTAAAATCTTGTCTCTGTGCCCACTCCAACCTTGCTACACCCCTGGTTTACAGGGAGGCTTTACTGCAAATTCGAAGTTGTCCCCTCGAACTGCCACAAATAGTAGATTTTTAAAATCCCAGATATAAATCGGGCTACGCTCTAATGTGCAGTGAAAAACCTGAATTGTGTGTAAACTTCTCCCCAATAACTCGCAGGGACTTCAGGGTAAATCTAGCCGATATGTGAAACACCCCCCTCCATTCCGGAGGAGATGCGAGTAAAAGGGTTTCAAAAGCCCCATGTGAAAATCTTCCAGAGAGCAAGAGTTCAAGGCTATTGTTCCTGGAGTGAAGGAGGAGGAAGCAGAAATATGGATTGCCACCACTGAGACAAGGATGATGGCCTAATCTTTATTTTGTGTTTATCAGGAGGTGGGGTGGCATGAACAGTGTTCCCTGTTACAGAGGTTCCCAGATGTTGTTGACTGCAATAGCGTTTGGCTGGGGATAGTGGGAATTGAAGTCAACAACATCTGGGAATCTTGTTATAAGGAACACTGACTGATACTGCCTTATACTGAATCAGGCCGTTGGTCCATCTAGCTCAGTATTGTCTACACTTACTGGCAGCCACTTTCATAAGTATGAAGGGCTCCTCTAGTCCAGCATCTTGTTTCCCACAGTGGCCAGCCAGGTACTTCTGGGAGGTTCACAGCAAGACTTCTACAATTCCAATAATAACTTTATTATTAATAAATATTATCAATAAATAATATAAATTAATAATTTTATGTAAATGTATTAATAATAACTTTAATAATAACTGTAATGATGATGATGATGATGATGATGATGATGATGATGATAGCGACAATATATATAATAACAGCAACAACATTGACAATAAAATTCAGCCATCCCAGGTCCTTGGGAAGGACTTGATGTCTGGATAAAACAAACCAGTCAGTAACACTTGTCTGACTGTGTAAACAACAACAACAACAACAATAATAATGGTATAGGGGCCACAGAAATCACCACCAGCCAATTACAAAAAGCAACTTTACTGGGAACAGCCTATATTCTACTACGATATCTATAATAATAACAATAACGATATTGATAATAAAATTCAGCCATCTCAGGTCCTTGGGAAGGACTCGATGTCTGGATAAAACAAATCAGTCAATAACACCTGTCTGACTGTGTAAACAAGAAATAATAATAATAATAGCTGCCCAACCTCTGATAACTTTTCAGAACTCATTTAAGACACATTTGTTCACCCAGGCTTTTAATTAAAAGACTTAGACTTACAGATTTTAACATTGTTCAAAATTTAATTTATTTTAATGTTTTAACATTTTAATTTTGTTTTAAATTGTGCTGTTTTATTGGAAACTGCCCACAGACATGAGTTTTGAGCGGTATATAATATGTTAAAATAAATATGTATATAATAGCGGTATATAATAGCGGTATATAATAGCGGTATATAATACGTTAAATAAATGATTTTCTTCCACCTCTACTTTGAACATGGGGTCTTCTGCATGAAAAGCATGTGGTCTATCTATCTATCTGTCTATCACCTGTCTATACCACCAACAAAAACATAGAGTCTCATGGCAGTTAGTTAGATGCGGCTCTGACTTAGAGCCCCATCATTTACCACTGAGCAGGGATTTACACCCCACCTCCAATATTCCTTGGGTTACTGGTAGGTGAGTCCTGAGGAGAAGAACAGAAGCTGGCATCCTGTTAATGCTGCAGTAGTGCAAACACGTGCTAGGACATTGCACTAGCTAGTTCTGCTAAATTATTAGTGTGCATTCGAGACTCATGTTTTCTTGGTATAACAGGGTGTGCTTGCACAAACTGTGGCATGCCTCCTGCTGTGAAGCCTCTTCCGTCCATATATGTTGCAGGAAATGATGCAAGGCTGTCCATTATCCTTGTGCAAGTGCAACACTTGCACAAGTGTACCAAGAGCACAAGAGTCTGAGCAGTTTAATGGTGGAAGATACCATTTTTCGATGTAGTCTTGCTTTTTTTTGTTTCTAACTCACTGCAAGTAGAAAACTAGCACAGGAAGGAGTGGGCTGGGCTAGCTTCCTGATGTACTGGCTTTCTGCCCTCAGAGTTTTCACACAAGAGAGCATTCAACATTGGCATGCCAGACTGGCAATCTGTCTAACCACAGCATTCTACAGCATGTGTAGTCTTGATCTAAGGAATTTTAGGGGAAGTCAAAAGAGTTTTGATAAGGCTCACAACCAGTGGCATACCAACACTGGCAGTAGTTTGGCGTGAGATTTATATGTGTGTGGCACTCTGCCACACACTGCTCACTTCCTGCAAAGCTCCCACCCCACATGACCACTCCTGTCTCACCACCACCATGATGTTGATGTGCCACATGGTCAACATCAGGGAGCATGAGCACCTGCCATTTCCTACCCAGCTCATGTGGCAGTAAGTGGCTGGATGGGTTTTTTCCTCTGTTTGTTCGCTTGAGAGAGGAAAGAGTCAATTCAGTTGCTGACTGCTTTGTGGCAGTGGTGGTGACAGCAGTAGCATAAAGGGGCAACAGGTGGGTGGTTTTTGGTGTCCCCTCTTCTTGGGGGTCCAAGGTCAGCTTGTGTTCTTAGAACATACCTGCCCAATTACAGTTATACCCCTGCTCACAACATTAGGAACATAGGAAGCTGCCTTGTACAAAGTATTGTCTTGGAGATGCTAGAGAGGGAACTAGCTCAGTATTGTCTACACAGATTGGCAGCAGCTTCTCCAAGGTTGCAGGGAGGAGTCTCTCTCAGCCCTATCTTGGAGATGCTAGAGAGGGAACTTGGAACCTTCTGCATGCAAGCATGCAGGTACTCTACCTAGAGTGGCCCCATCCCCTAAGGGGAAAATCTTACAGTGCTTACATGCAGTCTCCCATTCAAGTACAAACCAGGGCAGACCCTGCTTAGTAAAAGGGGCAATTCGTGCTTGCTGCCACAAGACCAGCTTTCCTCCCTTCCGACGGAATGACCCCATTCCAAGTTGGAATATTCCAAGTGCCATTTTGGAATCCAAAATGGCACCTTTCTGGCCTCTGCGCATGCATGGCAGCCATTTGCATGGTGGGGCTGACCATGCCAATGGGTAATGTGTGTGCACAGAGGCCAGAAGAGGCCAGAGGCCATTGGCCATTACTTAGGAAGGGTCTCATTCATAGATCTGTAGTTTCCCAAGGAATGTCACCTGAAATAATATTGAGCACCAATCTAGAATGTTCCTCCACAAGTCAAATATCTGAGGAATTCCCAGCAAAGGCAAAAGGTCTATAAAGCTGGTGTAACTGGGACAGTGGTGGGATCTGCATTACTCATTTGGTGTCAACAAGGTCCCTTCAAATCATTTTCAACTGGAGTCTGTGACCGTTTCCCCTCCTTGCTAGACAGTGCTGTTAAACTTTATAACCAGTGTGTCTGCCTGTATAACTCTCATAGTAGTCTGAACTGTAATTCAGTTTTATGGTATCATTTATTACTGTGAGACACTGTCCTTTATGATATTCCCATCACCTAAATACTAGTCTCCTATATGCTTTGTTCTTTGAAACTGTGCATGGTTAACATGCGCCCGAAAGAAAGGCACTTCTTTTGATTTTTAGTGCCTCTCAAACCATTTGGGAAGTCAGAACTTTGATACTGACACCAGTTCATGATTTGGCAAGATATGAACTATTGCCACACTCGTACTAGGAAAAATCCATGTCCAGAGTGCTTTTGTAGGGAGCTAAACATGTTATTTCAAAGCTTGGCCTTCATTATGTGCTCTGTTCCCCACACCAGTGTGCGTGGTTGATCGATCCCAAGCACAGATTGGACAGCACATGTGACTTCCTTCCCTTTATATTCAAGAATTAGGGTTGCTGACTGAAGCTATTTCTGAATTTTTCCACCTAATGTTGGAAGTCTTGGGTGGTAAATATTTACAATAGCAAGTCATTAATATATCCAGAATTGCTTTCAATAGCCACCTAAAGAGCAATACCAATTCCTGGAGAACTGGAAACTCTAGAAGTAAATGCCTCCTGGGCAAGGTTCCACCCCTCCCTTTTACTGGGATGTTCCTTCAGGAAGCTGTCCTCTGGATGAGCCCCCAAACATTCTGCTCATGCCGAAGGGAACACAACCAGGGGATATTTTTTGAAAACAGTGCATTAGCCAAACCTAATATTTTATAGAGTGTTAAATGAACTCCTCTAAGCTGTGGCCTCATCTGACTCTGTGCAATAGTATTTATTTTAATCTAAAGGGTGATCTGGCCTTGTAAAATATTGTTGCGATTCATGGTGTTCTTTTATACAAATCTGAGAAATGGCTCTCTATACTTGCCAGGGCCTGGTCATTGGTGGGAAACAATGGGCACCAGTGGAGCAATTTGGTTTTTGTTGCCTAAAGCCATGTTCGAATAGATCTTGTGACTCACTTCCTAGTTGTGCCGTCAAGTCAATTTCGACTCCTGGTGATCACAGAGCCCTGTGGTTGTCTTTGGTAGAAGCCAGGAGGGGTTTCCCATTGCCATCTCCCGTGCATTGTGAGATGATGCTTTTCAGCATCTTCCTATATCACTGCTGCCCAATATAGGTTTTTCCCATAGTGTGGGAAACATACCAGCAGGGATTTGAACCAGCAACCTCTTGCTCCCTAGGCAAGTTACTTCCCTGTTGCGCCATTAGGTGACTACTACGACTCACTTTCTACACAATTGCTACACAATTGTTAAACATTTCTGGAGAGGAGGTGTTTTGTTTTTCATTTTAGAGTGCTGAGTGCATCTGGGACTAGCACTGCCTGCTTAGGTACTACTACTTCCTCACTACTCCCCCCTGGAGGAAATTTGCCCAAACCATTTTATGTATGTATGTATGTATCTATCTATCTATTTATTTATTCAGTTTCTATACCGCCCTTCCAAAAATGGCTCAGGGTGGTTTACACAGACAAATAATAAACAAATAAGATGGCTCCCTGTCCCCAAAGGGCTCACAATATAAAAGGAAATATAAGAGAGACACCAGCAACAGTCACTGGAGGTACTGTGCTGGGGGTGGAAAGGGCCAGTTACTCTCCCCCTGCTAACTAAAGAGAATCACCACATTAAAAGGTGCCAAGATTTTTTGCATTTTCAATCATTTTTGTAAAAGTCATTTTGAGGCTGTACTTTCCCCTTCTCCAATACTGACTGACTTCCAGGCTAACGCAAAGGCTTGCTCAAATGTACTGTGCAACATGCACAAGGAGGTTGCACCACCGGGCACCGCTATGTTGCAAGTGTGTGTGTTCCAGACATGCTAGCACAGGAGGAGGAGGAGAGAGCTGGCCTTGTGGTAGCAAGCATGACTTGTCCCCATAGCTAAGCAGGGTCTGCCCTGGTTGCATACGGATGGGAGACTTGATGTGTGAGCACTGCAAGATCTTCCCCTCAGGGGATGAAGCCGCTCTGGGAAGAGCAGAAGCTTTCAAGTAACTTCCCTGGCTTCTCCAAGACAGGGCTGAGAGAGATTCCTGCCTGCAACCTTGGAGAAGCCGCTGCCAGTCTGTGAAGACAATACTGAGCTAGATAGACCAATGGTCTGACTCAGTATATGGCAGTTTCCTATGTTCCTATGTTGCACAGGCAGCCTTAAGAACACAAGAACAACTCTACTGGATCAGGCCCAAGACCCATCTAGTCCAGCATTCTGTTTCACACAGTGGCCTACCAAATGCCTCTGAGAAGCCCACAGGCAAGAGGTGAGGGCATGCCTTCTCTCCCGCTGCTGCTCCCCTATAACTAGTATTTAAAGGCATCTTGCCTCTGAGACTGGAGGTGGCCTATAGCCAGGCTGTAGGTACAACATGGTGTGCATCACAGTGTGCACAATCCTTGTGCAACAACACAGTGCACATCCTGCTGGGAAACCTCTTCCTCTGTCCGTTTACATTGCAGAGAACGTTTGTGCAAGAGCACAACTTCGGAATTCTGCTCAGCGACACCATTTTCTTGCAGCACAGCTTGGTTGCACAAATGCTTCTCGAGCCTGGATGCCAGCCACTGAATTAGACACATTCTCTGTATGGGGAGGCAACCATGCAGTGGTTTCCCACACAGAAGCTGACACCCAGAGCAAGGATGAACTGGTTCTGCAAGCAAGAGAGCAGCCAAACAGAACTTCCGGGCTAACCCAGCAGGATCTTTTGTGAGTGCTGCACTTGAGGCTCCAGCAGCAACAACTAGCCTCAGGGAGCTTGGTTTGGAGAACACATACAGGGCTGGCCTTTGGGGTGGGCAAGTGTTTTTTATCTCTTTATCTGTTGTGCTTTGTTGTTTGGACGTCTGTCCCAGTCGGGATTCTGTACAGGGTGAGGGTAGAGTCAGAAAGGAAAAGGGAGGGAGGGGAAGGAGAAGGAGAAGGAGAAAATGGAGTTGTTGCTGAATAAACCTCTAGTTAAATCTAATGGTGCAGCAGGGAGGTAACTTGCCGAAGGAGCAAGAGGTTGCTGGTTCGAATCCCCAACTGGTATGTTTCCCACACTATGGGAAAAACCTATATCGAGCAGCAGTGATATAGGAAGATGCTGAAAGGCATCATCTCATCCTGTGCGGGAGATGGCAATGGTAAACCCTTCCTCTATTCTACCAAAGACAACCACAGGGCTCTGTGGGCGTCAGGAGTCGACACCGACTTGATGGCATAACTTTACTTTTTTATTTTAAATCTAGCTAGTTTTCTTTGTGCGTGTGAGGGAAGCAGCTAGAAAACAGCAAGCCAGGCAGGCAGTCCCCCAGGGCATCTACCTGAAGGGGGCGCTGAACTGAGGTGGTGACTTGCTGTTTGTTGAGTGTACTGTATGCAGTGATGGGCGCGGGGTGGGGGTGGGGCAGGATATTTCTCTGCTTTTGAGAGATTGGAAGAGGGATGGAGGGGAAAGCCTGGAGAGAAGGAAGAAGAGTGACTTTCCACTACTCACTACTTTTATTTATAAAAAAATATAAAATGCATTTATTTACTGACTACTATCATTTATAAAAAGTTTTTACTCTTATTTATATACCAACTGAAAGAAGAAGCTGCAGAAGGTCTGAGAGACTGCCGTGGGAGCAAGAAAGCACCGGCAGCAAAACAGCAAATGATTGGAAGGTGGGCCTCTTCATGGGCATTGCTGGGGACGCCTGTGCCATGCTCTGTCTGCCCTGGGGCCCTTCACGTTGCCCTTGTGGCAGTCTGCTATATTGCAGCAGACTCCTAGGATTCTGAAGCCCTGGACAGGCCCTGCCTTTTGGGAGCATTCATTGGCCTTTTCCTCGAGCAGGAAGTATGAGTGCCTTCCTGGTTGGGGCAGGCCTTGCCTCAGTAACAAGGTTTTCCTGTTCTGAGGAGGGACATGGCTCAATGTTGGCTTGACCCCTGGCTTGTCTTGGACTCTTGATTACCTGCTTGATCCTCTGACTCCTGCCTACTTGGCTTGACCCTCGGCTTGTTCCTGACTCTTGGCTCCTGTCTAGACCCCCTGGCTCCTGACTGTCCACCTGGCTTGTTGCTGACTCTTGGCTCCTGTCTAGACCCCCTGGCTCCTGACTGTCCACCTGGCTTGTTCCCGACTCTTGGCTCCTGTCTAGACCCCCTAGCTCCTGACTGTCCACCTGGCTTGTTGCCGACTCTTGGCTCCTGTCTAGACCCCCTGGCTCCTGACTGTCCACCTGGCTTGTTGCCGACTCTTGGCTCCTGTCTAGACCCCCTGGCTCCTGACTGTCCACCTGGCTTGTTCCCGACTCTTGGCTCCTGTCTAGACCCCCTGGCTCCTGACTGTCCACCTGGCTTGTTGCCGACTCTTGGCTCCTGTCTAGACCCCCTGGCTCCTGACTGTCCACCTGGCTTGTTCCCGACTCTTGGCTCCTGTCTAGACCCCCTGGCTCCTGACTGTCCACCTGGCTTGTTTCTGACTCTTAGCTCCTGTCTAGACCTCCTGGTTCTTGATTGTCTACCTGGCTTGACCCTCAGCTTGTTCCCAACTCTTGGCTCCTGTCTAGACCCTCTGGCTCCTGATTGTCTACCTGGCTTGGTCCCGGATGTGTCTTTGGTTCTCCCACTCCTGGTTTTGGATTTATGCCCTCTAATGACCAGTGCACATGGCTCAGCTTCCTGATAACCTGGGCAGTATTAGGTTTTGCACATTTGCTCAAGCCACATCACTTGGCAATACTGATAAACTAACAGTGGGAGTTGGGGACCCAGGGCACCTAAGCCCGATTCAGACATTATGCTGTATGAGTGTACAGATCTCTGTACACTCATATATGTGTTTATGTGAATGATTGTACCTGTGTACATTTTAAAAGTCAGCCTGGATACAGGCCCTGGATACCGGCACAGATAGGAAGCGTACTTCTGTACCTGCGTTCAACAAAACATGTGGATGACTATACCTGGTTGCAGATCTGTACCTGTGTACAAGTGTTGAACATAATGTGTGAATGCGCCTCTAGAATACCATTTATCCTGATACACACATTCTAAGTCTGGATTCAGATATGGCCACTCATGGCTTTGTGCAGGCACGGAAGACCATTTGAAGCCATCCTTTGTTACCTGAGAGAGCACCTTGCCCTGTATGTCCCGACCTGTACCTTAAGATCTTCTTCAGAGCCCTCCTCTGGGTGTCCGTGCCAAATGAGGTGAGGCAGGTGGCTACCAGGGAGAGGGCCTTTTCGGTGGTTGCACCCCATTTATGGAATAGCCTCCCCAGTGAGGTTCGCCTGGCTTCATCACTTTCTTCTTTTAGATGCCAGGTAAAGACCTTTTTGTTCACACAGGCCTTTTAAACTCGGGTTTTAAAATTTGGGTTTTCAGATTTGTTCTGATTTTTAACTAATTTTAAAATTAGTTTTTAAGCTGCTTTGTATTGTATTTTGTGATTTCTTTTTTACCTTTTGTTTTTGTCTGTTACGATTTAATGTGTTATGTGTTTTTATTGTATGTTTTAATTCTCTGTTGTGAGCCACCCAGAGAACAATTTGTTGTGGGGCAGCTAACAAATAAAGATGATGGTGATGATGATAATGATCCTTTGTGGCCTGACATTTGATTATAGCTTGTTGGCAGGTTTGAATGTTTGAGCAGCAACCAGTAGAAGATGCTGCTGATGAGGTATTGATTAATCCACCGGGCACAATAGCCTGAATTTCTCAGCATGATGCTGTCACAAACACACAATAGCCTAACAACAGATTCATAAAGGAGGAAGGAGGGAGAAAAACTGAACAAAGGCACGGGAGAATAATCAACAAGAAAGAACACCAAGACTGTTGTGATAATAACCAGTTAATGTAATCACTTTCCTTTTTTCTTCTTAAAAGGAAGGCTTCTCCGTGCCCACAAGCTGAGTAAGCAATTACATCTTCACTAGAAGGTATTATTCACAGTGTTTCTTGAAGTGAAGAGTCTTATCAAATTGGCTTGTGCAGCACAGCTACATTTTCTGATGGTACCGCATTGTAATGTTTATGAAGCTGTGTTGGAAGACAGGGGTTGCGGGGTGGGAAGAGACATGGAAACATACCCTGTTGTTGGGAAGAGCCTGATTAGCCCGTCGTGTCCACTGACCGCCATCCCAACCCGTGGGGAATGGTAACCCTGATGGGGGCATGTTGGGGCCGAACTGGCCCGGAGAAGGATGCCTGTAAGTGTAGCCAGGACTAGGGCCTTGGCCGATCTGCAGGGACTCTTGCAAGATCTCGGGACAAGATCTAGTTCCAGCCCGAGATCTCGTGAGAGTTGCCATGATTGCCAAGCGCTATATAAAGAGAGACTAGCCAATGATGAAGGGCCAGTTACTGACGAGAGCTCAGGCTGGCAGGAGCTCTGTGAGTTGGTTAAACCTGGGAGGTTCTACGAAAGAACTTAACCTCCATATAGGTGGTGCTCTTTACTACCTCTGAGGCTGAACAGACCACCGACAAAAAGGGGACAGGAAATGACCAGGGGGCTACGAAGCTTAACAAGCCGATAATTCTTCTTTGCAAGGGACAGTTTCTCTTCAGAGCTATAGTTTCCTCTCAGAGAGAGGGATGCCAGTTCAGATTTTAGTGTGGGTGTACATAGGAAGCTGCCTTATGGTGAGTCAGACCACCAATAGCTCGGTATTGGTCCATCTAAGTCACTATTGTCTGCATTTGCCTTGGCACGATTGAATGCACTGCCCTCCGCTCTGTTAGCGGTTGCTATCTCGGTATTCCTTTCTCTCAACAGTTATGCCTGTGTCAGTTAGGAGTGGTTGAGATGATTGATCATATGTTGCTTCATTGTTGGTTTTATAGAGATAGTCGACTAGATTCCCAGGATGGCCATTGGCCTTTTATGTCTCCCCTTTTGTCCAAAAGTGAAATAAATGTTTCCACCAAGGTAGCAAAATTTTGCTACATTGCAAGCTGTGTAAGGAAGCCATTGGTAAAATCATGAATGTTGGTTGTACTATATATTGCTATATCCTGAACTCTGTTTTGTAAGAAATTATTATTGTGGGAGGTTACTACTTATCTATTGTGTTATATTTTTATCTGGTTGATGACTGTAATAAAGATTCCTTTCCATTCCACTGTGGTCTACACTGATTGGCTGCAGCTCTCCAAGGTTTCAGGCAGGAGTCTCTCTCTCAGCCCTACCTGGAGGTGTCGGGGATCAAACCTGGGACCTTCTGCATGCAAATCGGATGCTCTGCCAGTGAGGTACCCTCCACATTTCGCAGATTAAAATAAGGACCTGCTTGGCTGACATGTTCCGCGGTGTAACATGGGCAGTTCTGAGCCGCCTGCATCACGGAAGCATCAGTGGTGTTGTGGAAGAGCACAAATACTTAAAGTAGCATGCCTGCACTTTGGGAAGGCTATTTGGGAAATGTACACTGGAAAGAATGTTGTTGCTCCTCAAGTGCAGGTGCGCTACTCTAAGTATCTGCCCTCTTGAGCAACACTGATAGTGCTTCTTCAGGAACCTGCAGCAACATGGGCAGCTCAGAACCACCTGTGTTATGCTGCGGAGCATAACAGCCCCTTGTAACTAGGATTACCAGCCCTCCAGGAATTGGGATCAGTCTCCAAGAAAAGCACTGAAAGTGGTCCTTTATGGCTTGATATTGGGAAAATATTTGTGGTAAGGAGGATCTCCAGGACAGGGGTGTACGGAAGTTGGTGGAAGACCTGTGCCAGGCCGCTGCCTTCACCTGCTTTCACATTACCCTCTTGTCCCACTGCATGGTGCTCACGTGTGCCTGCCATAGCCCTTGTGCCAGCATCAGAAGCATGCCAGTGCAGGGGGCATGGCCAACACTGGGGCACCGACACGGGACATCTTGCCCTTTCTGAGCCAGCTAACCAGCACTCTGTTTCCTGGCTGCGTGCTTCAAGAAAGGAGGCACCCAGCAGGCAAACAAAGCACTGGCGAGCCAGCTGGGAAAGGGTGAGGGGCCGTGCATCTATTTCTCCCAGCTGGGGAACATTCTGTTTGCTGGCTGTGTGTGTGTGTGTGTGTGTGTGTGTGTATTTTCTCTCTGGAAGCTTTTCACACTGGGCTTTTGAAACCCTTTAACTCTCATCTCATCCGGAATGGAGGGGGTGCCTTTCACATATTGGCTAGATTTACTCCCAAGGCCCTGTGAGTTATCAGGGAGCAGTTCACACACAATTCGGGTTTTTCAGTGCATGTTAGAGTGTAGTTTTCTAGGTGAAAAAAATCCACTATTTATGGCAGTTTTTTGGGACAACTTTGAATTCACAATAAAGCCTCCCTGTAAACCCGCAGTAAAACCTGCGGTGCATAGAAGTCCCTGGGACTTTTACACACATGGCTTTTAGCTCGCATCCCCTGCGGAATGGAGAATGCGAGTCCACATATCAGCTGGATTTACCCTGAAGCCCCTGCAAGCTATCAGGGACCAGTACACACCCGATTCTGCTTTCCCCCGAATTACTACTGTGCACTCTAGCTTGGCCCGAATTATGTCTGGGGTAAAAAAAAATCCTCGATTTGCAGCAGCTTTATTTATTTATTTTGAAAAACCAAGCTTTCACTGCATATCCCGCGATGTGTGGAGGGGCCATTGCCAGTAATTTGGCTTTTTTCAAAACTCGCACTGGTCGCCATAGGAACATAGGCTTTACATATGCAGATGTTGTTGGAGGAGGCCTGGAAGCCGATCTAACCTGAGCCCTTTGGGTCTGAGCTGATTCCATGAGGTTGAATTTTTCTTCATCACAGAGGAAAAAACCAATGATTTCTACTTTAAACTTCCATGGCTTCTTAAATGGTCTGGGTTGGTGGGGGGAACATGAAGTGATGAAGGCTGTCACAAAGGCAAGTTCATTATAAAAATCATAGATTTGGGTCAGATTCGGCAGGTTCGGGCTAAGCCTTCTGTTGTTTGATCTGGCTGCTTGGCAACTTGTCTTGCCGGTCTTCTGTAACTAACTGTCAAACTAACAAAAAAAAAAACAACCCACAAAAGGTCTATTGCCTCCTCTTCTGGGATGTGATTGGTTGGAGAAAAAGCCTGGGGTAAGCTGTGGGAACGCACACAGGAAAAGATCTGTAGTGATTGCAGAGAGGAGCTGACCCTATATGAATGGTCCATTTAATCCCCTGAAATAAACATCTGCAAATTTGCTGCAAAGCAGATTCTTCAGATACCCCATGGCATGAAGCCATGTCTGAATAACTTCCTGGGGGCCAATCTGAGTTTGTAACTTCTTAAAATAAACCCTTACTTGTTTTAGACCTTAAGTAATTATCTTCAGATCTCCTCTCTGATTGATTTCATCAAACTGGGTTTCTCTGCTAAATAAGGGGTTGTATTCTCCCATATAGCAATTTCTTGCAACAGTTTTTCCAGCATATGCCAAACTCTGATATCATAACTCCGGTGACAATTGTTCTGATTTTCTCAATGCTTAGAGGGCAAAGCTAAGTGCATAATTATCCATAAAAGACAGGTCCGTATGAAGTAAGTGTTTTGGGGAGCTGTCAAACCCAGACAGAAGCACCATTGCAGGTCTTGGTGTTATTTCTCCCTTTGTCATTTTTTAAATTTCTCCAAAAATGTTTCCACAAAAGGTTTTTAAAACATCACAGCTCCGCCATACCAACGCACCATTTTTACCACATCCACTCCAGCAATCAGCTTTTATGGTTTTGTTAATTTGCAGTCTGAGGAAAGTCAAGTACTACCTATGAGTATGCTTGAGGGCATTTTCCTTGATCAGAAATGATATTGATTTAAAGAGAGTTCCCCGCTCCCCACCCTGCCACAGTAAGGACCATGTGTCTGGAGATAATTCTACTCCTATGTATTCCCAATAGATTAAATCTGTAAGATTTCATAAATACTAGAAACTGTCCCTTCTGCTCGTGAGATAGAATTTAGAAACCTGCTTTAAAATGTAGGGCGGACCCTGACAACAAGGGGAGCGGGCCAGGTCCTTTTTCAATGGACTGGGCCAGCTTATATGACCTTTTAAATACAATTGGCACTACTTATACTGAAGTAGACCAGAAAGTAATCTGAATGAATGCCAATTTTTTAACCTAAAGTCCTAAAAGAGGAGTGAATAGTTCAACAGTGTCTTTATTCAACACTATAGGGCAGGGCTGCACAACCAACCCTCCAGCTTTTTTTGGACTACAACCCCCATCATCCCTAGCCACAGTAGCCAATAGTTAGGGATGATGGGAGTTGTAGTCCTGCATCTGCAGGAAGGCTGGAGTTGTACAGCCCTGCCATAGGGAGATGAGGAAGACGTAACAGTCTCACTAGGGAGAGATCATCTCTCTCCTCAGGAAGACATCACAATCTGCCTTAGGCAATATTCAGTGGAAGAGGTGTGTTATGCCTAGTTTAGCTTCATACTCGGCGGGACCTGGAGGGGACCAGCCAAGAGATTTATTTGAGTCAGGGTGACATAATTATTTAAAGCAGGCCCGGCCTCACAAGTCTGGAATGAGTGCTTCTGGAGTACATTAAGGAGAGCCATACTAGCCTTTTTAAAAGAAGACTTCACCTGAACTTAAGATTTCTGAAGTCCTGCTCCAAATTCCTACCTGTGAGGCGAGGAAGTTAGGTTCGCCACTAAGAGCAGGGACTTCGCTATAATGGCCCCCATGTTGTGGGAGTCCCTGTGAAATCCTTTCTCTGCAATCTTTCCAAAAATGGACAAAAACTTTTGTTTCCATTGGCCTTTGAAAACGGACTGCTTTTTCATTCTTGCCCTTATAGGGAGTTCATTGCTGTGCTATTTCTTGTGGGTTTTTTTTTTTTTTTTTTTTTTTGTCTGTACTATTGTATGCTCTAAGGTAGATTGGGTTATTTGATGGATACTTTATTTATTTATTTTAGTTTGTGGACTGTTTTGCCATTAAGATGAAAAAGATGTCATGTTTTTAAAAATATATTATAAAAACTTGCCCAACATTTCCCTCCAAAGAGATTTGGAGTCTGTGGCTGAACTTCAGTAGCTTTAGTAGATGAGCCAGCTGTATTTAATTCTTACCCTAACCTTGATACTAACCCTTTCATCTGTACAAAAAATGGCTGCAATTGTACCCTAATTGTTTGGGGGTTAGGGATATCCATGATTCGTGCAGAGGTTCAAATTCAAACCATTTCATGCCAGTTTGGCCCAGCCACAAACCGAATGAATAAACTTTATTTATTTATTTTAGTTTGTGGACTGTTTTGCCATTAAGATGAAAAAGATGTCATGTTTTTAAAAATATATTATAAAAACTTGCCCAACATTTCCCTCCAAAGAGATTTGGAGTCTGTGGCTGAACTTCAGTAGCTTTAGTAGATGAGCCAGCTGTATTTAATTCTTACCCTAACCTTGATACTAACCCTTTCATCTGTACAAAAAATGGCTGCAATTGTACCCTAATTGTTTGGGGGTTAGGGATATCCATGATTCATGCAGAGGTTCAAATTCAAACCATTTCATGCCAGTTTGGCCCAGCCACAAACCGAATGAACCACGTTCGGCCGTTCAAGGGCAGTGCCGAGGGGGTGGTGAGTGACACCTTGAAAAGTGAGTACAGTCGGTTCTTACCCGCATGACCGCTGATCCATGCAGCTTCCGGCTGTGGTGGCACTTCCTCAGGAGCCCGCGGACAGTGGCGTCATGGCAGTGGCATGCACATGGCTTCCTCACATGCTGCGCATATTTTTAAAGGTGCCGCTCGCTGCCCCCCAAACCGGTTCATGGTTGGGCCAAACCGGAACAAACCGGTTTGAATGAACTGAACCCTAACCCTGTTGGGGGTAGGGATGAAGAAGGGGTAACAACACAGAGCAAACTGTAAATGCAACAATACCTCTTTTCCATCTCTAGGAATGCAACCTATTTTCCATCTCTAGTGGAGTAGAGTAGACGTTGCCAAAAATCACTATGAGTATTCATCCCGAGTACAGATGGCCAAGCTTTGTGGGCCTGGCTCATGGACTGCTTGGAGAGTTGGTTCATGGGCAGGCTTTTGAAAACATTTATTGCCTTTTCTTCCTCCTCTCCCAGCTCAAAAAAGAAACACAGTTTCCTTGCTGTATTTCTCAGGCTGACTATGCTCAGTGACTGGAGCTGAGATGCAACTGCATTTCATGCAGGGAAGGCTAAGCCTTAGTGAGATATTGAAATAACGTAGATATTATTAAAAGAAAATGAATAATTTTTTACAAAACTTGTTTTGATAATTTTATTCTATTGTTTTTATTGTCATGTATTTTAATTTGTGACTTTTAAATATTTTAAATTTTGTATACCTCCTAGAGATATACATATCAGGTGGTATAAAATTAAGATTTAAACAAACAAACAAATATTTCAAGTAAAATTCATGGCTAAATCCACATGATTTGGATGTTTTATTTTGTCCCCACCCCACCCTTATCTTCTGTCTGGTCTTTGTCACTTGGTAAGGGCTGCTTTTCATTCCAGTGGAGGTAAGGCAGTGTGGTGGACTAGGACTAGGGAGACCCGAGTTCAAATCCCCATGCAGCCATGAAACTAGCTGGGTGACTCTGGGCCAGTCACTTCTCTCTCAGCCTAACCTACTTCACATGGTTGTTGTGAGGAAAAACCTAAGTATGTAGGTTGTATGTCTGGGCTCCTTGGAGGAAGAGGTTGTATGTCTGGGCTCCTTGGAGGAAGAGTGGGATATAAAATATAAAAAATAATAAATGAATAAATAATATAAAGGCCAAGGATGTCACCGTCATTCTTAAACGCAAATGGCTCAGATTAGATGTGTTTGTCTCTTTAAAAAGGAAACCACAGCTTTTGGTTTCTTTGCCTGACGGTACAAAACACTTCCTTTCCACTTGAAGCAACTCCGATTCATCTCCCTCCTACCTACTGGCCAGGACATTCCTGCAATAAATTTGTGCCGTGTGCTGCCTTTTAAAGATGCAAGTCCAGAAGGCTTCTAGATGAGAAGGGCCATGTGAGAGAACTGGGGGGACAGTGTCTGTTTTGCACTAGGAACCTGTATAAGTGGTTGGGCCTATATGGACTTCTCAGGAGCCTAAAGAGTCCTAAATCCAGGCTGTCTGCAGGGGTGGGTAAACCTGGCCCTCCAGCTGTTTTTGAACTACAACTCCCCATGGCTGGGGATGATGGGAGTTGTAGTTGAACAAGAGCTGGAGGGCCAGGTTTGCCCACTCCTAGTCTAGAAACTAAAGATAATCAAAAAAAATTCTTTTCCTTTTGTTCGCCCATCTAAATGGCTATGCACCGCCCTTTCCTAATGAGTTGTTAGCAATATATAACTAAGTTGTCAGAAGAGCTGTCTGCTGCATCTTGCTGTTCTCACATATCCAATAATTTGCATGAAGCAAGTCATCACAGTGTTATAACGTAAGAAGGGAGGGCAAGGTTATAGAATGTTTCAGGATTGCCTGCCCCCATATGCATTCCTACATGTTTTTAAGATCACCTGAGCTTGCCCGGATCAGACTCCTCCTCGGAAGAGAACACTCCTCTGAAGCAGTAACTTCTCACGAGCTGGGGTAGGGTGGGAGTACGAGACGAGGTGCAGCTGCCTCTCCTCCCTGCCAGCTCTGTTTTGCCCCTCTCTCTCCCAAACTGCCTGCCCTGGGTGCTTTCCGCATGACACGCTGCTACAGTTTCACAACGTGTCCGCTGAGTGTGCTTCCGTACTGCCCACGATCCAGCATCACTTGCACTGAGGTGCTGTCCATATTTCTGATGCCCTGTTTGGGGTTTCCCTGCTGCACTGCAGCATTACTACGTTGCATTGGTGTTGCAGGCAAGTAGCAGTATTTTCCCCCTGTCGGAGGGTTGCAGCGATGTTGCCGCAGTGGAAGTGGTGTGGTGTGGACAGTTCATTGGAGTGCGGGGGGGGGGGGGGGGATCTGTCCATGTCGCGCCTTCCTGCTTCAATTTTATTTGTCTCTTTTTATTTTATATTTTATTACTTTTCTTTCTTTCTCTCTCTCCTTTTTACACGGTGTGAAGGGGGAGCAGCGGGCAGGTGGTGCCTGAGAGGCTCTGCCCGGGCTTGCTTTGCTCACCACTTTGGGGGGGGCAAAGCAAGGGGGACAGCTGCCTTGACTCCCCTACCGTGACCCCCTTTTTCAAAATCTACCCAATCCCCAACTCTCTCTTCACCATTTTTTGTTTTTTGTTTTTGCAACACTGCAATTAAATTCCCATTTTGGAGAGGTGCCTTCCCTGCCATTGGTTTGTTGTTGTTTTTGCTGTAGTGCTTGCACAAGGGTGCAACGCTGCAATTAAAATCTCATTTTTGAACGGTGCTTTCCCTGATGGCTTTGCGCAAGGGAGACAAAATTTGTTGTTGTTGTTTGCTGTAGGACTTGCGCAAGGGTGCAATGCTGCAATTAATTTTTTGTTTTTGAATGGTGCTTTCCCTGAAGACTTTGGACAAGGGAGACAATTTTTTTTTTAAGACATCACGTTATCCTCTCGCCTCCTCCAAGACCCCATTGGCCCAAGATGGGGCAGAAGGAGGGAGCGGATAGTGCGGTTCAAGAAGAATATGGACACCCCCTCCTGGAAACCACGTTGCAGTGGACAGCAATATGAATGACCACCAGCCTACCACGAAGCCTTGAACAACCCTTTACTCTCGGTTTGAAACCTTTGCACCATTCAGTTTCACCTTGCAAAACTTCCACCGGCACAAAGCTCGTAATCTGGAAAATGCCCTGGTGTTATTGAGAGTCGAGCTGCCTGCAGACTGGCCATTTGTTAGGTACAGTTGCATGGGCTGGTTAAAATAGGGATATATATATACATTCAAAATGGGTAGACACAAGCCCAGAGTCAACTCTAAAGCAACTATTTTGGGTGGCAAAGAATGTTATTAGGGGAACAAGGATTTTGCTATACATTAAATATTTATAGAGGTAAGGTAATAACTTTGTAAGTTTATTTACCCTATTAATGAATCTGAATATGTCTGTTGTGACAAGAAGCAAATCTGTCTACAACTTCCTTCAGATCAAGAGACTTAGACAGGTTTTTCCCAATACCCATAATAGCCAAGTCGCTGAAGTCTCAAGTCCCATTTGTTATGCTGTTCAGAAAATGGGCCAGATTCATAGGAAAAAAACTGTCTTTTTGGATTAGGCCAAATCTTTTGGTTTGCTCTGCAGGCCAGTTTCCTCTTCTTGTCCAAGACCATGTGGCAGGAAGAACTGGGATGGGGAGAGAGGTCAGTACCAGGCCAGCCAAAATCTGCAAGGGAGATGATGCTGCACACATTATCTCACCCAGCCCTGGCCTGGAAGGAAGTTAAGGAGTTGGCCTGGTTTCTTGGAGGCTGGAGGAGTCTCCTCCCTACCTGGCTGTGCTGGGGCAGAGTGCTACTCTGGGGTAGAGGAGTGAATGAAGGAGGCTTCTTTAAAGGCCTTTTAAAGGAATTAATTCAAGCTATAGGACAATAACATACAATCATTAGATAGGTTACAAGCTATAGGACCATCACATAGTCACAGGATCATGAATAGGACAAGCATCCTACCCAAGTTAAGGAGTGGTGCACTCTCCTGTTTTGTGATTGTGTAGGAGTAAAAACAAGGTATGAGGCATAGGCAGTGATCATCCACTAAGCATCAGCTAGGTAGGAGGACTTTCCCTCCCACCTCATTAAACAGCTCCTGCTTCCCACCAGGATGCAGCTGCTGCTGGGTAGGACAGCTGCCTCCTACCCAGCTGACGCTTGGCAATCACTCGCTGCCTGTGCCTCCTACCTTGTTATTTACTTGCACACAATCACAAAATGGGAGCATGCACAGCTCCCGAACTTGGGTAGGACTATTAATGGTTGTATGAACAAGCCTTATGAATATATTGAAGCTGTTCTCACGACCAGGGGAAATTGGGGTAAGGGAGCCTAGCTCAATTTCCCCTGGTCGTCTGCTGCCATGGCTGCTGCGCAACTCCCAGCAGCAAACCAGCAAAACCACCCCTCCCCTTAAACAAGGTTAGCCGAGCGAGCGCTCTGCTAACCCAGTTTGGTGGATCGTGTGCTGCTGTAGCGCAGCTCCACACCGCAGCAACACATGAGGAGACCCCCACCGGGAGGCCTGCAAGCAGCCTCCCGGGCTCAGGGGTCTCTCTAGGATGCCCTGCGTGCTTGAGCACAGGGCATCTTGGGACTTCCAGGAGCCACACGGCCCCCGATCCCCACCTTCCCTGCCAGCTCCATGATGGAGCTGGCAATCGTGTGGGCGGCCCATCCGGCCATCCAGAGAGGAGGCAGTGACTGTCTGCAAGGAAGTAAGTGCTTTCGGGCTTCCTCCCCACAAACGGCGGGAGCTTCCTGCAGCAATCGTGAGGATCGCTTCATTGTCTGACATTTTGCTGTCAGGTTCCAGCATGGTGGATGGGGGAGTAGGGAATATTTTTAGGAAGCTCCCTTAACCCTTGCCACTGCTTGAAGTCACATGCCCCTCCCTGTGGAATAGAAGTTTCTGACCCCTGCCATATTCACGTCTCTAACTTCTACAAACTCACTATTTCACCCACTGCTGGTAAGAGAATCAGTAAAAACTTGTGCAGGCAAACTTGTAGTCACATTTGTTCAGATCCTGTCCCTGATTCTGTTTTAACTTGTTCTTCTATTCCTGGCTTTTGCCCTTTATTTTTTTTTCTTAAACCTTTGTTTCAAGTTATCCTTGCTATGAACAGGATCATATGTTGTCTTCAGCAAAATGCATTCTTTCTGTTGCAATAGTCCAATGCCACAATTTTTAAAAGATTGTAATTAGAGGAAAATTAAAGTAATTTAATTTAATTTAATTTGAAGCTTCTTTCTGGTTGCAAACAGTTGCGAAATGTAATGGGCCTAATTCTGCATTGTTTGAAGTGAACTATGGTTTGTAGGTGATGTTAAATTGAAAAGGATGAGGACTGATTTACTGAAGATTAGAACAATTTCCTTTCCAACAAGTAATAACTACAATTGCACATAGCAATCTTTCAGGGTCCTTACAGAGGATACTTTTAAGTCTATCCAAGAACCTCACCTCTTAAGGAAACCCAGAGGGGCTGAGAAATCAGCACCTCTCTTAATGGAGGTAGCTCCACCTTGACTTAAATTGGGCCCATTCCCCCTTGCGCTTTTGCTTATTCTGCAGAGAAAATATATAAAGCCGTGTTCTTCATCGTAAGGCCCAGGGGCCAGTAGCAGCTTATTTAAATTTAAGAACTACAAGCCAGTGAAAGCCAGATTTTATAGCACTGATAAAACGTATCAATACAGAAGATATTTGAAAATATTGTTACTTTTGCCTGTCTTTTTAATAATATAGGCTGACACACAGAGCAAGAATGCACTGCTGAAGTGAGAAAGCAGTCTAACAGAACTTCCCAACTACCTGCTGTGGAAGTTTTTCACATGGGGCTTTTAAAACTCACATCTCTTCCGGAATGGGGGGATGCATTCACATATTGGCCAGATTTACCCTGAAGGTCCTACAAGTTATCGGGGAGCAGTTCACAGACAATTCCGGTTTTTAACTATGTGTTAGAGTGTAACCCAATTTATATCTGGGTTAAAAAAAATCCACTATATGAGTCGGTTTTTGGGCACAGCTTCAAATTCGCAGTAAAGCCTTCCCATAAACTCACAGTAAAGCCTGTTGTATGTAAAAGTCCCTGGGAGTTATTCACACTTGGCTTCAGGCTGTGGGGTAAACAGTTGAGTGAAGCCACTTCGAAGTACACTCACAGCATTGAGGGAAGCAGCCCATCCCCTCTGCTCTTGGTTTTCTTTTGAAACAAGTCCACATGGCATGGTGTTTTCCTTCTAGCTAATGAGGGGGAGAGAGCGCCCTACAGAGATAGATCTGCATTTCTGAAGAGAGCATGCCTCTTATCATGCTAATGGTTGTACATCAGTGCCTCTCCCATTTGCTCTGGCTTTCCAGAAAAAGTAGCATAAAACAAGCATTTAAAAATGTGTACATCAAGATAAGCTAGAATTCTCATCACAAAGCCTGGTTTGTGTGTGGAGTGGGTCCGAAAATCTCAAAGGGACTTCAAGGTAAGTTTGGCTGGTGTGTGAACACACACACTCTCTTCTGAAGGAGATTCAGGGCTGAAGCCCTGTGTGTAAAGCCTCCTGGTGCAGTGGAGAAGTGGCAATTTTTGATACTGTCCACTTTCTCAGGAAGCCCTGTGTGCAACTCGAAAATATGCACAGCCATATCCTGGGAAATGCACACTATGAACATGCACTTTTGTGCTGAGCTTGTTAGCATCATCAGAGCAACTGTTATCTATACCAGTCCACATTTTTAACACGGCCTTTAGATCTATATGAAATGCTAGCCAGGTTCTGCCTAACTAATGCTGTCTACTGTGAAGCGCTTCCATTTGGTTCTAACATCTGCATGTGGTTTGGAAAGAGGAAGAATCCAAGTTGCACCCAACATCCATGGTGTAAATATAAAACAAGTGTGTTTTATACCATCTAGTTATATTGTGTGTTTTGTTGTTTGGACGTTTGTCCCAGTGGGGATCCTGTAGGGGGTGTGGCAGATGGAGTCCAAAAGAAAAAGGAGGGGAAGGGGAAGGAGGGGGGAAATGGAGCTGCTTCTGAATAAAACCTTTGTTAAACCAGCATAATATTTCTTCATGTTGACAAGGGACTGTTATAAAATAGTGTCTTCTATATCAAAAGGGTTCTGTTCTGCTTTCTATCCTACTTTACCACTATTCATATACGCACCCAAAAAGTGGAAAGGCTTCAGTGTGGAACATAGGAAGCTACCATATACTGAGTCAGACCATAGGTCCATCTAGCTCAGTATTGTCTACACAGACTGGCAACAGCTTCTCCAAGGTTGTAGGCAAGATTCTCTCTCAGCCTGTCTTGAAGATGCTAGGGAGGGAATTTGGAACATTCTGCATCCCTCCCCATTCATATTCCAGTATGGTGTAGTGGTTAGAGTGCTGGACTACGTCCGGGGAGACCCACATTCGAATCCCCATTCAGCCATGACACTTGCTGGGTGACTCTGGGTCAGTCACTTCTCTCACAGCCTAATCTACTTCACAGGGTTGTTGTGAGGAGGAACCTAACTATGCACAGCACTCTGGGGTCCTTGGAGGAATGAGCAGAATATAAATGTAAATAAATAAATAAATGCTGTAAGTGAACACAGCGTCTGTTTATTTGTTTATCAACAATCTTTATCAGATGCATTTTCCATCTACAGGGCACTCAAAGTACATGCAGTCAAAAACAAAACCAATAAGGCAGCCAATTTAAAAACATGGATATTAACAAGAAAAAAACAGTCACACCAAAGACAACAGAGCAGCAAACAGCCACCGAACACTTTCCAAAATAAGGCTGTGTAACAAAAAGTCACGTAGAAATAGATATTAACATAGCATAACAAGGACACCCTGCCAAAGAATATTTGAAATCCTAACCTCAAAAACATACATTTTCCCCTCACACCACAAAGCATATTCTCACACTGAATGTCCTTTGTACAGGGTCTTGCTGCACAGTCTCTTTCAGCAAATGCTATTTTTGTTCAGAATTTCCGAAAGGTAGCACATGCTCACAAAATTGTGAGATCACCCCCCAGAATCACCAGCACATTTCACATGCACGTTTCCTTCAGCTGGCCACTTCTGGAGGAACCAAGGTAGCTGGCTCAGTATGACGTGGCAGTGAGAGTGTTTTTATGAATTTAGTGCTTAGCTGTGCTTGATGGTAAATGTGGTGCAGATGATGGATGGGATTATTGATGCTTATCTCATGAGATATGAAACATCTCAGTACCAGGTGTATATCATCTCTTCATTTATGTTTCTCTTGCCCTAGCTTTTCTCTTTAAAATAATCCTGGCAAGTTCCCACAGGTGCTAGCAGCACCAGAACTAAGCTTTTTTCCTTGTTGAGTCTAATCTTGATAAAATCCTGGATAGGTTTCTCTCTCTCAAAATAAAGTTAGGGTGTAGCAGAAATTATTCATGTTGTGTCTTATTCCCAGTTAACAATTAAGTGTCTTTTTATTAACATCCAAGATTAAGATAATGGCACTTTATAACAAGTACTGACTTTAGACTCCATATTACTCCCACCAGCAAACAGTATTGCTTGGTTGATTTGGAAGGTTTATTGACTGCCTTTCAACACAAAAGAGTAGGATATATAAGAATTAAAAAGTGCAATTAAAATGTGAAAAAAATGGGGAGACAGGAAGTGGAAAAACCCAGCAGCAGCCAATTAAAAAACCTGAATAAAATGAGTGAATACCTTATTCAGATGTTATGTTCAACACTCATACAATCTGTGTGCAGTTTACACAGGTACAGATTTCTATGCAGATACAGTTATTCACACATTATGCTGAGTGCAGGTACAGCAGCTCCCATCTGTATCCTGCAAACAAGGATGTCTGTATCCAGGTTAACTTTTAAAATGGACGCAGGTACAGTCATTCACACAAAAACATGTACAAGTGTACAGACATTTGTACAATTGTGCAACATCGTGTCTGAATAGAGCCATAGCAAGTCAAGGATTATGTGTTGGAGCATCTCCCTAGACCAGTGGTCTTCACTATTCTTCAAGCGGGGGCCATTTTGTGCAAAAATATCTTGTGTGAGAGCCATTTCCCACTGTGCTGACCTCTGTGTTTTCCCCACTGTTGGTTGGGGTAGGGGACCGTGAAATGTAGTGCTTCCTAGGGCTTTCCTCATAGAGTGCCATTGGGAAGGTGCTGGAAAGAACTACATTTCCCAAGGCTTCATGCATACCTTCCGAGATGACACTGAGGCTTGAGAGGGCTCTGTTTCTCTTAAAGAAGTCCCACCAGTGCTGGAGAAAGCATAGCAGTGCATTGTGGCGACAGTCTCCTCTGCCCGCTGCCAAAGGAGCTTTGCAGAAATATGTGACTTTGGCTGAAGCTTTGCAGAGTCCTAATAGTCAGGTAGCCATACTTAGGGGTTGATGGGAGGTGCCACGGACTCCCGGGCCTTGCAATGAAGAACCATGCCCTAGACAGTAAAGGGTTCCCAGGCACTGGACTGACTCACCCAGGCTGGCCATTGGCCAGAGTGATAAAGCCTTCCTCTTGAGGCTGGGATTTTGCCTGGGCAAAAGTAGTCTTGGTGGCTTTTGGTGTGCTCTGAGTCTTGCCTCCCACTTGATTGAAGCTTATGGCTTTGCTCTGACAGCTGCATATGCACAGACTTTGTTTGTGAGAGTGTGCAGAGGCCACAAAGGAGAATTCCATGAAACAGAATGCAACATTTAGCCAACCCAGTTATCACAGCGTAACCAATGTTCTGTGATCAAGAATCTTAAAGGCTGCTGAAAGACCTCACTGGATCAACAGGATACAATTTTCCTAATTGATTCCCTAGCTTTGACCATATATCAGGATAATATCTCAGTGCCATACCCAGGATGGAAAACAGATTAGAATGAGTCCATGTGTTGTCCAGGAGCATTTGAAATTGAACGGCACCTTGCTGTCAGCGTAGGGACTGCACTGTCACAACGCAGGAAGTACGGAAGCACACTTAGCAGATATGTTGTGACACTGTTGTAGGGGTTAATCTGGAAAGCACCCTGATGTTACATCAGGGTGCTTTCCAGATTAACCCCTACAACAGTGTCGCAACATATCTGCTAAGCATGCTTCCTGCACTGTGACAGTGCAGTCCCTACGCTGACAGCAAGGTGCCGTTCATATTTCTGATGCCTTACTTTGGATTTTATCTTTGCGATTCAGTGCTACAACGTTGCAAGTCCATTGCAGAAAAACAGCTATATTTTTCCATTGTAGGAGTTTGAGATTCTGGGGATTGTTTTCAGTACGATCCAGCCAAGCCGAAGCATTTTGCCCCTGTTGTAGCGCATAATCTGGAAAGCGCCCAGTTTTGCCACATACTGCCTGATCTGATGTTCTCCATGTTGCTGCCCCTTGTGGCAGCTTGTTGCACTGCAGCAAGTTTTTAAGCCTTAAGCCCTGTCCTGTGGGGTCACCCATTGCCTCCCGTCCCCCCTGTAGAAGGAAGAACAAGAGACTTCCTGTCTGTTCTGGTGCATCTGTTTTCTGCTTGCATCCTTGAACTGTCTGCTTGGCTTGACATCTGGTGTGTTCCTGTTTTTCAGCTACTGCTTTGACCCCTGCTAAATGAGCAAAGAGGCACCTTTCAAAGTGGTGCTTCTATTATATTTAGCTGGGGGAGAGCAACTGGCCCTATCTAGCCCCAGCACATCATCCCTCCAGTGGATGCTGCTGGTGACTACCTTATGTTTCTTTTTAGACTGTGAGCCCTTTGGGGACATAGGAACATAGGAAGCTGCCATATACTGAGTCAGACCACTGTTCCATCTAGCTCAGTATTGTCTTCAAAGACTGGAGAGGTTGCAGGCAGCAATCTCTCTCAGCCCTATCTTGGGAGAGGGAACTTGAAACCTTTGTTCTTTCCAAAGCAGCTCCATCCCCTGAGGGGAATATCTTACAGTACTCACACATCAAGTCTCCCATTCATATGCAACCAGGGTGGACCCTGCTTAGCTAAGGGGACAAATCATGCTTGCTACCTCATGGCAGGGATCCATCTTATTACTTTATTGTTTTGTGTAACCCGCTTTGGAAACCTTTGTCAAAAAGCGATATATAAATATTTGTTTGCTTGTTTGTTTGGTTATTTTGGACTTTGTGCTCAGCTGACCTGTGGTTATTGGTTTGGTCCCTGAGCTCCAAGTGCTTACATGGTTCTCCTAACCCTGACTTCTAGCTTTGAGCCACCTAGTAACTGCCCTAAGACCTTCCACCATCTTACAAAGACATGGACGTTAGAAATTGGATAGGAGGTTGCTGGCAGATCAGCAACATACTTTGTTGAGCAAGTGCTTAGAAACTGTTTCAAAAGTCTCCAACACCCTATCACCTGAAAGAGACGTATTGCCAAACCCAGGTGGGATCAGATAATAGAAAATGAGATGAGTGCCAACTGTGAAGAGCTGGTCAGAGGCAGATCTGCAATTGAGCAAACATGTGCAATGAACATGGGCCACCACTAGGGGAAGCTGCACCTGAATTTCTGACTTAAATTATAATTTTCCTATAAGAATCAATAGGAAACTCAAAAATATTAATGACTCCTGAATGGCTGGGCAGAAAGCTTTGAAATTTCACATGCTGTTCCTACATGACTGTAGGATTAAATGTGTGGACACTCAAGGATATCAGTCTGCCTTTGGTTTTTGATGGATTTTTCTTAAAATTTTAAACTTTTTTTAAAAATCCATTTAAAATCAACAGGTGGACTGATCTCCTTGAATGTTGACACATCTAATGCTACCATCATGTGCTACTCCCATATGAATTTTGATTATGTACAGCAATTCTGGAGTTATAGTATGGGGTGCAAAAAGTGGGTGTACTATTTTTTATGAAGGCAAGGAGCAGTTTTCTGTAAATGAGGCTTGAATAATTGACAGAGTGGGAAGTTCAATTCCATAACATTTGGTAACTTTCTGCCATGAAACAAAGCAGTTAAGACACTTTTAAACAGCTTTAGAAACTTAAAAAAAATCAGTAAAAATCAACCAATATCCTTGAAAGTCCGAACACTTAGTCCTCAGAGAATGGTTTGAAAAGGCCATTGGGCAGCCACCAAGCATCCTTTAGCAATAAATGACTTGCTTCTTAAGGGCCTGTTTCCACATTGGTGATGTTTCACATGTCCTGGAGCAAAACAACAGTTCTGATGTTCCTTACCTCACACCAGACTTTTTGTTATCAGTGTGTTGCTTTCTTAAGCTTGTGGGAAACTATGAATTGCTTTCATAGTGGGGGAGGAGTGGCACTGTATCTCAAAGAAGGGATGGATTCCAATAAGCTAGAAAACCTAGGTGGCCCGGAGTCTTCCACAGAATCATTATGGGTAACATTACGAGGACTGAAAGGAAATGTGTTATTAGGGATGTGCTATCGCCCTCCGGATCAAAGCGCTGAGAGTGACCTGGAGTTGGAGAAACAAATAAGAGAGGCGTCAAAGAGAGACAGGGCAGTAATAATGGGTGACTTCAACTATGCACACGTAGACTGGGTAAATTCACATCCAGGTAATGAAAGAGAGGCCCGATTTCTAGAGGTGCTAAATGACTGTGCCTTAGAGTCATTTAGCATGTCTTGGTTCTGCCATCTCTCTGGTGCCGGGTAAATTGATGGAAAGTATATTTAAGGACAAAATTGTTAAACATATAGAAGGAAAGGCCTTGCTGAAGGAGAACCAGCATGGCTTCTGCAAGGGAAAGTCTTGCCTCACTAACCTTTTGTAGTTCTTTGAGAGTGTCAGCAGGCACGTGGATAAAGGTGATCTGGTTGACATAGTATACTTGGACTTCCAAAAACCTTTGATAAAGTTCCCTACCAAAGACTCTTGAGTAAATTTAGCAGTCATGGACAGGTTCATGTGTGGATCGGTAACTAGTAACTCAAACAGGACCCACCTTTAGACATGTAAGTTTAGGCCCATTAAGGAGCGGGAACATAAAGTTTGGAGGGAAAAATCTCAAATCCAGATTGGCCCCAAACCATCATAGATGGGCCAGGCCTTCTCATTGGATCCCCATGTGCCTCATAAGATCATGCAGTACTGTTGGTTTATCATAGGATAATATAATGTTATATAGAGCTGGGTTGTGTGCACTCCAGCTTTACAATGCCTGTATGTCCCAATTCAGACAGTAATTGTTGGTTGCTGAAGCCGTGTCTGAGCCTAGTCAGTAGCTTTAGATAAGACTTCAAGTGGTGGCAGCCTACCTCGAAGGAGTGGTGTGCTCCTAATTTGGGATCAGAGCAATCTCTCTACTGAGGGTAGACCCCGGGGAAAGCATAGATTACTCCCTGGTCCATCACAGAGACCTTCTATGAATGAAAGGGCCGGAGGGGGTGGAAACAAGAAGCAGCCATTCGCTTTGGCAAGAAAGGACTTACCTCTGAAGGACTTACCTCCATGTTGGTGGTGACCACCTATGATCTTTTACACTTCCTCCTTCCTGAAACATAACAACAACGTGTATTATTGGACTTTTTGTAATGAGTTTGTTGCTTTCTTACACTGATTGAAAACCATGCATTTCAAGCCAAGCCATTTCCTCCTAATAAAGCACATTGTGATGGTGTTGCCTCACATTCTCTAGGAAAGAAACCAAATAGCTGCTTTCTTTAGCAATAAAGCACTTACCTCTGTGTTAATGATATTAAGATCTGAAGTTTTTTACTTCCCTTTTTTTGAAACAGTGCAACAAATTATGTTCCTTAGCTTGCATCATTCCTTACATTGCATCATGATTTTTCTTATGGGTTTATTTTCTTAAACTTGGTGGAATTGATTTTTAAAAAATCTTTTCCAGATGATTCCCCAAATGAAGGTTGTCTTATTGTACATTTGTTTATGTCCTGTTCAAGTTGGTCTATTTCCACGGTGAGGAGTCTTCTCCAGGCAAAGAAGTATATTTTCCTCTACTGTCTCTAGAATTAAGCCTTGACAAAGGTTATTTGCAGAGCCAAAGCAAGCAAAAGATTTTGGCATTTAGAGATGCTGAAATATTCCTCATCTGCTGGATCACTTGGTTTCAAACCGCCTCCAGCTCTGTTCTAGAATAGAAAGATACCTGGCAGCCTTACCACTCATCTGTATATTTAAATGGAGCACAACTGCTTTGCCATGATTATCCCATCTGTTCTAGGGATAGGAGGAGGAGAACCAAACTCCATGAGATGCTGCTGCTTCTCCTGCATCCTGCACACCTTGATGGCTAAAGCTTGGTGATGGAGCTTTAGTCATCACCAAGGAGATAAGGAACACATCATAATGGAGAAACCACAGGTGATGTCACAATTGCCACCTGCAAAGGTGGGGGCAAAGTGTCATCCAGCACTGAGGAGAGATGTGGCTGGTGGGCACGTATTTGCACTATAAATATATACATGCTTTATAGCAGTCCTATCCTAGGAATTCTAGTTGGGAGAGAGTGCAGATGATTTTCAGAGTTACAGTATTCATCTTTTTTAGTTCCCCATAGATTCCTATGGCAAAATTATCTGATGTGGCCCATGTTCGATTCATGCACACAAGCCCACACACAGGCCCCTTCAGAGCTGGATACACCACCAGAGCTGGTCTTGTGGAAGCAAGCGTTAATTGTCCCCTTTTCTAAGCAGAGTTCCCTTTGGTTTGCATTTGAATGGGTGGCTACCAGTGCTCCCTGTAACAGGAATTCCCAAATATTGTTGACTTCAACTCCCAGCATCCCCAGCTGCAATGGCCTTTGGCTGGGGATTATGGGAGTTGTAGACAACAAAATCTGGGAATCTCTCTTACAGGGAACACTGTGCACATTGTCTGCTGTACATGCACATACATGTGCACGTTGTCTGCTGTAAGATATTCCCCTTAGGGGATGGGGCTGTAGCTCAGTGGCAGAGCAGGTTCCATCCCTGGCATCTTCTCCAGGTAGAGCAGGGGAAGATCCCTGCCTGAAACCTTGTAGAGTTGTTGCCAGTCAGTGAAGATAATAATAAAATAGATCCACCAATGGGTTGACTCAATATAACAAATCTTCTTATTTTCCTAACTATCCACCCCACTTTCTTCTAGCCAGCATTCTTCACCAGCCAGGATGGACATGATCCAACACACACAACCAGTCACCCTCATCCTTGGCACATCAAGAGATGCCAGTCGATAAGTAATCCATACAAACCTGGACTCTTCAGCAGTCAGAATGAGTGGGGTTTAAATTCTGCCAAAAAACCCCAAGCTAGCTTTCACTGAAAAATAAGTGGCAGACTTTGACACCCGAGTGGGTTGTATGGGGGAGGGGAGACATTTTGGATGTGTGAAAGCGACATGAAGTGTGAGTTACTTGAGCCATGCCAGTGAAAATTATTTTTAACCGAACAAAACAACTCCCAACCCACAGCCTTGTGAATGGGCAGAGAAATCTCTTTCTTGGCTCAAACCTTGCCCAGCGTAGATCAAAATTCCTAAGGCTTTGTAAACACGTCAGAAACAAGCATTGAGGAGTATAAGCATATTACTGTTCCTTGACATTTTCCTTACTGTGTCTTGACATTTTCAGAAGGGCACAAAAGGCCTATAAAAAGAAACGGCCCCCTCCCAGGGGCAGCATGTGTTTTAGATTTCAGTCAGCAATGGGTGTAACAGCAGGCTTTGTTAGAAATGCACTGTTCCCCCAGAGATAGCTCTTCTTTATTCTCCTTTCAAAACACCCTGACATATAAGCATGCAAAACCCAAGCTGGATGGAAGAGGAAATGGAATGGTGAGAAGAAGATTCACTTGGAAGCTTTTCACATGGGGCTTTTGAAGCCCTTTAACTTGCATCTCCTCTAGAATGGAGGGGGTGCGTTCACATATTGGCTAGATTTACTCTGAAGTTCCTGCGAGTTATCAGGGAGCAGTTCATACACAATTCGGGTTTTTCACTGGGCGTTAGGGAGTAGCCTGATTTATATCTGCGGTAAAAAACCCCCACTATTTTTGGTTTGGGGGGGCCAACTTTGAGTTCGCAGTAAAGCCTCCCTGTAAACTCACGGTAAAACTTGTTGTGCATAAAAGTCTCTGGTGTATTATTTATAGTATTCCACTCAAATATGGATTGCACAAGAGATCCAACAATCGCCGTTCCAATAAAGATGAGCAATTAACAGGACATATACAGTGTATATAAATCATCATACATTGCACACAGAAAATACTCTTTCCATATGAGTATAATTTCAGTATCATTACATCCATTGTACTGAGTCTGAAATATGCAGAAGGAGAGGGGATAAGTGGTGCAGCCTATGCTTTACATTGCCTTTTCAATCCTGACATCTTCTGTTAAAGGGTCTTGAGTAGTACCACTGGGATTGGAAAAGGGGACCTGGGAAGGTGCTGTAAGCTGCAATAGATGCTACTTACCTAAATGAGCCAAAGGTCTGACTCAGGGCTGGTTCACACAACCAAGAACTGGGCTGACTCACCGCTTATCCAGGAAAACTCACTTTGTACACTCCCTATTTTTGCTCAACTGCAAGCAGAAATCCTAGTTAAATTCTCTGAAAATGATCCTGTGCTGCACGGGATGGAGGCTCTACTTTGCTAGTCTTGGTCTGATCCTAAATCAGAAATCCCAGCTAGCCTGTGCCAACCACCCTGGCACACAATCGTTTCTGGGTGAGTTAATTTCACAGATGAGTAGAAATCGGGAGCGTGCCAGTTGAGTCATCCTAGATATGTGGCGAGTTAGCTCAGTTTTTGGTTGTGTGAACCAGCTCTCGGTATAAGGCAGCTTCATATAGAGCTCTTCCAGGTGACATGAAGACGTGGTGTCAAACCATCTAAATTTGCGTAGGAACGCCATATGGTTTGATCCGTTTCTACTAAACCAAACAAGGCAGGTTCGCTTTAAGCAAACTAAGTATAAACCATTTTTTGAAGGATCAGCGCATGGTGCAATGCGTGTAATGTAATGTAATGCAAACAAGAGACAGTTCGCTGTCATGGGGCCCTTACAATCTACATTTAGAATGCAGGGAGGAGAAAGACAACAGAAACAGGGGAAAGATGGAAGAGTCGATGGTCTCTGGCGATGCATGTGATCACTTTCAGTTCCATGTATGTATGCAGGAGCAGCTCATGACCTCTGTGTACCTACATAGGAAGCTGCTATGGCCCCATCAACTAAGAGGGATATCTTACAGTACTTACATGTAGTCCCCCATCCAAATGCAAACCAAAGTGGACCTTGCTTAGCCAAGGGGACAATTCATGCTCGCTGTCACAAGACCAGGTCTCCTCCCTGAGCCTGAGGCCAACCCTTTGCACACACTCTCCTCTGCCTCTTTCCCTTTTTTGTTGAAGTGGGAGGCAAGAGGGCATCTTGCTGCCTCACTGACAACCCAGTACTCTGCTGCCTGAAGTAGGGGTGTGCACAAAACTGGTTTAACCAGTTCAGTTCGAGTCCAAACTGGACTCGAACCGAACCGGGCATGTTCGGTTTTGTGCCCCCACCGAACATACCCTTGGCTTGGCTTGAATTTGAGCCAGTTTGGGAGTTTTAACTTAAAACAAAACTTTTGACACTTTGTACACTCACCACCAGGTCTGGGATGGCGGTGGCCACGGCAGGTCTCTGCCATTCCCCCCTCTCCCCACTGACCCCCTGTTCTAAAAAGGGCTGGTTTGACCCATTCTCAGGTCTTTCTGGCCCTTCCTCTGGTGGCGGCAACCATTTTGGAGGCCACCGTGCATACCCAATATGCCTCTATGTGGCTAGGTTATTGAGCCGGCCCGGTTCGATGACGAACTGGCTCGGCCTCCAGCCAGTTCCCACATCCCTAGCCTGAGGCAGCTGCCTCACTTCACCTCATGGAAGGGCCGCCCTGCCCTGAACACAAGCTTTAGTTGCAGCGAGGGAAGAGGGCTAAAGGGTTAAGCCCTTTAGAGGCTTCAGAGAAGGGGGGCAGGGTTGAGCTAGGATATGAAGGAAGAGAGAGAGGGTGCCTGTAATGTGCTGATGCCCCCCATGTGTAGGGGCAGAGAGATTAGCTGCTACTAAGAGAATGAATGGACAGAAATCAGGCATTAAAAATGACAATGCAGAGAAACCAGGGGGTGAACAGTTCTGTTTCCCCAGGACATTCACTGTGCTGCTGACCTCAAGGTCACTCTGCTTGAGCAAAATATGTGCAGGGTGGGGGATATCACGTGAGACCTCTGGGCTGCATTTGATGGAAAGATTGCACATTCGTATCCTGGGTCTGAATGGAGAGATTTCACACATGCCACTTAAAGTGCTATGAAGCCTCTCTTGTACTGTCAGTGTGAAAGACAGATATTACTGTTTTAAATGGGCTTGTTTCAGGTTCTGCATGACTGATTGCCATGCAGGAACATAGACTTAGGACTACATTTCAGCCTCCCATTGCTATACTGTGTTGGATAGGGACCGTTGTTCTCCCCTGCTAAATATAAGGGAGTTATCACTTTAGAAGGTGTCTCTTTGCCCAGTTGGTAGAGGTGTCTTACATGTCAAGTGACACAGATTGAGCGCTTGTGAGCCGCCTTAAGTGATGCAGTGGGAAAATGCTTGAGTAACAAGCAGAAGGTTGCCAGTTCAAATCCCCACTGGTAAACACCTATATCAGGCAGCAGCGATATAGAAAGATGCTGAAAAGCATCATCTCATACTGCATGGGAGGAGGCAATGGTAAACCCCTCCTGTATTCTACCCAAGAAAACCACAGGGCTCTGTAGACACCAGGAGTCGAAATTGACTTGACGGCACACCTTACCTTATGAAAGGATTGGGTGTGTCTAGGCCAGGCTTGTTGGCTTCTAATGACAGAAATTGTTAATGACACTTGAATTATTCCTGTGTGATATCTCCTTTCAGGATATGTTCCTTTTCTCTTTCAAATTCACCTTGTATGCAGATCCTTCCTCCCTTGCCAAAGGCAATTGTGACTGAAGATATGGGAAGGAATTGTGGTCCATCTGATGGCCCAAGGTTGAGAATGCTTGAATTAACCCACTTCTACCACAGGGCTTCCTTTTCCATGTTGATAGATGAGGCCGTGCCATGAATGCATCCCTTTGCATGCTCAGAGATACTCCCTTCCATTAAAGCACGCGGGACAGCCTACACTCAAAGGAGCTCCATATGTTCACAAGTGCATATGTGGAGCACTGGATTTGGATGACTGTCCAGAGGTAAGGTATTTTTAATTCAGTACAATATATTCTATTTTATTATTTTATGTTTGAAATGGATGCCTTATTCATATTGCTGGTTTTTATTAGCATGTTGTATACAACCTGCACAAATACACAAGATACACAAATACACAAAGGAAAGGAAAATGAAGGAAAACGACAGCCATAGATACACGCCTGGTTACCCAGCCGCTCCTCTCAGGAGGGGGTTCATTAGGAATCCAAATAAATAATAAAAAGGCTTGGTTAGCTCTGATGGAACTGAGGTGAGGGAACGGCTTATTTTAAAAGTAATTATATTTGCCTTAAAACATTATTCCTCAAGTTAATGTAACTTGAGCCTAAACCGTTGCTCGCTTGCTCTTGCTGGGCAAAGCCAAAGGAACCATAATTGAAGTTACATGGCATGTCCAGGGACTTCCTTCATTGAGAGCATCCAGTCCCAGATATATGAGAGGCGTCTATGCCTGACAAGAATCTTGTATGGCCTGAAAGACTAGAGGACATTTTTTAAACCACTGCTGGGCCAAGAAAGGGAAAGGGAAATTTTAAAAAAGGGGGAACAAGCCTGTATTCAGATTGCAGTTACAACGTAGAAATAGGATTGGTCGATGCACTGAGAGAAGAGATGGCCTTTTCACAAGGCAAGGCGAGGCAGTCCCCTCAGGTGGCAGATTATTGGGGCACCAGCAGGGGGGCGCAAGATGCCCCTCTCTGTTGCCATGGAAATCGTTCTTTGGGACAGAGCTGACCTTTGCAAGGAGCACCTCCCCTCACACTCCTTGCAAAGTGTGCAAGAAGCACAAGGAGATAAGAGCCGACTGCTGGCAACTTCCCTCCTCCTATGGTTTTTCAAAGCTTGCAAGGGTCTGTTTTGGAAGGGGGCTGCCCCCCCCCCGCCATACCCGACCCCGGGACATAGAGCAAGACATCATTTTGCACCTTGCCTCAGAGGCGGCAATAACTTGTTCTGCCCATAACTGAGAGGCAGTATGGTGTAATGATTAAGCGAGTTGTACTTAAACTGGGGAGCCGAGAGTTTGAATCCCTTCTTAGCTGCAAAGGCAACCTTGGGCTAGTTGCCGAGGCACTTCACACGAGTGGTGTGAAGCACCTTGTGGTGATTTGTGGGGAGAGCGGGCTTAGCCCCGCATGATGACATGTAGTCCATCATGGAGCCGGTGGGGACTGCGGGGATCAGGAGCCACGCAGTCCCCGGAAGTTCCAGGATGCCTCATGCAAGCACGCGGGGCATTCTGGAGAGACTCCCGAGGCTGGGAGGCTGGCTGCAGGGTCTACTCATGTGTCTGGGAGACCCCCGAGGCTGGGAGGCTGGGGGTCTACTCATGTGTTGCCGCATGCCGCGGCAGCACACGAGCAAAAAATGAGGTAAACAGAGCACTCACTGTGTTAATCTTATTTAAGGGGAGGGGGATTTAGGCGGGCTAGCCACCTTGGAACCACTGGGCTCACCCGGTGGTTCCCACAATCAGTAGAAAGCAGGCTAGGCTCCCTTAGCTTAGCTTTCCACTGATCGTGGGAATAGCTTCGCTGTCTTTCCATCTAACCTGTCTCACAGGGTTGTTGTGAGAATCAAAACAACATCATGTATGTTATCATGATCTCTTTAGAACAAAGGTGGGATAAAAATATCATGCTAATGGGCAATATAACAAGGAGGGATAGTTTGTTCTTACTTAATAAACCTGACTCAGTTTAAAAGTGGTAGTTTAAACTACTGATTAAAGGTTGTAGTTCTAATTAAAACAACAACAAAGTTCTGCAGAAACCCCTGACAAATTTCACTGGTCTTATACAGAAACTTGTTTGACTTTCCTTGATACTTCTCAGATATTATTCTTTGCTGGGATTTGCATCTGAAATACACTTTCTTGAAATTTCACTGCCAATTATAATAAAAACTAACTCCAGCATCTCTTCTGAAAGCAACCTCAGATAATTGCTCCATAGCAGGGATTTAACATAAGAACAGCCCTGCTGGATGAGGCCCAAGGCCTGACTAGTCCAGCAACCTTTTTCCAACAGTGGCCCACCAGATGCCTCTGGGAAGCATGCCCTCTCCCCTGCAACTGGGATTTGGAGGCAGCCTGCATTTCAACCTGGAGGTAACCTATAGCCATCAGGACCACTAGCCATTGATAGACGTGTCTGCCATGAATTTATCTAAGCCCCTTTTAAAGCCATCCAACCTGGCAGCCAACACCATATCCTGTGGCAGAGAATTCCATAGACTGATTATGAAAAAGTCCTGTCGGTCCTAAATTTCCTGGCAATCAGTTTTACTTGGAACCCTACTCTGTAGCAGACAGTCTTCAGATAACTTGACTATTTCAAGAAGGGAGAGGGGGAGGAGCCACCTCTAAGGGATGTGGAGGTGGCCGCGGCAGCTTCTCTTTCTCCCCTGTTCTCATCAGCCAATAGGCCTCCTCCCAGTAGCCCCTCCCATATGTCCCAGGAAGTATCCGGTTCCATTTGTGGATGGGGCAGGTGCTGGGAGAAGTCAGCATCGGCAACACCCTCTATTTAGAACGTACAGCTTGTCCATGGGCCCTGTAATAGTCCTGAGCTGGTGCCCAACCCCATGAACTTACCCTGAAGAGAGGTTCAACCCTTTTCTCCCATGCTGGTTTCCCATTTATTTATTTATTTATTTGAAACATGTAATATACCGCCCACTACAAAGACTCTGGGCGGTGTACAAAAACATGCAGCGCAAGACAGCATTAAAATTACATTCTAAATTAAGAACTAAAGTAACTAACAAAGAGAAAAAACCAAATAGGTAAACTACAGGGCAAAAGCCTGGCGAAAAAGAAAAGTCTTCAATAGAGATTTAAAAATCAATAAGGAAGGAGCTAAACAAATCTGAAGGGGAAGGGAATTCCAGAGAACTGGGGCAGCAACCGAAAAGGCCATTTCACGGGTCCTAGCGCCCTGAACCTCTTGGAAATCAGGGACCGACAAAAGATGGGCAAAAAATAATTCCCCACCTTGAAGCTTCTATTTGTCCCATAGAGTGAAGCATACAGGCAGATATGGGTCACATCACATCTAGTTTGTACTTCAAACTCTTCCCCAGAGACAAAATGGTGAAAAAGATGTTCCAGGGATGGATACAGAAATATCAGGAGCCTTCCCGGTAAATGGAGATCGTTGGAGCAATTGAAATGGTATGGATTGGAGTAGACTGTAAGGGTCTCGTTGCCTTTTTAAAAGGGCATTATTTGTGATGACGGGCCGAACGCAGGGCTGCACAACTTTTGACCCTTTATCTGTTTTTGGACTACAACTCCCATCATCCCCAGCCACTTTGCCCAATAGGGATGATGGAAGTTGCAGTCCAACATTTGCAGGAGGGCCAAAGTTGTGCAGCCCTGGCCGAACGTATCATGGGCATCCACAAAACCCTGAACTGATAATGTTAACAAGCAAAACAATTGACAGCTTAGTTCAATGAAGGATGGGGAAACATACAGTGGACAAGGCTATAGAGCTGTGTAATCCATCTGAACAAGTAAGCCAGACCCAGAAAGATTTATTAGAAAGGGATTTAGTTTTTTTGTTTTTATAATGGCGCTTTTCAGCTCAACAACAACTTGTGTCTGAGGATCTAATCCTGCTTTTCAAGCACTAATTTGCCTCTCTGCTTAAATACCAAGAGGACCATTACGCCCAGAGACTGAGAAGTGATTTGCCAAGTCCTCCCAGCAAGTAAACAATCAAAGTTTAACCATTTAAGTCACTCAGGGAAGAATGCTTGCCTGAAGAGTTACTGTGTTTTTATTTTGCCTCTTTTCGTGAAAGAACTGACATTTGAATCCAAGGTAACTGCGCTCAGACGGGCCAAAGGAAAGTGTAACTGAAGCAATATCACCTTGGCACCTTATGGGAGAAGAGCTGGTCTTGTGGTAGCAAGCATGACTTGTCCCCTTTGCTAAGCAGAGTCCACCGTGGTTTGCATTTGAATGGGAGACTTGATGTGTGAGCACTGTAAGATATTCCCCTCAGTGGATGGAACTGCTCTGGGAAGAGCATCTAGGTCCCAAGTTCCTTCCCTAGCATTTTCCAGATAGGGCTGAGAGAGACTCCTGCTTGCAACCTTGGAGAAGCCGCTGTCAATCCTTGTAGACAGTGCTGAGCTAGATGGAACTATGGTCTGACTTGGTAGAAGGCAGCTTTCTATGGTCCTATGTTCCACATGCACAAAAATATACGAACATGACTTTTATACTGGTGGAATCTAGGATGGTGGAAGCTACTTGAGGCAGGAGGGACTGTTGAGTTATAACAGAAAGCTTCAGTGGTGTAGCAAGGTGTGAAGGCCCCCCCCTTCTATAATTGCCCTCCCCCTTTTTGCAGCGCCATAGGCACCACTGAAGGTTTTTGAGGGGGCTCAGAGGACTTACATGTTTGGCACCTCCCGGCCCGTCACCACCAGCTGCCGGCTTGCATGCCTGCCACCCTCCTGCCTCCCTGGCACCAGCAAAGAGCCAATCGGCATGGGGCCAGGGCTGGAGGAGCTGTCTACCCACCAGCCCTCGTTGGCTTTGCCAGCACTGTCCCCATGTGTGCTGGCACTTTACCAGTGTCGGGGAGGGAGGGAGGCAGAAGGTGGGCATGCAGGTGGGCAGTTGGGCAGCTGGGCAGCTGGTGACAGTGGCCAGAGCTGGCAAAAAAGTAAGCCCTATCCCCTGAAAAGCCCCAACTCCAGTAGGTGGCCCCTTCAGCCCCGGCTCCATTGGGTGGCCCATGTTCACTGAACACAGTTCCCCAATGATAGTTTTGCCCCAGAAAGCTTATTGGAATAATCAACTAAATAGGAACATAGGAAGCTGCCATATACTGAGTCAGGCCATGGGTCTATCTAAGTCAGTATAGTCTTCACAGACTGTCAGCAGCTCCTCCAAGATTGCAGGCAGGAATCTCTCTCAGCCCTATCTTGGAGATGCCAGGAAGGGAACTTGAAAACTTCTGCTCTTCCCGGAGCAGCTCCATCCCCTGAGGGGAATATCTTGCAGTGCTCACACTTCTGGTCTCCCTTTCATATGAACCAGGGCGGACCCTGCTTAGCTAAGGGGACAAGTCATGCTTGCTACCACAAGACCAGCTCTCCTCTCCAGCAACCCTACCATCATTCCTCCCATTGTGTCGAAAGGCATAAGCTATGATAACACTGGTAACACACCTGGCATCCTCCCCAGCAGTGCCACTACTGTTGTGTCCACAGCAGTGGTGCGGCAAGACCGCCCCATGGTTGTTAGGGATATACATCATGTCAGCCATTGGAATAATTTGGAATGTTAGTGGGTCACTTTGGAGTATACATCTCCTCTCCCCAATCATCTGAATATAGCTGTAGTCTTGACAGACAGAAATTTCCCATAAGAATGTAAATAGAGCCCCACAGGAGCAAAGGAACAACACTGGAACGTAGGATACTGCCTTATACTGAGTCAGACCGTTGGTCTGTCTAGTTCAGTATTGTCTGGCAGCAGCTCTCCAGAGATTCAGAGGACTTTCTCAGCCCAACTTGGAAAAGTTAGGGATTGAACCTGAGACCTTCCATGACTCCTGCTCACTGAGCAAGGAGGCACCTTTTAAAGTGGTGATGATCTTAGACTTAGCAGTGGGAGGGCAACTGGCCCAATTCACCCCCCTGCACAGCATCCCACCAGTAGCTGTTACTTGCCTAGTGTCTAGCTTCTGTTACTTGTTAGATTCTGAGCCCTTTGGGGACAGGGAGTCATATTTATTTATTAGGGATGTGTGCAAACCACGGCTCAAGCACTTTTAGGGAAATTGGCCTGGGAAATGTAAGAAAAAGGAGAGCAGGTCCTTACCTGCTCTCCACCGCCCCTGCATCTTCCTGGGGCACATCCCAATAAATCTCCCAATAAATCCCAATATATCTCTGCATCCCAATAAATCTCCGCATGGTGCCAGCACGCACATGGAGTCCATGCATGCACCAATATAATATAAATAATATAATATAATTATAAATATAATTATTTATAATTATTTCTCTATGTAAACCACTGTGAGAATTTTTGTTGAGAACCATTAAACCAACAGTAGTAGTAGTAGTAGTAGTAGTAGTAGTAGTAGTGCAAAGCAGATGCTCTACCACTGAGCTATGGCCCCGCGTTCTTATTTACACACCATCCTATTCTTCACTTTAGGAGTAGCCAAAAGATATATGCTGCACTTTTGCTGCTCTCCTGCATAACCAGAAATTGCTGCATGTCAGAACATGAAGAGAGCTGGTCTTGTGGTAGCAAGCATGACTTGTCCCCATAGCTAAGCAGGGTCTGCCCTGGTTGCATATGAATGGGAAACTAGAAGTGTGAGCACAGTAAGATATTCCCTTGAGGGGATGGATCCACTCTGGGAAGAGCAGAAGGTTTCAAGTTCCCACCCTGACTTCTCTGAGATAGGGCTGAGAGAGATTCCTGCCTGCAGCCTTGGAGAAGCCGCTGCCAGTCTGAAGACAGTACTGAGCTAGGTAGACCAATGATCTGACTCAGTATATGGCAGCTTCCTATGTTCCTAAATTTGTATCTGGAATGCCATCTACCTGACTTACAGGTTTCTAGACTTATATAGAGACTTATTTGTCTAGATGTTCTTACAGACAAATTCACGGAGGGCAGGTCTATCAATGGTTGTGGGCCACCTCCAGCCTCAGTTGCAGGATGCCTCTAAATACCAGTTGCAGGGGAGCAACAGCAGGAGAGAGGGCATGCCCTCAGCTCTTGCCTGTGGGCTTCTCAGGGGCATCTGGTGGGCCACAGTGTGAAACAGGATGCTGGACTAGATGGGCCTTGGGCCTGAAACAAAAACAAAATTATGCTCTTATGTTCAGTATTGGAGACCTTCGCTTATCCTGTGAAAATTCAGACCCTGACTGGTTTGGCTCATTTTCTCTGCGACAGTGTGTCAGAAGCAGCAGGGTTCGTTATCTTTGAAACTTGAAGCCTCAGCCCCAACTTACTATGGGGCTGGACTCTTGCCTTATATAATTGAAGAAGTGGGTCTCCTGGAGGTCATATACAAAACAATGGGGAAGCAATTGAAATGCGATGGGGGTGGGGGTGGGAGTGGGAGTGGGGGGAATCGGCCTCCTGCCAGTAGCTGTTTGCATGTCCTCTTTGTTCTTGATGATAACCGTATTGATTGTGAAGCAGGCGGAGAGCTGGTCTTGTGGTAGTGAGCATGAATTGCCTCCTTTGCTAAGTAGAGTCTGCCTTGGTTTGCAGTTGAATGAGTGGCTACATGTGTAGTCACTACTTAGGGTTGCCAAAATTTCATTGCCAAAATGAGGGACACAGGTTCCAGAATGAGGGACACAAGTTTGCTGGCCGGGTGGGGGTGGGGGGCGGCTGGGAGGTGTAATTAGTGGTAATCAAGAGCCTGAGTATCATTATTATTTATTATTATTTTATTATTTTACATTTTATATCCCGCTCTTCCTCCAAGGAAGAGCGGGATATAAAATGTTTTTGTTTGTTTGTTTTTGTTTGTTTGTTTACATTTTCTGTCTTGCTCTTCCTCCAAGGAGCCCAGAGCGGTGTACTACATACTTTAGTTTCTCCTCACAACAACCCTGTGAAGTAGGTTAGGCTGAGAGAGAAGTGACTGGCCCAGAGTCACCCAGCTAGTATCATGGCTGAATGGGGACTTCAACTCGGGTCTCCCCGGTCCTCGTCCAGCACTCTAACCGCTACACCAGTTGGCAACCCTAACGCCACTGTCTGCTGTAAGATATTCCCCTTAGAGGATGGGGGGGCATAGCTCAGTGGCAGAGCATCTGCTTTGCACACAGAAGGTCCCAGGTTTTCTCCCTGGCATCTCCAGATAAGGCTGGGAGGGACAATTGCCTGGAAGTGGAACCTTAGAGAGCCGCTTTCAGTCAGTGTGGCCAATGACCAGTGGTCGGATTCGCTATTAGGCAGCTTCCTATGTGTACCCTGAGTTTTCATTTCTCAGTTGAAAAAGGGTGTTGTACTTGATAATACCTGCAACATATGCCCTAGAATAGGAGATCCTTACCTTGGGTCCCTAGATAGTGTGGCTGAGGATGATGGGAATTGTAGTCCACAACATCTGGGGATGCAGGGTGAGGAAACCCTGTCTTAGAAGCTCTACCCTATAATCCTAAATGTACAAGGAGATGTTCTGGTTAGGCAGTGGTGAAGGAATATATTCTTCTTAGGGGATGACAGCTGGTCTTGTGGTAGCATGCATGACTTGTCTCCTTAGCTAAGCAGGGTCTGCCCTGGTTGCATATGAATGGGAGACTTGATGTGTGAGCACTGTCAGATATTCCGCTCAGGGGATGGAGCCACTCTGGGAAGAGCAGAAGGTTCCAACTTCTGTCCTTGGCATCTTCAAGATAGAGCTGAGAGAGATTCCCGCCTGCAACTTTGGAGAAAGCTGCTACCAGTCTGTGTAGACAATTCTGAGCTAGATAGGCCAATGGTCTGACTCAGTATATGGCAGCTTCCTGTGATCCGGATGGGGCAGTAGCTCAGTGGTAGATCTTCAGCTTGCATGCAGAAGGTCCCAGGTTGAATCTCTGGCATCTCCAGGTAGGCTGATAAAGGCTCCTGTCTGAAACCCTAGAAAACTGCTGCCAGTCAATGTAGACAATATTAAGTTAGATGGACCAAGGGTCTGACTCAGAATAAGCCTCTTATGTTCATATATGCAGGGAAGATACTTTTTGCTGTTTGCCCTTTTCTAAGGGACAAACTACATGTTACACACTGTCACAAGTAGCTTCCTGTTTGAGCTCTGTAAGATATTCCCCTTAGGGGATGGGACCACTCTGGGAAGAGAATTTAGGTTCCAAGTTCCCTCTCTGGCATCTCCACGATAGGGCTAAGAAAGATTCCTGCCTGCAACCTTGGAGAAGCTGCTGCCAGTCTGTGAAGACCATACTGAGCTAGATAGGCCAATGGTCTGACTCAGTATATGGCAGCTCCTACGTTCCTATGATTGGTGACAAGTTCAGGACAGACAAAAGAAGGTACTTCTTCACTCTACACAGAATGAATTTACGGATCTCATTGCCACAACATGTGGTGATGGCCATAGCCTAGATTGGCCTAAAAGGGGACTAAATACATCCATGGAGCTCTGTCAGTGGCATGGTGGCTGGATGGAACTTCCATGTCCCGAGACAGCATACCATTGAGTACCAGTTGCTGGGGAGTAACAGCATGCTGGGCTGTTGCCTTTGTGCCCTACTGTGGCCTCCCCAAATGCATCTGGTTGGCCACTGTGTGAAAGATGTTGTGCTGGATGAGATGGACCTTTGACCCAATCCAGTAGGGCTCTTATTGGGTCCCTAAGGATGGAACTGTAGCTCAGTGGAAGAGCATCTGTTCTGCATGCAGAATGACCAAGGTTATTCAAGGTTATCCAAGTCCAGGGTTATCCAAGGTTATACCTATCTCCAGGTAGGGCTGTGAAAGACCTTTGTCTGAAACCTTGGAGAGCAGTTGCTGTTAAGGGTTGTTAATTTTACCCCCAGTAGGTAAACAGCAGAGCACTAAGGAAGAGAGCACACACTCCAGTTACAGAGTAGGTAGCAGAGGATGGTGGCGTTGTTGCAGCTATTTAGAGAAAACACATGGAGATTCTTGTAGAACTAAATACTACGTATATATTAGTTAAGAACACTTGAAATGGATAAGAAAGTCCTAATCCTAACCTAAAGGACTACATAATGGATAGGTAAGGAGAGAGAGAGAGAGAGAGAGAGAGAGAGAGATGTTTCCATCTACTCTCTAAGAGAAAAGGAAGGGTTGCGACTCAGCACAGGAAGTGCTGAAGAGTCAGATCAGGGGTCATAGAGTAGGGGCAGATAGGGAGACCCTTACTCACTGTCTCTACTCGCAGTGCCCCTAGTGGTCATTAGGATAGTTGATGCAAAAGGTTGGAGCACTGGAACACCATCTCCAACAGTTGCCAGTCAGTAGGCTCGTCCACACGACTGTTTTGAGGAGGGTAGTAGGAGCCCAGCTGGGATGTTATCCTGTAAACAACACACAATCAACATCTCTGCTGGGTTCCACCAGCTCAGCCGGCACATGATCATGGCCGGTGGCAAGTCTGCTGCTGAAATTGCCCCGCCCCCATGGAAGGTCCTCCAAGGACCAGCATCCCTTTCCCTGCCAGAAGTCTGGAAATGCTTCATGTCTTCAGCGGCTGCCCTCTCATTGGCCAGGGAGGAGCAGGAGGCAGAAGCACCCCTGCCAAAGCTGCTGAGCTTCAGGAGCGCAGTGTGCTTTGAAGACTAGCATGCCCATGGATGGCGGTTGCTAGAGGTGCAGCTGTTGGTGGTTGCTGTGTAGGTGACGGCATGCCGAGCACTGTTAGTCCAGGTAGGAGTGGCGCCGGGGTTCACACAACCAAACGATAGGGATAGGAGGGCTCGGTTCTCTTCCACTCTCCGTAAAAAGCTGGCTCCAAAAGCTCGGTAGCCCTGCTGGGAGCAACCTGGGCTGAAGGGAAATGCATGCGTTCTCACAATCATGCAAATCTGGGTAACTCATCCTACCCTGAACCTGCCCATTGTAGACAGTACTAAGCTAGATGAACCAGTGTTCTGAGTCACAATATAAAGCAGCTTCCTACATATCTTAAGAACCCTTGTATAAAAACTGGGGCGTGGGGCGGGGGCAGTGGGAGGGGAGAAGCACATTTGCAACTCAACCCAAAAATAATGTAGAGGGGTTTTTTAAAAAAACACCACACAGTTTGCTATTTGCGATGCTTGGGCCAGCCTGAACTGTTTATGGAGGGAGCAGATTCAAGGCTAAAAGTCAGGAAGAGGTCAAACTCCTACACAAATGCAGTTTATTTAAAAAAGAAAGAAAGAAAGAAGGGGCCCTTCATCTGGCAGGTTGTCAAATTAGCTTTGTGTCAACCTACTAAGCCCCAGGGTTTATGACTTTGAAAATGCAAAAGAGAACAGGTAAGTCTAGATTCTTGCAGTTTCAAGTAACTTGCATTTTCCAGTTCATTTCTTCAAGAAACATCACACCTGTTGTTTAGATTTGTAGGGCACTTAATTGGTAAAGAATGGGGATTTTTATTTTTGTTAACATTTTTAATATCCTGCTCTTTCTCCAAGGAGCCCAGAGCAGTGTACTACATACTTACTACATACATGTACTACATACTGTTTCTCCTCACAACAACCCTGTGAAGTAGGTTAGGCTGAGAGAGAAGTGACTGGCCCAGAGTCACCCAGCTAGTTTCATGGCTGAATGGGGATTTGAACTCAGGTCTCCCCGGTCCTAGTCCAGCACTCTAACCACTACACCACGCTGGCTTAATGAGAGCCACTGTGGTGCAGAATGCAGAATGCAGAATTTAGACAAGGTAGGCCAGGGCTGCATAACTTTGGCCCTTCTGAAGATGTTGAACTACAACTCCCATCATCCCTGACTATTGACCACTGTGGCTGAGGATGATGGGAGTTGTAGTTAAAAAAAAGCAGCTGGAGCATCAAAGTATGTGGCGCTGAGACAGACAAATCCTTGCTGAACCATGAATCTCACTGAATGATCTTGGCCGGGCCGGTAGCGCTTTCTTAATTTAACTGCCTTTCACAGGATTGTTTTGGAGACAAAAAGGGGGCCACCACCTAGAGTTCCTTGGTGGGAGGGCAGGATTTTTCAAAATCCGAAAAATGCATCTTAATGAAAACATCTGAATGTGGCACTTGCACAAAGACGCTGCACTAGCGTGTGCAAGGAACTGAGCAAGGCGGAACTCAGTGTGCAAGGAACTCAGCAAGGCTGAGCAGCTTTAAGACTGGAGGCTGCATTCCAGATTCGTGTGCTAGTGCAACAAAGTGCACAACGTAAGAACATAAGAGCAGCCCTGCTGGATCTGGCTCAAGGCCCATCTAGTCCAGGATCCTGTTTCACACTGTGGCCCACCAGATGCCTCCAAGAAGCCCACCGACGGGTGTGGGGGGGTGAGGTTTCCCCCCTCTCCTGCCTTTGCTTCCCTGCAACTGGTATTTAGCGGCATTTTGCCTCGGGGGCTGGAAGGCACTTTCCAGACTAGCTGCCCAACAGCAGCAAGGTGATTCCATTCAGGCAAATCACATCTGAAACATAAACAACAGGGTGAGCGGTCTCGCAGAAACTAACAACCCGAAAAAAATGAGCAACCTTTTTACGCCGGATACACGACATCCTAGCTCTATATCACAGTGATTAAATTCGAAACAAGGCATCAGAAATGTGAATGGCACCCTGCTGTCAGCGTAGGGACTGCAGTGTCACAACACAGGAAGTGTGGAAGCACACTTCTAAGATCCACCATTACCCCTGTTGCAGGGGGTAATCTGGAAGGTGCCAAGGTGGCCTATGGCCATCAGACTAGTAGCCTACAGCCACCAGACATAATTCAATGGGAATGGCTCGATCAGGTGGGCAGGCAATTGCCCCTTCGTGCCCCCATTCTGAATGCTCATGTATGAGACTTTTGCGGGGGAAACATGGGGAGGACCAAGTGTATCCCTTCCACCCTGTGTGGCACTGCTTGGGCCTGCTGTGCATTCAGGAGTTGGAAAGAAGGGCTTACGGAAAACATTCTGTTTTTCTGATGCTCGTGTTCCAGGCTGTGCTCAAGTCCCATAATCCTACTTAATCCCAGCCAAAGCTTTAAGCCGTCATCCCTCTCTTGACCTGCAGACTCATTACTCAGACCCTGCCTCTGCTGGTTCAGAGAGCACTGTCTGAAATGTGGCCGAGGACATTCATTTGTGGGTAGGTTTTGGTTCCTTGTGGATCCTTTCAAAGAAGTTACTGGCTGGCAGGGGATTTGTGAAGTTGAAGAATGAACTTGGATATGTATGTGGATGTCAGCTTCTGCCTACCCTTGCTGAGTGGAGCTCCAGACTGCCTCAGAGTTATGGCCCCTGGGGACCGATACACCTCTTTTTAAAGCCTTGTTGCCTTCACAAGCCTTTTTGGGGAGTGGCTGCCACCAGGCCTCCTCAGGAGTCACAGGGATCCTTCCCCCCTGAGCCCTCCTCCTGGACTGGCCCTTCATCATAGGCCAGTCCTGGTTTATATAGCCCCTAGCACGTGGGGCATCTCTTGCAAGATTTTGCCCTCTTGTGAGACTTCGGCCCGAGATCTTGCGGGAGCTGCCCCCAGCCTGGCGAGATCTCTCTGTACCTGATCAGTGGTATCCCCACACCCTTTTGGGGTCAGGCAGAGGCTTCTCAGCTGGAGGAAATTTGTTTATTTGTTTGTTTGTTTATTTATTTATCTTTACATTTTGTATCCCGCTCTTCCTCCAAGGAGCCCAGAGCGGTGTACTACATACTTAGGTTTCTCCTCACAACAACAACCCTGTGAAGTAGGTTAGGCTGAGAGAGAAGTGACTGGTCCAGAGTCACCCAACTAGTTTCATGGCTGAATGGGGATTTGAACTCGGGTCTCCCCGGTCCTAGTCCGGCACTCTAGCCACTACACCACGCTGGCTGGTGTAGTGTAATGGTCGCATCATGGGCCACTTGGCTGGGAGGGATTGCTGCTGCCCGCCCTGGGAGGGTAAGCTCCCAGGTATCATCTCAATTCCTTGCAGCAGCCCGTGGCTCATCGAGGGATCCCCAATAGGGGATCAGTGTTCCCTGCAACAAAGATTCCCAGATGTTGTTGCCTACAACTCCCAGCATCCCCAGCTGCAACAGACTTTGGCTGGGTATGATGGGAGTTGTAGTCAACAACATCCGGGAATCCCTGTTACAGAGAACATTGAAGTGGACGCCAGTTTATGCAGCAGAGTCTGATAATCCATGAGGGGGTTGAGTTGTGCAGGAGAATATGCTTTTGACACCTTGAACCAGTCTGTGGCTGAACACAGAGCAAGGAAGCACTGGTGTGGCAAGAGAGCAGTATAAACATATGTTAAATAAATAAAAATAATAAATAACAGGAGTTCTCCAACCAACTGCTCCCATGAAGGCGGGAAGGGTCAATTTTTGACACCCTTGATCTTCCCCAGGAAGCCTTCTGTGCCACTCCAAAATATGTCCCTGAGGGTTGCTCAGCCAGTCCTTAGGAACATATTTTCAGACGGCACAGAAGGTTTCTTGGGGAAGGGGAGGGTGTCAAAAATCGCTGCTTCCCTGCTTCGGTTAGTTGGGGAAGTTCTGTGCTGCTGCCCTCTCACTACAGCAGTACAAGAGTGCATCCTTACATACGAATATAGGAAGCTGACTTCTGCTGAGTCAGATCATTGGTCCATATAGCTCAGTATTGTCTATAGAGGCTGGCAGCTGCTTCTCCAAGGTTGCAGGCAGTAGTCTCTCTCAGCCCAATCTGGAGATGCCAAGGAGGGAATTCGGAACCTTATGCATGCAAGCATGCAGGTACTCTTCCCAGAGTGGCCCCATTCTCTGAGGGGAATATCTTACAGTGCTCACACACAGTCTCCCATTCAAATGCAAAGCGGGGCAGACCCTGCTTAGCAAATGGGACAGTGCATGTTTGCTACCACAAGGCCAGCTCTCCTTGCTCTTTATGTCAACCTGTGACTCTCAAAGTTGCCCTGACAAAATCCGAATGGTTATTTATTTATTTGATGTGTATACCGCCTGACTCCAAAGGATTCCATCCAAAGCCTATCCAAAGAAAGAAAGAAACATGTGCCAAATGTCTGTGACTCAGTAGGTCATTTTGTTCTGGCAGGACTCTTCCTAGAAAGTCCCTGGGATTTGAGATTCTTCCCGAAGCTCATTTTAAAGCCCTGTTTATCCTGATTAGGGAGTTGGTGTTGGTGACCCTGGGAAGGCAGTGAATAGGAAACGTAAATGCTCAACTTGGCATCTTTTCCTGACACTGAGAAAAAGATGGCAGCTTGTGTGGTTGTTTCCCCACAAAAAGCTAGAGCTACAGCGATGCAACAACAACAGGAAAACCACACTGTGCCGGCATGTACAAGGCATCCCAAAGCAACCAGCTTGAAAAGTCTAAGGATTTTCAGCATGACAGATGAGGCATAAGGGGCATAAGCCCCACAGGGCCCTTTCCTTTGCTCTGGCAGCCAGTTCAAGACCAGAGGAAATCGGCAACCACATGGGGCTCTTGCAGAAGATTCAAATCATACACGAAACCGCACCAGAAGCAGCTCAAAACAGTGGCTTTTAGGACTGCCAGTTGTCTGAAGCACTTCCTGGAGTTCTTTTCCTCCAATTCCGCCCCTGATATTTTTCACAACATCAAGTCATTAAATGTTCAGTATTGCTTTTGATAGTTACCTGGAGATTGATTATGCTTTCTAGCAGGGGTGTTGGTAGGTAGGTGAAAGATCTGGGGCTTGGGTCCACAGCCCCGCTTTTGATAATTAAACTCAGAAGTGGGGCGGTGCGGGGGAGAGTGTGATTTTTTCACTGTTTGATCCTCAGGGACAGATTCCTGGAGTTAAAAACTTCATCCAAAGGGAAGAAAGAGCAGCGGGAATTGTACCTTCCCTGACCTCTTAACCTGCTGCGGCTGTAGGGCAGTCTATAGAGCAGTAAAGCTTCTGTCCTTTTGTGTCTGCTCAGGGCTACTTCCATTTTTGTAGTCTTGTGGAGAATTTCAGCAATGATAACCCCAAAGCTGACACAGTTTACACCTTGCATTCCTAAGACTAATTCCTCAGTATTCCTTCATTTGCGCTTCATTTTACATTCTTTTTTTATTGTTGGCCACTGTAATGTGGCGTTAGGACTGACTTACCACTCAGGGTTGTCATAAAGATTATTGAGAAGAGATACAGTTTTTGAGAAGCCACCTAATGGCACAGCGGGGAAATGACTTGCCTAGCAAGCTAGAGATTGCCGGTTCGAATCTCCACTGGTATGTTTCCCAGACTACGGGAACCACCTATATTGGGCAGCAGTGATATAGGAAGATGCTGAAAGGCATCATCTCATACTACGTGGGAGAGGGATTGCAATGGTAAACCCCTCCTGTGTTCTACCAAAAAAAACCCACACAGGGCTCTGTGGTCACCAGGAGTCGGCACCAACTCGACGGCACCCTTTACCTTTACAGTTTGTGAAGCACTTTGACCAGAAAGCACGAAATACCTGCTAAGGGTCATTCAGCAAAATCAGTATCTCACGAAGGATCAGGGCCCCCAGGATGGAGGTGGGAACCCTTTGCTCTGTGCAGCGCTGCCCTATATGGGGAGCGACCAATTTGCAGCCTAGACTGACAGGGATTGCCTGGAGCCAGACTCAGAGGAGTTCGATCAGGGGATAGCCGTGGAACTGGCTCTTGATGGCCACCTCAGTAACGAGCCTGAAGAGGGCCAGGTGGGGGCTAGGACTGGCAAGCCAGTGAATCCCCAGCTGGCACGGAGACCACCGAGACAGGAAGCATGGACCCTGCTGAAGCCCTTTGTGAGGCCTTGGAACCGGGGAATGCCACAGAAGAGAGCATCCTGGAGCCCTCATAGAGAGAGACCTGCATACCCAGACCATAGTGGGGGGGGGGGGAGAAAGTCCCTTCGAACCCCCTGGTGGACTCTCCCAGGAGGAGACCAGCCTTCCTATCATCCCAGAGGATGGCCCGCGAAGCCCTCTGAGAATGCAGGCAGGAAAGAATGCAGCTCAAGGAGCAAAGAAAAGGGCCTCCTTGTGAAGAGGAGTTCGGCTCATAAGCCAGCAGGCAGGCAGCCCCAGCTGTGGCACATGCCTCCTTCACCTCTGTTCTCCAAGCCTCAGCTTGATAAGCCGCTTGGTATGACTTGTGCACTGCTGGAACAATAACTTTTGCACATGTGCACCCAGGACTGCTGGACACTTCTGGCCGAGGAGGGCAACGGGCGGCAGGGAGGTACGCTGCCGGCCCGAAGGTTTTTACGGAAAAATGACGCTGGCAGGGGAAAAGCGGTGGGAGGGGTACATGCACCCTCCCTCCGCCCTTAAAACGCCACCCCTGGGGCCTCCGCACTTTGAACCAGCCCTGTGTTCGAACCTGTTCAGAGGCCCATAAAAAGGCCTCCAAACAGGTTCGTGCGCATCCCTAACCCTAACTCCTCAGCTCTTGCTTCCTGTCACGGTCTGCAGCCTTGTTCCTGACCTGACCAGTGACCTGCTTTGGACCTTGCTGCTGCCTGATAGGGGCATGCACGGAACCGGTTCCAAGAACCAGTGGTTCCGCCAGTTCGACGGCAGCGGGGGTGCCGCTTTAAGAGTGGGGGAGGGTGCACTGACCTCTCCCGCCACTCCCCCCCCCCACTGGCATTCATCTTTTGGAAAGCCCATCGGGACAGCAGTGTACCTCTCTGCCACCCCGTTGCCCCTGTCTTCTGGATATGACTGGAAGTCGCCAACGTGCCTGTGTACTCCGGAGACTTCCAGTCATATCAGGAAGATGGAGGCAACGGGGAGGCAGGGAGGTACGCTGCCACCCCGATGGGCTTTCCAAAAGACAGACGCCGGTGGGGGGAAAGCAGCAGAGGGGTAAATGCACCCTCCCCCGCTCCCCTGCAGCACCCCGGCCACCTTCGAGACTCCCCGCCACGGTTCCATGCACATCCCTACTGGCCAGTCTACCTGCCTTCTTCAGCAGCCCTTCTCCAGCCTTTGCATAGCCCTGGCCTGTGACGTGCCTCAGCAGCGCGACCTTGCTAGCACTCCCTGTTAAGCCACGAATGGGCACTCCTGGCCGTGTGGAGCCTCTGCCATTGTGCCAGGAGATAGGCTGCTTTTGGTGGGGATAAGGGCCCCGAGGTTCTGTCCTCCTAGGTTGCCTGTTGGGCCCTCCTAAACAGGAAGGCCTATCAAGTCTTCCTTTGGGGGCTAGAACATGGCCTGGGCAAAGTCTCTCCTGCCTCTTTGCTTGGTGCCCTAAAGATGCTGTCCCCACGTGGGGCTTCTAGATGCCATCCCAGGTCCATTACCACCACCTAGGCTGGAGGGTCAGCCTGGCCAGTCATCTTATAACCATTCTTTGCCCTGTCATTGGCACGAAGCTTGAACTTTGCTGTTTACAGCCCTGTTCCACATTTTTATTTCTCTCTCCCCTTCAAATTCATCTGGGTAATGTTCAGGCCTTGACAGCAAGAAAAAGCTGCTGCATGAAAGATGGGTTGAAAGAAGAGTCGGCTTCAGTGACTAACTGTTGTTGAGCTGTAAACATTTAGCCCACTCAAGATGTTCCCAAAAAGACTTGCTCAGCATGATAGCAGGGGGCTGCAAGCCAAGGATGAGGTAATGCAATCATTGCTTTAGCAACACACTGGCTGAGTGAGAAGGAAAGCAACATCCAGAGTGATACATGTGAGACGTTCTCACTGAAGGCTGCAGGAGGCTGGGTCAAATTTCTCTTTGTCCTCCTCTGTGTTTTGCAAAAGATGCTACAGTACATCTGGTATCTGTGCATCAGAATAAAAGGATGGTACCACTGCAAGGCTGAAGTGTCCCTCATGGTGATGGATGACCCCGACTTAGCTTGTTTCAGCTGTTCCTCATCACCCTTGCAACTGGCCCTGTTCAACCCCAGCACAGCATCTTTCCAGTGGTTGTTGCTGGTGTCTACCTGTGTGTTTCTTTTTAGACTGTGAGCCCTTTGGAGATGGGGAACCATTTTCTTATGATTCACTTTCTGTGTAAGCTGCTTTGAGAACTCTTGTATATAAATAATAATAGTAGTAATAGCTCAGCCTTGCAAAGATTATGTCTGTTTAATTGAATCAACTAGCTATGAATTTGGCTTGCTTCTGCATACGTATTAGGGGCCCCTTTTTATCAGGGACAATCCTTTTCTGGCTGACATCTAGATTTAAACAGCCCTAAGTAGTTCTCTCTGCTGTTCACATGGGAGAAAGCAATTTTCACCTCTCTCTGAGATATTCTGTAATTCAGTGGCAGAGCATCTGCTTGCATGCAGAAGGTGCCAGGTTCAATCCCCAGCATCTCCAGGTCGGTCTGGGAGAGACTCCTGCCTGAAACCTTGGAGAGCCGCTGCCAGTCAGTGTAGACAGTACTGAGCTAGATTGCCCAATAGTCTGACTCAGTATAAGGCAGCCTCCTTTGTTTCTACGAATCCCCACTTAAAACGTCCATCTTTGCCCACCCAGCAATAGGTAATCTAATGTGATCATCCTGATAGTGGGTGTTTGTCTTCTTCCACAACCTCTCTGTGTTCCTGAAAGAGCCACTCACAATTCTGAAACTTACTATTGCTCAATTCGAAAGGTTGTGCAGAATCCTCAGAAGAGAAGAGAGCTCCAAACCTTAGCCATACAGGACATCCAGTCCCTCTTATTGTAAGAAACTTTTTTTTTTAAAGCCTCATAATAAGGTACATGCTGTTGAGCAAAAACATGGAGCTAGGCATTTGAATTGCTTCCTGTTTTTCCTTGAACCATTCGTATAATGCCTCCTTGTCCCCCTCCCACACCTCAAGCAAAGTTTCAGCATTTAGCAGGGTGAGAAATACTGCTCATGCAACTGTTTATTCTAACAGAATGGGGTGTGCGCGTGCGTATCTCATACATGTTATGATGGATGCCAAAAATGGCTTGGCTTGGTGCCTGAGATGTGAAGCAGAGATAACCACTAAATATGCTTCCTCCCAGTCCTATAATCTGGATTCAACAAAGCAATATCAGCATAGGAAGCTGCCTTATACCAAGAGAGATCATTGGTCCATCTAGCTCAGTATTGTCTACACTGATTGGCAGCAGCTTCTCCAAGGTTACACAGCCCTATCTGGAGATGCTAGGGAGGGAACTTGTTTGGAAAGATGCTAGGGATGCTAGGAGGGAAGCTGTTGGGAAAGATCAAAATGTTTAGGGCTTTTTCAGTATAGAACAGCAGTTCTCAACCATGGGTCCTCCTGATGTTGTCAGACTACAACTTCTATCATCCCCAGCCACAATGCCCTTTGGGATGATGATGGGAGTTGTAGTGCAGCAGTATCTGGGGACTGAAGGTTGGCAACCCTTAGTTTAGAAAAAAATATGGATAAGGGGGAATTTGGTAGAGTTCTATGAAATTATGTATGATATGGAGAAAGTGACGAGAGGGACCCTTCCTCACTCATGATACCAGAAGGTGGCACCATGCATAATTAATCTGTGCATAATTAATCTATGGAATTCTCTGCCACTGGAAGTGGTGATGGCCACTAGCTTGGATGGCTTTAAAAGGGGGTTGTACACATTCATGGAAGACAGGTCTATCAATGGCTACTAGTCTGGTGACCATAGGCCTCCTCCAGCCTCTGAAGCAAGATGCCTCTGAATCAGGGGTGTAACTACAATAGGGCAAGGGGAGACAGTTGTCTGGGGGCCCACTGCCTTGGCCCCCCCCAGAGGCAAGTCACATGACCGACTCCCCCAGCCACGCACCTGCCCAGGCTTCCTTCAGTTGTATTCATCCTCTGAAATTGATGTGAGTGTTAAGACCTGGAGCGACCAGAACAGCATGTCTTTCTCTAGTACCATTAAATGACTTGCATCATCCACAATGTACAAAACCTTTAAAAAATAATTTAGGATGATGTTCTATTGTGGCACATAGGATAGATAGATAGACAGATAGATAGATAGATAGATAGATAGATAGATAGATAGATAGACAGATAGATACAGATTTTACTATGCTTTTTGTTACCACTATTCAGCCTCATTTAAGATTTCTTTACTTCATGAGCTGAGCTTCAGTGAGGGGGTGCCCATTTTAAAATCTTGTCTCTGGGCCCACTCCAGCCTTGCTCTGAATACCTGTTGCAGGGAAGCAACAGCAGTAGAGAGGGCATGCCCTCACCTCCTGCCTGTGGGATTCTCAGAGGCATCTGCTGGGCCACTGTTTGTAACAGGATGCTGGACTAGATAGGCCTTGGGCCTGATCCAGCAGGGCTGATCTTACGTTCTTATGCAATGAAACTGGGAGTGAACTTAGGACAGACAGTAGAAGATTTTTTCATGCAAAGCATAATTGATAGATGGAATTTGCTGCCACATAAATGTTGTGATAGCCACTAGCCTAGATGGCTTTAAAAGAGAATTGGACACATTCATGGAGGACTTCAGCTAATGGCTACTAGTCATGATGGCTATAGGATGCCTCCAGAGGCAGCTTCAAGGGAGCAACACTGGGAGAGGGGGCATGCCTTCTGCTTGTGAGCTCCCCAGAGATATCTTGCTGGTTACTGTGGAGTACAGGATCCTGGACTATATAGGGCTGGGCCCCATCTAGCAAGGTTCTTCTTACGCTGCTCATCTTATGCTTGTTATAAACATACAGGAAAACAAATATTATATATACACAGGAATTATATACACACAGCCCTGACTAGCTACTCCTTAAAGACAGTAAAATGACCTGAGATATGTGAGCTCTATTCAGACCTTTTATCAGCTTTGGCTGATATGCTAACTGCGACCATACCTGGATAGAGATAGCTTGGCCACAGTTATTCATGCTCTGGTAACCTCTCGCTTAGATTACTGCAATGCGTTGTATGTGGGGCTGCCTTTGAAAATGATCCGGAAACTGCAGCTGGTACAAAGTAGGGCTGCAAGATTATTAACTAGGACTGGGCACTTTGATAATATTACACCAGTGCTTCATCAGCTGCACTGGCTCCCAGTCCATTTCCAGGCCCAATTCAAAGTGCTGGTTGTAACCTTTAAAGCCCTGCATGGTTTGGGACTTGGGTTATCCAAGAGAGCACCTTGCCCCATATGTTCCAACTCAGACCTTAAGATCTTCTTCGGAGGCCCTCCTCAGGGTACCGCTGACAAACGAGGTGAGGTGGGTGGCTACTTAGGAAAGGGCCTTTTTGGTGGTTGCACCCCATTTATGGATCAGCCTCCCCAGTGAGATTCACCCGGCACCATCACTTTGTTCTTTTAGATGCCAGATGAAGACCTTTTTGTTAACTCAGACTTTTAAAACTTTTTTTTAATTTTTAAAACCAAGTTTTTAAATGTGTGTGTGTGGTGGTTTGATGTGTTTGATGTGTTTCTGTTGGGTATTGTCACCTGAAATATAGAAATTAGTCATAATATCTTAGCTATAGTTGACATCAGTAACACCATTTTAGATTCTTCTCTGTTAAATGCAGAGCAGAACTCTCTCCTCCATTTTGTGACATGTTTATCTGCATATAGGAACCATTTGGTCAGTTGGTTCCCAGCTTTTCTGTCTTAACCTTGCAATTTGCAACATAATCATGGATATGGAGGCCTTCCTGTATACCTCTGTGATCCGAGATGGGAAAGTAGCTGATAAGAAACAGTTCTGTAGAAACACTGCAATTAGGGCACTAAAACAATGCTTGCTTGAGATCTTCAAAGAACAAATATGGTGATGTATCGCCTGACCAGCTGTCAGGTTGTTTTATTGGTGAATGTGTGGAATTTGTATCCATCTTTGTATAAATTCCCAAACAGCCTCCATCTTGGGGCTGCCCTGTCTTTCTGGAATTGATTCCCAGGGTTTTAGCCTGACTCCATTTACTCTGCAGAGATAAATAAAGTCCTTTTCTTTTAATGGTCTCTACTTGGTGAACTGATTGGCTAGCGCACCAGATAAAGAATCCCGACTTCCGGTGACAATTTATGTGTTTCTATTGGATATTTTAATGTTGTGTTGTGAGCCACCCAGAGAACAATATGTTATGGGGTTGCTAACAAAGTTTATTATTATTACATTGTACATCCATTGATTGATTGATTAAGCGCCGTCAAGTTGGTGTCAACTCTTAGCGACCACATAGATAGATTGTCTCCAGGATGATCTGTCTTCAGTTTGGCCTTTAAGGTCTCTCAGTGGTGCATTCATTGCTGTCATAATCGAGTCCATCCACCTTGCTGCTGGTCGTGCTCTTCTTCTCTTTCCTTCAACTTTCCCCAGCCTTATAGACTTCTCAAGGGAGCTGCATCTTTGCATAATGTGTCCAAAGTATGATTGTTTGAGCCTGGTCATTTGTGCCTCGAGTGAAAATTCTGGATTGATTTGTTCTGTAATCCATTTGTTTGTTTTCCTGGTTGTCCATTGTATCCTCAAAAGTCTTCTCCAGCACCAGAGTTCAAAAACGTCAATGCTTTTTCTATCTTGCTTCTTTGAAGTCCAGTTTTCCTATTCATAGAGTGTCATGGGGAAAACCATAGTCTGAGCGATTCTAATCTTTGTAGGTGTAGACATCTAAATGTCCGTTCCAAGGCCTTCATTGCTACCCTACCTAGTGCTAGTCTGCGGCGTATTTCTTGACAGCTGGATCCTTGACTGTTGATGGTCAATCCTAAAAGGCAGAAGCTATCCACCACTTCAGTGTCTTCATTATCAGTTCTGAGGCTGGTTGCTGTACCTGTTGTGATGAGTTTTGTCTTCTTTACATTTAATTGTAGTCCCATTTTTTTCACTGTGTTCCTTGACTTTCACTACTAGAGCTTGCAGATTCTCAGTTATCAGAGTGGTGTCATCAGCATTGTGCAGATTATTGATGTTTCTTCCTCCAACTTTAAAACCTTGCTCATCTTCTTCAAATCCAGCTTCTCTCAGTATATGTTCAGCATATAAATTGAATAAAGAAGGAGAAAGTATACAGCCTTGTCTTACTCCTTTGCCGATCTGGAATCAGCCTGTTTTACCATGTTGTGTCTGGACTGTGGCTTCCTGTCCTGTGTATAGGTTTCTCATGAGAACAATGAGATGTTCTGGGATGCCCACTTTCCTAAGGATATTCCACAACTTGATATGGTTGACGCAATCAAAGGCTTTTCTGTAGTCTATAAAGCACATATTGACTTCTTTCTGGTATTCTTTGGCTTTCTCAATTATCCAGCGTGCATCAGCAATGATGTCTCTTGTTCTTCAGCCTTTTCTGAAACCAGCTTGAACATCCGGCATTTCCCTTTCCACGTAGGGCTGTAATCTGTGTTGGATGATCCTGAGCATTATTTTGCTAGCATGTGAAATTAAGGATATTGTGTGATGGTTTACGTAATCCGTTAAGTCATCTTTCTTTGGAATGGGTATGTAAACTGACCTCTTCCAATTCGTTGGCCACAGTATCACTCTCCAAATTTGCTGGCATAGTTTGGTTAGAACCTTTTCTGATTCTTCTTCTGTTGCCTGCCATATTTCTGTAGCTATTCCATCAATTCCTGTAGCCTTCCGACTTGGTAATTACCAGAGTGCTGAACTAACTTCATCTTCCCGTACTAGAGGTCCTTGCAAGTAGGAAATATCTTCTAGAGTATCTTGGATGTTGACATCCCTGCTGTACAGATTTTCAGTATACTCCTTCCACCTCTGTTTGATCTTCTCTGAATCAGTTACTATCTGTTCTTTGGCATGCCTTAAGATACCAATTTTAAGTTGGAACCTCCCTCTGAGTTCAGAGATCTTTTGGAAAACTTTCCTTGTTATTCCATGCCTATTTCCATCCTCAAGGACTTTACATATGTCATTGTATTCCTGCTCCTTGTCTCTTCTAACAGCTTTTTGAAATGCCCAATTAAGTTCCTTCCTGAGTCTTTATCTTTCTTGACTTTGACTTCTCTCCTCTTCTTGGTAATTTCCACCATCTGACATCTATTTTGCTTTCTTCTGTTTCTTGGTCTTTGGCAGTCTCTTTTCACATTCATCCTTAACAACTTCTTTGATTTCATCCTACAGTTCCTCTGGTTCCCTATCAATGAGGTTCAGAACTTCAAAGTGGTTCCTGATGTTCTCCTTGAAAATGGTGGGAACAAGATCATACCATGGAAGATGGATAGCTTTGTTTTTCTGCTTTAGCTTGACTTGGGACTTGCACATGAGCAGTTTGTGATCGGTTCCACTACCGGCCCCCGGCCATGTCTTTGCTGTTATAACTGAGCTGTTCCACCTCCTTGCACCAATAATGCAATCAATTTGATTTCTGTGTACTCCATCTAGTGATGTCTATGTGCATAGGGGCTGCTTTGGTTGTTTGAAGAATGTGTTAGCAATGAAGAGATTTTACCGGTTCTGGATGGGGTTGCACTCCCCTTGAAGGAGCAAGTACGCAGCTTGGGGGTACTACTGGACCCGGCTCTGCTTTTGGAAGCTCAGGTGGAGGCGGTGGCCAGGGGTGCCTTTGCACGGTTTCGGCTAGTGTGCCAGCTGCGTCCCTTTCTCGAGAAGGCAGATCTGGCCACAGTTACGAATGCCTTAGTCACATCACGGCTGGATTACTGCAATGCGCTCTGTGTGGGGCTGCCTTTGAAGAATATTCGGAAACTGCAGCTAGTGCAAAATGCGGCAGCTAGGGTTTTATCTGGAGCTGCCTGGTGTGATCACATCACACCTATTTTGAAAGAGCTGCACTGGTTACCAGTGTGTTTCCAGGTCCAATTCAAGGTGCTGGTGTTGACCTTTAAAGCCCTTAACGGTTTGGGCCCGGGATATCTGAAGGACCGCCTGCTCCCAAGGGTTTCTGCCCGCTTGACGAGATCATCTGAGGGGGCTCTGCTCCGGGTGCCGACAATGAGGGAGGCTAGGTTGTCATGCAACAGGGCCTTCTCTGTTGCTGCCCCCAGGCTTTGGAACGCTCTCCCTGTGGCCATTCGCTCCTCAGACTCCATTACTGTTTTTAGAAAGCTGGTTAAATCTTGGCTTTTTATCCAGGCCTTTACATGATTGTTTTATTGCTGCTTCTGTGTGTTTTTATCCATGTATAGTTTTTTGTATTTTGTATGTTGTATATTTTTAATATCGGATTGTTTTTATATTTTTAGCGAAATATTTTTAATTCATTTTTATTATGTGTTTTAACTTTTGTAAACCGCCTTGGGGTTGTTTTTAGTGAAAGGCGGTATATAAATCTAACAATAAATAAAATAAATAAGAGATCATTGGCTTGGAAGAAACTAAGAAGTCATTCTCATGCTTCATTTCTTCCATATAGGCCAACTGTGTTTTCCTCCTTTCCATTTCCAACTTTGGCATTCCAGCCTCTAACCACCAGCATCACATCTTGTTTGCATGTTCTGTCAATTTCAGACTGAATTTGAGCATAAAACTCATAAAACTTCCTCTTCTTCTGCATCAGTTGTTGGGGCATAGATTTGAAAAACAGTCATGTTAAATGTAAAGGGTTCTCCACAAAATCTAATTGATAGTGGTCACTGACTGCATTGTACCCAAGTACTGTCATTGCTATATCCCAAAAGGGGATTTGAACTTGGGTCTCCCCGGTCCTAGTCCAGCACTCTAACCTCTACACCACGCTGGCTCTCTGTTTTAAACTTCTCCATTCCAAATTCATTATACAAGAACCTTTGCTGTGAATTGCAAATCTAACTTTGAAATTCTACTAAAATATCAATATTTAATATTTAAACCCCTGCTAAGTTGGCAAAGAGGCACCTTTTAACGTGGTGATTCTCTTTATTGAGCAGGGGGAGAGTAACTGGCCCTATCCAGCCCCAGCACAGTACCTCCAGTGACTGTTGCTGGTGTCTATCTTGTGTTTCTTTTTAGATTGTGAGCCCTTTGGGGACAGGCATCCATCTTACTTTATTTATTTATTATTTCTCTGTGTAAACTGCCCTGAGCCATTTTTGGAAGGGCAGTATAGAAATCGAATGAATGAATGAATGAATGAATCAGTTGTTGGGGCATAAACTTGAAAAACTGTAATGTTAAAGGGTTGTCCACAAAATCTAGTTGATATTAGCCAGTCACTGACCACATTGTACCCAAGTACTGTCATTGCTATATCCTTCCTGACTATGAAAGCAACACCATTCCTTGTGTGATTTTTGTGTCCTGAGGAGTAAATGGTATGATTTTCTGACTGAAAGTGTCCCATTCCAGTCCATTTTAATTCACTGATGTCCAAGATGTCTATCTGTAGTTGATTCATTTCATCTTTCACTGTGTTGAGTTTTCCCATATTCATGCTTCTTACATTCCATGTTCTCATTGTAATTCTGTCTTTGCAGCTTCAGATTTTCTTTTCCCGCACAGCAACATCAGCTGCTAGACATCCAAAAGGCTTTAATCTAACCGTGTCATAAATACCATCAGTACTCTGAGAGATCCTCAGCTCTTCCTCAGAGATGCTCAGCTCTTCCTCAGCACTATCCAACCTGAGGGGCCCATCATCCGGCACTACATCAACAATCATTCTATCTTGTCTATCCATGTGGTTTTCTTGGTAAAACACAGGAGTGGTTTACCATTGCATTCTCCCGCACAGCATGAAATGATGCCTTTGTTGTTGTCACTGAAATGATAATCCACCTCCAGCACCTTCCTATATCGCTGCTTCCCAATATAGGTGCCTGCTTGCTTTAGCTGGGCAGCTGGGATGACCTTAGCGCTTTGAGTGACTCTATTGGGAGTACTCCCGGCGTACTTTGCTCATCCCTCCCAGGAACACCCCCACCACTACGATGAGGCAGTGTAGCAGGACTTGGGGGGTACATCCATACAGGTGTACATATGTTTGCATGAATGATGCTCTCTCCTTCCCCAGGAAGCCCTATGTACCACCCAAAAATATGTCCCTGAGGGTTGCGCAGAGGGATATATTTTTGGGCAGGACAGAGGATTTCTTGTGGAAGGGAAGGGTGTCAAAGATGGCGCCTTCCCCGGTGTTTTTAGCTGGGAAGTTCTGTTAGGCTGTTCTCTTGCTGTGCCAATGAATCCTTGTTCTGTATGTCAGTCAGAGATATTTGTGTGTGTTAGGTTTCTTTTTTCTTTTTGGCATTTACTGTATATACCACTTTTCAGGAGAATCTCCCAAAGCAGTTTACATAAAAGCTTCAATAAAGAACCATACATCAAGCAATATGTCCAGATCTTTACATGCTGAGCTCTTTAGGCTAACTTCTTTTTCTCTCTCTCCTCCCCTCAGAGCAAAATGCTTAGGTAACTCTTTGGTGGCAGTTGAGGGAGGGTGGACCACCTCAGCTGTAATATGGGAGCCAGATGGTGGCAGTTCTCCCGTCAATCTCTCTCTTCGCTCCTCCCCTTAATGCAAGATGGTTCCTGGTCACTCTGTGATTTAGAAAGGGTGGGTTAGGACCTGCCTTTGCAGCTATTAGCTCATTTCTGGAGAGGAGTGCCGTCATATTAATTGAAGAGCAGCAGCCATTCCATTTTCCAACAGCATTTACAGGGTGTTGTTGTTTTCCCTTGAAGAGCTTTGTGTGGTCACAGGAAGGTGCCCCAGCAGGTTAAGACACTACCCTTTCCAGAGCATTACTCAACTTACAATCCAAAAGGCAGCCACAGACAAATCACCTGAGGCCATTTGCATCCCTCCTACAGAATCTCTCTCTCCTCCTCCTCCTCTATCTTTCTTTCATCTTGATTCAGCAGAGAACACTTTTCAGCAAGGGTGATATCCTTCTGTTAATTTTGTCAGATCACAAGTTAAGTGTTCCTTGTTCGCAGATTGGAAATAAGAACAATCCATGTTTCTATAGCAGCATAATGGTGTAGAACGCATGCAAATTATTGAGCTGTGTTACTACGCACTAGCCTTTAGTAGCTTAGATCAGAGGTTCCCGGCCTTTTAAAAACAAGTGTATGCCTTCTGTCACACACTGTCAGCTCAGGTACCCTATAGAGATGTGTGTGTATCCAGACCAGTGTTCCCTGTAAGAGGTCATCCCAGATGGTGTTGACTACAGCTCCCAGAATCCCTAGCTGCCGTGGGCTTTGGCTGAGGATGCTGGGAGTTGTAGTCAACATCTGAGATCTTCTGTTAGAGGAAGCAATGATCCAGACTGTTACTTACAAGTACTCCCAGTGAAATTAATTGACAAAAAAACTTGTTCCATTAATTTCAAGAAGACTGTTAATGTAAGCCAGTGACTGGAATAGCTCATCTTTATAACGTGTGTGTGTGTGTGTCTATACACATATTAAATTTGTGTGTGTGTGTCTATACACATATATACGTAAAAATGTAAATATAAGTGTTACAAACAGATTACTATGGTCACTATTAGTTTCAATGGGAGTATTCAGTGTTAATTTTCTGAAGCCTGTCAGTCAGGCTGAGGGAAAGTGTACACTGAGATTCAGGACTAAATGCCTGGCTTTTAGCTAAGGGTGCCTGAATGTATAAGCAAAAATCTTTTAATCAAGTCTGAATGACAATGCACGTGTCATGATTGATTGGATGTGCCTGGTTTTGGCCAATCAGTCCCGTGAAAGGAGCTCTGCTCACTCTTAGTTTGGATTCCCAAGATCACACTTCGGGATGGATGCTCTGCAGCTCACGTCCATAGTCAGAGGCACAAATCTTCTCACCTAATGATCATCTTTCAAACATTCACAATCTTCAAGAATTCATTTCCTGAACTTTGATTTCCATTCTGAATCACCAACCTCCTGCTTAAGCAAAGAGAAGGAAATTTCTCAGCTTGAAGAATACTCCCTCTCAAGACAGTCACAATCCCTTCTGCTTCTGAGGGGGGAAAGGTGTCAAAAACTATCACCATCCTCAGGCACAGGCTCAGGTAACACATCCACACCAGGGTTATACTTCAGCATTTTGTTGTGGGTCCGCATTTGTAAGAGAATAAAAAGCAAAGTAAAAAAGCAAAGACATTAAAAGATTACAAAAATTACTCAAAGTAGTCCCATTGAAATTAAAAGGAGATGATGCTACTAAAATCCCCATTTCAGCTGCCTTGGGAATGTTCCTGGAACCATGTTGGTGGGACAGAAATCAATGAAGGCATTACAAAATGAATGCAAATAAAGCAATTTTCTTTTAGTTTTTTAAAAATAGTTTTTTTTAGCCTACTTTCCTTAAGGAAAGTAAACTTATGAGATCACCCAGCATTCTGTGTGTGTGTGCATGCGGCCCCCACCATCAACTTTGCAATGCCTGGACCAATATGACCCAAATTGGATACAGTTAGGGACACATAGCATAGGGACATCACAACAGCATAGTTTGTGATGATGTCATCCAGTCCAATTCAAGATGGCAGAAACATGAACATTTGAGGCGCAAGTGGGAATGAATTTGGACCAAATCTGATACAGTTGTAGGGACCATAGGGGCACTTCAACTGTGCAGTTTGTGATTATGTCACCCACCCCAATTAAAAACGGTGGACACATGAATATTTGAGGTGCAAGTGGGCTAACTTGTGGATTGTGTAACGAATTTGAACCAAATTTGGTACAGTTGTAGTGAGTGACACACAGGGACACCTCAATGGTGTAGTTTGTGATGTCATCCATCCCAATTCAAGATGGCAGAAGTGTGAACGTTTAAGGCTGAAGTCGGTTAACTTGTGAGGATGGTAATTATCAGTTAAGATTATAGTGAAAATAAAGTGGACAGATTAGTTGTTACCAGAACAACTTGTTTTCATTCACTTTGCTTTTCCTGTCAAACAGCAGATATATATTTCGGGCTGAGTATTTACACAAGCTTTGTCTTATCTGTGTCAAGAATAAACGATGAGCTCCTTAGGACAGAAAATATAAACTTCATTTCCTTTCATTGCCCCATTAGCTTAAGAATCAGACTTTGCAAAAGGTCTGTCTCCGGTGAGATTATTTGTCTAAAGTTCATCATTTATGATGAGTTAATCGTTTATGATGTCTTTTCCTCACACGGACCTGTGGTGAATGAACCTCAAGCCATGCTGACAGGGCCAAATTGGACCTTGCATAGGACTTCAGTGTGAGGAACTCGTGATCATTTCTATTTCTATTTCTATTTCTATTTCTATTTCTATTTCTATTTCTTCTTCAAAATGCCGCTGGGGAGTGTGTGATTTGGATTTAGGGTTACAACGTAGACTAATGCTGTGCTAGTGCAATGAACATAGTTGTACCAATGCAAGAAGCTGCATAAAGTAGTGGAGAATGCTTGAAGTTGTGCAGTCTCTTGTGTTCTTGTGCAACAAAGTTGTAGCAGAACAGGGTGCAGGTGGTTCATATCAAGAGGTGCTCCCACAGGTCGCATGCCTTGTTTGTGCAAGTAGTGCACCCTCTTGCACTAGCACAGCACTAGTCTAGAAAGCAAGCTATTACTATTGCAAGTACCTGTACTCTGTTTTCCCACAAAAGTTTTCAAAGTGGTTTACATAGAAAAATAAATAATAAACAAAGAAGATGGTTCCCTGTCCCAAAAGGGCTCCCAGTTTAAATGGAAATAAAACATACTGGTAGCCAACAGCCACAGCCACTGGAGGGATGATGTGCTGGGAATGAATAGGGATGGTTGTTCTCCCCCTGCTAAATATAAGAGATTCATCACTTTTAAAAGGGGTCTCTTGACAGTTAACAGAAGTCCTCAAAACATCCTTCTGCTAATGTAACTTGTTTGTGCTAGTGCAGCATTAATCTGCATGTCAGCCATTGTTTTTGTTAATAATCTGCTATAGCTTAGATCCTAACGCTACCCACACTACCAGAAAGGACAATGGGAGAAGAGCTGGTCTTGTGGTAGCGAGCATGAATTGTCCCCTTTGCTAAGTAGGGTCTGACTTGGTTTGCATTTGGATGGGACACATGTGAACACTTGAAGGTATTGCATCTCTTAGGGGATGGGGCCACAGCTCAGCGGAACATAAGAACCCTGCAGAACCAGGCCCAAGGCCTATCCAGCCCAGCATCCTGTTTCACACAGTGGCCCACCAGATGCCTCTGGGGAGCCCACAGGCAAGAGGTGAGGGCATGTCCTCTCTCCTGCTGTTGCTCGCCTGCAACTGGTATTCAGAGGCATCTTCTTGCCTCTGAGGCTGGAGGTGGCCTATAGCCACCAAACAAGTAGCCAATAAAAACATAAGAGCAGGTTCCAAGCTCACTTCCTGATGTCTCCAGTTAGGGCTAGGAGAGACCATTTCCCTGTAACCTTGGAGAGCCGCTGCCAGACAATATTGAGCTAGATGGACCAGTGGCATGGAAGGCAGCTTCCTATGCTGACATGAGGGAAATTACTTAAAGTAGTCCCATTGAAATTAAAAGGACAAGCTAGGCACTGCCTAACCTGTCTCTTTAATTTCAACATTTCTGAGCAATCTTCCTCATCCTGGCAGCCAATGTCTTCATGAAATATTATTATTATTATCTATTATTTATTCAATTTCTATACTGCCCTTCCAAAAATGGCTCAGGGCAGTTTACACAGAGAAATAATAAATAAATAAAATAAGATGGATGCCTGTCCCCAAAGGGCTCACAATCTAAAAAGAAACACAAGATAGACACCAGCAACAGTCACTGGAGGTACTGTGCTGGGGGTGGATAGGGCCAGTTACTCTCCCCCTGCTAAATAAAGAGAATCACCACGTTAAAAGGTGCCTCTTTGCCAAGTTAGCAGGGGTTTAAATATTAAATATTAAATATTGATATTTTAGTAGAATTTCAAAGTTAGATTTGCAATTCACAGCAAAGGTGAATCACAGCAAATAATGAATTTGGAATGGAGAAGTCTAAAAGAGAGAGCCAGCGTGGTGTAGAGGTTAGAGTGCTGGACTAGGACTGGGGAGACCCAAGTTCAAATCCCCATTCAGCCATGAGACTTGCTGGGTGACTCTGGGCCAGTCACTTCTCTCTCAGCCTAACCTACTTCACAGGGTTGTTGTGAGGAGAAACTTAAATATGTAGTACACTGCTCTGGGCTCCTGGGAGGAAGTGCGGGATATAAAAATGTAAAAATAATAAAATAAAAACCTATATAGATTTAAATTCTTTTTGGAGACTGGGGAGAGGGAATAATGGGAGATCTGCATTCCATTACGAAAGTCCACTAACAGAAGCAAGAGAGCATTCCGGTGCACCCAAATGTTACCGAATGCCCTGAACAAATAAATAATGCAACTTAACTATTGTAGCTGTCTCCTGTTCAGATTCTCATTGACACTAAATCCTGATTAGCCCATTGTCTTCTCTGCAGCCAGCAGAGGCTTTGAAGAGCCATTTGCTAATGAGCTTTAGGAGAAGAGAGATCCATGTTTGAAAGATCAGCAGAAGGTGTATGTTTGTGTGCTCTGCTGAAGTGTGTCTGAGTGGGAGGTCCTGCAGATGGCTTAGAATATGCTACTGGTGAAACACAGATGATGTTTTCATCCAAGAAGATATTATCTAATATTCAGTGTTGCTATGACTAGGCAACCGACTGCCACGTTTAGGCTGGAACTCATTTATTCCCAAGCCTGTGTTTGCCTCAGATGTGCAAAGCAGAGGTGGAAGAGAGAGCATTTGCCGGTGAGAAGGGGTGGGTGGAACTGTCAATTTTTAACTCTTTCCCTGCCTGCAACTTTTCCTTTGTTATCTTTTGAGTCCACAAGCCAGGATCATAAATTTTGGCCAGCAGTACCGTCTCAGGAAGCCACCTAATGGTGCAGGGGGGAAATGACTTGACTAGCAAGCCAGAGGTTGCCAGTTCGAATCCTCAGTGGTATGTTTCCCAGACTATGGGAAACACCTCTATCGGGCAGCAGCGATATAGGAAGATGCTGAAAGGCATCATCTCATACTGCGCGGGAGATGGATGGCAATGGGAAACCCCTCCTGTTTCTACCAAAGGCAACCTCAGGGCTCTAAGGTTGCCAGGAGTCGACAGTGACTCAACGGCACACTTTCCCTTTACCATCTCAGGGGATAAATGCTCATAGCAATTTTTTTGGCAATGTCTATCCCATTAAAGGTGGAAAATAGGCAACAGCACTTTTGCACTTACAGTTTTCTCTGAGTTATCACCACATCTTTATCCGTGCCTGCAAAAGATTAGGGTAAAATTGCAGTCATTTGTGCACAGAGGAAAGGGTTAGGGTAGCAATGAACAAATTGTATGCTTGCCGTGAAATAATCTTTGGAGGACATTCCTGCCAATTTCCATGTCCATTCCTCTGACATCAATAAGGCTTCACGGTAGTTTTTGTTCTTAAAACCTGTTAAAGCTTTTAAAATACCATTAAACACCATTGCAAATGTGGCCACAGCAGGCCCAATGGTCAAGGCAATAAAAGCATGATAACATACTGAAAACTGGAAGTATTGCAAAACGATCACCTATTTTCTATCTCTAGGGTTGTAGACCTTGTAAAAAACCACAGTGGACATTTGTCCCCAGATGGTACCAACTACTCTAGCTGGCTCCTGTACTATTTCCCCCTGTACCACTACATTTCCCTTTTTGATCAGGAAACCCACTCAGAGCTAGGGGGGGAAGCAGCCAGGGGGAGTGGCTACAGCCGAAAAGCAGCAGGCTAGAGAAGGGTGCAGCTCCCTCCCTCCCTCCCACCCACCTACCTACTGCTTCTCTCCTGCAAATGTCTTTCACTCCAGCTTTGCATGTAGGAGGCCAACACAGGATTGAAGGCTCCTATGTGTTTGTTATCAAATGTCTGATTCTACGCTTTATTCTTATAGGATCCCATAAAATAAAGATTAGCAATCGGAATGGTAAACCCTGCAAAGATCTTGAAAGACTGAAAGAACAACCTCCCACCAAATCCTGGACAAAACTGGTCAGCAAGCATTTGTTCCGTATATACACACACAAAAAGGGTTCTGAGCTGCAAATGGCTTCTGATGTTCCAAAGAAGCATGAGCAGAGGAAGCCCCAGTGAGGTGCATTTCTCTTGCCAAGCTTTCAGCAGAGCATCTGAAAATGAGCTTGAGGGAATCCTTGCTTATTTATCTTATCTTATTTCAAATTGTACATCCTCCCTATCAACACAATATACACCATACTGTTGTAGCATCCATAATTTAAAGCAATATAAATTTAAAACTATAATTTATAAAAATGTATAAAACTAAAAGTCAATTAAAAACAAACAAACATTGGCTGACCTACAGAGCAAGGAAGCACAGGGGCAGCATGGCTTCTGCCTCAGGATGTGGTGATGGCCACCAGCTTGGATAGCTTCAAGATTGGCTTAAACAAATTCATGGAGGACAAATCTACCAATGGTGACTAGTCTAGAGATGGCTATAGGCCCCCTCAAGTTTCAGAGGCAGGATGCCTCCGAATACCAGTGCAAGAGAGCAATGGCAGGAGGTGCGTGCCTTCATCTCCTGGTTGTTGGCTTCCCAGAGGCATCTGGTGGGCCACTGTGGGAAACAGGGTGCTGGACTAGATGGGCCTTGGGCCTGAGCAAACAAGGCTTTGCATATGTTCTTAGGAGCAGCCTAACAGCACTTCCAGACTAACTGTACCTGGTGCACTGGGGAAGGGACAATTTTTGATGACCTCCCCTTCCCCTGGGAGCCCTCTGTGCCACTTGAAATATGTCCCTGAGGGCACACAGAGAGCCTCAGAGAGGGCTTCCTGAGGAGAGGGAGGTGCAGTTAGTAGTGCTGTTAGCCAGATCCTCCCACTGCCCCAGGGCTTCTTTGCTCTGTATATCAGCCAATAACAATAAAGCAATAGCAGCAATAACTATTTAAAAGGCCCTAACTCAGGAGTTTTCAAAGCTGGGCCCCCAGATGTTGCTGGGCTATAACTCCTATCATCCTCAGCCACAGTGTCTTTCAGCCATGGCAGCTGGAGTCCAACAACATCTGGGGACCCAAGTTTGAGAGCCCCTGCCCTAACTTTTAAAAAAGAAAAGGTCCACTGAAAAAAGTCCATTTGTTCAGTGTGTGCTTAAAGGTGGGCAATGAAAGGGGCCAGCTTCACCTCTCTTGGGATGTTCATCTATAATCGGGGTGCCACAATTGAAAAGGCCTCCTCTTCCATTCCCACCAGCTGCACTTCTGTTGGTAAGGGGAGGGACACCAAACTGTCTTTTAGGGATACCTTTACTGACCTTCTCATGGAAGAACCTCAAGGTTCCCCAGGGCATTGTACACTGTATTGTACTGGAGCAAACCAGTTTCCAACTGATGTCTGCATAACCTCCTCTTAAACATCCAACAAAACACAGGTTGACATACAGAGCAAGAGTTCACTGGTGCAGCGAGAGAGCAACCTAACAGCACTCCCCAACTAACTGCACTGGTGGCAAATTTTGATGCCCTCCCCTTTCCCAGGAAGCCCTCTGTGCCCCCTGAAAATAGCTCATGGAGGGTTGACTTAAGGGGTGATTTGAATCAAATTTGAATCGCTCGAATCACCCAGATTTGAGTTGAATCGATTTGAATAAGTTTGCACAACCCTACCAGCATGTAAGGTGCTCTTATGACTTCACATGGGTTGCACATTGTACTGCTGTTGATGCAAATTCAGGATTCTCGCTCCCACCCACTCTCAGGGAGAGATGTACATTCTCCTAATGACTTCTTAGTGGGCAGAGATAGTAAGACAGAAAGGCCAATTTCAGTCCCTTTGGGTTGAAGGGATTTCCATACACCACAACAAAGTCAGGAAGAACAGTAAAGGTCATATGATTAAGTAGTGTGCTCTGAGCTGGCTGCAGCTTCCACTAATGGCAGGGCTAGACAAACCACCAGCTGTATTTCAGTATCAATGAACTGTGCGTGCGCGCGCTCTCTCTCATATGTGTGTGTATGTATGTATGTGTATATATATCTCTGTGTGTGTGTGTGTGTATATTTGTGTGTCTGTGTGATATTGTGTGTCTGTGTGATATTGTGTGTATATGTGTATGTGTGTGTGTGTATGTATGTATGTGTGTGTGTATATATATGTGTGTGTATATATATATATATATATATATATATATATATATAGAGAGAGAGAGAGAGAGAGAGAGAGAGAGAGAGAGAGAGAGAGAGAGAGATTCTTGCTAGCTAGGTTCATACATTTATAACTATCCGGTGTGGGGGGATAGGATAATCCTATTAGAATTAAAAACCATCTAACATAGCTTTGTGCTGCTTACAGCCTGGGAATCAATGTTTAAACCATGAAAGTGGGTCGAATTGTTCCCCCCACAATCCAAAGCCTGGAGGTCGCCACCACTCAGCATATAGAGCAATGATGTGGCACAACAGAGTCCATTCTTCTTGAATCAACTCTTTCGCCAGCCTGGTGTATTGTGGATGGGGCATTTCTAAAGAGACTTCTTCTGGAGGGCCCCAATCCCCAAGAGTGAATTTTTTTGGAGGGGGTAGGGCTGGGAAAGCCCCCTCGCACAAGGAGAACCCTGCCTGTGCTTCTCTGGATCCAGCCCAATACAAGGTGATAGTTTGAGATGCAGCATTAAGAGTAACAAAGGCACATAGGAAGCTGCCTTTTACCAAGTCAGACCACTGGTCCATCTAGCTCAGTATTGTCTACACAGACTGGGCAGCAGCTCTCCAAGGATTCGGGCAGGAGCCTCTCTCAGCCCTACCTGGAGATGCTGCCAGGGATTGAACCTGAGACCTTCTGCACACAAAGCGGATGCTTTGCCACTGAGCGACGGCTAGCTTGTGCATCTAATGGACTGCCCCTTCCTTGCCTTTGACTATCATGATGTTTACAAGTTCTATGCAGATATTCAGACATTAGCTTTCACTTGCATATGGTAGGCAAGCTACTGTTTATAGCAGTGTATTTAAATAACAGTATGGCGCTTCGTAGTGACTAATGCAGATACTAGGTTTTCCTGCAATAAACATGGGAGGATTGTTTTCCCCCAGTCACTGCCTCTGTTTACTACACAGAAACCTTATTTAAACACATATTCACCAGCCATAGCTGATAGCATCACATGTGTATCTTGTCATTTAAATGCAAGTCGCTTTTTTGCACATGTTTAAAAAACATCGCTTGAATCTGCTCTCGGGGTTGGGCTTGAGTTTTGGTGAATCTCTGCAGGAGAAGTAGATCTGAAATGGAGAATTGCATATCAGTGATCTGTAGAGAATGGGGCCGCAGCTCTGTGGTAGACTTTGCATGCAGAACTTCCCAGGTTCACTCCCTGGCTGCTCAGGTAGGGCTCCTGCCAGAAACTTTGGAGAGCCAGTGTAGACAATACTGAGCAAGATGGACCAATGAATGGTCTGCCTTGAAGGCAGTTCCTGACGTTCATATTATCCAAGCCCTTCCCATTCAAATTTGAGGGAGGGTGCTCAGCAATAAGGTGACCATCGCCCTATTCACACATGGAGCTGGGTCTCACAGTCAGTGAGACCCGGTTTCTAAGGCTTAGCCCGCTTAAGCCCGCTCTCCCCGCACACGAGCACACAGTCTGCTCTGGGCGGCTGAACCGGCCAGCCACATGACTGTTGGCTCCGTATCGGAGCCGGCGGATGCTGGGAGGAGCGGGGGCCGATCGGCTCCCAGAAGCTCCAGCATGCCCTGCGCGGCTTTTCACCTCCCCTCTGGGGGTCTACTCATGAGTAGCCGCACCGCGGAGCTGTTCCATAGCTACTCACGATGAAAAAAACTGGGTTTAAGGGGAGGGGTACTTAGGCGGGTTAACCGCTGGGAGGCAACCGGGCTCGCCTGCGAGCCTGGTGGCTCCCACAATCAGCCAGAATCGGGCTAGGCTCCCCTAGCCCGATTTCGGCTGATCGTGGGAATAGCCTCATGACTTTTGACACAAACTGTCTGTGTACAGTTGTGACGAAATGGGGGTTACCCTATGCTTTCCTGGGATCTACTCACAGTAGGGAGATTGCGCTGATCCCAAATCGAGGAGCATGCCGCTCCTTCAAGGTAGGCTGCCACCAGTTGAAGACTGATCTACAGCCACTGACCAGGCGTAGACATGTACAGATCTGTAGGCAAGCACAGTTGTTCACCATTCAGTGCCACATTATAATTTGAATGGCCAACATGATATGCAGTGCACATTGTGCAGTTTTGACGGAGAGGTGATAACTTGATAACTGGAGGCCGTGGTGGTTTGGATGTGTGCTAACAAACTGAAATTGAATCCAGACAAGACGGAAGTACTGTTGGTCAGTAGGAGAGCCAATCGGGATGAGGAGATTTTACCGGTTCTGGATGGGGTTGCACTCCCCTTGAAGGAGCAAGTACGCAGCTTGGGGGTATTACTGGACCCGGCTCTGCTTTTGGAAGCTCAGATGGAGGCGGTGGCCAGGGGTACCTTTGCACAGCTTTGGCTAGTGCGCCAGCTGCGTCCCTTTCTCAAGAAGGCAGATCTGGCCACAGTTACCCATGCCTTAGTCACATCAAAGCTGGATTACTGTAATGCACTCTACGTGGGGCTGCCCTTGAAGAATATCCGGAAACTGCAGCTAGTGCAAAATGCGGCAGCTAGGGTTTTATCCGGAGCTGCCCGGTGGTACACATCACAACCATTTTGAAAGACCTGCACTGGCTACCAGTTTGTTTCCGGGTCCAATTCAAGGTGCTGGTTTTGACCTTTAAAGCCCTAAATGGTTTGGGCCCGGGATATCTGAGGGACCGCCTGCTCCCAAGGGTTTCTGCCCGCTTGACAAGGTCATCTGAGGGGGTTCTGCTCCGGGTGCTGACAATGAAGGAGGCTCAGTTGTCGTGCACGGGGGACAGGGCCTTCTCTGTTGCTGCCCCCAGACTCTGGAACGCTCTCCCAGTGGCTATTCACTCCTTGGTCTCCATCACAGCTTTTAGAAAAAGTGTAAAATCTTGGCTTTTTGCCCAGGCATTTATTTGATTATCTGCTGCTGCTCTTTATAGTTTTTATTGCTTTTATGCTTTTGTATTAAATTATTATTTTTTTAAAATCAGATTTGTTTAATATTTCCCCCCCCCACTTAATATTTTAATTGTGTCTTTTTTACCATCTTGTGTTAATTTTTTTTGCTGTAAACTGCCTTGGGATTGCTTTAATGAAAGGCGGTATATAAATCTAACAATAAACAAACAAACAAACAAACAAACAAAAATAAATAAACTTGTGGCATTACTGCAGCATTCCGGGATGCATTGTTGCTGTAGAGTAGTACCGGTGGTAGTGCTATTAGCATTACCATATTTATTTCCATTGTAGTGAATGGGGGAAAGTGTGGTAACGCAGGTGACACTACTGCCAGTTCTCTACAGCGGCACCACTGCTTATGGGTCTGCAGCAGTGGCCCCACATGTTTTAATGTCCCTGTTAGAACTGCACATCATACCAGTCAGTAAGTTCTTCTATTAGCAGAGGTTTGCCTGCTGTAGGCAGCTGCTGGGTAGGTAGCGGAATAAATAAAGCAGCACTATTTCTTTATTGACCTCCAAGTGACTGTCCAGATGGGTCTCTGTGGTACTGCTCAAAATCAAGGATAATTTCAAGGGAGGCGGCGATGGTTTATGCTTTGGCAAGATGGACTTTTTGGACACAAGCTGTTTAAATGTCTGCAACAACGTACATGGGGTTTAAGCAGCATCTAGTGGTCAACACTATAAAAGCATTATTTTATAGAGCATTTTTGGGAGGTAAAGGTAAGAAATTACATAGAACAAGAGCATTTAATATGCAGTGCTTTTACGGTGCAGGTGCAAATTAAACTGAATGTAACCCAGGATCTGCATTTAATGTTCAGGTAATCAAGAGCTCAAGGAGGAGAGCCAGTCTTGTGAGAGTGAGCATGAATTGTCCCCTTTGCTAAGCAGGGTCTCTCTTGATTTGCATTTGGATTAGTGACAACCTGTGAACACGGTAAGATGTTTGTTCGTTCATTCATTCAATTTCTATACCGCCTTTCCAGAAATGGCTCAGGGTGGTTTATATAGAGAAATAACAAACAAATAAACAAATAAGATGTAACCCTGTCCCCAAAGGGATGTTCCCCTTAAGGCAGGGGTTCTCAAACTTGGATCCCCAGATGTTGTTGGGCTATAATAATTCCCAGCCACAAAGGCCATTGTGGCTGGGAATGATTGGCGCTGAAGTCCAACTTTGAGAACCCCTTGCTTTAGGGAATGTGGCCATAGCTCAGTGGAAGAGGATCTTAAAAGTGAACCTGGGTTCAGGTCCCTTAAACCCGTGGTACAGATAAGAAGTGTGTTGCTTTCCTATCTGTGTTCAACTTAACGTATGAATAATTGCATCTATGTACAGATCTATACCTGTGTAGACTGTACACTCATGAGTGTTAAATGTGTGTGAATAGGGCTGTGTTAAGCAATTCTTAGTATGTATTCTTACTTAAGAATGGTGCTCTCGAGATTAGACCATTCATATAGTTCCAGGAAAAGCTATGAGACACTCAGACCTAATGATACAGATCTAGATTGTTATGCTTGGACTGGAAATCAACTATATGCCCACAAGCTCCCTCCTCTCCCAGCGAAATTGAAAGCTTTCTAATTTGTTAAAGAGTACTATGAGCCCTTTGGGGACAGGGATCCATCTTATTACTTTATTATTGTTTTCTCTGTGTAAACCGCTTTGGGAACTTTAGTCGAAAAGTATATAAATATTTGTATGTATGTACTGTTTAAGCAGTACAGTGCAAGAGTACAAGTTTTGTGGGAAGGACCTCAATCTACCGACATCTCCAAGTAGGTCTAGGAAAGACCTCTTGTCTGAAATCTTGGAGGGCTGCTGCCAATCAGTATTACTAAATAACTCAGTACTGAGCTGGATTCACCTGAAGGACCACCTTCCCCAGTAGGAATCTGCTTGAACATTGATAATTGGGTAGGTGGGGGGTCTGCTTGCGGTTCCACTCCTCTCAATTCCATTGGTGGCAGTCCAGGACATTCTGCCTCTTGAGATTTGACAAGATCAGTTATAGGGATATAACTGATCCCTACAATCAGGTTCTGTACCAGAGGACTGGAAAGTAGCCAATGTAACACTGATTTTCAAAAAGAGATCCAGGTGGGATCTGGGAAATTACAGGCCAGTTAGTTTAACGTCTGTTCTGGGCAAACTGATGAAAAACATTCTCAGGGATAATATTGTTAAGCATATAGAACAGGCCCAGCTGAAGGAGAACCAACATGGCTTCTGCAAAGGTAAATCTTGCCTCACCAACCTTTTGGAGTTCTTTGAGAGTGTCAACAAGTGTGTAGATCAAGGTGATCCAGTTGACATAGTATACTTGGACTTTCAAAAAGCTTTTGACAAAGTTCATCATCGAAGAAAGTAGGCCTAACCAATTTTACAGAGTTGTTGTAAGGAGAAACTTAAGTATGTAGTACATCGCTCTGGGCTCCTTGGAGGAAGAGCGGGATATAAAATGTAATAAATAAAGACTCTTGAGAAAACTTAGTCATGGGCAGGGGCATAGCTAGGGGAGAGGGGGCCCGTGTTCATCCTTCTCTCTGGTGGCCCCGCAGAGTGAGGGAGATAATGAAGAAAATAGAGAGGGACGGAGCTGGAGGGCCCAAGTTCTTTGAACCATTTTGCTCAATTATAGCTACGCCCCGGTCATGGGATAAGGGAACAGGTTCATTTGTGGATTGCTAACTGGCTGAGGGACAGGAAACAGGGTAGGTATAAATGGACAGTTCTCTACATGGAAGAAGAAGTGGTGTCCCCCAAGGATATGTACTGGGACCAGTGCTTTGCAAATGCAGTTCAGTGTAAGTAAGTGTAAAGTGATGCACATTGGGGCAAAAAAACCCAACTTCACATATATGCTGAGGGGGTCTGAGCTGTCAGTGACCCACCAGGAGAGAGATCTTGGGGTTGCGGTGGACAGCTCGTTGGAAGTGTCAACTCATTGTGCAACAGCTGTTAAAAAAAAAAAGGCCAACTCCATGCTTGGAATCATCAGGGAGGGAATAGAAAATAAAATGCTAATATAATAATGCACTTATACAAATCTACGGTGTGGCCACATTTGGAGTACTGTCTACAATTCTGGTCACCATACCTCCGAAAGGTCATTATAGAAGGTGCAGAAGAGGGCAACCAAGATAATAAGGGGCCTGGAGCACCTTCCTTATGAGGCAAGCCTATACCTGGGGCCTTTTAGTTTAGGGGGGGGAAAGATGGCTGAGGGGAGACATGATAGAGGTCTATAAAATCATGCATGGTGTGGAGAAAATTGATAAGAGGAATTTTTCTCCCTCTTGCATAAGACTAGACACTAGAATCAGGGGTCATCCCATGAAACTGATTGCCAAGCAATTTAGAACTGACAAAAGGAGGTACTTTTTCACACAATGTATAATTAACCTACGGAATTCTCTGTCACAAGATGTGGTAATAGCCAGCAGCTTGGATGGCTTTAAGGGTTTAGATAAATTCATGGAGGGAGGTCTATCACTGGTCTGAGGGTTGTAGGTCACCTCCAGCGTAAGAAACCAGATGCCTCTAAATACCAGTTGCAGGGGAGCAACAGCAGGAGACAAAGCATACCCTCACTTCTTGCCTGTGGGCTTCTCAGGGGCATCTGATGGGCCACTGTGTGAAACATGATGCTGGACTAGATAGGCCTTGGGCCTGATCTGGCAGGACTGTTCTTATGACATGCACCCCTCTGTGGCATCTTTTTGCCAGAGTTCAAACTTTTTTTTGGTTGCTGAGCTAGTTTCTGTGAACTTTGTGTCTTTCAGTGAATTGTTATACTGCATTTTAAATCATTTTATTTTTTATAATTTTACACTGTGTTGTGCATTTTCAAATAGAAAAACAAAATGAAAATACAAGTAAAAATGATTTGACAGTATAAGACAGCTTTCTATGCTCACAATGGCTGAACAAGAAAACTGTTGTTTGAGTTTTACCCAAACACCAGGAAACTGGTTTACCATCGTGATTTGCTCAGAGTACTCACATTGTGATTTAACAAACCAGAAAACTTATGACTTAGCTGTGGTCTTCAGAATCCTGCCTCCGAGGACTCTCTGTAAGCACAAGGTCAGTAATAAATCTCCCTTGGAATCCTGCCCCAGCAGCCCAGAAGGGCCCTTTGTAGTGCACACGAACCTGAGCTGCCTCTTCTCTCCCTCTGCCCCCGTTCCCAGCAGTGCTTGGAGCAGGAGTTGCCATTGCTCTCCATCCATATTCATATCCATCCATATCCACGATCCTTTCTCACCCGAGCTGATTAGAGCGTGTGTGCATACACAGTATATTATGGGCAGTGATAGTGGCTCCTTGCATGCAAGCTTCCTAGAACTGAGGCATGCTGGAGAGGGAAGAGGGGATTTCGTTCCGAGGTGCTCTCTGAAGCACAGCACTGCAACAGGGGAGCCCTGCTCTTGATTCTTTTTCTCTCCACTCCTCCGACCATTTGTCTTTCAGGCATGTACTGGTGGTGGATAGTAGGGCAGCTCTTTTGTTGAGTGGTGATGGAAAGTGGGTGGTAAGGAGGATCCTGTGTTCAGGACTGGCTAGTGCTGGGAAGGATGGGAGGAGATGGTGAGGGCAGCATGCAACTCAGCGGATGGGTGGTAGTTACCAATCAGGCTTCCCAGAGGCAGAAGGTGCCCTTGCCATGGCTCATGCATGAACAGGACTCCTACCTAAAACTTTCGGAATAATGCCAAGTAGACATACTGACGTTTTAACAAGCTTTTATTGTGAAATATTGGATTTAGAAAAACGTACAAAAATGTCAACTGTGTGCCAGTACAGACTTTCAATAGTATATACATATGTAGCAAGCTGAACAGCTTCACCTCAGAATGAACACAAATATTCTAACTAAAAAAGAAAAGAAAAGGCAATATTCACAGGCTTACTATGCATAAATAACTCAAGCCCTAGTGAACATTGTATTGTTCAGTGCTAATCAACAGTTGAAAAACCTGACAAAAATGCACATTATAGTACAATGGATCACTTTGAAAGTCTACATTAAAAAAAAACACACAAGAGTTCATTGTGAAAATATCGATGACTCCAGGATTCCATTTGCTAGTTTTTTTAGCCTTTAAAATTTTCACATTAAAAAGAGGTTTGAAATTTAAATCCTAAAATGACCCCTCTCAAAAACAATGAAGTCCCTAAATGCTGTCAACACTGGGTTTTTGTAAAGCTCTGATATTTTAAAAATCAATTTATTTTTGTAAGGAGGGAGTCTTCCTCTAGAATGTTCCTACTGCAGCATAAGCAGGTTTCAATGAGAATAACTTGATCAGAAAGTTAAGTTTTATGTTAAGAGTTTTGGCCTTAAAAAACAAACCAAACCCAACAGTGACAGGGGGCCAGTGGCCATTCAGCTGGAAAAGTATCAAAATATCCTGAAATGGAAGCCAGTAATTAGAAAAAAAAATTCTGACTAAAACAGTCCAATAGGATAGCAGCAGCATATTCTACCCTAGCTGTGTTGTCTTGTAAGATAATCAAATAGTATTTATAAACTTACAAAGTTCATCTTAGTGTACAAAACTTGTTTAAAAAACCTCAGTATTTGTAGAAAGCAGCTTTTCTCTTTTCAAATTACAATTATTCAGTAGTCTCTTGGGAACAAAGCTTCCCAATCTTCAGGTAGCTGGAGGTCCAAACACAAAACATAAATGCTAGCTGAAGTGCAAGTAATTTCTATGATAGTGACTTGAGCACCCTTGTATCAAATAAGATTTCCATTTTATGGAAAAGACAGCTTCTTTGTTTTTAAGCTGATGAAAAAATGCTTTTTGGAATGGGCTTTGACTTTTCTCATTTGCATTATCATCCCAAAGGAAACATCAACACAGTTAGAAAGAGGGAAGGAAGGATCTCTCTCTCTCTCTCTCTCACTCTCAGTCTTGAGAGCAGTCAGTCCCAAACTGTCAACCTTCAAGGAATATTTCAACATTGGCCTTCCTGCTGAGGAACTTCTGCCTGTCTGCTGCAGGACACATGTGCACTGTAGAAGGTTCTCAGATATGTTCAGGGATGCAGCACCAGTTTGTACAGTGCTGGGGCTTGGCCTTTTGGGTTTCACTCTTGCCTTGCATGAATTGAGTGTATGCTCATAACATTCAATCCACTTCTACAGCTGCATCCTGCAGTTAAAAAATTGATAGTGGTGAGGTCAAGCTGCCTTGCAGGCCAGCTTCTGTCATTGCTAGACTTCTCACCAATAAGCTTCCTTGGAATCCGAGGATTCCCCAGAAGACAGTTTGAAAGTCACTATTTTTAAGGAGATGTTTGCATATAGCTGATTTATAACCTGCTCTATTCCTTGGGCTCAGAGCTCTTACAATGGGCGAGTGGGATGCACTGTTAAAGCTCACTCAACTCCTACAGTGCACACAGCATGTCAACCTGCACTGGTGCTACCTGACTAGACTACACAGGTGACCAGCAGACAGCTGGGCCAATGAAGCTGTGTGGTCTACTCTCAGTGCAAACTGTCCAGGGCAAAAATTTGGTACTTGCCGGTGGGGTGGGGGAGGATTTATTTTGCTCCTTTTTATCTGCCACAACACAACAGTGTGAATGTGCCCTTAGAAGAGTATAAAGATTTTGACATGGGGCTTCTGTCTTCCTAAAGTGTACAAATAAAAAGGCATTTTACCCTAGCAATATAAGTTACAATGAAATATTAAAAGAAATTTGAATAGTCAAATTTGCTCAAATATCATTCCTATATCATTTAATTTAAGATACACCATTTAAACTACAATGCAAATTAGCACTGAGACCAAAGGAAAAAATAAGTTTTAAAAGCTCTACAGTTTAGTGTGGCCAAAAAAAAAAAAATTAAGTTAGGCACAACAAGAGTTAAGACAAACACTCTCTACACAGACATATCTGTTAGTTATCTATAGCCAATATTAACTGCCTGCCATTTAGCACCTTCTCTAGCATCCTACTAACTTTGATCTTTGCATTTGAGTCTTCTGTACATACATTTATACACACACACGTACATTTAAACATGATTTAAAAAACCTTATGTACAAAATACCAACATTCCTATAAATAAACAGCTGGGAGAAAAGGCACTTGCAAGAGAAAAATTCTACAGTAAAATTGCAAAAAACACATTTTGTTCTGGTACTTACAATAGATTATCTCTCTTTATATTTCTATCACCAGAAATGCAAAACACCAGTTATCACTAAGAATAGAACTTGTTAAAATTCTTTTACATATATTTATAGGTTTAAGCTTCTTATAATAAAAGCACCACGATTTTAATCTTCAAAGTACTCTTATTTTGATCAAAAGATAAAGCACAGCTGCCAGCTATCCAGTGCTCCTGCCTGTGTTTCTGAATGAGTTGTTGCTGGAGTATTGATATGGCCAACAGGCTTTTTCTTGGTGAGAGTTTGCCCAGCTCCCAGGCAAATCCTGTTCTTGCCCAGGTGACCTGTATAAATACTTTATTTAAATGAACGAGTCTGCACAACTGCAGTGCTAAGTGGACTGCTCTTTCCAATTGCTGCCATTCATATTTGTAGCCATATTTGTTATTGCATGATGTGGATCAAGAGCACTCTTAGTGAACACCAGTTTCTGGCAAAAAGTTCCCTCCTGTACAAAAATGTTTTTAAAAGCTTTCTTCAAGCCGGCTGAAGTATTTTCATCCATTGATTTAAACTTTTTTTTTTTTTAAAAGGTTCAACGGCATTATCAGTTACAAAAAGGTGTAGGAAACATGCCAACTACTCTGTGTGCAAAAATATTCTCTCTACTGCACAGGCTTCTAAGAGGTTTCCACAGAGTCAGTTACCTTTTGAGAATATTCAACACCCATGCAAGCAGTCAGGTCTTCAGGGCGATGTCAGCATACTTCCACTCTTATCGAACTTCTTGCCCTTTGATAATGCTGCAACCTGTTTGAGTAGCTCTCTATTTTTTGCCTGTAAACAGAAACACTCGATTCTGTTATTTTGTAACTCTGTGATACTGCTTTGTTTATAACAAATCTGCTACAGAGTGATTTTGTTTATTGTTAAATTTATATACTGCCTTTCATTAAAAACAATCCCCAAGGCGGGGATTAAAAAAAAAAAACACCTGGCTTCGACCCACCCAGGGTATAAGGGGCTCTTCTATCCTTGCCCACTGCCAAGGAGAATGCAGAAATGTTTTGCTCAAAACCAACTTCTGTTACCCATCTGTGGAATCTGATCCCTCAGACATGCTTGCCGGGCTGTGTATCTCATGTCTTTCCATCATGAAGTATGATGGAAGATCTTTCTCCCCACACATGCTCCCCTTCACCCCTGCAAGACTTTTATAGTGTTTGTTAGATCTACTCTAGTGTTCCTTTTTTAAAGTAATATTTTATATTTTCTGTTGATTAGCTTTTTTTTGGATAAGCCACCCTAAGAGTTGAGGAGAATTGCTCTTGTGGTGGCAAGAATGAATTGTCCTCTTTGCTAAGCAGGGTCTGCCATGGTTTGTATTTGAATGGGAAACAGTGTGAGCACTGTAAGATATTACAGTGTGGGCACTGTAAGATATTACCCTTAGGGGATGGCGCCACTCTGGGGAGAGCATTTGCATGCAGAAGGTTCCATATCACCTCCCTGGCATCTTCAAGATTGGGCTGGGAGAGAATCTTGCCTGCAATCTTGGAGAAGCCGCTGCCAGTCTGTGTAGCCAATACTGAGCTAGAAGGACCAATGGTCTGAATGGATATAAGGCAGCTTCCAATGTTCCTAAGAGTTGTAGAACTGAAGGATGGGGTATACTTTATATAAGTATAAAGTTACACTCATCTGTATGCTATAGGGTGAAATCCCATTCAAATCCATTCACATGAACACCTGTTCTGCTGGAAACAGCTCAAAATCACAATCCAAAGAGCTACTTCTGGTGCATCAGTATGATACTTGATTATTATTTTTATTTGAATACCACACTCCCATATCCTGTTACAAACAGGTTTGCCATGGAGAGCCAATGTCTGACCAACAGTGTCCAAATATCAATTGGATTTATGGAACTTGTCACATGTTTCTTTGGATCCTGAACTAAGTATAATTAGATGACTGTCATTTTGATTTTACAAAAGAACCTTAAGCACCTTTCTCAGAGAGTCTTCTATCAATATTACACTGTTGCAAGCTTTTCACAGATCTGGCCAGCAGCCTAGTAATCTGACTACATTATCAATTCATTGGAAGGCAGCTCACTGAAGCATCACACTGTTCAAATAAGTTGTAATTTAATATGATGATTAATATTTAATATGTAATTTAGTGCAACAGAACTGCACTAAAATATGCACCAATGCTGCTTTCTCTAAGGTAGGATGCTGCTCTCTCTAAGGTGTTCCCTCCAACAGCGATTCCCAGATGTTTTTGACTACAACTCCCAGAATCCCCAAGCAAAAGCCATTGTTATCAACAATGTAATCAACAACATATGGGAATCCTTGTTAGAGGGAACACTGGTAGGATGGGTAACCTATTGTCAAGGATTGTGAGTGTTCCTAATGCTGTCCTCCAGAGCTTTATTCTTCCCCCACGTGAGTGAATGGTAGCCAGAGAAAAGTGTCAACGAAACACAATGCAAGTTTAGGACATGTTGATACCACAAGAAAGCTGAATGGTATTGGATTTAAATGTCACCCTTCTTGTGATTTACCACTTGTTTATATGCAAGTTTTGTGCCTGAAACAATTATTGCGTGAGAATGTAAACTATTATTTTGTTTACCTGCAGCTGTTCTACAGTTTCCTTGTGAGCCCTCTCCATACTGTTCATCTTTGTCCTCAAGTTTGACTCCTGGTACTGAAAATCTGCCTTCAGCTCTGTCAACTAGGAAGAAGAATGGATATCTTAAATGTATTGTCCCATGTCTACTTTAAAACTGTAATTCAAACATGCCCCAAATTATAACTTTTTGTTGTCTGCTAAAATTCCAAGGAAGCAACAGACATTTTCTACTATTGGTTTGAAGGAAATATAGAGCACTAAATATTTGCACACACAAAATGGAATCTTTTTGTACATGATGTACCATTTTTAGAATTTCAACTAAATTTTGTTACTTTGGCTTAATATATAATTTTTCTCACAAACCACAGAAGTTATTTCACCTAACCAGGATTTAAATGTCACAGCTCCACAACAGAGCCAAGTAGATAAGGAGAGAGTGGTGGAAGACATGTATGAGCTTCAACCCCTCTTCTCATATATATACAAACCATAGTTTGTTGATTGGGTGAGTCAGCTCTGCATATGCAACACAAACATGTTCTGCCTCATACCAGACAATCTAATATTATGAAAAGGTACACAACAATATGGTGGAAGGTAGGGATTTTGTTTGGGTTAATTTCCTAATAGGTACTTATGATCTAGAACATAAAAGGTAAATCCAACTAGTAAAATAATTTGAGTGCTGAACTTGATGCTCTGCAGTATATTATATTATTTATTTATTTATCATATTTTTACACCGCCCAAAACTTATGTCTCTGGGCGGTTTACAAGATTAAAAAAGTAAAACATTAATTAAAAACAAAAGCAAAACAAAACAAAAATTTAAAAGCAAGAAATGTAAAACAATTTAAATTTTTTAAAACAATATTCTAAACAACATTCAAAACAATCAAAACAATATCAGTTAGAAGCCTGGGTGAAGAAATGCATCTTTAAGGTCTTTTTAAAGGATGTCAGAGATGGGTAGACTCTTATTGCACTAGGGAGCGCATTCCAAAGCCTCGGGGCAGCAACGGAGAAGGCCTGTACCTGAGTAGCCACCAGACGAGCCGGTAGCAAATGCAGACGGACCTTTCCTGATGATCTCAATGGGCGGCGGTGTTCATTACAAAGAAGCCGTTCTCTTAAAAACCCAGGGCCCAAGCTGTTTAGGGCTTTATAAGTTATGACCAACACCTTGTATTTTGCCCGGAAACATATTGGCAGCCAGTATAACTCCTTCAATACTGGAGTAATATGGTCTCTCCTAGATGACCCAGAGACCAGCCTGGCTGCCGCATTCTAGACCAACTGTAGTTTCCGGACTACGTACAAGGGCAGCCCCACATAGAGTGCATTGCAGTAATCCAGTCTGGAGGTTACCAGCAGATATACCACTGTTTTGAGGTCGTCTAACTCAAGAAATGGACGCAGCTGGTGTATCAGCCGAAGCTGATAGAAGGCACCTCTGACCACTGTCTCAACCTGGGACACCAAGGAGAGACTTGGATCCAGAAGCACCCCTAGACTGCGTACCTGTTCCTTCTGGGGAAGTGTGACCCCATCCAGAACAGGCATATCAAACTCGTCTCTCGAGTTCCGACCCCGCACAATGAGTACCTTGGTCTTATCTGGATTCAGTCTCAGTTTGTTATCCCTCATCCAGCCCATTACCGACTCCAGGCAGGCATTTAGGGAGGTTATGCCCTCTCCCGATGATGCTGACATGGAGAAATAGATTTGGGTGTCATCAGCATACTGATAGCACCCTGCACCAAATCTCCTAATGATCTCTCCCAACGGTTTCATGTAGATGTTAAACAACATCGGAGACAATACGGAGCCCTGAGGCACACCATACAAAAGTTCAGATTTTGAAGAACAGCAGTCTCCAAGGGACACCATCTGGAACCTGCCCGAGAGGTAGGAGCAGAACCACTGCAAAGCAGTGCCTCCCACCCCCAACCCCCTCAGACGCTCCAGAAGGATACCATGGTCGATAGTATTGAAAGCCGCCGAGAGGTCCAAAAGGACCAACAGAGTCACACTTCTTCTGTCAATTGCCAGTTGGAGATCATCCATCAGGCTGACCAAGGCAGTCTCCACCCCATAGCCAGCTCGGAAGTCAGTTTGAAATGGGTCTAGATAATCCTTCTTCTCCAAGAGGAGTCACTGGATACCTCCGCATCAGATACTGAAGTAAGTGCGGAAACAAAATCCAAGTCGGCCCGAATACGAGAGATTTCCCCCACAAAGAATTCATTAAACACATCACAGCGGGTAATAGATGGTTCCAAATTCTGATTCAAGGGAGGAGGGGCACATACTAGCCCTCTCACAACCCTGAACAACTCCGCCGGACGTGAACTTGCGGATGCAATACGGGCAGAAAAGAATAGCTTCTTTGCCGCACTTATCGCCTTAGCATAGGTCTTCAAATGAGCTCTATGTTGCAATCTGTCAGATTCAAGCTGAGTTTTTCTCCACCTGTGCTCTAGTTGTCTACCTCGCCGCTTCAGCTTTATTATGCTGCATGTTCCAAAGGTATAAGAGGACAGCTTATTTGCAGAACACCTTCTACAAATATGCTGCTCCTAGAAGTGGGACCACTTTTAATTTCCCATGCTCTTTTCACCTTTTGCCGGGCATAGTCATAAATCTGGTGCTGCACTTGGAAACTCCAATGGCGATCTGGAATCAGATAGAAATTAAGTCTGGAGCCAAAAAATAAGGCTACATGGGAATCAGAGGCCCAAACAGTACCAGATATAAATCTGGTAAGTGTGAGGATTCCTTTCTACACAAGACCTCTATGAGGAAAAGATGCAGAGGGAAGATCCTCCATGACAGCACATGATTGAATTTACTACAAATATGTTGCAATGTACTGGAAATACCTGAGAAGATATTCTCTAATAAAGTCAATAAACTGAGAGCCTAGGAGGAGTAGACATACATGTGTGGGGAGGGGGATCATTTCCCCTTCTCTCCCAAAACAATTAAGAGAAGGATGTAGTGAAGTGAGAGGCTGATGGGGTATACAGTGGGCAGTGCAGCATAGGAGATGAAGTTCTCAGCCCTCAGCCTGAGCAGAATAATGTGGGGAGATTAATTTTTTACCTGGTTGTATAGCCATATCTGAAACCGAACACTATAGCATTGTAGATCAATAACGGTCAACACTTCCCAATGGGAGAACTACAACCAAAGAAAGGTTACTCTCCTTCCCATGGTGTTTGGAATAATTCTATTTTTCTTCTTGTTAGAAGAGGGATGGGGAGAATTTTGCGATAAATAAAACCACCTGAATCTAATTTCTCTGAACAATATATGAACAAAATCAATTTCTAGTGAATTTTAAGTTTGGTTTTTAAGAGTTGTAATCTACTGGAATTTTGACAGGCTATAGGAGCATTATAAGCAAATAAGACATGTACAAAGTAGTGACTGGGCAGATGGTTTTTACCTTTTTATCCTTTTCCAGAATTGTTTGATCTCTTTGCTGCAAGAGACGTTTCAGTGACATCACTTCTTCTTTCAACTGACTGATGAGGACGAAATTGTCAGTACCTCCACTGTCTGCCGACTGATTTATAGAACTACTGCAAAAGAATAGCAGTGGTTATGACCAGAGGAGGAAACGAAGTGTACATATTCCAAACGAACAGTTTCACAAACATCCTTAAGAACTAATGCAAAAAAAAAAAGGTATGTACCTGACAGACATGGATGAAACTTGCAAATTAGCTTACTAATGGCACACATTATATATACCTGCAGAAATATAATTAAGCATTAGCTTTCAAAGGGTCAAATACTTACTAAATGAAGCAGCCACCTCTTACAATTTCAACTGTTTGTCTCTTGTCTAAAAAAATTTATTTGGAACTATGTCTGTCCATAAGAGCCAGACCAAAGCAGGTTCAAATCTACATACAACTCAACCACTGATGCTAAAGGGAAATACCCTGTTAGACTGCACTTATTTTGCTCTAACTTTACTCCATGTCCCTCAAAACTTCTAGAAGCAGGAGTGCAGAGCCATTTTTTAAAATAAAGATAACGCTGAAACTTGTCTTTTTTTTAAAAAAAGTACACAAGAACAAGCAACAATCATATTGATTTCTTTAGAATAATATGAGCAAGATAGGTATCAAGTGTCAGCTGTCAGAAAAACATTGTTCTATTCAACAGAATGGGAACATATGTAAGTAGGGCCATAGATTTTTACCTATCTCCATTAGATGGCTTGGATTCCATTTTGGGCTTTTTCTTTGGAGTTTCATTCTGAATAGCTGCAGAGGATTTATGGCTGAAAAGACACCAGACAATCTCATACTAAACATGTGTGACTATACATCTATTTAAGAACAAAAACAAAAAACAGCATGCACAGTAGATTTCTGAATGATTTGACATGGAGTGGCCAATATTTACCTCTGTTTCCATAATCCCTGATCTTGTTCTGGACTCAGACTGCTGATTCTGAAATGCAGAAGACAGAACAGTCTTAAAAGTGACAGCCACAACCACTATATCATCTACACTTTGTATGGCAGGTGAAAACTCTCTTCTACCACAATGCAGTTTATTTTGAATTTGCAAAATGTCAAACACACATTTATGGAACTCTTGCATAACTTGTGTCAACAAGTGTGTGGATAAGGGTGCTCCAGTTGACATAGTATACCTGGACTTCCAAAAAGCTTTCAACAAAGTTCCTCATCAAAGACTCCTGAGGAAACTTAGCAGTCATGGGATAAGGGGACAAGTATATATATGGATTGCTAACTGGTTGAAGGACAGGAAACAGAGGGTAGGGATAAATGGAGAGTTTTCACAATGGAGGGAAACAAGAAGTGGGGTCCCCCAGGGATTTGCACTGGGTCCGGAGATTTTAAATGTATTCCTAAATGATCTAGAAGTAGGAGTAAGCAGCGAGGTGGCCAAATTTGTAGATGATACGAAACTCTTTCGGGTAGTGAAATCCAAAACGGATTGTGAGGAGCTCCAAAAGGATCTCTCCCAACTGGGGGAGTGGGCGACAAAATGGCAAATGCAATTCAATGTTGGCAAGTGTAAAGTGATGCACATTGGGACGAAACCCCCCAACTTCAAGTATGTTGATGGGATCTGAGCTGTTGGTGACTGACCAAGAGAGGGATCTTGGTGTCATGGCCTAAAAGAGGATCATGGTGGACAGCTCGTTGAAAGTGTCAACTCAATATGTGGCAGCTGTGAAAAAGGCCAATTCCATGCTAGGGATCATTAGGAAAGGGACTGAAAATAAAACTGCTATGATAATAATGCCCTTATACAAAACTATGGTGCGGCCACACCTGGAGTACTGCGTACAATTCTGGTCACCACATCTAAAAAAGGACATTGTAGAACTGGAAAAGGTGCAGAAGAGGGCAACCAAGATGATCAGGGGCCTAGAGCACCTTTCTTAGGAGGCAAGGCTACAACACCTGAGGCTATTTACTTTATAAAAAAAGACAACTGTGGGAAGACATGATAGAGGTCTATAAAATCATGCATGGTTTGGAGAAAATGGATAGAGAGAAATTCTTCTCCTTCTCACATAACACTAGAATCGGGTCATCCCATGAAATTGATTGCCGGGAAATTTAGGACCAAAAAACGGAAGTATTTTTTCACATGCATAATCAACTTGTGGAATTCTCTACCACAAGATGTGGTGACAGCCAACAACCTGGATGGCTTTAAGAGGGGTTTGGATAACTTCATGGAGGAGATGTCTATCAACAGCTACTAGTTGGAGGGCTATAGGCCACCTCCAGCCTCAAGGACAGGATGCCTCTGAGTACCAGTTGCAGGGGAGTAACAGCAGGAGAGAGGGCATGCTCTCAACTCCTGCTGTAGGCTTCCAGTGGCATCTGGTGGGCCATTGTGTGAAACAAAATGCTGGACTAGATGAGCTTTGGGCCTGATCCAGCAGGGCTGTTCTTATGTTCTCTATCCAAAATAGGACTATGTTTTATGAATAGTTCAGTTATATGAACCAATACCATAAAAACTGAGAAAACAGCTCACATTAGCATTTTTAATAGTTGATGTGTTCTACATATATAGAAGAAACACCAAGTTTGCATGTGATGTTTGTAGCTGTCACAGTAGGGGTCTAAAGGCTTGAGCAGGTACAACTGAACTTTTTCTTTGAACATCAGACCCTGTCCCTTCTCATATCACAATTTGATTTTGAATGTTATCTTGACTCAGTTTGAAAAGCAATTTGCAATGAGTCAAGTGAGGTGGAGGGACTTCTGTTCAAGCAGCACAGGTCTGAAGTCCCCTTTAATTAGTGTAACTAGTTGTTCTTTGGAACCTAGGCTATAATTTTTAATGTCAGGGAACATTTTTGGTAGTCAAATTCCTACTTGCCATATAATACTAAAAGCTATAATACTATTCTATTGTACATAAAATAATCTACCTCAATAATTCATTTACTTTTCAGCCCGGTTGTATCAGAGCAGCATTCTCATATCTGGATATAGCCGTAGTGCATAAAGACAACAGGGTAGCTCTGTTCTGTTGAGGCATTTCAAAGCACTTACTTGTGATGGCCACCACTGTGACGGTGGTGGTGGTGGTGATGACGGTGGTGGTGGTGTTTCAAATGATGCTGGTCTTTTTCAGTAAGAGATGTGGAGGAGGAATTAGAATGTGAGGACCCTAAGCTCTTCCTCTGTTCCTTAGTCTTCTGCAGTACTCTCTTGTAGGACAAAGTACAGAGCCAACACAACAGCTTCCCATCAACCTTTTGGGAAATCATTCGCAGCAAGTTATGTTACACGTATTCAGTGCTAAAAAGACATACAACAGCCAAAATAAAATTATCAAGTACCACTGCTATTATTCTTGCACATGGTTCTTGCATTTTAGTATAAACAAGTTAGAAATAAAGTGAAGATCAGGGCACATGGAATTAAACGTTTTAATGCTAACAACTGTGCAAAAGCTACTGTAACTGGGTTTTTAAAGTGATGACCATGACTCACTCTCTCTTGGGTTTTCACCCAGTTTGCAGGCATTGACTAAAGGTCTTCTCTAGCCCTCAATGCCATAATACCCACTGGCTGACATCCTGACAAAACACTTGCACTTCTAGGGCCCGTGGGGGCATGAATGGACCTTCGTGCAACTCCCCCTGCATGAGAGTGCAGTTAGACAAGAGCCTTTAGACTCCAGAGCAATCTGCTTTGCACTCCTTCCAGCATGCCTACCTTGTGCATCTATCAATTGGATGTAATGTTGAAGTGGGGTCAGTGCACAGAGAATCCTTAAACATCAGGGTAGGCCTATGCAACTTAAGACTGTCTACAGAAGCCTATAGCAACATTATATCTGTGTGGATGCAACACATGTGATTTCACTCCTCAAACATATAGCTTACATGCTTTCAGATATGTATGACTAAAACTTGGGTGAGTTATTAGTTGAATTCAAAATATGGAGAACCCTTACAACTGTGATAGCTTACTCATAAGTCAAAACAAGTTGTGAGTAATCAATTTCATTTCCAAACAAAATTTTGGCAAAGTATACCTTTCTTCTTCCCTCCTCTTTGCGATCAAAAGCACACTGCTGCTTGCACTGTTCACATGTTTGAGGTGGTCCATATTTCTTTTCAGAGTTTGTGCAGCGCTGACATTTCGTGCCAATGAAAGCTGCAATGATGTTACAGTACTGACATGGTTTTGGCTGGAAAAAGCAAAGAAATTAGAAATACCACCATATTCCTTGCTGGCATTTTATGCAATGAACCTAAAGTCACTGGAGGGAAAAAAACCCACTCTCTGAATAGTTCCTTTTATATAAGCTCATTTGAATGTTCAATAAGCTAACTGCATGCTGAACCATACGTTTAATAGCTAGAACAAGAAATTAAACAGCTCAGAGATTTAAGTTTTCTAGTTATCAGCCACAGAAGAAACAGTATTTTGCTAAAACCTTTTCAATACGCAAAAGCATCATTGCTCAGAGTTGAAAGATCACAATCAGTAAGTAGGAAAATTGCTTTGCTATTTCTTAAAAATATCCAAGTATTGACAACATCAATCTATATAGGCTTCTGTAATATTCTTTATGGTTAAGAGCCAATTAAGCAGCTCTGTTAAAAAAGAAATAGATGTTAACTTACTGTTCCAAACTGCTTCACGTTTTGGGCACATTTCTTGCATATTGTGTTAGTTTTGCTACAAAAAAGAAACAGATTAAATTAAATCTTTCTGCGACTTTGTAACAAGTTGTTTACAATGTTTACTGTAGCAAGTGTGCAGCACAGCTAAACCAAGTTCTGAATGAAAAATGTGCTCGTGCACCTTCAAGCAGATGGGGTATTGCAGGAGACAACAGGAAATCAGGAATTCTTACTTCTAATTCAGAAAAAGAAAGGAACTAGCTCACTTTATTTCACACAGTATGTGACAATCCTACAAGAATTCATGTCTGAAATTCTTGATAGGAAACGAGATAGTTAAAAGGCTAATTCCAACATGTTGTCTTGACATTTAAAGTTAGTTCATCTCAGCAAGCATTAACTAGTAACAATTCACAAGGATTCTACTTGGGATTCATTTCAGTCAATTCTTCACTAGGTGACCTGGGAAATTTAAATGGACTGTTGATAAAATCTGCTGACTATACCAATGCAAAAAATCTTTCATCATTGACAAATAAGGGGAGAAAAAAATTATGAAGGTCAACTAATCAACAATGAACTGGGGGGTGGGGGAGATGATTTGCAATAATACCTGCTAACTAGGTTAAAAGGCACCTTTAGGTGGCTCTCTTATATTTAGCCGGGGGAGAGCAACTGTCACTATTCATCCCAGAGCAGTGGTTCTTCTAGTTGCAGCCGCTGGTGTTCCCGCGTGTTTCCATTTTTTAGCCCATGAGCCTTTTAGGACAGGGAACTATTTTCTTATTCCTATGCAATTTGCCTTAAGAACCTTTTTGGTTGAAAAGTCATATATACATATCTTACATAATGTTAATAACTACAACTGAAACAGCTGGTATAGATATTTGATTAACTGTAGTTAAGAGAAAGTGAGTGGGCCACAGGGTGACTGGCCTTGCTCCTTGATCCTGTTTCTCTCACAAGTGATTCACCCCTCTGACTTTAGCCACAGCTTTATATTGTGTCAGTACTGATGTTGTCTAGAGTTGTTTGGTGGGTGGGCGGGGCTTCCAGAGAGGCCCCCATGCAGGCCTTACTGAAGCCTGAAGCTGAGGAAGGAAGGAAGGAAGCAGGCAGGCAGGCAGTGTCCAGCACCAGAGCTCTCTGCAGACCCTCTGCCCAGCCCAGCCCAGGTAATGGAGATCAATGCTAATAGAGGACTTGAACTGAAAGAGTTTGAAAATCTCTGGAGACTTCTCAACCAGTATAAGGACATTTTTAGAAGGGAAGCTGAAAATAATTCTGGATTCCTGTATGTGTCCAGTTTGAGAAGACAAATACAGATGGCAGGTGGCAAATTCCTGCTGTTTTCAGAAAGCTTTCAAGAACTGCTCAATGGCATCATACCCTCTTGATCTGTCCGTTCCCCCCCCCCCGGTAAACTGCCTAGCGACTTTGGTAGTGGGCGGTATCCTAAACCATGCTTAAATTGTGAAAAAGGAATAAATGATCAGTTTATAAATTCAGTTTTAGATGTGAATGATACAGGTACATGCTAAGAATGTTCATATATGAAGCAGCTCTGAGAGACCTCAGGCATAGGTATTGAATGTTAGGGTGTGGAGGGCCAGATGACTGAAGCAAGAGGTGGGCAACCTTTTTTTTTTTACTTACAACAGTGTAAAGAATGGTGGGCAACCATTCTTTACTTACAGGAATAAACTTGTTTTTAGACCTACAATCTGAATTTATCCTTAAGCATAATGCATGTGACACTGTAAGATATTCCCCTTAGGAGATCGAGCCGCTCTGGGAAGAACAGAAGGTTCTAAGTTTTCTCCCTGGCATCTCCAAGATAGGGCCAAGAGATATTCTTGCCTGCAGTCTTGGAGAAACCACACAGACTGTGTACATGATACTGAGCTAGATGGACCTATGGTCTGACTCAGTATATGGCAGCTCTTCCTATGTTCCTAGTTCCCATAGGTAAGCTGAACATAAACATTGTGCGAGAAATGCAAGAATGACATTTCTAAGGTCAACAACAGTGCAAAACAACATGGACAAGATGTACCTTTCTTGCTGAAACTCTGATCGACAATAAGTACATTTTACGATGGGATGTGCAATGCGACATTCCTAGACAAAAAAAAGGATTAAGTCAGACTTCCAGTGCAACAAACAATAAAAATGCATGTAATTGTATCTTATAAAATACTGCTACAATTGATTGTTTGCTACCCACATCTATCAACAAGTAACTTGCAAAAACCATTCATTCTGATTTCAAGAGCCTGTCAAATCTAATAGATATAAACAAGAAAATTATAATTCTCTCACAAGAAACTAACTTCAGGGACCATAAAGCTGAATTAATGTTTACAGTGTAGACAGTGGTGTTTCTAGTCCCCAAGTTTAAATCACAGCTGTTCCCAGTTACTCTGATTTTCCCTTCTGTAGCTAAAATACTGGGTTCACATCCAATGATCTCCAGGGCAAGAGAATTGCTGCTTTGCTTTACTATCCAGCCAATGTCTCATCATTAGACTAGAATGGACTAACAAACAGTAGGATATCTTTAGGAATGTTTTATGCTTGAGAATAAATTAGATATAAGAGATTAAACTAAAGATAATGCACATATATTCTGATTACTGGAGCTGTAATCACATGGCAGATATATAGAACTATGGATCATTTTGTACAACAAGATATTAAAGGTAGAAGACATTATGATTTTTAGTTGACTACACTCGTCCTCATGGGAACGCAATTAGAAATGCACTGGAGGAATGGTTTCTCCCCAAGATCATAGGTACTACCAACTATATTCCATACTGTTGCTGCCCCAAGGCTTTGGAATGTGCTTCCTGCTGAAATAAGAGCCTCCCCATCCCTGACAACTTTTAAAAAGTCTTTAAAGACGCATCTGTTCACCCAGGCTTTTTACTGATATTGTTTTGATTGTTTTAATGTTGTGTTTAGAACATTCTTTTAAAAATTTTAAATTGTGTTTTGAATTTTTTTGTTTTGTTTTTATTTTGTTGTAAACCACCCAGTGATGTAAGTTTTGGGCGGTACAAAAATATGTTGAATGAATGAATGAATAAATAAATAAATACTGATAAATAATCCATCTCAGAAAAACTGAGGGAGGAAAAGCGCAGTTCTGTAGTTTCATCATAGAAGACAAGTTAACTTCTACAAGGCCACAACACCTTTCAAGTTTTTTACTATTATGAAGTCCTAAAATCAGGGGTTCTATCATAAACTTATTAATAAGCACAGATTATCTCTTTCAGAAATACACCTATCACCACCTCACTCCCAAATCATGTTCCTGATTTAAAAGGTGGTTGCCTATGAAATGCATGCCATAACAAACTAATTAACTCCCACGATGATGCCATAAAAATTTTAAAGGTAAACAAAATTCTGTTCTGCAGACTAGACCTCAGTTAACACATTAGTTAACTAACATTTTTAATTAATATGCTTTAAATGCACAATTCAAAATGTAAGATGTCAGTAAAGCTTGTTTAGAACCTTGTCACCTTAAATTCACTTTTTATAAGTGATGGGCTTGTTACTTAGGTGTTATTTTATAATTGTCTGAATATTTGATCATCTTAAAATATTTTCTGTGGCTGCCCCAGGGCTTTGGAATGCACTCCCTGTCAAAATACGAGCTTCTCCATCTCGGATTGTTTTTTTAAAAAAACCTTAAGACACACCTGTTTTCTCAGGCTTTTAATTCAAATTAATTTTAAACTAAATTTCTAACTGTTTTAATCCTGTGAATTTATTTTAATTATTTCACTCTGAATTATTTTCATTTTCTGAAAGTGTTTTGTTTTTAGATTTATATTGTAATTTGGATTGGGTACACCACCTGGAGATGTATATATCAGGCAGAATATGAATATGATAGATAAATTTATAAATTCAAGCAGAATCCCCCAAGTTAGGCTTGACACAAGGTTGTCAACAAAAATGATAGTCCTCTAGTCTACAAGGTCTCTCTTCCCACATGCAGCAACTTGCAGGATCATATGGCCCTTCTTGTAATATCGGCATAGGATGCATTCCCCCACCATTACCAGTAGCGCTGGGAGATGCTTATAGTGATGACATGGGGGGCGGGGCAGAGCCCCACATGCTACGGGGAAGCGATCAACACAGCCATGCTGTTTCTTTGGTGCTAGCCCCATCTCTTTGAAATCGGCCGTAGCTCCTTGCCAGGTGCACTTTCAGTGGCAGACCAGAGTTGGCGGGGAGCAATGTCACAAGAGGCCTTGACAAGTGTGTTTCCCCAGAACTGGGCCCTCTTTAACCCCAAGAGCCCCCTCTCTTCCCCCTTCCTGGCCCCAACTTCCACCATTCTGGCCCGACCCCGTCGAGCAGCCTCTCCGCGGCCTTCAACGCCGTTTCCTTTTCAAAAACCAGCCAGTGGTGGCCCACTCTCCGCCTCCCACGGACCAGCCGGATATCCTCTCCGTCTCCCGCCCCAAAACTGCCTCCTCTTCCCCCGTTGGCCTCGGCAGCCCCAGCTCGCCCCTTCCGCCCGTGCCCTCAGGCTGCACCGCCCGCCCGCCTGCCCTCTCGGCCTCGGGGAGCAGGACCTTGCAGAGCTGCTGTCCCTGGGAGAGTTCCTCGAAAGGGTAGCGCTGGTTGCATTTGGTGCAGGCGTAGAGAGCCGGGGCCGCGCCAGACCCAGCGCCTGCCACCGCCGCCGCCGCTACGACGACCGCCGCCCCGGAGGCCCCGGATGTTGCCGCCATCCGCCTCGCCCCTCAGTGCCGAAAGAGCAGCGCCGGGCCGGACAGGAGACAATCTTCCGCAGACAGGGGCGCGCGCCGGGTAGGGCGAGGGCAGCCGCCAGTCGGTCCCTTCCGCCTCCTCCCTCCGCTCCGCCTAGGCCCCGCTTCCGTCTGGCGTCGGCATCCGCGTCGGGGGCCCCCCCCCCTTCCTCCCTATCCCTCACACACACATAGAGCGAGAGAAATGCCAGCCAACGGACGGATAGAGCGCGAGCTCCGCGGCCTTAGCCAATCAGAGCCGCGCGGCAAGGCCGCCTTCAAAACCAAGTCGCCCAATGGCGGTCCGCGCGGCTCCCCCGCCCGCTCGTCACGCGCGAGGGCCAATCAGGAAGCTAGAGAGCGCCCCCCTATCTCTGCTTCCCGCCCCCTTCCCTGCTTTATTAGCCCCCGCGCGGAACCCCTCGAATGAGGGCTGTAGTGACTTCGCGTGACGTCGCTCCCGCTTTCCGTCCCGGCCCCGCCGCGGTTGCGCGTGCGCCGCGGAAAGGAGACCAATTCCTCCCCCCACTCTTTCAAAACAATAATCACAACAACAAACGAAAAGCGTAGCAAATCGAATAGCGTCGTAACTTTGCTCGGCTTTTGATTCGCTAGGCGCGGAGCGAGGTCGGCAAGGATGTGGAACTACTCAAGTCAGCTGCTCCCCCTCTTTGCCCGTTGTGCATCGCCATTGGGTGCATGCCGCGCCAATCGGCGCTGCGGCTCTGTGACGCAGGGCACGCCGAAAACGGCAGTGGGCGGGGAGTTGTTCTGGTTGGCTGGTTATCATGTCAATCACAGAGAGAGCTTGTTGGCGCAGTGGCAGCGTTTCCAGGACAGCTGGAAGAGGGAGGTGGGGGCTGCGGCGGCAGCAGGAGCCGCTCTCTGGGCGGCGCTGGCCTTAAAGGGACATGCACCCTTTGCGGCCGCCTTTTACGACATGGCGGTGGCAGGGGACCCGGAGCAGACGGTGAGCGGGGAGGGAGCGGGCTGGGGTGCTGTCCCCTACGAAGCCTTGAGGCTTATCTTATGCTGTGTCTTTTTTTCCTGGAAGCTTGAATCCCCTCTCCTGGGGCTGCGTGCAGCGAGGCGCTCTTAACATGCTCTAAGTCATGCTTTTTCAGGAGGACGACTTCACATGTTTAGTGGCATTGAAGATGGCTTTCAGGAGCAGGCCCCTGCCTCAAGTTGAGCCCTGTTGGGGATCCCCAGGGAAAGGGGATCAATTAGTCCAGTACTGTCTACACTGACCGGCAGCCGCTCCCCCGGGTTTTAGGCAGGGATCTTTCCCAGCCCCACCTGGAGATGCCAGGGGGAGTCAAACTACGGGCCCATATAACTTAGCATTATCTGCACTGATTGGCAGACGCTGTTTAGAATGCCAGGCAAGAGTGTTTCCCGTATTACCGGGGAATACCAGGGGCTGAACCTAGTTCATGCTTATCAAGCTGCCTTTAACCGAGCCAGACCTCTGGTAGCCATAACAGTCTACTCAAGACTGGAAGTGGCTCTCCAGAGTTTCCAGCTCTACCTGAAGGCATCAAGGATGGACCTGGGACTTTCTCCCTGCAGAGTGTGTGTTCCTCTGCCCCGGAGTGGCAGCCCTCATCCCAAATCCTGAACTCCCTTATTAGTGGAGCAAGCCTGTTGGGACTTACTTCTGAGCAAGTGTGTTTAGGTTTCTGCTAAAGAAACAGGTTTCTGTTTTCAAAATATGAAGCTGCCTTCTGTTGCATTAGATCAGGGCTGTGCAACTTCAGCCCTCTAGCTGTTTTTGGACTCCAGCTCCCATCATCCCCAGCCACAGTGGACAGTAATTAGGGATTATGGGAGTTGTAGTCCAAGATCTGTAGGAGGGCCAAAGTTGTGCAGCTGTGCATTAGGTCCATCTAGCCTAGTGGCATCTATTCTGACTGGCAGTGGCTTTCCAGGATCTTTGGCAAAGGTCTTTGCAAACGCTTGTACCTGAGATTGGTTTTTTACCTTTGAGTACCAGCCATTGAACCTGAGACCTTCAGCCACATGAAGCTGCTTTACTGTTGCATTATTCTTTTAACACATGCCCCAAGATGAAAAATTAGGGATAGTCAGTTGTCAGCCAGCATGATGACAGAGTGATGTGGACTTCAACCCCGGGGAAATTTGGGTTCGAGTCATTACTTGGCCATAAGGATCTCTTGGTTTTGTGTGGGCCAGTCACTATTTCTCTCTCTAGTCTACATCATTAGGTTGTTGTGAAGATAGAATAGAAGATAGTGGGGAAAATCCATGTATATCACCCTGAGTTCCTTGGAGAGAATGTGGGATATAAATGAGATACATGCAGTATCTTGAAAAGAAGACATTAAATAACTTCATAGTGGAGAGGTCTAGCAATGGCTACTAGTCAGAGGGCTATAGGCTGGACTAGATGGGCCTTGGGTCTGATCCAGCAGGCCTTTTCTTATGTTTAAGAGTGCAGTGAAGTATGTAAAATAAAAACATAAGAACAGCCCTGCTGGATCAGGCCAAAAGCCCATCTAGTCCAGCATCCTGTTTTCACACAGTGGCCCACCAGATACTGCTGGAAGCCTACAGGCAGGAGTTGAGGGCATGTCCTCCCTCCTGCTGTTACTCCCCTGCAACTGCTACTCAGAGGCATCCTGCCTTTGAGGCTGGAGGTGGCCCACAGCCCTCTGACTAGTAAAATGAAGTAATGGTGCAGCATAAATCTTTGTTTCGTTCTTGCAGTTGTATCCCACTCTTTCACTGGGGAACTCAAGGCAGTGCAGATGAGGTTATCCCATTTTATAAACCCTATAAAGTCAGCTAGACTGCTAGTGACCAGGCCAAGGCCACACAGGGGACACCTCTGGTCTAGTGCCAACCACTGCTGTTTACATGCTACTCCAATTTGTTATGAGTTGTAGATCTCTGTGTGATGAAACAAATGGCCTCCCCATGCACCTGCCTAAAAATAGGAATGTGTGTATGTCTTTCTGTATTTGGAGATTATCCATATTTGTTTGCTTGTTTTTAAACAGCAGATAACTGCCAAATACAGGAAAACATGCATGAAAAATACTTGAAGCATATCTGAGAGAGCCAGGCATTTGAGTGTCTGCTCCTTGAGATTTTATAAAGTTAGGCTCCTTGGATGGGATAGGAGTGTCTTGAAAGAAAACACTGCATCACTTAATGGATTAGGAAGTGTTTGCATTGTAATAACTATCCATTAGAAAGCCTTCCACCTCTATAAAGAGGCACCCAAGGTCCAGGGGATTGTGTTTTCAAGACCTGGGCAGGAGATTAACCAGATTTACACCCAGTGCTTGTAATAAAGTTCTGAAGAATAATCTCTCTCTGGCAACTCTACAGTTGGTTCTGTTCTCAGTGTAGTCTGAAGTTGCAGTCTAACTTGGGGGTTCAATGGAGCCTACTTTTAAGTGGGCATAGGATTGGGTGTTTGACTCATTCTCTAAATATGCATTCTTAGAATTAAGTTCCTAATGATTTTTCTCTGGAATTTGTTTCTGAGCTTGGGAGATCTCAGCCTCAGACCAAAAATGCTCATGGGGTTTTCACCTCCTGTTGGTGTCTTTTCTTTTCTTTTCTTTTTTTTTTTTGCATGGTCTCCATGCTTTCAAAGGCTTGCTTGAGTGCTTCACTAGAACAAACAACTCTGTTGTTCTTGCTGGTCTTTCTGTTTTCTGTCTTGTACTCCTCCAGTCTGGAATAGTTCTGTGTATTCCAGGAGGGCAATTTAATCAGGACATTGCATGGAAATTGATTGAGTAATGCACTTAAACGAAGTATTTGTCACTCAAGATGCATTTGATTAGAAGTGTACATGCAACCAGCTACAAAAGGTTTGTGTGCCAACCCATGCCTCATTGCCGAAGTGATTTACAGAGAGTGTGTGGGAGGAAGGAGTGGAAAATAGCCACAGTGAAGACTGCATCATGGCAGCCTAGCAGTCACCTTGCCCACATGGGTGGCCTAGTTCTCTCCCTTCTTATTCACAAACAGATTTGCAAATAAAATGAACTCACAACATTTTTTAAAGTAAACTCTTTATCCATAGGTATCTGATTTGTGGCCTAAAAGAAAAACAAAAAAGCCCCACCAACTTTTTAAACTTGTTCCTTGCCTAGTTGCCTGGAGGAAATTCCAACTCACCATGGGTGATCAAGCCTTTTTGCAAAGACTCAAATAATACACAAAATTAAGGCATGTACCAGCTATTGCTATAATCAGCAAGAACTTTCTGTTAGGGGCACCTTGAAGCTTCTTGCATGTAGAGCTCTGTCTGGGTTGGTTTGTGCAAGCATGTTCAGTGCATGATGTTTGTGGCACTGAGAAGCAATGTCTGCCTGAGAGTAAGCCATTATGGATCAAACCCTGCAGATGAGGATCTACCCATTTATTTTGGGTATACTCTCCTTTTCCATAAAATTTACACTTGGAGCTTTCACATCCTTTCAGGCGCAAAGCTTCTTCGTGAAGGCAGTTCAAGCTTCCAGCTGCAAGTGATATGCATCTATTTAAAGAAAACACGCTAGTTTTTATTTTGCCTTTCCTCCTTGGAAAGGCTAAGTGTGACATACATGCTCCCTTCCTTTTATCCCTACAACAACCCTGTGAGGTAGGTTGGTGTATGAGAGTCCCAAGATTTTTTTATTTTATTTTATTTTATTTTTACATTTCTATCCCACTCTTCCTTAAAGGAGCCCAGAGTGGTGTACTACATACTTGAGTTTCTCCTCACAACAACCCTGTGAAGTAGGTTAGGCTGAGAGGGAAGTAACTGGCCCAGAGTCACCCAGCTAGTCTCATGGCTGAATGGGGATTTGAACTCGGGTCTCCCCAGTCCTAGTCCTGCACTCTAACCACTCCACCAAACTGGCTCTACTAGATCCTCTAGTAGGCTTTGTAGCTGAGAAGTTATTTGAACCCCACTCTTGACTCCAACGCTCTAGGCCAGGGCTGCGTAGCTTTGGCCCTCTTGCAGATGCTGGACCACAACTTCCATCAATTATTTATTTATTTATTACATTTATATACTGCCCCATTCAAATGGCTCTGGGTGGTGCACAACAACAAAAACAAAATCTGCAAAGCAATCATTTAAAAAAAGAATAAATGCAAACGAATCTTAAAACCAATTTAAAACCAATAATAATTAAAATATTTAAAACAGTTTAACAACCCTGGAAGGCCAGGCCAAACAGATAGGGTTTTAAGGACTCTCCTGAAGGCCAACAATGAACTCAAGCTAAGGATTCCTGCCGGGAGTGCATTCCATAACCCAGGAGCAGCTACAGAGAAGGCCCGCCTCTGAGTCGCCACCAGGTGTACCGATGGTAACTGGAGACGGACCTCCTCATATGACCTGAGGAGTGCAGTGGAGATTATGCAGAAGAAGGTGCATTCTAAGATAACCCGTTCAGGGCTTTATAGGTAATAACCAGCACTTTCTATTTCACCCAGAAACATATCGACAGCCAGTGCAACTGTTTAAAAACAGGGATAATATGGTCTCTCTGGGTTACCCCAGAGACCAGTCTGGCTGCCACATTTTGAACTAACTAAAGTTTCCGAAATATATACAAAGGCAGCCCCACGTAGAGCGTGCTGCTGTAGTCAAGTCTGGAGGTTACCAGCTGATGCACCACTGTTTTGAGATCATTCTCTTCAAGGAATAGATTCAGTTGTTGGATCAGCCAAAGCCGATAGAAAGTGCTCCTAGCCATAGCACCCCCCTGAGATACCAGGGTGAGGTCTGGACTGAAGAGCACTACCAAGCTCTTGGTAGTTCCCTCTAACTGGGATTTCCAGATGTTGTTGACTACAACTCCCAGAATCCTCAAACAAAAGCCATTGCAGCTGGGGATTCTGGGAGTTGTAGTCAACAACATCTGGAAATCCCTGTGAGAGGGAACACTGCTCCCAAGCTGTGTACCTGTTCCGTCTGGAGGAGTGTAACTCTGTCCACCACAGGAATATCTAACTCATCCCTCAGATTCTGATCTTCTACAATGAGTGCCTGCGTCTTGTTTGGATTCAGTTTCAATTTGTTATCCTTCATCCAGCCCATTACTGCTTGTAGGCAGGTATTCAGGGAATGAATGCCATTTCATTATGATGATGATGATGATGATGATAAGGAGAAGTAGATTTGGGTGTCATCATCATACTGATAACACCCTGCACCAAATCTCCTGATGAACTCACAGCAGTTTCATGTAGATATTAAAAGCATTGGTGACAGAATGGAACCCTGGGAGACTCCATATAACAGCTCCTGTTTGAGGAGCAACTGTTACCATGCTCCACCATCTGGAATCTACCCGAAAGGTAGGAGCAGAACCACTGCAAAGGGATGATGGGGGCTGTAGGGGTGATGGGGGCTGTAGTCCAAAACCAGCTGGAGGGCCAGAGTTATGCTGCCCCTCTAGGCTCTACACCATGCTAGCCCCCTTGTGAACCATTGCTCTGGTGCTGACTGTGGGTAGGTTCACACATAATGCAGAATCTATGTGCAAAGTTAGTAATTGACTTCTCTGTGACTGTTTCTGAAACCCTGCTAACCCCTGCTAACTTGGCAAAGAGGCACCTTTTAATGTGGTGATTCTCTTTATTTAGCAGGGGGAGAGTAACTGGCCCTGTCCACCCCCAGCACAGTACCTCCAGTGACTGTTGCTGGTGTCTCTCCTGTGTTTCTTTTTAGACTGTGAGCCCTTTGGGGACAGGGATCCATCTTATTTATTTATTATTTCTCTGTGTAAACTGCCCTGAGCCATTTTTGGAAGGGCGGAATAGAAATCGAATGAATGAATGAATACTAAACGTGTACCAAGGCAGGAATCTGAGGTTTGTTCAGGGCATCAAACCAAGATGTGTAACCAAGATTGGAAGTTGGCTTGCCAAACCAAGGGCTGCTCCCACTGAGGTGTGCACCACCATATGTCTGAACCCACACTCTTCACGAGCTCTTGTGATCAGGACCAGTGGCTGCAGGGCAAGCTGGGATAGCACTCAGAGCTTCACTGGGTGGCCCAGCCAGGGGACGTACCTCTGGCTCAACTCTGTTACTTCCAACAAACTGAGATATGTGATCATCTGCAGTGCCAACTTCAGGTTCCCTCCATATCTCATGCCTGGGGAATTTCGGGTTGGTTATGCAATATGTATGCACCCATTCTGTGTCTCCCCCCACCCCGGTTTTACATGCTTCCCCATTTTCTCTGCCAGGCACAAGCTCATCAGCTATCTGCCCTTTTTGCCTCCTTCTGCTACTCACACCTCTTCTGCTTTCTGTGATGCTGCTGACTGTGCTTGTTGTACTTGTTTATCCAGCAATAGTGTTTCTGACCCACTCACCCAATTTTATTGTCCCTCTGAAGACTCACACTTTTCTCTTTCCTATTACAGGAGAGCTGGAGTGTGAGTGAGAGGAAGCAACTCGCATGCCTCTTATGAATTTTCTTTCACTTTCAGGATGCTCTTCGTGAAAGCCACAAATCTGCATCGTTCACAGATGGGCTTTCAGCAGCTTCGTTCACCGAGTACCCCAGGCACAGACCCTTCATTAATTCTGATTTACAACGATCCCCTGCCAGACCAGTAATTGCATATCCAGAGAGTAACAGCAGAGGTAATGTTTCCACCCAGAGGAAATGGGATCTCTTTGGGAATATAGAATCCAGTTCTTTCATCAGCCTGAAAGAGTCAGAACTCCAAACTAATGTGAGATTGCAGTAACCTTTTTGGCTAAGGGGATGGACTGTGGGTTTAAAAAAAATTCTTTTACAAAACTTGTCTGCTGATCTGAAGAAACTGAAAATGTGTATTTTGTAATTTACCTTTTTAAAATTGTGTTTTTTATGCATTTGGGGGAAATAAATTGGCATGTTTTTCAGATTAAGAACAGAAGAAGCCTTGTTGGATCAGGCCCTAGGCCTATCTAGTCCAGCATCCTGTTTCACATAGTGGCCCACCAGAAGCCTACGGGCAGGAGATGAGGGCATGCCCTCTCTTTAAAGGCTATTTTGGCCCTTTCTGAGGTGGTGGCAGCCATTCTGGAGGCCACCGCACATGCACCCTTGTGCTGGAGATCAGGGGAAGGCCAGTGGTGGGAGCGGGGCTGCCAGAGACCCCCACCTCACAGCTGTGGCATCATCCCTCAAGGCCGCCGCTGAACCCGGCAGCAAGTCAAATAAACACACCCCAAACTCTGGAACCCCTGAACCAGCCCCGAGCTGACCCGGGGGCTTCGACTCGATTTTGAGTTGAGTCGGGCCCGATCTGAACCGGACCAGTTTGATGTCGAACCGGCTCGAGGTTGCGCTGGTTTGCACATCCCTAATCTAGCTCAGTATTGTCTACACTGACTGGCAGCAGCTCTCCAAAGTTACAGTTAGGAGTTCCTCCCAACCCTACCTGGAGATGCCAGGGAGTGAACCTGGGACTTTCTGCTTTCAAGTATGTGGATGTTTTCCCACTGAGCTATGGCCCCATCCCCTAAGGGGAACATCTTACAGCGCACACATGTAGTCTCCCACCCAAATGCAAGCCAAGGCAGACTCTGCTTAGCAAAGGGGACAATTCAAGGTTGCTGCCAGAAGACTAGCTCTCCCGCCATCAGGTCATCTGGGGATGCCCTCCTCCAAGTGCTCTCCCCAGCAGAAGTAAGGCAAGTGACTGTGAGCAGCAGCAGCTTCTCTGTATTGCTGGAATTCTTTGCTGAAGGAGCTTCATCAAGCCAGCTTGCTTGTGACTTTTCATAGGCTGGTGAAAAATTTCAAGTCTGAGATGGTTGACAGCAAAGCTGACGTCTGTTAAGGTATTGTTTACTACTACGGTTTGTTTGTACTTTTTAGAATTCAGTTCAGTCTCTCCAATCAGCACTGGTTGTTTGACTGTAGGTAATAACAATCTACCCCAAGCGCCTGCCTTTAGTTTAAGGCAGCAAAGAATCTTGTGGCTCTTGAATGGATTAATGCAATTGTTGTAGCAGATGCTTTTGTTGACTGCTGTTCACTTCATGAGAGGCAAGAAGTGTTTTGCTCAGAATGCAAGTGTATCCATATAGAATACAGGTGGCCCTCATTATCTGTGGGACTTCCATTCCCACCAGTTTCTGTGGATAACGAGACCAAATCGGGGGGTTAGGTTCCTGGAGGGCAAAAAGGCAGAAATTGGAGAAATAACGGACCGTGCCATGCCCTGCAAAGTCTCCATCTGTCCAGCAATGCCACCCTCGCCACCTCCCAATTGTGCCAATTTCCATGAAAAGTTGCAAGGGAATTCCCCCCCCCCCCCAGGAAAGAGCCACAAAATGGCTCCGTTTAGCAAAATGATGGCCGCAAATGACCTCAGAGGTCATTTTCGGCCACCCTGAAACTGCAGATACAGTGGTCCCTCGACTTACGAACTACTCGACATAAGAATTTTTCGAGTTACAAACGGCAGTTTTAGATACGGTTTTAGATGCGGTTTTTTCAACTTACAAATTTTTAGATGGGGTTTCCTCGACTTACAAATTTTACATGCGGTTTCCTTGACTTGCCTGCCTGTTTACTGCCTGTTTATTCTTGAAAAGAAATGTTCCTGTGCAGTTTGCAAGCCTTACTGGGGGTCTGGGTCTTTTTTCTAGGCTCCGGAATGCATTAATCCGTTCCCAATGCATTATGGGAAACCGCTTTTCGACTTACGAACTTTTCGACTTACAAATGTGCATTCGGAACGGATTAATTTCGTAAGTAGAGGGACCACTGTACATTTATTCCCACTATTTTTTAAAGCTCGTATACTGAGGTTGGGTTTCCTCTGCCCAACCATGGATACGTGAAACTGCGGGTGTTAGGACCATGGTGCTGAGGGCCACCTGTATATAGATGGGTACAGGCAGATATTTTCTGGGAAATCTTGAATTTGATCTTATTCTGGGAAAAAATCCAAATTTTATTTGGATCCAGGAACCAGCACAAAAATTTAGGGGCAAGACACGCTTGACAAAATTATTGGACTTGGTGATGGACATTGTGTGGGTAAAAGGTAAGGTGTGCCGTCGAGTCGGTGTCAGCTCCTGGCAACCACAGAGCCCTGTGGCTGTCTTTGGTAGAATACAAGAGGGGTTTACCATTGCCTCCTCCCACTGAGTATGAGATGATGCCTTTCAGCATCTTCCTATATTGCTGCTGCCCGATATAGGTGTTTCTCTTAGTCTGGGAAACATACCAGCGGGGATTCGAACCGGCAACTTCTGGCTTGCTAGTCAAGTCATTTTCCCACCATACTATTAGGGGGAAGAGCTAAATGGGCTTCTTTCCCCCCTTTATGAGTAACATACTTAGAAAAGAAACAGGGCTGCCTGGGAGAAACAAAAAAGCAGGATTCACCGTGGTTTGCATTTGGACGGGTGACTACATGTGAGCACTCTGTGCTGTATGATATTCCCCATAGGGGATGGGGCCACAGCTCAGTGTTAGAGCATCTGCTTGCATGCGCAAGGTCCCAGGTTTAATCCTTGGCACTGCCAGTGCTAGGTAGGACTGGGAGAGGCTCTTGTCTGAAACGTTAGAGAAGCTGCTGCCAGCCAGTATAGACAATACTGAGTTAGATGGACCAATGGTCTGATTCGGTATAAGGCAGCTTTGTATGTTACCTCTGAATACCCTAGTCTAGCCGCCATGGTTAAATTTCTAGGCACAATGGCTCCCTGACACCTGGGATTTGTCAAGCCCTGTCATCAGCCTCTTAATTTACCTCCCTCCCAACCTTGACTGGATTGCAAGGCAGAGTATATGCCTATTTCCACCACCACTTTCCTTGAAATAATGCAGATTGTGGTGTAGCTCTCTGCCAATGTTGCTTGATGGTGCCATGGACCAATCGAACAATTGTCTCTCCTTCCCTGAAGACCCGTCTTGAGGATGCTAAAACACACTCTGGGCTCCCATGGGCCTTCTTTATCCTTCCTGCCGATATCTATTTGGTCTGACCTGACCTGACCCATTCACTGGGTTGAGAGCGACTTCTGCCTGCTAATTTCTTCCTGACTTTTCCGTCTTCTGCTTGGGGATATTCGAATCCTAGTTACTTTGACTTGGGAGCATTTGGTGCGATCTGGTTTGAGAAACTCTGAAGCAAAGTGTCCTCCCCAGGATGTCAATGGTGTTCTCTTTTCAAATGGCGGCTGATAAGCTAATTAAAAGAGGATTGTGCTGGCAAGGAGCTCTGTGGGATATTGCAGCAAAGAAGTGGTCCTGCTAATTATTGATGAGGCAGGGTTCCTTGCAGCTTTGCCAGATGTCAGAGAGTGAAAAAACGAAAACGAAGCTGTGTTGCAGCTTTTTGTTTTCTCCCTTGATCGCAGAGCCATCAGATTGACGTTGAGCCAGTCTGTTGGTTCAAATATTTTAGCTTGAAATCTTTTCACGGCCTGTTGCTGCATCTGTTTTGTAGAGTATATGAAGACCTAGAGATTGTTCTTGAAATAGTGATCCGGTGACAAATAAATACACAAATGGCATCTGGTGCTGGGGGGGGGGAACCCCCACAGATCCTGCTAAGGAAACAGCAGTAGAACCTGGCTCTCTGTCATAGGCAGAAAAGCATATGTTAACTATTAGGTCTGTGCAAGTCAGGAGATGATGTTGGAAATCCTGGCCGACACCACAAGGAGGCCGCAGAATATGGGCCAGTTGCCCCTGGTAGTTCAGTGGTGGTGGGGACCACTATAAGAGATGCTCTGAGTGGAACTACAGTACCCAACCGCCCCGTGAGTTTTCACAGGCTGCCTTGTGTCACTCCTTGCCTGCCCCCGGACACTCCCGAGATTCTCTTCAGTCTCCCAGTCACCCCCGCACCAATTAAAGAGCCCCACCACTGCACAGCCAGGGGCAATTGCCCCACATTCTGCTGCCTCCTTGTGGTGTGGGGCAGGATTCCTGACATCCTCTCCCAGTTACTGTTCCCTCTAACAGGGATATCCAGATGTTGTTCACTACAATTTCCAGCATCCCCAGCTGTCTTTGGCTGGTGATTATGGGGGTTGTAGTCAACAACATCAAAATCCCTGTTAGAGGGAACAGTGCTCCCAACCTTTCTGACTTGCACTGGCCTATTAAATATATTTATTCACATTAAAACTCCTGTCTTGCTGAATCAGCCCATTGTGGCTTCCGTCAGTGACGAAGGGGAATACGATGGTTGCTTTTAAAAGCCATATATCAATATGAAGCAAGTTGCAAGTGTGTGCAAGCCGGGTGAAGCCAAAAACCCAAGAGAACACTGGTGCATGGGATAAACAAGGCGACGCCAGCATTCCTGATTGGCTGGCACTGATACACACACGCAGACGCCAGCCCCAGCAGTGTGGCACAAGACTGCAGTTGCTCAACCACTTATGCCAGCATGGCTTCACTTGCGCAGTGCTAATTCCATCGGAAACTATGTAAGTTCTGCGCAAGTCTGGGCACGCTCTTTTAAGTAGTTGTGCAACAACATTAATGTGCAGCACCACTGGGGGCTAGTTTCTACATGTGCAGCAGTGCCAGCTGATCGGGAACAACTGTGTTGGCTTGCACATCGCATGGGTTGTTGAGTTCAGCACTACTATCAGCCTCTGATGTGAGGGGCTGTTTACAAGTAACTGCATTAAAATCTATGAGATCTATAGAAAATTGATGGTGGGGGTGACTGATCTGGTCATTTATTCATCATATTCGCATCACGTAGGGAGGAAAACCTAGATCTCGGTCCTGTCCCCGATGATGCAAAAATACGGAATGACTATTATTTATCTATATCTTTCTATTAACTGTCTATCATATCTTATACCACCTGATATGCGCATCTCTAGGTGGTATACAGAATTTAAATAATTATAATAAAAAAGGGGAAATAACAATACCAGCAAAATCAACAATAGTAATATAGTAATTAGATGAAAGAGAAGGGAAGTAAGGAAAAAGGCGGGTGGGGGGGGAGAGGGAGGAAAAAATAAAAGGAGATAGAGAGAAATTTATTTATTTTATTGGAGGGGAGGAGGTACATGTGGCTGGGTGGGGGGAGAGGAGTGGGGGGAAATAAAGTGAGGGAGAAAAAATAAAAAGGATAACCTATCTTGAAACATAGGGAACAGGTTAGCGGTTAAAACATGAAGTGTTACTTTAATATAGATTCCACTTGTGGATTCAGTCACTCTGAATGTGGATTCAGTGGGTCTGAAGAGTCAAAGAGATTAAAACAGGGAAGTGTCCATTGAGATAGGCTAATGAAGCTGCTCTTGAGTCTGACATCCACATTTCTGAAGACTGCACTGGGAGACCTAAAACAGTGAGAAGGTCTTTACCTGTCAGAACTTTCCTTTGAGCTGAACTTGTAGAGAGAAAGGAAATCCCCATCAGTAAGCAATTTGAGCTGTTGACAGCGCTTCAGTTATAGGATGCATTGATTTGTCTGAAAGTTTTAAAAATTGCTTTGTATTGTATTTTGTATTTTATTTGCTTCACTTTTGATCTCCTATGATTTAATGTGTTATATGTTTTTATTTCATGTTTTAATGCTGTGTTGTGAACAATTTGTTATGGGGTGGCTAACAAAGATCATCATCATCATCATCATCATCATCATCTCCTTTTTAGCGTCTCTGGAAATAAATCTGGGAAAACTAAAATAGGTTTGGTTTGGTGCTAGAAATTCCTTCATTTTCTATCTTCTTGGAGAATTTTGTTTTTCAAACAAGCATTTAAAATTTTTGCCACTCCATCTCTTGAAAGGTTGCTAGGGCTAGATAGCAGAGGACCTACCCGGTAGGCATTAGAAATGATTGAATAAAGGCAATCTTCCAAGTGGACCTCTTTGCTTAGCTAATTAGAGACAAAAGAAATAACATCTGATCCCTCAAGATGTTAACGGAAACCTCTGAAGCACAATGAATCCTTGCACCATTGATTTGCCAATTTTTCTATATGAAGAATATAATCCTCTTCATTTTTTGTAATACTTGTATTTCTGTCTGGAGGGTTGTGCCCAGCTCCATAGCCATTTCGGATACTTGCACTATCTCAGAAGTTTTATGTTCAAATTCAATCAGTTTGTTTTGTAGTGGTTGCAGTAATAGCTGCATCTGCTCTAAGATGTTGGATTTTACCTGGTGTAGCTCTTTCAAAACTAGCCGAGTCTCCTAATAAGTGCATTTATGTCAATTGGGGTCCTTAGGAATTCTTTTGTGGTCATTTTGTCTTGTTGAAGATGCGAGCTGTTTGTGGAGTGAAAAGGAAGTTTTTTAGATCTTTTCTCTTGTAGGTGGAATCCTTGGATGTTTTAGCATCAGACTTGCCCATTTTGGTTAACAAAGAAAGCCATTCAGTGCTAAGCAAAGCGATAATTTTATTTGTTTGTTTGTTCGTTTATTTATTTATTTATCCGATTTCTATACCGCCCTTCCAAAAATGGCTCAGGGTGGTTTACACAGAGAAATAACAAATAAATAAGATAAAGATAGAACCCTGTCCCCAAAGGGCTCACAATCTAAAAAGAAACATCAGATAGACACCAGCAACAGTCACTGGAGGTACTGTGCTGGGGGTGGATAGGGCCAGTTACTCTCCCCCTGCTAAATAAAAAAGAATCACCACGTTAAAAGGTGCCTCTTTGCCAAGTTAGCGAATTAATCCCCGAGCTCTGGAGCTAGGTGTCTGTCTTCTTTGGTGACATCACTTCCCACATCATATTTGTATCTTGCCTTCCCTCCAAGAGATTCAGGCCGGCATATGTAAAGTTATCCCATTTTATCTTTGTGACTGGTCAAAGGACACCCCTGGGGTTCATGATAAGTAGAAATTTGGGCTCCCAGTCCAGTGCTTGATCCACTATATAATGCTGGCTCATTATCAGACAGGTCTAGTAGTATTTGGCTTGTTTTCTTGCTAGCAATATTCTCGGCTCTGAAGAACCTTCAGGAGAAAATACGACGGTTGGAGCTGGAGCGGATTCAAGCCGAGGAGAGTGTGAAAAATCTGACGAGAGAAACCTCGGACTACAAGAAAGTGCTGAATGAGCAACTGCTGGAAAGAGAGCATTCAAAGCTGGAGGTGGCCCAGAAAAATGGAGGTACGCCGGCATCTCTTGCCTTTGCTCGTCCACAAAGCGGTAACTGCACAAGTCCTGCTTATGAGTTGGGTTAGGTTAGTGAATTGTGAGTAGAACCTGTAAACAAAATCTGATTGTTTGCAAATCAATCAATCAATCTGATTGTTTGTGGGCTGACCCATCCCAGAAGGTCAAGGTGGAAATTATGGCCAGGTTCAGACATGGTACCAAACGCATTCAGACATTTATTTCTATGGCAGTAAGCTTTGAGAAGATCCCTCCCCTCCCCTCTTTCTTAGGGCGGCTTCATATGGTTGCTGGAAAGTAAGTCAATAAGTCAGCAGGAAGCCGTTTCCCCACAAGCGAGTGCACACTCCAGCTGTGAGCAGCTATTTCCCCCGTTTTCTGTGTTGTCGTTGTCGAAATCTGCCAACCTCCAGGTCCCAAATTGCACTTCTCTCTGCCACCCAACTTTTGTCACCCGACATCAAATGTCGGTTGGGTTCCTGGAAGAAAGTGCAGTTCAGGAACTGGAGGTTGGTGGGTTTGGATGACAAGAAATGTGCAGAAATAGCTGCTTGCGCCAGAAGCACATACTTGTCGGGAACCAGTGGTTCCTGCCAATTTACTTTTTGGCAGACGTGTGAACATAGGAAGCTGCCAAATACTGAGTCAGACCATTGGTTCATCTAGCTCAATATTGTCTTCACAGACTGACAGCAGCAAGGTTGCAGGCAGGACCTTGGAACCTCAGATGCTCTTCCCAGAGTAGCTCCATCCCCTAAGGGGAAGATCTTCCAATGTTTACGCATGTAATCTCCCATTCAAATGCAACCCATGGTGGACCCTGCGTAGCAAAGGAGACAATTCATGCTTGCTACCACAACACCAGCTCTCCTCCCTTAGTGTGCGAGAGGAGGTGAATGAAAGACTCAACTTCTGAATAAGCTGCAGTTCCCTGTGATGTGTAAACCCTGGACACTATGCAAACAGTTTGTTTATGGATTTCCCTAGCCACAATTACAGCAAACCATTTAAGAACAATTTCCCCCCTCTTGGGCTGATTCCCCTTGTCTTGGCCAGTAGGTTTTGCATTTTAAAATTTTATTAGTTTTTACAAGATCTTAACAGTCCAATTACATTTAATTAAGTAAATATTGACTTCCCGCTTACCAGTCTGCGTGGTTCATGTTAGCTATACATATAAACCATTGCTATAGTAATTCAAAACATATATACTCCACATTACAAACTCAATTTTACCCTACCCAACCTGCTGTTATTACCAAATTTCAAACCCTGCTGAAAGGTCCATGTTAGAAAAATAGTTCTTTAAGTAAGAATGGTTCCCAATCTTCTTTGAAACATTCCAAGTTTTCATCCCTTATAAGTGCTGTAAGTTTTGCCATCTCAGCATATTCCAAAATGTTTATCAACCAGTCTTCTTTTGAGGGCATTTTATTGTCTTTCCATTTCTTTGGCCAATAGGTTTCAATCTTCCTGGACACTAGCACTGCTGGTTAAACTTTCATCACTTGGCTTCTAGAATATCTGTCAATATTAGGATATAGTCAAGCCAAGGAGACCCTCAAACAGAGGATTTTGGACACTGAGCATCAGAATGACTTAGTCATAAGAGGGCATCTTGGTGATTTCAGCTGGGAGTCCGCCAGTTACTTATTGTCCCAACTATCACAGAGTGTTCCATAGAGCAAGACATGATGCCTTACCATCAGCAGTTTTATATGGGAAATTTTTGAAAATTCCCCTGGCCAGTCAGATCTGCCCTTGTGGTTCAGGTGAGGTTGAATCTGTCCAACATGTGCTGTTATATTGTTCCTTTTATGACGACAGTCAACATAGTCTTGTTACTCCCTTGATATCACATTACCCCAGCAGAACTGATGAATTTTATATCACACTTCTTCTTGCAGGTAAGAAATCTTCTATCACTCACAAGGTTGCTAAATTTTGTGCAACCACTTAAGATCTGCCAACAATTAATGTCTGTTTTCTAGATCCCATCATAAAACCTTTATTCTGTTGGTGCACTGTATGATGTATCTCTTATGTGAATGCTGTCTAATTGGGTGTTTCTATGTCTGATCTATTATAATCAATTTCATTCATTTATTCATTCATTCCAGCAAACCACAGTGCTCTGAGTTGGGACATAACTGAGAACTGTTCAAAAGCAAAAGGAGAAGCTTTCAATCGCTTTTGTATGCAAAGCAGGAAGTGGGAGTGTGCAAGCCCATGCGTTACTGTATCGTGTTCTTGTAGTGTTACACCATGGTTTAGCATCATGCCCGAACCAGGACTATATGGGAAAGAAGTATATAAAACCCAAGAAGTTACAATTAGAGTTGTCAATCATTTAATCTTTTTTTAGTGTTTTCATTTTTTAAAATCTGAATCCTGCTTTTGAGACCAAAATTGTTTCCCAATGCAGTTCACAACAATCAAAACTGGTAATGTTGTGCTGATGGTAGGTGCTGTTTATACAGGTGAAACTCGGAAAATTAGAATATCGTGCAAAAGTCCATTAATTTCAGTAATTCAAATTGAAAGGTGAAACTGATATATGAGACAGATGCATTACGTGCAAAGCGAGATAAGTCAAGCCTTAATTTGTTATAATTGTGATGATCATGGCGTACAGCTCATGAAAACCCCAAATCCACAATCTCAGAAAATTAGAATATTACATGGAACCAAGAAGACAAGGATTGAAGAATAGAACAATATCGGACCTCTGAAAAGTATACAGTGTACTGTGCTTGATTGGCCAGCAAACTTGCCTGACCTGACCCCATAGAGAATCTATGGGGCATTGCCAAGAGAAGGATGAGAGACATGAGAACAAACAATGCAGAACTGCTGAAGGCCGCTAATGAAGCATCCTGGTCTTCCATAATACCTCATCAGTGCCACAGGCTGATAGCATCCATGCCACACCGCATTGAGGCAGTAATTGCTGCAAAAGGGGCCCAAACCAAGTACTGAATACATATGCATGCTTATACTTTTCAGAGGTCCGATATTGTTCTATTCTTCAATCCTTGTCTTCTTGGTTCCATGTAATATTCTAATTTTCTGAGATTGTGGATTTGGGGTTTTCATGAGCTGTATGCCATGATCATCACAATTATAACAAATTAAGGCTTGACTTATCTCGCTTTGCATGTAATGCATCTGTCTCATATATCAGTTTCACCTTTTAATTTGCATTACTGAAATTAATGGACTTTTGCACGATATTCTAATTTTGCGAGTTTCACCTGTAAATAAAAAATAAAATGCCCTTCGGGATTTCAGGCTTACAGTTTAACAGATGAGGCACTCAAGAGAAGAGGAGTGAAAGAAGAAGGTAGAGGCAGGAAACCAGCTTGACAATTGCCCTATTCATACATTGTGTTTAGTGTACATATAGTCTCTGAACAATATACACATACAGGTCTATACACATGTACAGTTATTACACATTTTCAACATGTGAACAGGAGTACATTTTGTGTCTGTGCCCTGTATTTGAGGGGACTACACTCATTGTCACTTTATAAATGTTTAGTTATTCATATAAAATCATATACAGGCAAACCTTGTTATTTGCTGGAGTTCCATTTCTTGCCTATTACCGCGAGTAACAAGACCGTAATAAGGCATTATGCCTATGGGAAACAGGGGGTTAGGTTCCGGAACGGAGGAAAACAGCTACAAAACACAAAATTGTTTACTGTACCATACCCCATGGGGTCTGCATGTGTCCAGGAATGCTCCCCAAAGCACAAAATGCTCACCAAAACCGCAAAAAATCATGGAAGAAATGTGAGTTGATTTTTTTTTAAAAGAAATGAGCCACAAAATGGCTCCTGTAGACAAAATGGCAGCCAGAAGTGACCTCTGCGGTCATTTCCAGCCCTCTAGGAACCGCACATACATGGGTTTTAACCCTTTATCTGCGGATAATGAAAATGGGTGTCAGTTAGACATGGATGCACAAAAACGCAGATGGTGAGTATGCAAATAGTGAGGTTTCCCTGTACACATGTATAGAGATACCTGTATACACATACAACTCAATGTCTGAATATGGTGAATGCTGGAATGAATTGATGAGTTAGTAGCAGGTGCATGCACTGCTATAGGGTCAGGCTGATCTTCCCATACCAGTGTTCTTGTTAGTCCTTTAGTCCTGCCCTTTCCCTTGCTACTGCTGTCACAGGGTAGAAATCCATGGCTTTTCAAACTCTGTTAACTTCCGGGAACCTTTCCCCCACCAATTTTCCTACTGCAGAACTCCTGCACATTGAAGAGGCTTTGGTGATGGATGGGAGTTCAAGGACCCATTCTCAGTTTATGTGGAGGACTGGCCCAGCATCTTGGGCTTCACCATTACCCTACACAAAGTGAGAGTTTGCCCCAGAACACATGCCTTGGTGGTTGCATGTTGTAGGGGGGAAATCCGTAATGGTGAGCCAGCCATTCTAGTCTCTTTGAGGAGCCTCTGAGAAGCTTTATAGACACCCCAGGCTTCCCCGGAACACTGTTTAAAAACCACTGGGACCAAGATAGCAAATGTTGCCCAGGAAAGCTACAAAAGGTCTGTTTGGGATCAACGGCTCTCTTCCTCTCTAGATGGCCAATGGAATCAGAATGCAAAGCCCAGTTCCAGAAGCAGCCCGGTCATCACAATACCCAGTTGTTCTTTCCTGCTGTTAAACAGTTTGAGTCTGCGGAACGACTGTTTGTTCTGGTCGTGTAGCTGAGGCTGGTTTCTGGCTAGCTTTGGCTGCTGCTCCTTCTGAACCCTCTGCCTGTTAAGCCACATCTGCAGTTGCTCAGGGTTGGGTTGAGTATCTTGGCTTTGGGCAGTATAGAGCCTGCTTCTGCCACACTCATGTGTGTCATTGCTTCCGTTGCTTGAGGAGTCCTTTCTGGCTTTGGCCGTGTTCAGCTGGGTGTCCTTCAGAGCGGCCTTTTCCCTCCTGTCAGGTGCCCCCGCCCCGGAGTTTTAAAGAGCCTATTCTTTGTCAAGACACTTGGTAAGCAGTCTCAGTACAGGACCCTCTGTTGGAACTTGGTGGTTTTGAACTGCAGTGTACATCCTAGGCCTGGTAAGATGTTTGCAGATGGAGAGAGAGAAGTATTTGTAGAGATGCTTATGGAATAATCTACCTACCTGGGATAGTGCTGCCTGCCTGGGATAGTGCTCCCTCTAACAGGGATTCCCAGATGTTTGTTTATTTTATTTGATTTATTTGATTTCTATACCGCCCTTCCAAAAATGGCTCAGGGCGGTTTACATGAAAACAAAACTGAAATCAATTAACTATTAAAATCAAAAACTGTGTAAAAACAACATAAATCCATTCTTAAAGCAATTAAAACAGTTTTTAAAACCCTGGAAAGCCAGGCCAAACCTTTACGGTTTAAAAACAAATGTTGTTGACTACAATCCCCAGAATCCCCAGCTGCAATGGCTTTTGCTTGGGGATTATGGGAGTTGTAGTCAACAACATCTGGAATCCCTGTTAGAGGGAACACTGCCGGGGATTCTTCTCCCAGTGTTGAGGTTCTACTTCACTGGATGTTTTTATTGGTACAGAACTCAAAATGGCTTAGATGCGGGCTTGCTGCTCGAGTGGCACATCCAAATCTGGTGCCGCTCCTAGCGCAGGCAGGGAAAGCTCCGTGCCAGCAACGCTGTGTGCCAGAGCAGCTGTGCCCGACTCCTAGCATTTCCAGTTCCAGTGTGAATTGGGCACAGCTGCTCTGATGCAGAGCGTTGTTGGTTATAGAGTCTCTTACATATGCAGTAGGAGGGGCGATAGACTGGTAAGTGCTGCACAGCAGCAAGCACATCCATTTACACCAGATTTTGTGGCCAGAACCTAAGGGGTATACTCGTGAGTCAAATGGGCCGTAACCCAAAATTTGGCTTTAAAAAGGCCAAATCTGGCAACAGAGCACCAGAATCTGTAGTTACGCAATCAACAAATATTTATAGACCACTTTCCAACAGAAGTTCCCAAAGCGGTTTGCAGAGATATAATAACATAAAATGGCTCCCTGTCCCCAGAGGGCTCACAGTCTAAAAGAGAAACGGACACCAGCAACAGCCGCTGGAGGGATGCTGTGCCGGGGCTGGATAGGGCCAGTTGCTCTCCCCTTGCTAAATAAAGAGAATCACCACTTTTAAAAGGTCCCTCTTTGCTCAGTTTGTAGGGGCGAGGTGAGGTGAGGTTCTAGAGGTGTGTTGCTGGAATAACAGTATATTTTTTAAAAATAAGTTAAACTTGAAAAAACTGTTCATTTCTGACATTTAATCTTGTATTGGCTGACATCCAGGCAAACCAAGTGCTGGTACTATGTGAGATGTTGTGATGCTGTTGATGGGTTAATGTAGCACTGCCACTCGCATGGGGTGAAATTTTGGCAACCTCTCCTTCCCCCTGGATGCGCTCTGAGCCACTCACAAGTGTGCCCCTGAGGGTTGTGTAGCCTTCAGGGACATATTTTTGGGTACCGCAGGGGGCTTCTGGACAAAGAGAAAGCTGTCAAACTGCCCGCCCCCCCCTCCACTTCTCTGGTTAGCGCTAGTGCTGCATTATTCCGGAATATCAGCTGCATGCGCACATCTCATGTTGCACCAGCACTTTGTTGGTCTGGATATCGGCCATTGTTTTTCAGAATTGTGCAGTTCTGTAAACTGCCTTGAGCCATTTTTGGAAGAGCAGTATAGAAATCAAATAAATAAATCTCTAATTGAACTTTTTAAAAAATGTAAATACTTTTGAAAAACCAGAGTGTGAGTGTTTTGAACATTTTTTTTAAACAAATCCCAGGTTTTGTGTTGTGTTTTAAATTTGTGGAGGAGTGAAGAATAGTGGCAGGATTTTTTAAAAAAAATTCTTTCTTTTTCAACTTATTACACACACACGCGCGTATAATCCATTTCTGAGATGCTGAATCCTGCAGTTGCTGCTGGAATTCAATTGGAGCAGAACACAAGAGAGATTGGAATGCTCAAATGATAACCAGCATAGCGTAGTGGTTAGAGTGTTGGACTAGGACTGGGAAGACCCGAGTTCGAATCCCCATTCAACCATGAAACTCACTGGGTGACTTTGGGCCAGTCATGTATTTCTCAGCCTAACCTACCTCACAGGGATGTTGTGAGGCTAAACATAACCATAACCTCTGAGCTCCTTGGAGAAAAAGTGGGTTATAAATGTAAAAGTAAAATAAAACCTAGTGAAACTGAAGGCATCTGCTCATTCCTAGTTATTTGTGTGGTATTAACCTCTGGATGCTGTTGGAAATCCACAATAACTGCAATCAACTTTCTGTTGTTCAGAGTTGGCATCTCAGCTGGCTGGTGCTGAGACTCGCTGTGGCCTTCTGGAGAAGCAGATGGAATACATGAAGCAAATGATACAACATGCTGAACAAGAAAAGATGAGTGTCTTGGAGAAACAGGTATGTCCATTGTAGTGCAGTTTGCCCTGTTTCTGCTGACAAGTGAGGTTTTCCTCTGGGTTCCATTGCAGGATGGGATTTTCACTTTCTGTGTGCCCCTGTGCCTTTAATGGCAGCATGGCATAGAGAAGTTTGGCATGGGCTACTGCTTCTGTCATCATCCTTGGCCACTGTGGCTGAAGGCTGGGGGTGATGGGAGTTGTAGTCCAAAACCAAGAAGTTACCCAAGACTGTCAAAGTACTAAACGTATATTATCTTGATGTGATTTTAGTCTATGGCCTAACTCACAAACAGCAGATGAAATGATGAAACTTCCTGGACTGTACCATTGCAGACAACAGGTGGGGATACTCCCCCATATATAAAGCCTTGTTCCTGCATTCGGAACTGGGACAGTCTTGGAACAGTTTTACCAGAAGGGGTGTGCACAAAATGGGTTTTGCGTTTTCAAGCACAAAATGAAATGCAAAATGCTCTAAACGTTTTGTCAGAATGGTGGCGAAGCTGGCTCTTTTGACGAAACAGACTCGAAATGTTTCAAGTGTTTCGGCCGTAGGGAACAATGGGGAACTTGAAACACCTTTTTTGTTCCCCATTGGTAGCTCTGAGGGACACCAAAGTGGGTTGGGTGGTAGGACATGATAAGTGCTACCTACCAGCCAACCCACAAAAGAAATGGGCAAGCGGGCAATTTAAAAATGTTTAACCTTTTCCCCAGACCTCCATAGGAGCCTATGGGGAAAGGGTAAAATTTTGTTAAAAATCACCTGCTTGCCCATTTCTTTTGTGAGTTGGGTGGTAGGTAAAAATAAGTAAAAACCGCACTGCAAAGGGAAAAGAGAGACAGATAAGGTACAGGTACTCTCTGTCTCTCTCTCCTCACATGCAGGACCCAGTCCACCAGTCACTCTGTGCTGCTGATCCTTCCTCCTAGTGCTGATCTCTCATGCTATAAGAGAAAGCTCTCTGGCTTCTCAGTCCCTTAAATACATCTTGAAAACCCCTCCTTTGGCTCCCCCTGCCCCCAAGCCAATAGGGGCACAGTTGCCCATGACAACATTTGATTTGGATGATAACAAGCCAAAATCCGGCATAGCTGTAATTTATTTCTCCATGTCAGCATCATCGGGAGAGGGCATAACCTCCCTAAATGCCTGCCTGGAGTAGGTGATGGGCTGGATGAGGGATAACAAACTGAGACTGAATCCGGCTAAGACAGAGGTACTCATTGTGCGGGGTCGGAACTCGAGAGATGATTTTGATCTGCCTGTTCTGGATGGGGTCACACTTCCCCAGAAGGAACAGGTACGCAGTCTTGGGGTGCTTCTGGATCTGAGCCTCTCCCTAGTGTCCCAGGTTGAGGCGGTGGCCAGAAGTGCCTTCAATCATCTTCGGCTGATACGCCAGCTGCGTCCGTTTCTTGAGGTGAACGACCTCAAAACAGTGGTACATCTTCTGGTAACCTCCAGACTGGATTACTGCAATGTGCTCTATGTGGGGCTGCCCTTGTATGTAGTCTGGAAACTATGGTTGGTCCAGAATGCAGCAGCCAGGCTGGTCTCTGGGTCATCTCGGAGAGACCATATAACTCCTGTATTGAAGGAGCTACATTGGCTGCCAATATGTTTCTGGGCAAAATACAAGGTGTCGGTCATCCTATATAATAAAAGGCTAAGTGAGTGGCCATGGCTTTGGAACGTTGGGGATCTGCGTCCCTGCCTCCCTGGGCTGTTCTGGGCCTGCGCGAAGCGCAGGCCCAGAAGAGCCCAAGGGACACAGGACTGCAGACACCAGTGTCCCACAGCCACGGGCGGCCATTAGCCGGTGTGTGGAGGCGGGGGAAAGTGGCCGAGGCGGCGGCAGAGCCGCCGCCTCGGCCATGAGCTGCGGCACGGCGAGAGGAGGCCGAGGCAACCAGAAGCGGCCACCCTGAAAAAGGCGAGGGCAATGGCGGCGGGGGAAGACCGAGACAGGGGACAGGGAAGCTGGGCGAGGTGGCGGCAAAGCCGCCAACGAGGCCCCCGCCCGCTCACAGCCGTCGCCCCCGCCTGCTCACCCGCCCTCCCAGCTGCCCAAAATCACCTTCCCCGCTCCCCCCCAAAAAAGATTAAGGGCCAAAATGGCCCATGAGAAGGTCGCCGCCCCCCGCCTATCGCCCTCCCGCCCACCCAGCTGCCGAAGACCACCTTACCCGCTCCAGCCCGAGGGAAAAGAGAGGAGCTCACGAGCAGAGCTCCTCTCTGTGCTAAGTCACTGCTCAAACTGTCGCTATGGACGCAAAGGACGCCTATTGCGTCCATTGCGACAGTATGGGCAGCAGCTTAACACAGAGAGTAGCTCTGTTCCCGAATTCCTCTCTTCTCCTTCGGGCTGGAGCGGGTAAGGTGGGCTCCGGCAGCTGGGTGCGCGGGAGGGCGATAGGCGGGGGCGGCCACCTTCTCATGGGCCATTTTGGCCGTTATTCATCCACACACCCCCCCAAAGTATAAGCAAAATAAGGAAGAACAAAAACAGAGACAACAACAACAAAAAAAAAAGAGAGAGGGGGGACAAGGGGGAAAAAAAGAGACAGAAAGAGAGAGAGAGAGACAGAAAAGACGGGATAGAAAGCTAGCGCCCGTTATCATAACGGGCTTAAAAATACTAGTAACCTATAAAGCCCTAAACAGCTTGGGCCCTGGGTATTTAAGAGAACACCTTCTTCATCATGAACCCCACTGCCCACTGAGATCTGCTGGAGAGGTCCGTCTTCAGTTGCCACCGGCTTGTCTGGTGGCCACTCAGGGATGGGCCTTCTCCATTGCTGCCCCTGGACTTTGGAATGCGCTCCCTAGTGAAATAAGAGCCTCCCCATCTCTGACAGCTTTAAAAAAGTCTTTAAAGACGCACCTATTCACCCAGGCTTTGAATTAATATTGTTTTAATGCTGTTTTAAAATATTATTTAAAACATTTTAAATTGTTGTAATGTTTTAAACTTTTTTTTTGTTTTAACTAAGGTTTTACTTTGTTTTTATTTTGTTGTAAACTGCCCAGAGATGTAAGTTTTGGGCTGTATAAAAATGTGTTAGTGTGTTAGTAAGTAAGTAAATAAGTAAGTAAATAAATAAATAAATAAATAAATAAATAAATAAAGTAGTGGTCAGAGTGTTGGACTAGGACCGGGAAGACCCGAGTTTGAATCCCCATTCAACCATGAAACTCACTGGGTGACTCTAGGCCAGTCATGTATCTCTCAGCCTAACCCACCTCACAGGGTTGTTTTGAGGATAAAAATAACCATGTACTAAGCTCCTAGGAGGAAGAGCGGGATATAAATGTAATAAATAAATAAAACAAGAAGCAAGGAGATTGCAAGCCAGTCAGAAGCCAGTGTCAGAAAACCAAGCAGCAACGGGGAAACAGGTCTCCAAACTGGCACTTGAAACATTGGGAGTTTGAAATGTTCCGAGCTTGAAACAGGCCCTTTATTCTAAAGGCGTTCTGTTTCGAGCTCGAAACACTCAAAACGGCTGTTTTGAGCTGGAAATGTTTTGCACATTCCTAATTACTAGCTCCTGCCATTGATGCGAATTGGGCCCAGATGTTTGACACGAGTCTTTTTGGAACGTTTCGCTTTCCTCCCAACTTCACAGTCCCTAAACATTTTGCTGTTTTTCGGGAGATGGCTACTAACTAGGGTAGTTAGCAGATTACTGGCCATTCTTTGATGCCTGTAGATAACCCTCAGGAAATTCCGTTGATGAAGCTCTTTCCATCTTCTTTTGCCACGGCATGGAGAATTTCGTTTTTCTTCTTCTCTTTGCAGGCCACGTTGGAAAAAGAGAGAATCCTTGATCAATGCCACGTGAAATCTAAACTGGAACGGCTGGATCTGCTTGAGAAAGAATATGCCAGACTCAATACGATGCAGTCTCTTGCCGAAGTGAGTCCCTTTCCTTTGGCTTCCTGAGACCAGCTTTGAATTCATCAAAAGGGCCAAGCGCCCTTATAGCCAGTTAGCCCGTCACAGCTTGTGCATGCCATTGAAGTAAGCCTTTGAACCCAAGATAGCTCAACAGTGGGGAGGGGTGCTGCTCTCATGCCTGGTTTGCAGCCTTCCTGGCTGCATTAGGCTAGACCAGGGATTCTCAACGTTGGGTCCCTAGATGTTTTTGGACTTCAACTCCCATAATCCCCAACCAAAGGCCACTGGGGCTAGGAATTATGGGAGTTGAAGTCCATTAACAGCTAGGGACCCAACATTGAGAATCCCTGGGCTAGACGGGCACTTTGGCTGCGATCCCATGCACACTAACCAAAGAGTCAGCCCCATTTGAAACAGTAGGGTTTCCTTTTGAGTAAATATGTACAGGATGGAGCTGTCTGTCTGATCCAACAGGGCTCTTTCTGTGATCCTATCATTTCATGCATTATCTTGGACTGCAATTCCCATAATCCAATGAGGTGCAGAGCCGGTCTTGGGGTAGCAAGTATGAATTGTCCCCTTTGCTAAGCAGAGTTTGTCTTAGTTTGCATTTGGATGAGCAACTACATGTGAGCACTGTCTGCAGTAAGATATTCCCCTTTGGGGCAGGGCTATGGCTCAGTGGAAGAGCATCTTCTTTGCATGCAGAAGGTCCCAGTTTCAATCTCTGGCTCCTCCAGGTAGGGTTGGGAGAGACTCATGCCCCAAACCATGGAGAGCTGCTGCCAGTCACTGTAGAAATACCTAGCTCGATGGACCTATGGTCTGACTCGGTATAAGGCACTTACGTTCGGATGTTCCTCAATGACTGTAAGCTGCGCACAACATGAGACGCTTGCGTACAACGTCCAAGCACAACTTTATTCATACTCCAAATGCTCCTGCAGGTTTCCATTTCCCTTCCCAGAGTGAATTCACACTCTGTTCAGATGCAGAGCAAGGTCCTTGCACAATTTTTGGAGCGCCACCTGCAGGCCAGCTCTTGCTTTTGGGGAAGAACCGATTACTACTTTCCTGATGAAAGGGGGAAAGGGCTGGCTCTTCTTGAAAAGTGCTGGCCAGCAGGTGGTGCTCCAAAAATTGTGCAAGGACCTTGCTCTGTGTCTGTTGTAAATTTGTGCTGGGAAGGAAGCCTGAAGCCTGCTGGGAGTCTGAACCCTGATAGAAGAACGTGACTCTTGTGATGTCTGCAGTGTTTTTTATTGTGAAATCAGTAGAGTTAAAAAGAAAATAAGAAGTAGGCTACTCTGATCATATCTCCAGGAGCTTCACTACCTGAGCTAGGAAACTTGGTTTCTCACATCTAAATGTGACACTAGCCCTCTTCAGACACCCAAATAATAAGCTTTTGAACGTGCCAACAGTGCCATAGCGGGGTTGGAAGTCCTGCCCTGTCCCATCACCCCCTTCACCTCACCACTCATGGTTACAGCAGTGTTTGTCTGCAGAGGGAAATCCTGTAGCAGTTGTGGAGGGTCCTTCCATGATCAGCAGCCCAGGGAGATCCAGGCTGCCGACCATGCAAGTGCCTGCTGTTACAGCATTCCCCTCTTCAGACAAACACTGTTGTACTCATGAGCAATGAGTTGGAAGGGGTGATGGGGCATCGCAGGACTTCCAACCTGCTTCAGTCCTGTCAGAGGGTTATTATTTGAGTGTCCGAATAGGGCTACTCTATCCACTACACACACTGGCTCTCAACGGATAGCAATCTTTCGCCAACAGTGTGTCTTGCTTTTGTCCTTGCGTCAGAAAAAAATGAAAGAGCTGGAAGAGAAGCTCGGGGAGGAAGAACAGGCACGGAAGCTGGTGCAGGAAAAAGCGGCTGAGGTAAGTCCTGCTTGTGCAGGTTGTCATTGGGTGGTCCGGGGCCAAGATATTTGAAGGGCCTCCTTCTCTCACATAAGTCCACCTGCTCACTGTGTGTGTCGTTGGAGGCCTTGCTTGGCGGTCCATGGCCATTGGAGGCCCATTGGACTGGGACCTGTGATAGTGGAATTCCCTGCCTTGAGAAGCCTGCATACCCTATCATTACAGGTGTTTTGGTGGACCATTAAAACATGTATATTTTATATATACGTCCGTCATTCAAGCCTTTAGTCGGATCTCAATATTTAGTCCCTCATTTTTTCCAGGGGAAGTTCAGTTGTGCACGTGCATGCCCACTGTTTTAACAACTGTGCTGTTGCGTTAGCGAGCCAGTGCTGACTTCTAGATGAGCTGATTGGTAATGCTGGTGGGAGTCCTAAAGCTGGAGGACTTCTTTCCTTCAGCTTTACATGCAGATACTCACGTGATCTTTATTTGATGGTAACCATCTCAACTCTTCCCTCTAAAGTCATGGAACACCAGTTTGACTACAGTATCAAAATGGCTCCTAAAGAAGACTCTGGTGCCATTAGCAGGACCCCTGCCAACTTGGCAAAGAGGCACCTTTTTATGTGGTGATTCTCTTTTATTTAGCAGGGGGAGAGTAACTGGCCCTATCAGTATCTCCAGTGACTGTTGCTGGTGTCTATCTTATGTTTCTTTTTAGATTGCGAGCCCTTTGGGGACAGGCAGCCATCTTATTTATTTGTTGTTTCTCTGTGTAAACCGCCCCGAGCCATTTTTGGAAGGGCGGTATAGAAATGGAAGGAATAAATAAAGGGCCAAATTAGATCTTTAGCGGGGGGGGGGAGGGGGACAGGCCTGGGGACTTGGATCTTCACTGGATGGCTATGGAGCAACAGGAAGAGGGTGCAAATTGAAGGGGAGAGGCTGGGGAGGCCTCTCCCCAGAGGCATCTGGTGGGCCACTGTGTGAAACAGGATGCTGGACTAGATAGGCCTTGGGCCTGATCCAGCAGGGCTGTTCTTATATTCTTACAAGGGGTTCTTAAACTTCTGTCTGCAGCTTCTTCCTTGTGCTCTGTCCTCCCAGCTGCAATTTTCAGAAACACTTTTTGGAGATTAATGTCTGAAGGAGCTATGGGACGTGGGGTCAGGGTAGTCTTCGTTCATATCTCTGTGAACCCCTCGCCGCTGCATTGTTCTCTGCTCCCAATCTGGCTGTGACTAAAAGAATGCATAACTGTGGTCCAAAGCTTACAAATGAAGGGCCACTCCTTGGTTGGCACACCCCAGGCTTCCTCTTCTATTCTTTTGAATGTTTTTAAAAAAATAATTCCCAGGCTTATCTCGGCAGCTTCAGACTGGGTTGGAGACCAATAGAAAGCTGCTGCAAGCAAAAACGCAAAGCGTGCCGGTATCGGTGCCGTCAAAACCAAAGAAGAGTAAGAAGAAAGCCAAGCAGCTTGACAAGGTGACTGGGCAGTTGCAGAGCAGAGAAGTCTATTGGGGGTTTATTAGTCCAGATAGAGAGATGGAGCCTCCATGTTCAAAAGTAGTCGTACCTCCCTGTACCAGATAGTGGGGACAGTGGATGACCTTTGGCTTTATGCCCTGTTTTTAACCCTCAGGTGAAAATGTGGCGAACTGTACCCCAACTTAGAAGTTAAAAAATAATAAAACTTAAGCCAGTTGACTAGTCAATAAGGTATTGATTTTTTAAATTGTGCCGTTGATGTCGTACATATTGATGTCATACTTAATAGGTTTTTAAGTGCTTTGTTAACTTGGTGTACTTGTTACCCCAGTACCAGATTGATACGGTACACTTGTCTCTTTGGGGTAATATTTACTCCAAAACCTTATGTAGGCACGCTTGAGAAGAGTGAGCACTTATTCTGTTAGGAATCTAGAAAAGATCTTGTGCATTCAGCGTCAGTGTTCTTTTTCCACGAGACATGAACTGAACAGGTTCTGGTCTAAGCATCTTTGGACATGAAGCATGCTTAGTGATTGATGACTTTTGTGGGGTCTCCTTGACCCCTAGCTCTGTAAATGCATAGTATTTTCATTTCCCCATGCAGTGCAGTAGTAGTTGTCGATACCCCAATATCTGTATTAGTGAGGAGGGCACTTTTAGACAATATTACATGGTGGATGAAACACCATTTGGGGCACTTGGCCTTATTAAAGTTGATCCTAACCTGAAAGATGGAATGGGAACCCTGGCACAAAGTTTCATGATCCCCTCCGCTCCATCTCAGATGGGGTGCAATTGGGGCTAAGCTTCAAGAATCATTGTTTAGCACAGGGCTGCACAACTTTGACTCTCCAACTGCTTTTGGACTACAGCTCCCATAATCCCCAGCTGTAGTGGCCAGTCACTAGGGCTTATGCGAGCTGTAATCCATCATCTGCAGGAGGACCAAAGTTGTGCAGCTCTGGTTTAGCTGCTGCTGGAAACCAAATGCTGGATTAGTTAGATGTTTGGTCTGGTTTGACAAAGTGATTCTTGTGTTCTGAAGAAGCTCTGGAAAGAATGGGGTGTGTGTGTGTATGTATATGTACAAGTGTGTGTGTATGTATGTATATATGCATGCAAGAGAGTCTGTTTTAATGATCCTGGTTAATTATCAGTTTGGTATAGAACATGCCAGGGCTGTACAACTTCAGCCCTCCTGCAGATGTTGGACTACAACTCCCATCATCCCTCTCTATTGGTCACTGTGGCTGGAGGTAATGGGAATTGTAGTCCAAAAACAGCTGAAGGGCCGAAGTTGTGTAGCCCTGGAATATATTCTGGAACCAGAATATTTCTTCGGATGTGAAAGTTTCTCTTGTCTCCTTTAGAACAACTCTGGAATGACCCACTTCCACTCACAGCCCCATTACAGACTGCAACTGGGTGATGTGCCGTTCGTTGCTGGAAAGGTGAGTGGGGAGAGAACATTCAAAGCTGTGATTGCTAGATGGAAACTCCAGAGGCAGTATACCTCTGGATAGCAGATTCTGGGGACAAACGGCAGGGAAGGACTCTTGCTTTCATGTTTTTGCTTGTGGGCTTCTCAGAGGAATCTGGCTGATCAGTGTTGTCGGTTCTTGATCTGATCCTGTTTAATTATCTTAAAACTCCCGCCCCCACCTCCCATATAAAAATTCCAGCTAACTATGCCAATTAGCAAATACACCACTGAAAAATAAACTGACTACTTTGTTTGACTCCAAGGCTAGCTTTTTTCCAAGTGTTTTGATATTAGAAATCAGGAGGTTGTCTTAAATTCAGAGTCCTGTTTCTTTCAAGTCAATGCAGATATAACCTGTATTTAACCTCTACTTTTTAAGGGAGAGACCTTAAAGGCCAAGTTGGAGACAGATCGTCCTGGAGATAATCTATGTGGTTGCTAAGAGTCGACACCGACTTGATGGCACCTAATCAATCAATCAGTTTTAAGGGGGTCAACTTAAATTCAGAGTCGTCTTTGATTCTGGTAAATATGGGTATTAAAACCCACTCAACAAAAGAAGTCCCCTCCAGTGTTCCCTGTAAGAGGGAATCCAGAATCAGAGAGGAGAGCTGGTCTTGGGGTAACAAGCATGACTTGTCTCCTTAGCTAAGCAGGGTCCACCCTGGTTGCATATGAATGGGAGACTTGATGTGTGAGCATTGTGAGATATGGGGATGGAGCCACTCTGGGAAGAGCAGAAGGTTCCAAGTTCCCTCCCTGGCTTCTCCAAGATAGGGCTGAGAGAGACTCCTGCCTGCAACCTTGGAGAAGCCGTTGCCAGTCTGTGTAGACAATACTGAGCTAGATGGACCAATGGTCTGACTCAGTATATGGCAGCTTCCTATGTTCCAGATGTTGTTGACTACAGCTCCCAGAATCCCTAGCTGCAGTGGGCTTTGGCTGAAGATGCTGGAAGTTATAGTCAAGAACATCTGCGATTTCCTGTTAGAGGGAACACTGGTCCCCTCCCTGCTTAGCTTTCCCAACTGCTGAGCCAAGGCACCAACAATACAAGTTACCTGTAAGAGGGAGGAGAAATACACAGAGCGACTTCTCATGACCGCCGATAAGTAGGTACAAAATAGGTAGGAGGGAACTGGAGGTCGTCTGAATGTGCCATGTCATCAGGATGTGTATTCTCATTCTCAGGGCGTTTGCTATTACATGAGAAGCGGCTTTTTAGAGGCAAATGCTTTCCCTGAAGCTGCTTTTCAGGCTGAGAAGCTAGCTTCTCCTGTTTAAATGACCAGGTTGTGGGTGATGAGTGAGATCTCCGTCCTGGAGAGCCATTTCCAATCAGATAAGCCAGCAGTGGACTAGATCAAGGCGGCACCACTTTCAGCCGTCCAGCTGTTTTTGAACTACAGCTCCCATCAGCCCTGGCCACAGTAGCCAATAGTGAGGGGTGATGGGAGTTGTAAGCCAACATGATAAATAGCCCTCTGCAGGAGGGCTAAAGTTGTGTAGCCTTGGGCTAGGATTACAGTATCCAGCCACCCCACATTTCCTCCCAGTCACTCCATGTGCTTTCCCCGGCATGCCGGTGCTGGGTTGGCAGTTAAAGAGTCCCCACCACCATCATCACACTATTGGGGCAATTATCCCATGTTCTGCTGCCGCCTCGTGGTGGGGTCTGGGATTTCCAACATCCTCTCCCAACTTTACTGATTTGCACAGGCCTACTAGACAGACCAATGATAAGGCAATATGTACATTTGTTTTTATTTATTGCACTTACATTCTACCCATCCCAGAAGGGCTCAGGGAAGTTCACATCCAAAATTCAAACCATGTTCAAAGTTACTGAAGTTTCCTTCAGTAGTAGCTCCCTGTTGAGTGTCTCCAGTTGCTCTTGCATTTCTTCTTCACCTCCCGCCTCCCTTCAGTCCACTAGCCCCAGCCACTCGGTCGGAGCCAACGTCCAACACGTTTTGCACCTAATGAAGCACCACTCGAAAGCCCTCTGCAACGAGCGCGTGGTCAGCGACGTCCCGTTGAGTCAGCAGATGAGCAAAGGCCGGAGATCCTCCGCGTCGTCGGTTTCTTCCACGTCCCGGGGAGACCTTTCCGAGGTGCTGCTGACTCTGCAAGACGAACTTGGGCAGATGAGCTTGTGAGTTGGAACTTCTCTGTACACTTACACCTGTGACGTTTGGACTAATGTGAAAATGGAGCCTGTTTATGCAGAGGCTCCCTACGCAGTTGAGCTCTAATAGCAGAGGCCCCCGCTTTCACACGCCCTGCTGGATGCACAGCATGGCGCCAATTCCCAACCATGCATTAATTATATACACACAAGTCAGGTGATTGAGGCTGTAAAAAGAGCCATGGCTTACCTTTGAGGATTCTAACCGGCTTCTTGTTACTGGGGTGGGGTGGGATATGGGTGGAGCAGAGGCCCTTTGGCCATTCAATAAGCCCTTCTGGATCAGGGCTTATTGAATGGACAAAAGAACCTTCTGGATCAGGCCCAAGGCCCATCGGGTCCAGCATCCTGTTTCGCATAGTGGCCCACCAGATGCCACTGGAAGCCTACAGGGAGGAGGTGAGGGCAGGCCCTTCTATCTCTTGCTAACTGAGCAAAGGAGGCACCTTTTGAAAGTGGTGATTCTCTTTATTGAGCAAGGGGAGAGCAACTGCCCCTATCCACCCCCAGCACAGCATTCCTCCAGTGGCTGTTGCTGGTGTCTATCTTATGCTTCCTTTTTAGATTGTGAGCCCTTTGGGGACAGGGATCCATCCTTATTTATTTATCTATATCTATATCTGTATCTATATCTATGTAAACTGATTTGGGAACTTTGGTTGAAAAGCAGTATATAAATATTTCTCGTAAAAATGCCCTCTCTCTTGTTCTTACTCCCCTGCAATTGGTATTCGGAGGCATCCTGCCTCTAAACCTGGAGGCATCCTATAGCCACCAGACTAGTAGCCATCGATAGATTTGTTCTTCATGAATGTGTCAAAGCCTCCCTTAAAGCCATCCAAGCTGGTGGCCATCACCACATCCCGTGGCAGAGAATCTTCTAGGCTATATTATTAATTCACTAAGACGGTCCATGTGTGGATGAAGGGGGATGCATGGTGTGGTACACCAGCCAGCGTGGTGTAGTGGTTAGAGTGCTGGACTAGGACCAGGGAGACCTGAGTTCAAATCCCCATTCAGCCATGAAACTAGCTGGGTGACTCTGGGCCAGTCACTTCTCTCTCAGCCTAACCTACTTCACTGGGTTGTTGTGAAAGAGAAACTCAAGTATGTAGTATACCGCTCTGGGCTCCTTGGAGGAATAGCGGGATACAAAATGTAAATAAAATAAAATCTGGGAAATCTTGCGAGAGCTGCCAAACTCTTGCAAGCACATTGGGCGGATGTGCGACGGCCGGACACGGGGGGAAAGCAAAGTGGGAGGCGGCAGCAGCACCGCCAGGGTGAGGTGGTGCCAGGGAGGGGGAGCGGCCAGCAAGAAATGGCTGAGAGGAAGATGTGGGGAGGGGTGGGGGAATGGCTGACCGGCTGGGAATTGGTGGCGGCAGCGGAGAGAAATGGCGGCAAGGAGGATGCGGGAGACGGTGCCGGCTTGAGGCGGGTGTGTGTGTGCGCGCCCGATCGGCAGAAGATGTTCTGTGCCCAGGCCCACTAGTTCTATAGATTAATTCTCTGCTAGGTGAAAAAGTACGTCCTTTTGCTGGTCCTGAACTTCCTGGCTATCAGTTTCATGGGAAGACCCCTGACTGTTTGGCTGTTGTGGCTGGGGAGCTGGGAGTGGCAGTCCCACATCATCTGGGGGACCCAAAGTGTCTGCTGGCATAAGGGTCTGCTGTTGAAAGAAAAGTGCCCAAGCCCTTGGTTCCATCTAAGGTGGCGCTTTGGAAGGTGGCCCAAAATTATTTTATGTTTCCTTCAGTTTCTCCTGAAGTCATCTGTATGCCCGTGCTGTATGCCATGAAAATGTATTTTTTTAAAAGGGAGAGAGAGGGGTGTTAAAAGGCAAATAATCAATTAAATTCTGACTTGGTTGGGCGGGGTGGTTGTTGTTTTAGTTAGATGCTTTCCTTCTAGCAAACCTGCTTCACAAATGTACTTTAAGAGGATTCTTAATGAACCAGATGTCCCCACCTCACTTTCTTTAATCTTTCAATTGTGTGGAAGTGATTACCAGCATCTAGTGAAACTCATCCGCGAGGCTCCGACGATTGCCTTGAGGGAAGACCTGGAGAGAGAGCTGGAAGTGCTGGTGAAAAGGATGGAGGCCAAAGCCGAGCAGATCTCCAAAATTCAGAGACATCGGGCACGAGTGAGTTTCCTCGCTGGCTCCATGCAGGCCCCTGTGAGATAATGAATGGGGCAGTGTTTTGTCAAGATGGGGCTGACGGGTGTTCTTGCCGGTGGGATAAGCCCAGGGGAAAGTCCATCATTGTGGAGCTCATTGAAACCTTTTGCAATAGGCCACAACAGGGAATTCCGAAATGGTTAGTCGTTCCCTGTCCAAGCCTAGGGCTGAGTTGTAATGCTCCCCGCTGCCTTTGCTGTCCCATTTCCAGGTGGCAAACCAGAGGAGGGGATTTCAGCAGCTTTTGAAGGGAGGGGCAAAAGCTGGCCAAATGATGGCAGTGGCAGGTCTCTTCCCACCCGCTTGCATATCTCTTTCTCTGCTATTCCCTTCAGAACGATCAGACAATCAGTCTAGCTCAGCACTGTATGCTGTGATCAGCAGTGGCTGCCCGAGGACTCGAAGGTCTTTCCTCAGATTTGCTGTCTAAAATCCTTTATCGCAGGATGTTGGAGATTGAACCTAGGGCTTTATTCATGCAAAACATGTGGTCTAGGACCCAGCTCTGGGCCCTCCCCACACCCTCTGCCATAGGATGTGGTGATGGCCACTAGCTTGGATGGCTTTAAAGGGGGCTTAGACAAATTCATGGAGGACAGGCCAATCAATGGCTACGAGCCCTGATGGCTATAGGCCACCTCCAGCCTCAGAGGCAAGATGTCTCTGAATACCAGTAGTAGAGGAGCAACAGCAGGAGAGAGGGCAGCCCTCACCTCTTGCCTGTGGGCTCCCCAGCAGCATCTGGTGGGTTGCTGTGTGAATCAGGATGCTGGACGATTGGCCTTGTGCCTGATCCAGCAGGGTTGTTCTTAAGTTCATCTTAGGAACCAAGGAAGCTCCTTTATATGGAGTCAGACCATTAGTGCCTCTAGCTCAGTATTGTCTACACTAACTGGCAGCATTTTCTTCAAGGTTACAGGCAAGGGTCTCTCCCAGCCTTACCCTGGAGATGCCAGGGAATGAGCCTGGGACCTTTCTACATGCAAACATGCAGATGCTCTTCCACTGAGCTATGGTCCCATTCCCTAAGGAGAATATATTACAGCTCTTGCATGTAGTCATCCATACAAATGCAAACCAAAATCGACCCTGCTTAGCAAAGGGGACAATTCATGCTCACTACCAGAAGACCTTGTTGTAAGAATATCTGTTTCCTCCCATCCCCAGAAATCTATGGAAAATTCTAATGGTGTTCATAGATGCAGTCACCCACTTGGTCAAGATTTCTTATGAGGGTTGTCCTAGACGTTGTGGTGAAATGTTTCCCTTTCAGATCTCACCAGAGTCAACTCCCATGTTTGGTCATGAAATACTGTACCTTTTAGTGTAGCAAGAATTCATGGATGCTGCTTCTTTCACCTGTCAGAATTTCCTACAGAGAGTGATAGGAAATTACAGTTTTTTCACATAAAGCAGTCTCACACCATGAGGTTATTGATTTAGCATGATTGTCCTGTCTCCAGGAAACCCTTGACACCAGCTGCCCAAGTATCTTGTCCAGCAAGGGAAATGGATGGCCCCCTGTCCCCAGGGGAGCTAACCTAGCCAGTTTGCCATCTTGGCATGAGAACCCCAGCTTCTATTGGCTGAACAGGTGACACTTTTACCACCTGACTTCACCCTGTTTGGAGGAGATGTCCCCTAGCCTCTCTACTGTGGCACACTTGAAAAAACCCCATAGAATTGATCAGCAATCCTCAATTATGAGGGGCAAAACTGACTACATCAAGATAAGTAGCTGATTGTAGGACTTAGAGGAGATTCAAGTGGAGGAAGGTGATTTCTGAAGCAAGGGCGACCCAAGTTGTTAAGGTGCCCAAGGCAAGGTGCAGAATGCGCCCTTACCCCATGCCCCTGGTGAGGGCCAGCCCCCTTTCAAAACCAACCCTTGCAGCCTTTGAAAAGAGAGGAGAGCTGGTCTTGTGGTAGCAAGCTGGTCTTGTGGTAGCAAGCTTGTCCCCTTAGCTAAGCAGGGTCTGCCCTGGTTGCATTTGAATGGGAGACTAGAAGTGTTAACACTGTAAGAGATTCCCCTCAGAGGATGGAGCCACTCTGGGAAGAGCAGAAGGTTCCAAGTTCCCTCTCTAGCTTCTCCAAGATAGGGCTGAGAGAGATTCCTGCCTGCAACCTTGGAGAAGCTGCTGCCAGTCTGTGAAGACACTACTGAGTTAGATAGACCAAAGGTCTGACTCAGCATATGGCAGGTTCCTATGTTCCGATGTACATGGCAGGCAGAGAGGAGGGCAGGTTGGTAGCAACCTCGTCTTTTCTCCTTGTGTTTCTTGCAAGCTCAACACGGGCGGTGAGGAGAGGCACTCCTTGCAAAGCTAGCAGAGACTAGATCGGCCTGTTCCAGTGGCAACACTGGGGAGCATCTTGCCTCCCTGACGGCGCCCCCATAGTCTGCAGCCTGAGGTGACTGCTTTGCTGCCCCCCATTCTGAAGTGAAAGCAGGACATGTGACCTGCCAGTTTCTGTGTTTCTCTTCCAGCTGGAGAAACACAAGCGAGAAGGCCAGTCCAAACAGTGCTGCAGTCGAGAATCCAGCAGAAGCCGTGAAGGCAAGACGCCGCCTGCTGCCGCCATCAAGGTGAAAGACATCAGCCAGAAGGGGAAACCCGGGGAGAGGGGCAAGAAGAGCCTTCAGTTGCTGAGGGAAATGCAAAGTATACAGACCTCCCTTCAGAAAGATGACATCAGTTGGGACTACTGAGGCCTCTTGCTTGTGTGATTTGTGTTTGCACCTTTTCCTCCTCCTGGCTCTAGCCAAGCTGCAAAAGATGATGTCACAGCTGCACTTCCTAAACAAGACACCCCCCCCCCCCCGCTTTATATTTTCCACCTGTAGGCCCGGTTATGTTACATCCAGAATCCTATGGGGGTTGGGTTAGGGGAGTGGAAAAGAAGTCAGCCCTTTCATTATCATTTTAATTCATTACCAGACCCTTCCCTTTATTGACAATGGCTGTTTTGCTCTGAAGTCTAATCCTTGCCCTATGAACTCTGCCTCAGGCAATTAATTTAATTGCTTACCTGAGGACAAGGGGGTTTTCAGAGAGCTGAGGGCGGAATGGTGGAGGCATTACTGCCCGTGGAGCACGCTCTCTTTGGTTCACAGTTCTTGCCGTGCTTCCAAAATGCTTCCAAAACCTGCACCGTGTTTTGATCAAGGCACAAAAGAAGCAAGCGTCTGCACAACAGGCAGCCCTGGCTCTATTATATCCACTCTCAACCCCTTTTACAAGCCATTGTTTGTCTCCAGACTTTTAAGCAGATTTTTGCCTTTTTTAAAAAAAAAAATATTGCTGTTGAGGGTGTTTCCCTCCTTGCATTGTCACTTTAGCCACTCCTGCCTCAGTATTGCTGAAAGATGCTCTGATCTTGAAATGTAGCAGCTTCACAAAGACCGAGCAAACGCTTGTACTCTCCTTGACACTCTGTTAACTACCGTGGGCTTTTCCATCAGCTTCTCAGAAGGACACTTTCTTTAATCCTCCAATTCTTAATAATGTAGTTTCAAAGTGGAACTGAATAGCCGCTTGGATGTTCTTTCTAATTCTTTTTGCAGAAGAGTGTGAGATCAGTGTATCTGGCTTTTTAAAATGCTTCTGATCATGCTGGTTTTATATTGGCAGCTTTTTTTTTTTTTAATGTAAAGGTATTATTATTCACTGGACCAGGAGACCTGGTGGCTGCAGTGGTACAAAATGATTTTAGACGCACACTTGCTCACACACTATTTATTACATTAATAATGTGAAAGTTTCCAGTGATTGGAATGTACCGATGACTCAAAATTGCCTGCGTTTTTTGAGGTTTGATTGGAATCCAATAAAAGCAATTTCCTAACTGAATGCATGTAAATGGGGAAACCATCTCTCTTGACTGTCCACTTTCCAAGTTTTATCCGGGCCTAGGAATAAACTCACAAACAATGAGTGGGTTCCCACATCACATGGAACCTACTTGTAAAGTCAGTAATTGACTTGTCTGCAACTGTCTGAACCCACGCCAAGGCTAAGACCTGCTATTCACTCAGGGCCTCAAACAGAGATGTGTAAGCAGGATTTGAAGTTGGCGTGCCAAACCCAGTGCTGCTCCCAGTGAGGTGCATGTTACACATGAACCCACGGACTCCTCATTAACCTCTGGTCTATTCAAAGTGTCGCCCTCCCTTTGCCATCAGGACCAGTGGAGGTGAGGTGATGCAAGGCATGCTGGGATAGCATCCAGGGCCTCTCTGGGAGGCCAGGCCAGTGGGTGTACCTCTGACTGAACTTGCCTACTTCCCGCCAACAGAGCTATGTGACTGTCTGCAGCGCCAACTTCAGGTTCCTTCTCTTGGTTGTGTGAACCTGCCCCAAGTAAAAAGCAGACTGTAACCAGGATTGAAGATGACATGAAGTACAGTCTGTGCTACTTGTAGTAGAAGATTGCCACCTCACAACCTGGGCCTAGAACATTACACCCCCTGCTAAGGCATTTGTGCCACTACCCCTGAGGAGATCTTTAGGTGTGTCTGTGTGGGCAGGAGGCAGGACCGTGGAGAGTTTGGGCAGCAGGAGTTACCTTCTGGATCCACTGCCTTGCCTCCCACTACAGTAGAATTGAGAGCTGGGCACCCCACCACAAAATGGCAGCCTTAACTTGTAGCAAGGAATGAGCCAGCAGCTGGTGTGTGTAACTGGCCCTCCTGCTGTAGCTTTAACACAAGCCTGACATGCAGGAATGCAGCAAGTGAAGGTTTTCCTGGCACGGAGAGTGGTGGGGAAAGCTTCAGGCTGCTGTTAAAGGTACAGGAGAAGGGTTCTCAAACCTGGGTGCCACGATGATGTTGGATTACAGCACCCATTATCCCGCATCTCAGTAGCTAAATGGCTAAAGTTCCACTAAATATGGAACTGCTGATGGTTGCACCACTTACCTAATTATTTTTCCTCCTAAAGAGCAATTAAACATGGTATCCACTGTGTGCAGTGAAGCTTCTGTAGGCAGCCAGCACAGTGATGAAACGGAAACATCTTGACAGTGTCAAGGAGATATTGAGCCAGTAATAAAAAGACTGTCCTCTTTCCCAGACAAATGTAACCAGATGGGGCTGTAGCTCAGTGGAAGTGGACAGAGTATCAGCTTTGCATGTTGATGGCTCCAGGTTCAGTCTCTAGCTACCAGGAGCTCCATATGTGGGGACTATATATGCAATAAATATTTTTTTAAACAGAAGATTGTCTGAATCTTTATCAAAGGGACAGATTGGTGGCTTAACAGTAGCTGTGAGGGTTATCTACTCCAGCCAACTGACCACATAGATACACACTTCTACTTTCCAATTATCCTTGGTCTCATAAACTGGCAAAATATTGACCCAAGCGAGAAAATAGCAGAGAATGTTTTGGTATTCCATTTATGTTTCTTTACTTGAAACGATACAATCAATCGTGTTAAAAAACACATAATAATATAAAGAAAAAGCAACTTTCAGGTCAATGTTCATATAGCAAAGAGGGCTGCTGAGTTGGGCTTGGCCTACACATGGAACAAAATGGTAGAACAGAGAGTGCCACTACATGTGGCAAGTGAGAGGTCACGTGTTTGAATTATTCTATGAAACATTATCTGCAAGGAGAAAGCTAGTGGGGTTCGCTTAGGCTAGAGTTGCTGTGCTAGTGGTTTTTCTTTTCCCCTTTAACATAGGGAGTTTTTATATGCGGGAGCATTAAAAAAATGGCATTCTCCCCACCTGCAACTGGAAGTGATGCAGTCCACTCTTTCATCTCGTTCTGCTGCATGCGTAGACCAAGCCTCGCTCGCCCTGTCCAAGCCATCAATACAATTCTCTGCAACAGCACCACTTCACACACTCACACAAATTGTGCGCTTAGTTTCCAAGTATTAAAAACACTGCCGTGGGTAACATAAGGGAACAGAATTATATTACACTTCAGTAGAGTATGAATGGCTGCAGACAGCTCAGCTTGTCTGCCAAGACCATGACCTCAAATAAGATGCAATGTCTGGGCAATTGGTGTCCAGTTCTACAGACAGATGCGCTAGAGAGCAGGGGGTAGGCAATCTTGGCTCTCCAGCTATTGAACTACAACTCCCATCACCCCCAGCCACAATAAATAGATCATAACTACTGGTTGACATGATGTGCCGCCTCCCATCACGTCTTTAAAAAGTGTTTACACAGTTGCTCGAGTGCATTTTTCAACAAACACTGGAATTGAGCAAAGGCAGTTAAGAACATAAAAACAGCCTTGCTGGATCAGGCCTGAGGTCTATCTAGTCCAGCATTTTGTTTCACACAGTGGCCCCCTAGATACCTCTGGTGCAGCAACACACTGTTGTGTGATGGATGGCCATTATACCTGATGGACATCCATTGCTGAACTAGGTTTGTGTAATTCCCTGCTTTGGTGCACGAGTGCTATTGCACAGCTGTGTACACACTGTGCTATGAGCATGCAGCAGTTCCTGCAGTGCCCAGAACGCTGGCAGAATGCTACACAGTATGTAAGTCAAAGTTACCAATATCTATATGGAGTCCGAATTCACTAGTCAATGTTTAACAGGCAACACACGGTGACCTTTTGCTCCCAGCACTCTGGTTTGTCCTACCTGTGTGCCCAGAATGCCTTGTCATATTGAACCAACTCAATATTTGTTTGTTTTGTACAGTTGATGCCTTTCAGCAGAGATAAATTCTAATGCAATGCTATTGGCGTGTCTCTTGCAATGGAGATCGGAGGCTACTTTATTTCAAACGGTAAGCCTTTATGATTGTGTGTGTGTCTATATATCATGAAATAAGCACGCACACATAGTCACTGAGCACTACAGGACTGGAAAAAAGATGTACCTGTCAAAAATGGGACACCCCCTTTCCAAGTCACCACAACAATGCCTTAGATACTGTATTTACCCAAATGGAACATGACTTTGGATTTAAGACAACCCCCGATTTCTAACATCAAAAGGACTTGGGGGGAAAAATCTAGTCTGAATTCAGGTAAATAGGGTATTATTAGAGACTGTCAGAAAGCAAACGTGTGCCACCATGTGGCTACCAGTTCACAATGCAACTTTAATTTTCATATACTGTATCCCCCTCTCCTCACCTGCAAAAAGATCTTCACAAATCTAATAATGTTGCTCTAGTGAGGTGGGGAGTCGGGGAGTGAACATAAATATTTACCCATTTGCAAAGTCACAAAAGCTGGAATTCATCACTATCTTGTCAAGCCTTGTAGCTATTCGATGTGCCAACTGTTGCAACAGAAGCCAGAGGGGAGCTAGTAGGTGGAGGAAAGGAGGGCACAGATTGACGGAGCCCTTTAGCTAGTGTTGACCTTAGTGTTGTAGCAACTGAGGATCATTGCTATTATTAGTGCTTAGGTTAGAGGATCTATTTATTATTTTTACACATATACCCCACTCTTCCGTCCCCTGCTAACTGTGCAACGAGGCACCTTTTAAAAGTGGTGATTCTCTTTATTTAGCAAGGGGAGGACAACTGGCCCTATCCATCTCTAGCACAGCATCCCTCCAGTGGCTGTTGCTGGTGTCTATCTTATGCTTCTGTCTTAGACTGGGGACAGGCCTTTGGGGACAGGGAGCCATTTATTTATTTATATCTATGTGGACCACTCTGGGAACTTTTGTTGAAGCCGGTATAAAAATATTCCTCATTTTCATATCCATATTCGTATTCTTCCTCCAAGGAGCCCAGAGCAGTGTACACGTGTATGTTTATCCTCACAACAACCCTGTGAGGTAGGTTAGGCTGGGAGAGAAGCAACTGGTCCAGAGACACCCAGTGAGTTTCATGGCTGAGTGGGGGTTTGAAAACAGGTGTCCCCCCCAGATCTAGTGCAACACACTAACCATAGAACCATGCTGGCTCTCCACAGCTTTGCAGACAACTTCCTCATTCAGAAGGGAGGAGGGAGGAGCGATGCTGATCAGCAGATCACAGTAGGGAAGAACTGATGAATGAGGTTGAAGTAGTGGGAACTTTGGGGGAAAGTGATGGTGTAATGCTGACATTCTTGCTCTTATGGGAAGTGAAAGGTGAATGTAGTCAAACGTGTGGAAGGAAGGAAGAAACAACAGATTACCAAGGATGAATATAGCTGAGGGGTCTAGGGACAAGTGGTTTACATATCACCAGCCAACTGTGCACCTAAAAGGAATGCGATCTCATCGGCTGCATGCATGGACACTGAATGATGGTCACAGCTGCTCAGATACAACACTCAGGATGCTTGGAGCCTCTGCGACCATCAGTAGAGGCACCCATGCACTGGTAAGTCCTATGCACCCAGTGAGCTCACCTCTCTCTTGGGTGCACAGCAGGCTGCGTGGTATGTCAGCCTCTAGCTGACACCCTGACTACCACTGGGCATGTGCTTCAGTCACCACGCATGCAGCCCATGTGCGAGTCCCCACATTTCTGAAGTGTGAGCGCTCTTGTGCAGGAGCGCAGATACCTTCAGCGCTTTCCCTGTGCTTGGGAAGCACAACAATGTGCTCTAACAGAGCACTTCCAGAGTCTGGGGAAGCTCCCAAAGTATTTGTGCTCTTGTGCAAGAGTGCCTTTCATACATAACATAGGATCTACTTGCAAAGTTGGTCACTGACTTGTCTGTGACAGTGAGCCCAAGCCAGGCAGAAACCTGAGGTTTACTCGGGGCCTCAAACTGAGATGTGTAACCAAGACTTGAAGCTGGCTTGCAAAATCAAGTGCTGCTCTCACTGAGATGCATGTTATGTTTGAACCCACACTCTTAATCAGCCAGGTGAGGACCCCTCCCCACCACCACCTTTGCCATTGGGACCAATGACAGAGGTGATGCAAGGCAGTCTGCGACAGCACCCAGGGCCTTTCCAGGAGACCTGGCCAGGGGGCATACCCCTGGCTCAACTTGGCTACTTTCACCAAACCAAGATATGTGATTGTCTGCAGCGCCAGTAACAATGGAGTGATGATTACGAGCCAGCATGGATTTGTCAAGAATAAATCCTGCCAGACTAATCTCTTTTTTTCAGTTGGGTAATGAGCTTAGTGGATTGAGGGGATGCTGTGGATGTGATTTATCATTATTTCAGCAAAGCATTTGACAAAGTTCCCCAAGATATTTTGGTTAACAAGTTAGTCAGATATGGGCTGGCTTATAATATTGTCAGATGGGTCAGGAAACCATATTCAGAGAGTGCTCATCAATGGCTCCTCATCAAACTTGGGAGAAGTTTCAAGAGGGGTGTCGGAGGGTTCTGTCCTGGGCGTGTTATTCTTTAGCATTTTTATCAATGACTTAGATGGGGTGGGGGGAATTCCCATCAGATCTGCAAGATAATTAACACCTGAGAAGATGAGAATAAAATCCAAAATGTCCTTCACTGAATGGAAAACTGGGCCTGCGCCCCAAAATAAATAAATAAAATTCATAGGTGTAGGGTGGGGAGACACCAGACTGGGCAGTAGCACATGTAAAGAGGAGCTTGGAACTTGCAGGCAATCACAAGCTGCATTTGAGCTGCCAGCATGCTAAAGCTGCAAAAAGGGCTAATGTGATTACCATTCGTTTCCAAGTCACAAGAAGTAATAGTTCAGTTTCATTTCTACTCTAGTCAGACCTCATCTGTAAAACTGTGTCCAGTTCTGGTTGCTGCATTATAAGGATGCAGACAAACTGGAACGGATTCAAAGAAGGGCAACAAAAATGATGAGGGGTCTTGAAAACAAGCCCAGCAAGGAAAGATGGAAAGAATGGGCATGGTTAGCTTGGAGAAGAGAAGACTAAAGAGAGACACGAAGCACTCTTCAAACAGCTGAAGGGCTGTTAATATAAGAAGAGGGCAAAGCTTGTTCTTTGCTGTCCCAGAGGGCATGGCAAAATCTAATGGGCTTGAGATATAGGAGGGTAGATCTGGACTGAATATTCGGAGAAACTTCTTAAAGATAAGAGCATTTTGACAAGAGCTATATTCACCTAGTAAGAGGGCTAGGCTCGCCCTCACTGAAGGTCTTCAGAGGCTGGGAAAACCATCTGTTGCAGATATTCTCACCCTGGTCTTTCTGCGTCAAGCACAGGGGCTAGACAAGATGGCCTCTAAAACCTCCTCCAACTCTGTGATTGTCTAAAGGGAAGGGACAAAGGGGTGCCATGTGGAAACCCTGCTCAAGACACTTCCAAACAATAAGACATTTCTATTCTATTCCTGTTACATAAGGCATTGCTTTAGCATCAGAATGTGGTTAACTATATTTATACAGCGTTGCCAGCTAATAGTACCTGGGTCTTCGTGAGTATAAAGCTTCAAAAACCTGCAACAATTTCCCTTTGTCTTTTTAAAAATAAAAATGATAGGAGAACAAACCTTTAGACAGAGCCATTGTATGATTCTCCAAGTCAAAAGGGAATTTACTGGTCTGTTGGCGGCACACTGATGAATGTTGCTAGCGGCTGATATTGCTTTCCAAGTCAGCAGATGGCAGGGCGTCGGCCGGGGCCCACCTGTATGCTGCGGATGCTCCCGCTGCTTCCTTACTGCGAAGAAATCCCTCAGTAAAGCTGGTGGCCATGCAGTGCCAGCTCAAGGGTTTTGCGGGGAGAGGAGGCAAGATCCCACCAGGGGGCCCCTATCCCTGAGTGGGGCCCTTCTTGCCCCCACTCCACTCAGGGACAGCCCTTCCATGAGGCGAGGTGAGGCAGTCTCCTCAGGCAGCAGATTACGGGGGAGTCGGCAGGGCAGCAAGATGCTTTCCTGCCCGCCCCTTTTTTAAAAAAGGGGGAAAGATAGAGAGGAGGATGCGTGTGTGGGGTGGCATTTGGCACCCTGCCTCAGGCGCATGGAGGTCTTCAGCCGGCACAGCCTCTGGCATTGCTGTCCACATGCTTGCCTTCCCCACTCTGGGCCAAATCTGTATTGCCCACAGAAGAAGAGCCCAGCACCCATTCCTGCTCCTCGCCCCCGTCACTTCAGCCAGGGACTGGGAGGGTCCCCGGGGTTGGCAGCTGCGTGGGCTTTGGCAAGGGGCCAATGATGCCAACCAGTATTCCCTGGGAATAGGGAGTTCTCAGAGGTTGCTGACTACAGCTCCCATCATCCCCAGCTGCAGTGGCCTTTGGTTGGGGATTATGGGAGTTGTAGTCAACAACTTCTGGGAATCCCTGTTACAGGGAACACTGGAGACAACTCCCGATGCCAAGCCTATGGCAATGTACCCACATCCATCAGCGTCTCCTTTGAACAGGCATGCCCAGAAAGCTTGCTTCATGCCTGTTCAAAGATGTACCCATGTGGCACAGACAGCAGCCCCATTCACACAGGATGCTCGTATGAGTGTTCAGTGTACACAGGTACAGTCATTCACACATGTTGGGATGCCATGTTAGCCGCTGGCCTGTGTAGCCCTGTGGAGTCTGGAGGAGGGCGTGGCATCCCTCCTGTGGGGCCTCCGTTCCCTTCAGAGGACGGCGGGGGTGTGAAGGGCCCAGGCTGGTTGGATCCCAGTAGGGTTGAGAGGGCAAGGCAGGAGGAGCTGCAGGGAACAGCTCCAGGGAGACAGTGAGGTTGGGCAGGGCAGGAAACAGGTAGCAAAGTCAGGAAGGGGGCTGGGCTGGAAGTAGGCTTGAAGCCCTGTCAGCTCTGAACTTGGGCATTTAAAGACAAGGCAGCCAATGATGAGGGCTGCTTCTGAGTATGGGAGCCAGCAGTTCCCCAGGAGAGGGAACTGGCTGAATGCAGCAAGCCAGGAGGAGGACTCAGGTGACAAGCTCACCTCCTCCCCTGGCCGTTCCTGAGACTGACCTTTTCTGTGCCTACCCAGTCAACCTGGAGGGCAAGAAGGGCCAGGAGCCCACCTCATCCCCCTGGCAGTCTGACAACCCGGTATGCTGAATACAAGTGCAGCAGTACACCTCCTACCTGTACCATGCATTTGAAGGCCCTGTACCCAGGTTCCCTTTTATAATGAATGCAGGTACAGCCATTCACACAACCACATGCGCAAGGGTACTGACATCTGTACACTCATACAACATAAAGTCTGAACTGGGCTATGGCGGTCATCTTTGCTGGGAGATCACTGCTGATTTCTGTCTGTCTCTGCCTTAAATGCTGAACATGACAGGATTTGGCTTCTCTGTTTCCCTTTTTCAGAAACCCTTTTTTCCTGTTATAAGAGACCCCCCCCAAAAAAGCGCCCTTTGTTGACAATGGCCAGAACCCAAAAGAACACCTTAGCTGTGCATAAGGGTGCACACACCCCAGGAGGTCCCATTCCTTCCTGCCCCTGGACTGCACCCGTTTGTACTGTGTTGCCGTGCGCTTCAGAATTCCTTCACGTTTTGGGGAGGAGCTTGTTGGGAAAGTGGGGAGGAAAGCACTAGGGCAGCAACGTGGGCGGCTAGATGCTTGGGCGGCACCTGCTCCGGCCACCACCGCTGCTAGCCTCTGCCTCACCAATCTCCCTCCCTCCATGGGCCCCACCTGCCTCCCTGTCTCTGCCCTCATTGGAACTGGCAAAGATCCAGCGCACAGGATAATGATGTCACCGCCTGATGTATGCTTTGCTGCTGGGCAGTGACGCCGTCAGCCCACCTGCTGGCTCTTTGATAGCGCCAGTAAGGGCGGAGAGAGGCTGAAGAGCAGGTGATGCGCAGCTCCCCCCGCCCCATCCGGCATCCCTACCTGGCCCCAGCCCCATTCGCTGCACGTGGCCACCACATGGTAGATCCGCCCCTGGAGGGAAGATCTGCAGCCCTGCTGCATGCATTAGGCACCCCACCATGGGGGCCTTTGGATTCAGGCCCCGTGACCAGAAGTCTGTAAGCTTTCAGTGCCAAAAACAACCATTCTTCAGTCCAAAGCAACAACGACCTCTTGATACCTTGAGCAGAACAAATAAGTGCCCTCCTTTTGTCTTGGAAGGCCATCCTTCATAATCAGTCCCCAAGGAGGTTAAACTGTGTAACAGGCCTTAAAATGAATTTTTTTTAAAAGCAAAAAAAAAAAAAAAAAAAGCTCTCATTTCCTGTAGTGTTATAGATAATAACAAAATACCTTGGAGGCATGAAGCATAATAAATAGTGTTCCTCCAGGATGTTGCCTTCTAAACTGAGAGGTTTCTCTTGTACTCTTCCTTTTTGAGAAAAGCTGCCATTTTGACACGGTTCTGGAGGGTTTTATAAACCCAGAGTCTGTCCTGTGTTACACAACAGTCTGGACCGGGGTGACGCACTGGGCAGGAGAGCCAGCTCTCTCAGAGGACGGAGTGGAACGGTTGGTGATTTCTCGCTGGAGCTCCTCCACTTTCTTCTGAAGCTCCGCCCGTTTCGCCAGGAGTTCCTTATAACGATTGTGCACCGGCTCCTACGGTAAACCAAGAGCATAAGAACATCCCTGCTGGATCAGGCCCAAGGCCTATCTAGTCCTGCATCCTGTTTCCTATAGTGACCCACCAGATGCCTCTGGGAAGCCCACAGGGAAGAGGTGAGGGTAGGCCCTTTCTCCTGCTGTTGCCCTCCTGCAACTGGTATTCAGAGGCATTGTGCCTCCGAGGATGGAGGTGGCCTATAGCCATTAGACTAGTAGCCATTGATAGGCCTGTCCTCCATGAATGTGTCTAAGCCCCTTTAAAGCTATCCAGTACCATATTCAGCCTTGTGATGGATAACTATGCCTGGGACTGAATTTGAGTCCTACCTATTTGGGCCCCAGAACCTATTTGCAATTTCAATTGGGTTGTGTGTTTTTTTGGGGTTTTTTTTTGCTATAACCCCCATAAGTTTTAAAATAATTGGCAATATAGAAATGCAATAATAATAATTTAAAAAGTGGGGGAAACATTAAAGAAAAATGAAGCCCTGGAACAAGTGAAGTCACAACAAAAGATTCCAAACATGTGCAGAGTGTACTTCTGTGACCAGTGAAATAACAACTTTCTACCTCCAGATATCTCAGATTAAAGTGATGGGGCCAGTCTTCCCTCTAACAGGGATTCCCAACTGTTGTTGACTACAATGCCCAGAATCCGGAAGCAAAAGCCATTGCAGCTGGGGATTCTGGGAATTGTAATCAACAACATCTGGGAATCCCTGTGAGAGGGAACACTGGAGGGGGCCCACTTCAAAGGGTACTGATTTTATTTATTTTATGAATGTATTTATTTAGAGAATGTATGAGAACCCCCTTCAGCAAAAGCTCCCGGGATGGCATATACTGAAAAGAATTAAGTGCTCTAACTGAACTCATTCAGGAAAATGATGAATTAAAATGATGAATGCTGAGAAGCAGCAGTGTTGCCATTCCACAAACCAGCCCAACCATAAAAACCATGATTAAAACTGTTTGCCCGTGCAGTAGGGATGTGCACAGAACCGGCTCCCTCGAGCCGATGGTGGGGCAGGGGTGGCTTTAAGGACGGGGAGGGGGCACTCCCCCCGCCGCCGCGCTTTCCCCTCCAGCGCTTTGTAGATAAATAGTCCGGCGGAGCGGCAGCATACCTCCTTGCCGCCCCATGGTTTTACTAATCAGAAGTGACCGGAAGTGCCACGTGCACGGTACTTCTGGTCAGCCACCCCTGCCTGCGAACCGGTTTGAACGCAGGGGTTCCAAACCTCTCCGGCGTTCTAAGAATAGAATGCCGAACAGGTTCTTGCACATCCCTACTGTGCAGGAATGCACAGGCAAACAAAAAAGTATTCACCCGATGCTAAAAAGACATCAGAGTGGGAGCCAGGAGAACTTCTCTAGAGAAGTCACTCCCTAGGGTTGCCAACTAGGGACCTTTATAGAGGACATGCAACTATTTGGGGGGGCCCAACAACTTTTTTTTGCATGTGTTGTGGTGCCTGGAGTTCTGGGGAGCAGCTGGGACATTTTCTTCGCTCGGACCACTTTGCTCTCATGAGCAACTTCTCCTCTGTCTCCTTCCCCTTCCTGCTGACCATCCATTCAATGGGGAAGCCAGAGGGGAGGTTCTGCTTCAGTGGCAGGTTGCAGAGTCACGTGACACAGGAGCATGGAGAGGTGCTCCTAAAAATGGGGGGACGGCATAATGCAGATTAAATCTCAACCCAACAGATCCAATGATACAATACATGCAAAAAAAAAAAAAAAAAAAAAAGCATAAGAAATGAATCTTGACTGTATTATAAATTGCAGAGTCATACAGAATTAGTGATAGTAATTGATCATACAATGTAAAAATACTAATGAAACAAAATACACTAAACAAAATCCAATAAAAAAGAACCACATAGTCATACACTGTGTCCCCAGAACCATGTTGCAAAAATGTTTGAAGACATGGAATAAATCCTCTTCATAAGGAACTTCAAAATCTTCTCTTATGATGTAATATATCCAGATTCTTTTGCAACTGTACTCCTAAAATGTCTCTGGGATACTCAGAAACTGATTTATAATACAGTCAAGGTTAATATATTCCATTTCTTAAGCTTTTTTTTTTTTTCATTTATTGTATCATTGGATCTGTTGGGTTGTGATTTGAGTTCTTAGTTCCAGATCCTTTTATGCTAATTGTGTGGTGATAATGCAGAGTAAGCCATCGGACAGAGGGGCTCTGCCTGAGCCCCCCCCCCCCGCCATTAGGGGTGTGTGGACCGGTCCGGAAGTTTGAAGGTTTGGTTCGGAGGTTCGGGATCAAACCGACTGCCCTGAACCTCCGGACAAGTTTGTGGATTTAAATTTTTTTTAAAAAAATCAAATCAAATCAAAATGCCTCTAACCCCTTTGGGGGGCTTCCTGTAGGCCGCGGGTGTGTGTGTGTGTCCCCGCGAAGGTTCCCTCTCCCCCTGCCGGCCTCTTAATTCACTGCCATGGTCCGGGAAAATGCTTGTATTTGGCCCGTTCCGGCCTTTGTAAGTGAGTGTGGCGGCCATTTTCACCGCTGCCACGCATGTGTAAATGGCCCTGTGAGCCCTGGCATGACAGAGGTCATTTGCGCATGCGCAGTGGCCTCCCCACCCCAAATGTCTGGTCTGGACTCAAACCGAACCTGGCCAGCTGGTTCTGTGCACACCCCTACCCCACATGTGGAAAGAAGGAAGATCTATACCAGGGCTGCTCAACTTCGGCCCTCCTACAGATGTTGGCGTACAATTCTCATAATCCCTGGCTACCAAGAGCCTCCCCATCTCTGACAACTTTTTAAAAGTCTTTAAAGATGCATCTGTTCACCCAGGCTTTTAATAAAATACTGTTTTTAATAGTTTTAAAACTGTTTTAAAATATTGTTTTAAAGTTGTCATTTATTGTGTTTTAACCTTTTCTCTTGTCATTTTTGTTATTGTTGTTGTAAACCACCCAGATGCAAGTTTTGGGTGGTATAATAAATATGTTAAATAAATAAATAAAATACTGGCCACTGTGGCTGGGGATCATGGGAGTCGTAGTTCAAAAACAGCTGGGGGGCCTAAGTTGAACAGGCCTGATCTACACTGTTAGGGTGCCATTGTGAGTTTGACCACAGGCCTAGTGAGTGACCGAATTCCGCTTCTGTTTACACATCAGTTAGGTGCTGACATTAGGTTCTTCACTAAGGGTTACCAATTGTCTTCAGTTTTGCAAGGAAAGTCCTGAAAACGGCCCTGAGGAAAAAATCCTTGCACCCTTTTCAGAATACTGGCATCATATTTCGTATTAAAATATGTGGCTGTGCCATAAATACACAAAACCACACATAAAAGAACTTGCAGAGGTGCAGCTACAACAGGACAGGAAGCCTGGCAACTGTGACTTCAACACCAAATTAAAGAAATAGATCAGAAGGGGAGAAGAGAAACAGTGCTGATTTTCAAGCCACCTAATGGCGCAGCGGGGAAATGACTTGACTAGCAAGCTAGAGGTTGCCGGTTCAAATCCCTGCTGGTATGTTTCCTAGACTATGGGAAACACCTATATCAGGCAGCAGCGATATAGGAAGATGCTGAAAGGCATCATTGCATACTGCGTGGGAGATGGCAATGGAAAACCCCTCCTGTATTCTACCAAAGACAACCACAGGGCCCTGTGGTCGCCAGGAGTCGACACCAACTCGACGACGGCACACTTTACCTTTACCTGCAGAAGAAAACCAGCAGCTCACCTGCGGTTTCATCCGTGGATTCCATCGGATGTAGTACCCAACCCAAAGCTCTAGGTGGCGCATGCTAGCCACAGGATACAGGACATGGTTAGTATAGCTGGCATACAGAGGATTTGTGAAGTCTTCAAGCTGGCTGTTTATATAGGACCACAGCGACACCGTCTTTTTTGGAAGGCCCTGTGAAGAAAAGCAAGAGTGGGAAAGGCTTTATTTTACCTACATGGAAGTATTAAGTGATGAAGCATAGAGCCAGGGAATTCAGGGCTACCGCAGCTCTCTAGGGCAGCATTTCTCAACCAGTGGGCCACGGGACACTCACTGGTGTGCCACGGTGAATCAGAGTCAGCTGCAAAAGCAGAAAGCTCTCTGCTTTTGCAATTGATTCTCCCCATAATGCACAGGAAAGGAGGCACCCCTTCCTGATGCATAAAGGAGAGAGTTGGCTGCAAAGCTGGGAGTTTAAATTCCCAGCTTTGCTACTGACTTGCCCCATAATGCACCAGGAGGGCAAAAAAGCAAACAAAATATGTGTGGTGGCTTTGCCCCTGCAAAAAAGAGAGAAAAAATCCCTCCCAGGACAGCATGTACCTCCATTTCTAACCTAATCTAAGTGTGCCTCAACAGTTTTGAAACACTGCTCTAGGGAAATGCAGTCATATAGAAACAGACTGAATCCTTCATTTTTGATATATTTCTTTTAAGATTGTGAGCTTTTTGGGAAGGGGGGAACGTCTTATTTCTTTTTCCACATAAGTTGCTTTGAAAACCTTTTTTTGTTTGTAAATATTCTTTATAATAATTTCAGCGCGCGCTCTCTCTCTCATTATACTTCACAAATCTGAAATCTGACTGGAGTTGCACTAGGGCAAACGTCTTTGCACAACAAGGTGCGCAACCTTCAGTGCGCCTCCTGCTGGCCAGTCTCTTCCTTCATCTGTTAACATCGGGAGAACCTTTGTGCAAAAGCACAAGAGCACATCAGGATTTTGCACTTACGTGATTTTCTTGCACATGCGCAGCCTTGTTGCGCAAGCGCATCATCAGTCTAAATGTCAGCCCATGATAAATAATAGCATGATTGCAAGAGTCTCAGATCTATTTGCATTTCACACTCATTCTAAAGTCTCAATAAAGGAGAGGGTTTGGGAGCAAAGCATTTGGAAGCAACATCTGGATTTTACCTCTTTCACCCGCTGCTGCTCGCTATTACACAGGAATGTCCCAAACAAACAGCTGTAGAGGTGGTCCAGAACGGTGATCAGAAAGCACTCGTTGAATTCAAACGCTGTGGGAAACTTCAAAAGAGAAGCAGTGCAATTTGTTTGTTTTCACTGGACATTTCTCACAGCACATGAAAACCTACTCTTGCAAGGAGTTTACACTGGGAAAGAGCATGGAAGGGATGGGGAGAGAAATGCACCGTCCTTGCTTTTGACTCCCAGTGAAGAATTTGTTTGCGTTACCGTCTGGCAACCTCTCCTCCTTGAAACAGTAGAACTGCTTCCCGAGGGCATGAAATGACCGCTTTACATATGCAACAAGGAATGCTGTGTGGGAGCCAAGATTCTGGTTCCAACCACAACCTGGCTGATGCCAGTGAGAAGCTCACAGGGACACAGGAAGCGGCCTTATCGAGTCAGGCCCTTGATCCATCTAGCTCAGTAATTGTCTCTCCACTGACTGGCAGCAGCTCTCCAAGGTTCGGACAGGGGTCTTTCCCAGCCCCACCTGGAGATGCCAGGGAAGGAACCTGGGACCTTCTGCATGCAAAGCAGATGCCCTTCCACTGAGCTACAGCCCTAAGTAGGGCATGAGAGCAACCCTCCCCTGCTTTTTGTCCTCAGCATCTGGTAGACTGAGCACATTGGCCCTATACATGAAGCTCCATGGAAACCTCATCCAGATTTTAGGGCGGATTTCAACCCCCAGCTGCATAAAGGTACTTGTTGTCAAACTCTTATCTGTCCTCTGGTACACTATATATCCACAAGCATGACCCCTCACCACTTATATTTATATTATTAATAAAAATCTGACACAGAGTAGAGAATTACCCCCAAATGAACAGGCTTTCTATGGTGTGCCTGACCAACAGTTGATGAGCAGCTGTTTCTGAGGTGCAGTCCCTTCTGGCCACACATGCCAAGCAAGCCAAAGAAGTACAGTTTGAAAATATGGTGGTGCTGTGATGCAAACACATCCTACCCACTGACAGGAGATGTTGACCTTGGGAAGCAAGCTGGAGGAGGACTGCAATAAAGACAAGTAGGCCTGAAAGCTGTGCAGCAATGTGTACAACCATGGAACAACTCTTGGGGCTGCTTCAGGTGAATCGACCCTCTACATGCACTCCAAAACCTTGTTGAAGCGTGTGTAGAGGGGTGGTTCAGATGAGCGTTCTTCTCACGCGATTAAAGGATGTGCCAAGAGGGCATCAGCGCATCCACCAGTGACATCAGGGCAGGTGTCACTGGTGGATCCTGGACCACAGACCTGATGTTCCCATATGTCCAGGGCAATGTTCATCTGAAGCTACCCCTCAGAGAATTGTGGTGAGGGGTAACCTTTTCCCCAGTGTACAGCTGTCAGAGGCTTTCCTGAGCAAAGGACTGACCTGTGTCGGCACTATGAGACACAACAAGCCAGACACACACCCCAGATATGCTACTACACTCACAAAGGGCAACACTGTCATCTTTGTTTGGCTTGGATGGGCAGAAAACATTAGTATTGTGTGTACCCAGGATATGTGTGCCCAGGACAACTAACAAGAAACCAAGCAAATGTGTAGATGGTTGGTGACTGGGCCTGTAGAATGTACCTGACCAGCCCCCAGATTGCCTATAGGTCAGTCACAGTGTGTCCTTTCAGCTGAAATGCTAGGAATTTGGGCTGCTTAAGTATGGATCCTCATTACTGTGGAGTTTGAAATGTTCATTTTTCTTTGCTAAATACTTGCATTCTCAGTGAGTCAGGCATGGCACAGGGCATCATGCTTGGGATGTGGGGGTCACCGCTGCACTCCCCTGGAGTGAAATGTAAAATTATTGTGGGTTTTATGGCCTGAAAAAGTTGGGGGGCATCCAATGTAACTACTTCGAAGTAGGAATTCCTACTCGTGTGTAAAAAATAATGACTCTGGATGAGGGTAAGTGAACAGGGCAAATAGCCATGGGTAGATCTTTTTGCTACGAAATTATCCAATGCCTTTTTCAAGGCCATCTAAGCAAGCAGCCTTCACCACATCTTGCAGAAGTGAATTGATTTAGTTATTTGATGTATTTCCCGCTCTATCCCAAAGGCTGAGAGCAGCTTATAGCAGGAGTTCTTAAATTTGGGTCCCCAGATGTTGTTGGACTACAATTTCCATCACCCCCGGCCACAATGGGGGTGATGGGAGTTGTAGCCTCCAACATCTGGAGACCTTTGACCATGGCAGCTGTGGATGAAGGGAGCTCTGGTCCAACGTGACCCAAATTTGAGATCCCCAGGCTTACAGCATTTCCTCCCTATAAATCAGTAGCTTTTCTCTAAGGGGTTCACAATATAAAATTTCATTAGTTAATTATGCATGCATACTTTGCAGACACAAGCACAAAACATCTGCATCCAACCAACCCAAAATTTGTGCCAAGAAAAGCCAAAAAGTGTTAAAACTTGAATGAACTAGGCATAATTACAAATACACATTTATTTTGCACAATTCATTTTGTTTCTCATAGCTATGGAGAGGGAGTAAGAGCCCTCCAGATTCTTGCCAGGCCCTGACCATTTGTATTCCTATCCCTGTTCAGCCCAAGCTTGTTTTTGGAGATTTTTTACCAGACCTACCAACACTTTTTCAAACTTGTATGCCAGCCATATGAACTAGTAACTTGATCTTTTAAAATGATAGCCTGGAAAGGTCTGGATTCTGCATGAAGGTTCCATCACCAACCAACTGAAAGGTTTCCTCAGCCCCAGATCTTGCTTCTGAGAAAGCAACAATAGCGATCACATATTTTCAGTGTGATCTCTGCAGCCAGAAAGATTACAAACTTGTCTTCTTAAAAAGAAGACATTGCATTTCTGACTAAGAATGCGGTAGTAAGTGCCAAATACCAAATTCTGCTCTGGTGTGGGGTGACTTCTGAAGTGTGTACAAACCTGAAAAGCCTGGAGGCTTTCCCCCCCCACCCCTTTGATGAGGTCCTTGTTCTCTGACCCATTACCAGTTAACATCAGAAGCAAAAGAAGAAGATGTGTAACTGGAAGGACAGACAACCGGCTTCCCAAGGGGCCTTTTTGCCACTGGAATCTTTGCAAAAAGCGACACATTCTATTGCTATTTGCTCAAATAATGGCTGGATATTCCCAGGGTTTCTCCTTAAACAAGCCTCGATATCTACCTGTCTTGTCATCTGCCAGACACAGTCAACAAACTGGAGAAAAACAGGAGATCGGTCTGCATCTGCGTGATTCTTATCTCCGTGGCCTAGCCTCTGAAACAAAGAAACAGGAAGGGAAAGATAAACAAAAAGGTGAACAGATATCACTGATAAGACTGGGGAATCACGTGGCTTGGGTAAGGCAAATTACCAAGGACACAAACAAGTTTAAGGCTCTATAAAACACAGTGTGTGTGTGTGTGTGTGTGTGTGTATGTGTGTGTGTGTAGGGGGATTGCTAAGTGAGGGGCAGAGGGCATCGCCAGGTCTTTAATCAGAGTGCCTAAACATCCAGATCAGGGTTCCTAACATTGAGTCCTCAGACGTGGTTGCACTACAGCTCCTATCATCCCCAGCCACAATGGCCTTTGGCATATTCTTTTAAGACAAGATGTCAAGAAGAAAATCCAAGCAGGGCATTGGGTAGGCCACAATATGTGGCTGAAGGAGTAGATGGGAATTTTCTTTACAAAGCAAGATTTCATAAGAACATAAGAACAGCCCTGCTGGATCAGGCCCAAGGCCCATCTAGTCCAGCATCCTGCTTCACACAGTGGCCCACCAGATAACACTGGGAGCCTACAGACAGGAGTTGAGGGCATGGCCTCTCTCCTGCTGTTACTCCCCTGCAACTCATACTCAGAGGCATTCTGCCTTTGAGGCTGGAGGTGGCCAATAGCCCTCCGACTAGTAGCCATTGATACACCTCTCCCCCATGAAGTTATCCAAACCCCTCTTAAAGCCATCCAGGTTGTTGGCTGTCACCACATCTTGTGGCAGAGAATTCCATAAGTTGATTATGCATTGTGTGAAAAAGTACTTCTGGCTGTTGGTCCTAAATTTCCGGGCAATCAACTTCATGGGATGACCCCTAGTTCTAGTGTTCCCACCTGTAGCTGCATAAATGTGCATAAACAAGCAAACCACGGCACTCACAGCTATGCTCTTGTTGTCAAACTCTTATCTGCCCTCTGGTACATGATATATCCACAAGTATGACCCTCAAAAAGGTAAGCAATGCAAGAGATTACTATAAAGATCACAAATTAGAAGGGAGGAAGGGTAAGCACCTCAAAGAATAAAATACAGACATGACACCCCCCCCCCACCCGCAATTGAGGGAGATACTCATTTGTTCCCAATTAAGAACAGTCAGGCAAGTTTTTGGCTGACTCAAGATTGAGCTGAGGATCAACCGGACTTTTCTGCCTCTAGAGATAATTCCAAACGATACTCTGTAGTTCAACAGGCAATCATTTCTGTTCCTCCAGAGGTTATCAACCTACCAGCTGGAATCTGTGCCCGAAACTCAGCCACTCCTTCTCCACCAGCACTTCGAAACCTCGTATCGTTCTGAAGTAGCCATCCAGCATGAGCATGGCCAGAGACGTGAGCTGGGCAGTTCGGTCCCAGCCATCGCTGCAGTGCACAACCACCGAGGTCTTCCCTGATTCGACCTTGTCAGCGATCCGAAGAGCACCAGCGAGAATCAGCTAGGTTAGAAAAGGCATTTGTGACTGCAGAATCCATTTCAAATGAACAATGGTCTGATGTAAGACAATAGAAAGATTGTCAGCTTTGCAATTATCATTAAGAATGGGGGGAACTGCCTTGGGCTTTGCCAGAGAAAGAACTGGCTCAGACGTCACGTGGAACCATAGTTAAAACTTGGTTCTGTGTAATGTCCTTAAGCCTTGGGAATGTGCACTCCCCTCTCCACCTGCATAGGCCTCCAAATAATTCTACTTCCAATTTAAACAAACCAAGATTGATCATGATATCAAAACCAACCAATCTTGGTTTATTCTAACCAACTTCCCTAAAAGAAACCGAGATAGGAACCCAAGGTTTTAATTAGGTTTCATATCTTGGTTTATTTTAAGGAAATAGGCTAGCATAAACCAAGATTCATTGGTATGGATGTGTCACAACCAATCTTGGGATGTTTTCATCCCAATACTCGGAAAGTATTTTGGAAATACTCGGAAGTATTTTGGAAGGATACTTTTAACTCGGAAGTTCTTACTGTTTTTCTACTTATCATCCAGATGATATCTTTGGCTACTGAACAATTCTGTTTCCAGATGGAGAAATGCTCCATTTTGAAACAGAGAGCTGGTCTTGTAGTAGAAAGCATGACATCCCCTTAGCTAAGCAGGGTCCACCCTGGTTACATATGGAAGGGAGACTACACATGTGAGCACTGGAAGATATTCCCCTTAGGGGATGGAGCCGCTCTGGGAAGAGCATCTAGGTTCCAAGTTCACTCCCTGGATTCTCCAAGATAGGGCTAAGACAGATTCCTGCCTGCAACCTTGGAGAAGCCACTGCCAGTCTGTATAGACAATACTAAGCTAGATGGACCAATGGTCTGACTCAGTATATGGCAGCTTCCTATGTACTGCTTTTAGCTTGTCATCCATAAAATGTCCTCGGCGGTTGTGCAATTTCACATTGCCATCTGTGGGCCATTTGCTGCCAATATGATGGAAACTGAGGTTTTTGAAACTATTCAAAAACCTCAATTCTTATCGTGGAATTAACTTAGACGGTCTCTTGGGGCCATACGAAGGTTGCATTAGAGCTCTGTGATTGGAACTTCCAATGTAATTTCCTTCTTGGGAAAGCAGTGGTGTGGAGATTTAGATCATGACCACAGTGTAGCACAGGGGAAGGGTCCACTCTTTCCCCTCCTTCTCTGAGGCCCTGATCTGTATGCAGAAACTGCTGTTAGCCACAGCGGCAAAAACTATAGGTTGTTCCCCTATATCTTCCTTCACATGACTAGTAGCATGTGTGTGGGGAGTGGTGGTGGTAGAGGTGGAATTTAAGTTTATTTATTTACGCATGTATTGTTAAATAAAACAATCCCAAGGTGGTTCACACAGAAAAAATAAAACAAGACTATTGTTTTAAAGTTGGAAATTGACACAAGGATTCAGGACAAGACAAAATCGGGAAATTGGCACAAGACTTGAGACAAAAAAGAAGTATTTCTTTACACAACATGTAGCTAAACCAGGGGGTGCACAACTCAAATGCCTGGTGGGCTGGAACCATCTATGAGTTGGTGCACAGGGGCCTGGTACCTGGTCTCTGTGACCAACTGCACTGAGCTGCTGCTGACCACTAGCAGGACAGGCCAAGATTGCAATTGTAATTGCTGTTACTGCAGAATATTCCTATTCGTGGGCCAGCGAAAATGTCCCTGCAGACCAAATCTGGCCCCCAGGACTGACATTGTGCAGGTCTGAGTTAAACTATGTGGTGAGGGCCACCAACCGAAATGGCTTCACAAGAGATTAGGCAAATTCATGGAAGATAAGGATATCCATGGCTACTAGCCTGGATAGATGCATATTTCCCTTAGGATCAAAGGTGGCATCCATCCCCCTGAACACCACATACTAGGGAACAGCAATGGGAGGAGGTGGTTTGTTTGTTTGCTTGCTTGCTTGCTTATTTACTTACTTACCTACATTTTATATCCTGCTCTTCCTCCAAGGAGCCCAGAGCGGTGTACTAGATACTTAGGTTTCTCCTCACAACAACCCTGTGAAGTAGGTTAGGCTGAGAGAGAAGTGACTGGCCCAGAGTCACCCAGCTAGTTTTCATGGCTGAATAGGGATTTGAACTCGGGTCTCCCCAGTCCTAGTCCAGCACTCTAACCACTTCACCACGCTGGCTCTCACACCATGGGGAGGGTCACCATTCCTGGAGACAGTACAATACCAGGTTGATGCTTGGAGTGAATGGAGCAAGCTCCCTTTTCACATCCCAGTTCTAAAAATAGAATTAATATTCAGTCCTCAAATAAAGTACACATCAGATGTTAAACTGATAAGAACAGGGACTACACTTGATCTTAGCCACAGGGCCATAAGGTTGCCCTCTTTCCCCCGCTGACGGGCTTCCCAGATGCACCTGAATGGCCACTGTGTGAGGCAGAATGCTGATGATGGGCCTTTGGTCTGACCCAGCTGGGCTTTTCTGGGCATTGAAGGAAAGAGTTTGACCTCCTCTGCTCAAGTCACCACCTCAGTCCAAATCCCCCACTTGTGACTGCTTTTATAAGCAGCAAATTACCCTGAAAGTTCCACTCACGGAGATCCAATGTAAGATGTAGTTTGGCCCTTGGTGGCATAGTTGCAGCAGCTTCTGCACTTGCTCCCACACTGGTCAGAGGACATCTCGGCTTCCATCCATGCCTCTGCCATGATTAGGAACCACGCATGTGGGTGCACCACTCTGGGGTGGGGCAGAACTCTTTCCAAGTTCTCCAACCAATGCAGAAGCAACTCTAGGTGCACCCCAGCACAGCATCCCTACAGCGGCTGTTGCTGGTGTCTATCTTATGCTTATTTTTAAAATTGTGAGCCCTTTGAGGACAGGGAGCCATTCTATTTATTTATTTATTTATTTATTTATTTATTTATTAACCACTTTGGGAGCTTTGGATGAAAAGCGGTATATAAATATTCATCGCATTTATATTCTGCAACCACACTGAAAGAGGATGCACAAAGGGGCATTGAAGACACACAGAGTACACACCAACATACCTTAATATGTTCTAGCCAGTGAGTGGATTCCAAATTAGACAACCAATGAGTCTCTTCTATGTTGGGGTATACAATCTCCTTTAGTTTCCTCAATGACTCCCTCATAACATGGATATTATGGATGTCCAGAAAAACCAGCTCTGCATTTTGATAAGCATCTTCACTTTCGTAACCTCCTCCTTTAGCCTAAAGATGACAATGCACAATGGATCGTCTTTGTCTAAGTCAAGTCCCAAACAGTGACTCTCCCTACAGATGAACTCCCACAATGGTTGTTAAGATGAGTATGGAATACTCTTTTGCAAATCCTGCCTATGGGCAATTCCAAAGGTAATGGAATCAGACATGTTACCACTTTTCCAATGAGTGTAGCCACTAACAAATTTTCAGGTCGATATTATATGTTTAATGGCCAAATGCCCTGCTGGTTTAAGCTCAGAGTTAAGGCTATCTCATTTTGGCTCAAGTTCTACAAACCTGGGAAATTGGAATCTAAGGCGGATGCCTTAACAGACATGCCAAGTGATCAGTAATGATGTTGTACAATGTCACACAAATTGTGTTGCCAAAAGCCAGAGGGAACAAAAATAAAAGTTACCACCCTTAAAAAGGCAGTATGTACCTCCCTTGGCAGGGACGTTCCACAGTACTGAGGCCACTACAGAAACAGCCCTACTCCTGATGCAAGCTCATTTAGTATGGAGGAGAACTGGTCTTGTAGTAGCAAGCCTGAATTGTGCCCTTTGCAAAGCAGGATCTGCCCTGGTTTGCATTTGAATGCAGTACTACATTTGAGCACGGTAAGATATCGCTCTTAGGGGATGGAGCCGCTCTGGGAAGAGCACCTGCATGCAGAAGGTTCCATGCTTTCTCCCTGGCATCAGATAAAGATGCCCGCCTGCAACCTTGGAGATGTCACTGCCAGTCAGTGTAGACAATACTGAGCTAGATGGACCAATGGTCTGACTTGGTAGAAGGCAGCTTCCTATGTTCCTAGCCTCCCCACAAGAAGGAACTCAGAGCAGAGCCTTGTCACAACATCTTAGATGATGGCAGGGGTGGAAAACCTTCATAGGAGAGGAGGAGTCCTCTGAGGTAATCAGCACTCAAAAGCCCTATTCAGGCATTACACCATATGTGCATACAGTTGTGTGTACATGTGTACGGGCCGTTGTGTGAATTACCTTACTTGTGTTCATGTTAAAAGTGAACCTGGATACAATCCTCCTCAAATGCAGGGTACAGAGAGGGAGTGCATTACTGTACGTGAATGGAACTGAATAACTGTACATGCATACAGATCGATACTGTATGTGCATACAAATCCATACATGTCTCCACTGCGCGTAGACCATATGGGTACTCAATATAACATGTAATTGGGGCTAAGCAGGTTTGGTATACTAAGATAAGAACCAGCATTTTTGACCCAGAAACTGTTCAAGTTCAGTCCAGATGCTTTTCAGAACAGGTGAAATACAAGGATAACAGCCAAAACTATTAACAAAGGGGCTATCTCACTGCACTTGTTAAAGTTTCCACACGGGACATAGTTTTACCTATACAGATTTAAGTATAGGCTACTGTGAATCTTGTCAGCCCCATATAGGGAAGAGAGCTGGTCTTGTGGTTGCAAGCATGACTCGTCCCCTTAGCCAAGCAGGGTCTGCCCTGGTTGCATATGAATGGGAGACCAGAAGTGTGAGTACTGTAAGATATTCTTCCTAGGAGATGCAGCCGCTCTGGGAAGAGCATCTAGGCTTCAAGTTCCTTCCTTGGCATCTCCAAGACAGGGCTGAGAGAGATTCATGCCTGCAAGAATCCTTGGAGAAGCTGCTGCCAGTCTGTGTAGACAATACTGAGCGAGATGGACCTATGGTCTGACTCAGTATATTGCAGCTTCCTATGTTCATATTTGAAAATGATCTTAGCCCTATCCACACATTATGGTCCATGCAAGTAAAACTGTCCACTTCCTCTCTGTATCCTGCATTTGAGAGGGCCTGTACCCAAGTTTCACTGTTAAAAGTGAATGCATGTACAGTCATTCACACAACATGTACATGTGTACAGAACCTGTACGCATTCACAACATAATGTCTGAGTAACACTCTTGACGAGTACTGATTAAGATGCTCAGCACTGCTGCTTTCCTTAGCTGTTGGGAGCAGAACGATAACCCAACCTTATTGGCGACAGCATTCACACTTGGTCTGGCATCAAAGATGAAGATTTTGTGGGACTGGGCATTAGAGTCCATGATGGACTGCAGGTATTTCTCATCTTCTTTGCTCCGTTTGCCGCTCACTCCAACCATCGGCTGGCTGCAGCGAGTGATTGTGGCTTGGCTTTCTGGGTGAATCCAGGACAAAACCTGGAGAAAGAAATAAAATTTGTTTTTGTTTTTTAAAGCTTGTCAAAATTGTGAAGTTATTTCACTTCATTACTCTCATTTGGGTTGTATTTGTTAATTGAGGGGTTCTCAAGCTTAGGCTCCCAGTGTTATACTACAATGCCCATCATCCCCTGATACAATGGCCAGAGGCTGGTGTGACAGGGGACAGTGGGAGTTGTAGTCCAAAGGCATCTGGGGGACCCAAATCTGACAAGCTCTGTGTAAACCAATATAATTCTACCTATTGCAAGAAGACTCCAAGCAGTCATGCTAAAGGAGTTATCTATAAATTATGAAACTATTTTTCCTGGTCCTTTGCATACATACCTTCTTATCCCACAATACACATAAATCTACTATCATCCCCTCAGTAGAGCTGTATAATTTACTGATAAATCCTGATTAATGGTTTACATAGTCTCTCTTCCCATTTCTCCACCCTGCTATTCATTGTCTAATGAAGCCTGATCAATTGCCACACCACACTGTCACTCATGAAAAAGGAAAGGAAAGGTTGTGCCGCCGAGTAGGTATCAACTCCTGGCGACCACAGAGCCATGTGGTTTTCTTGGTAGAATGCAGGAGGGGTTTACCATTGCCATCTCCCACGCAGTATGAGATGATGCCTTTCTGCATCTTCCTATATTGCTGCTGCCTGATATACGAGTTCCACATATTCTGGGAAACATACCAGCAGGGATTTGAACCAACAGCCTCCTGCTCTCTAGGCAGCTTTAAAGAAAAAGGTTACAAATTTGACTATGCGTGCCCAGGTCATTCAACGTACCTGTGCATGCATAGTGCCCAGCAACCCTTTGGATTCCAGCCAAAGTCTTTAATCAAGTTACTCTTAGCGGTTTCTGTTTGTTTCTGGGCTGCTTTGCTCAATCGATTTGGGGCTTAATCAGTTTTCCTACCCCAGTGGTTCTGGTAGATGGACTACAACTCCCATCGTCCCCAACCACAATGGGGTTTCAGCTGTCCTACCCAATTCCCTCCTCCCCGGACCAGCTTCTGCTTCCACCCCGGGTTTTTCTTGCTCCGGCCTTGGATTTATTAAGATGCTCACAGAACCAGATCAAAGTCACCCTGCATTGCTCTACTTACAGGTATCCGCCCTCTTGATCGGAAGGTGGCCCCTCTCTTTAGCTCCTCATCCGGAATATTGGCAGGAACCACTAGGAGGGAGGGGTAGGTGTCACAGAGCTCATAGTGCTCATTAATCTTGGTCATTCTCCAGCTTTCGTTAGGAATTCCCTGCATTGGAAACAGCAGCACGTTAGAAAACGGTCCCTGTCTAAAAGGTTAAGGATTAAACTAATGTGAGAGGAGAGTTCCATGACTGGAACTCCTGATGCAGTGCCAACCTCAGCATTGGCACCTCTGGCCACACCCACTGGATTGGCTACACCCCCTTATGCAGATACCAGCATTAAGGGGCTGAGCCACCCAGGCTAGCTCCGCCTCCCTTGCGCGCTGCCTTCCCCTTCTCCCTGCTGCTTACCTTCTGGGCATGTCAGGGGTGGGGTTTTAAGCTACCAGGCACCAGCTGCATCCTGGGAGCCATTTGGGAATGGAAGGAAGGAAGATGGGCATCATGGAGCACAGGAGTAGCAGAGAGGTAGCCCGGGTAGGGTGGGCCCGGGCCCTGGGGTACATGAGTCTCTTGAGGCCTTCTCCACCTCATTAGTGATCTGCCCATCTCCTGATGTATTTTTCATAAGTGGGGGCTCCCCAATTTGGATTAGGGTCACAATGTGGAGAGAAGAGGTGCCCCATAGCCCCAATCCAAACTGGCCCTTTGCAAAGCTGCTGTTAGGATGCATACAAGAAGTATATCCTGCCCATCAACCAAATGCTCACAGGGTGGCTAATAAACAGATAAGGACCATTTTAATAATTATCTAAAATAAATCAAAGTAAGATAACACAGTGAAAGCAGTAGGGGAGGGAACAACAAGAGCTATCACAGAAGCACTGTTAAAGCTACTCAGCAATTTTAAGATTAAGATTGTAAAAGGCCTGAGAAGATAAGGCGGTCTTTGCCTGATGCCAAAATAACATAAAGGCCGGCACCAGGCGAGCCTTCCTAGGGAGGGCTTTGCAAGAAAGGGGCCACTGAAAAGACCCCTCTCTGATTGACACCTGCCTAACTTCAGAAGGTGAAGGTAACTGGAGAAGGGCCTTTGACGATTAGCTCAATGCTTGAGCAAGTATTTTGGGGGAAAGGTGATCCTTCAGGTCCCCTAAAGAGGAAAACACTTTCAGTTGTGCCCAGAAAGCTAGTGGAGCTGATTCCAAGCTGGTCCAATGCATATCCTAAGGTGGTTCTAGTCAACAGTCTGTTATATTTTGAGGTTTCCAAGAAGTCTTCAAAGACAGCCCCATGTATGGCACATGGCAGCATCCATGTCTGGGAGTTTACCAGGGTATACTTACGTTTGGCCAGACTGTCTCTGTCTTTGGGGTAGTTTTTAGGTTACTGAGCCAGGGAGCAGTGTGGCATGAGAAGAGCAACCAGGAGAAAAGGTCTGGCTGTATAGCTAGGCCAGTCTGCCACAACCATCTAACATCTGTGCCATTAAATGGCTCCCATGGACAGCCATGCTACAGAATATTTAGCATAATGATTTATCCAGCCCAGAAGGACATGAAGAGGGAAATGCATTTATACTGAAAACAGAGCATATGTATAATGCTTTTTTTGAAGATGCAAAGTGCTTCACATGAATCATCTTATAATCTTGCTTCAACCTTGGGTCCCCAGATGTTGTTGGACTACTATTCCCATCTTCCCCAGCCACAATGGTCAAAAGCCATCGTGGCTGGGGATAATGGGTGTTGTAGTCCAGCATCATCTGGGACCCAAGGTTAGTAATTCCTGACTTAGTTGCTATGTATCATCCGTTCTATGCACACAGATATGAGCTTTTCCATCCCTAAACAAGTTGTAAGTAAGAACTAATCAGCCTACTTTCCTTTCACTGTCTCTCTAACTGGAATAAATTAAGTTCAAATCGAGGTCCACAAGTTAGATCTCTTGCGCCTCAAATGTTCACATGCCCACCATCTTGGATCGGGGTGGATGACATCATTACAAACTATACCACTGAGGTATTCCTGTGTGTCACTCACTACAACTCTACCAAATTTGGTTCAAATTGATTAGACAGTCCTCAAGTTAGTGCACTTGTGCCTCAAAAGTTCACACGACCACCATCTTGGATCGGAGTGGATAACATCATCACAAATGACACCACTGGGGCTTCCCAACCTGTTGCACTTCAGATGTGGAAGAACTACAACTCTCATCAGCCCCAGCTACAAGGGGATGATGGGAGTTTATTATTTATGTATTAAAAATTTTTTATATACCGCCTCTTCCAAAGACTCTAAGCAGTGAACAACAATACCAATAAATAAAATAAAATAATTTTAAAAATAAAAATAAAGGGCAAAACACCTGGTTAAACAGGTAGGTCTTGAGAAGGGCCTTAAAAACAATTAAAGAGGGGACTGAACGAATCTGGGGGTTGGGTGGGGGTGGGGAAGAGTGTTCCAAAGAAGAGGGGCAGAGTGCCACAGGTTAGGAATCCCGGGTCTACATGACTGCTGTTAACAAGCCAGAGAGGAAACTAAAGCACTTACCTGTCTTCTATATTCTGAAACAGGATCATATAGCTTCCAGCCATTTTCTGGGAAAACCTCTTTATATTCAAATGCAAAAAGGGACTTAAAACAAAAAGAAAGAGAAAAAAAGAAGGAGAAAACGTTCAGATCTTTTCAGCTAATTTTCCATTTTCTTTGGCATCTCAAACAACAATTTCCTTGCAGCCTTTTTATTTCTATATCATTAAAGCATGAAAGAAAAGCAGAGAGATACGCAGAAACTCAAGCTGTCTTTGTACACTGCAATTAACACATCAATGTACTTTTCTCCGTATTCCTTTGTTCACTGATCTGTTACCTACAAAATCACCAGGAGGAGGGGAGAATGTGAGTGGATGCAGTTTCTAAAGAGAGGCTTGGGTGAAAAGTACTCCTGTGCATGACAGTGTAAATATGGACTCAGCCTTGTAGCAACCATCATGAATTTCAGGTTACAGCTCTACACACACACACACACACACGCGCACACACACACGCGCGCACACACACACGCGCGCACACACACACTTTGTCACTTGAAAACAGCCATGCTGTACTCAGGATATTTTTGGCTGTGCAGAGATTACAATTAGTAGCCAATGAGCCAGGGCTACAAATCTTGGTCATCGGTACCATCTCGGGATGAATGCTCCTAGTGGATTTTTTGCAACATCTAACCCCCTAGAGATTGAAAATAGGTGAGAACGCAGCTTTCTGTGTGTTCTCCCGCTGTCTTTATCCCTAACCCCAAATGATTAGGGTAAAATTGCAGTCATTTTTGCACTGAGCCAAAAGTAGGGTTAGGGCAACAATGAACAAATAGTTGTGCTCTCTCCATGGAGTAATCATCTTTGGAGGAGGATTTTCATTTCCTGTCAATTTTCATTTCCATTCTTTGGGCAACATCAATAAAATGTTACACTAGTTGTTGTTGTTGTTTTAAAAAGCTTTTAAAATACCATTGCCAATTTGACCACAGCAGGCCTGATGATCAGGAGAATAAAAGCATGATAACACCCTGATAAGCTGAAAATATTACAATGCTATCACCTCTCTTCCATCTCTAGGAGTGCAGACCTTGCCAAAAACCTCAATGAGCACTTGTCCCCCATGAAGAGACCGACCATCCCAGCTGGTTCATTTACTGCAGTGATGGTGCCAACAGCAGCTACATTAACAGAAACACAGTGTTCAGATGAACAGAAGTAATTGCTCTACTCTATTCTGTGCTGGCCAGACCTCATTTGGGATGCTGTGCCCGACATCCTGACTAAATTACTCCATGGAAGTCCTTATTGAAATTAAGTATTCCTTTAGAATAACCCCTGAGTACTACTGTTGGGTAACTTCATCTGGATGTTAGCCTGTGTTCAATTCTGGGCCCTGCATTCTAAGAAGGACATTGATAAACTGGAATGGATTTGTAGGAGGGCAAGAAAGATGGTGAGGATTCTGGAAACCAAGTCCTATGAGGAGTGGCTGAAAGAGCTAAGAAGGAGAAGACTAAGGAAAGATACAATTGCTATCTTCAATGATCTGAAGGGGCTGTCATACAGGAGGAGGACTCGTTCTCTGTTGTTCCTGAGGGCAGGACTGGAGCCAATGGGGTGAAATTACAAGGAAGCAGATTTAGGCTAGATGTAAGGAGCAATTTCCTAATTGCAAGAACCTTTTGATAGTGGAGCAGTCTGCCTTCTGCAATGGTGGACCCTCCTTCGCTGGAGATGTTTAAACAGAGGCTGGATGCCCATCTATCAGCTATTCTGTTGCAGTGCTTGTACTGAGCAGGGAGCAGGGCCAGAAGACATCCAAGATCTCTTCCTGCTCTAATGTTCTGTGACTCTATGACCCAATCTCCCCAGGTTGGAATATGGTCCAGAACTATAAAGTTGGATCCAACTACTTTCATATGCAGGCCTGGCTCCCTTCATTTGGGTCCTATGCATTCCATTTTGCAGTTTGGATAATACTATCCCATAAGAGTGGCAAAGAGCTCTTACCAAATGATTCGACACTGGAAAAGCGTATTTCATTAGGTTTTCAAATATGGATCTTCTTGTACGGCCCTCGGGTCTATGGGCAAACCGCAAGTTCCGAACATCCTGCAAAACGTAACACAAAACACGGTCCTCTTCTGAAGGGTCATTCACTGAAACTGAACAGAACATGACCTCATCTGCCAAGGAAGTGAGCTACAGAGCAAGGCTGCACACAACTTCGGCTCTTCTGCAGATGCTGGACGACAGCTTCCATAATCCCTGACTACTGGCCGAGGGTAATGAGAGTTGTAGGTGGCCGAGGATAATGGGAGTTGTAGTCTAAAAACAGCAGGAGGGCTGAAGTTATGCAGCCCTGCTTAGAGGGTTCAGAGGGTTCTGGGCATACTCTCAGTACATGCAGAGTGCCGACCAGGTCTATTTGGCCTTCCTGTTGGCCCATGTGGGTCCTATGCATTCCATTTTGCCTGCGCATTATGGGGGAAGACCGGAGGATGTGGTTGTGCATTGGCCAAAGTGTGTTTTAGGGAAGACTGCCATTAATAAGCTTCCCACTGAAGAAGTGCTGATAAGCTTCCAATGATACACACAGAAACAAGAATCTACCCTATACTGAGTCAGACAGTTGATCTATCTAGCTCAGTATTGTCTACACTAGCTGAGAGTGGCTCTCCAGGGTTCCAGACAGGGGCTGACATTTCAGACAAAAGCTGCACTAGTGAAACAAAGAAAGATGCACATACGCAAGGAGGTCTGGTAGTTGAGCAGATCCTCAAAGCTGCTCGATCTCCTGTGCTCTCTGTTCACTTGTGCAAGCATCGGGCTTGTGCAAGGAGGAGAGCAAGACAGCTGCGCATTATTCCCTGCAACTTTTAAGGGCTGAGGAAGCAGTTTCACAGGCTGTGGAAGTGCACCCTGTTGCACCAGTGCAACTCTAGTCTGGAATGCAAGTTCCTAGTTTAGCCTAACCAGTTAGTGAAGCAGCCTCACACTAGTGCAACATCCGGGGCGTAGCGAGACAACTGGGGACCAGGGGACAAACTCTGGTTAGGGCCCCCTGCATCATGCACGCAAAGTGCATGCACTCCCCAGCACCCTAAGCCACGCCCCCTGTGTCTGACATCAGATGCAAGGGGCGGGGCAACCAACATCTCCTCGCCACCACCCCTGCCCTTAACCCTTGGCCTCCGGGGGGTAGGGAGTGAGCCGGGTGCGGCTGGCTGGTGAGCCTCTTCGGCCGAACTGGGCATCTTGAATATGGATGTCACATGCCTGTGACGTCACGAGCATGCAATGTCCATATTTGAACTGCACAGCTATGCAGCTCAGCCAGAGAGGCCTGCCAGCCAGCCACAGCGACCGCCCCCACAGGGGGGTGGCCTGCCCCGCTTGGCTCACCCCCACCCCCACAGTAAAGAAACAGTTGCGGCGGGGCAGGGCAGAGGTGGTGGGGCAGCTTGCTTGGGGGCCCCCGGACCCTCTGGGCCCAGGGACATTTGTCCCTGTTTGTCCAATGGACGCTACGCCCATGTAACATCTTTGCACGAGTGCAGCGTTAGTCCAGATGTCAGCCAGGGTCTTCTCCCAGCCCTACTTGGAGATGCCAAGGACTGAATCAAGGATCTTCAGCATGCAAAGCCGCTGTTCTACCACTGAGCAACAGCCCCACCCTGGAAATCCCTGTTACATTAAAAATGTAAGAGATCGCTACTGCAGACCAAGAACCTCTGAGCCATCCCCACTCCCCACCCCCTGGGCCTTAATTCACCAATTGGAGACGGATCAGTTTACCTTACACACAATCTCGAGTCCGTATGAATTTTCACCACGGCTGGAAGCTCCTCCAATTTTCTCTACTCTGTTGATCACTCCCAGAGGACCATCTAGAACAAAAGGCGGATCCTAGAGAAAGTTGCAGCGTATTAATGTATAGTTCAAAACATTTGATAACAAGGGGGGGAAAACCTGTTTACGGAGAGGTTGCAGCAGCCAAGTGCTCAAAAGCTTGGGGGTACCTGAGGCACAGACAGGGGGTACAGGACAAGGGGGAAGGAGCCCAGAGAAGCTTGCCCCTGCTGCTGGGTCTTTGCTGCTAGTTATCACCTAGAATTAGTCTCCTCCCTCCCTTTCCCTGCCTTGCCCCTTCCTCCTCTCAAAATGGTGAAAAAAATGGCACATCACACTGTGCATGGCACTGGGTTCAACCTATCTAGCTTGGGCCAACATCACCTCTAGCCCAGGTACACAATCAGAGGTACACAATTGCCCCCTTTCTGTAAGAAGTGTCTGCCCTGGTGGCATCTGAATGGGAGACTTGATGTGTGAGCACTGCAAGATATTCCCCTCAGGGGATGAAGCTGCTCTGGGAAGAGCAGAAGGTTTCAAGTTCCCTCCCTGGCAGCATCTACAACATAGGGCTGAGAGAGATTCCTGCCTGCAACCTTGGAGAAGCCGCTGCCAGTCTGTGAAGACAATACTGAGCTAGATAGACCAATGGCCTGACTCAGTATATGGCAGTTTCCTGTGTTCCTAAGTGGCAGCCCTGTTCACACTAGACTGGACATGCATCATATCATGACCCTCCATACTGACTGAGCAAAGAGGTACCTTTTAAAGTGGCAACCCGCCTATATTTAGCAGGGAAGAGTAACTGTGTCCATCCAGCCCCAGCACAGCACCCCTCCAGTAGCTGCTGCTGGAGTCTACCTTGTGTTTCTTTTTAGACCATATGCCCTCTTGGGAATGGGAGTCATCTGATTTCTTTTTCTGTATAAACTGCTTTGAGAACTTTTTTGTTGTTGAAAAGCAGTATATAAATATATGTTGCAGTAATAGTAGTGGTATATAGTCAGCCCTTCTTGTGTGCTGCAAGCCTGCTTGCATGCAGTAGGTTCCAAGTTCCCTCCCTGGCAGCATCTCCAAGATAAGGCTGAGAGAGATTCCTGCCTGCAACCTTGGAGAAGCCGCTGCCAGTATATGGCAGCTTCCTATGTTCCTAACATATGGCACAGATACCTGTACATATTAAAATCCACTGGAAAACTGTGGAACTTCTTAACTTTTTGAGAAGTTAGGGGTTACTTGTTCTTTAAAAAGTTGAGGAACACTGCAGGAAACCTATGAAGCTACTTTGTACCGAGCCAGACTGTCTAGCCTGACAGTCTGCTCTGCTCTGACTGCCAGCAGCTCTCTACTTTCCTAGCTTATAACGGGAGATGCCAGTTACAGGCACTTCCAGCTACTGAGCTTCTACATTGAACCTGGGATCTTCTGCATGCACAGCATGTGCTCAACCCATGAGCTATGGCCTCTCCCCACTTGGACTTAAAACAATAGGCAAGAAACCGTAACAAGGAACTTTTTGAAACTTACCCTTTCCATGCTTTTAAAATATAGCCTGTAATTTGTAACTGTCAGGGTTCCTCTAATAGCTCCAGTAAATGGGCAGATATGAGTAACATCTTTTGCTAGGAAGGAAAGATGTAAAAAAAAAAAAGATTATATTTCCATAGGGAACTGTTGCAACGTGGTTTGGAATGCTTTTAATCTCTCCCCAAAGCGAATATAGTACAGTTGGGGATGTTCTCCCACAGAAAGAAAAAGGTTAACAGGCCTTTCTCAGGGATTTCCCCTCAATTTTGACAAGAAAAAGTTAATGGTGATGAAAAAAATTAACAAAAGAATAACGACAGGAGTAGGCAAACCTCATGATGAGTCTGTGTGTGTGTGTGTGTGTGTGTGTGTGTGGAATGCGCATATAAATTCCACCTAAGAGTTTTTATGGACAGACCTGAAGGGTACACAACCAAACCCTTAGAGCTGTTCTCCTTGGACATCCTGGCAAAAATACCCGGGCCTGCCCCACCTCCCCGGGTATCCCCAATTGAAGCTTTAGCACGTAAAGAGACAAATATGCAATCTGAATGGGGTACCTATAGAGAGTTGTTATGTTTCCAAGAAAAGGGCTGTAAATTAAAAAACCTAATCGAAGTACAAAATTTGGTTAGTAACTGGTTTCAGTACCATCAGTTAAATGAAATCTATAAGAAGGATCTTAAAGTTGGATTTGAGGATCAAATGTTGAGATTTGAGAAGAAGCTGTGTGAAAACGATGAAAAATTAGTTTCTAAGATGTATAAGCTGTTGCTTTTGGAGGAGACAAGAGATGAAGTGGTTAAAACGACTATGATAAAATGGGCTCAAGATGTGGGTCATAATATAGATATGGCAGCTTGGGGAAAATTATGGAAAATGGATTTAAAGTTCACTGCATGTTATACTTCAAAAGAAAATTATTATAAGATTACGTACAGGTGGTATTTGACACCCAAAAAATTAGCGTTAATGTATAAAAATGTTCCAAACCAATGTTTGAAATGCGGACATTGTGAAGGAACTTTTTTTCATATGTGGTGGTCTTGCGGGAAGGCAAAGGCCTTTTGGGATATGATATATAATGAGTTAAAGAACATTTTTCAAATGACATTTCCTAAGAGGCCAGAATCCTTCCTGCTGGGAATAACACAAGGAGAGTTTTCCAGAAGAAACTTAACATTTTTAATGTATGCAACCACGGCGGCCAGAATAGTATATGCGCAGAAATGGAAGGACAATGAAATGCTCTCAAAAGAAGATTGGTTGATAAAAATTTTGGAATATGCTGAGATGGCAAAACTTACAGTACTGATAAGGGATGAAAATTTGGAATGTTTTAAAGAAGATTGGAAACCATTCTTACTATACTTAAATAACTATTTTTCTAATACGGACCTTTCAGCAGGGTTTGAAATTTAGTAATAATAGCAGGTTGGGTAGAGTAAAATCGAGTTTGCAATGTGTCGGATACATGTTTTGAATTACTATAGCAATGGTTGACTTGTATAGCTAATGAATCACGCAGATTGGTGAGCGGGAAGTCAATATTTACTTAATTAGATGTAACGGGATTGTTAAGATATTGTAGAAACCAATAAAATTTTTAAAAAGCAAAAAAAAGGACATCCTGGCAAAAATGCTGCTTTCGTTCACTGTTCAAAGCCTGAAGTTATTTAACAGCCAGCCATATTTGCAGCCATGGGACTCCGGAGGTGGTACATAACTCTTTATTAGCCAACAATTATTCTTGAACACAGGAGGAGTTTCAGAGTGGGAGAAAAGGCTTTCTGTTCACTTAACATTTGCTTTGCTGAAGGATGTTGATCTTCAACCAAACTGCATTTCCCCTCAAGAAAGTACATCATTCCACTCCCCCCCCCCCAAATAAAAGGGTAATGGGAATATATCCAGACCAGGTTACTCAACAGTATGACTCATGAGTTACTCTAAAGGACTACTACATTTCAGGTGGATTTCCTCCAATTATTCAGTCAGGATGTCAGCCACAGTAAGGAAGCAAGCTTGTAAGAGCATCACACATTTCATGCTCACATTTACAATACCTAGGAAGCTGCCTTTTACTGAATCAGACCAGTGGTCCATCTAGCTCAGTACTGTCTACACTGACTGGCAGCAGCTTTGCAGGGTTTTTGACAGAGGTCTTTCCCAGCCCTACCTGCAGAAGAAGCCAGGGATTGAGCCTGGAATCTTCTACAGGTGAAGAAGAGGCTCTACCACTGATCCATGGCCCTGTCCCAAAATTTATAGCAGTATGTAGTATGCCTGGCCAGTCACTTATCTCCCAGTCGAACCGACCTCACAGGATTGTTGTGAGGACAAACATAGGGAAGAGGAGGATATAAATGTAAAAACAAATAAATACATTTCAACACTTTTTCCCCAGGAGCATTGGTAGCTGCCTTTGCTCCCATGTGAGAGCTTCTGCCAGTCAATGTAGAGTATGACTCAGTTAAGGAAGCTTTCTAGTTACTGCCATCACTTAACAGAAACATCAGCAAATTCATGATGAATTATGAGCCATTGTAAGTGGATTTGCTGCACTTGTCAAAGATGCCATTTGTGAACATGGCAAGTTCAACATGACGGCTGGTATTGCATACAATGGATCAGGTCTGATCTTTGTTTGGGGACACTGGATCAATTATAGTGGCAAATCTATATTTAAGCCTTTGGAGACAGGGCCAACATGACTCCCAAGCAGTGTTCCTTCTAACAGGGATTTCCAGATGTTGTTGACTACAACTCCCATAATCCCCAAGCAAAGGCTATTGCAGCAGAGGATGCTGGGAGTTGTAGTCAACAGCATCTGGGAATCCCTGTTAGAGGGAACACCCCCAAGGGGGTGAGACTTCCCAAGGGGGTGGGAAGTCCATTTTAAGGATCAGCTTGTGAAATCTACATAGCCAACCAACAATGAAGATAAATACTTGCACCTACCCATGTCCTTAATGGTTTCTCCAGGTAGCAAGGGAGGCTCTTCCATTTCAGCCAATTTATTAGATTCCCTGAGGACCTACGATAGAAATCCCACGCCCCAACACAAGAAGATACATTAACACTGAGTGTTCATAAATCAATTGTGTGAAGCTTACGCTTTCCATGCAGAAAATATTTCATTCTATTAGAATTACAACATTTTAGACAACCAATACGTAGTCATTCAATTAAAAATACAATCTGGTCAATCAAAAATCTGCCTTGCACTAACTGGGATGTGATTTTTTTTTTTTAAAGACACCTACAGACATTAAGATAGTTTTGACTTGGTGCCTAAAAAAACTGAATGGTCAAATTAATTTCTGTGGAGGATACTCCAATATCAGGGTGCCACCACTGAAAAGTCTCCATCGGCCTGCTTTCTGAGTGCAGGGGCGCGCAGAAAGGGGCCTCGGGTGATGCTCTTAAGGAATGGGCAGGTTTTGTAAGTGATATAAAATACTTATAAAAATCATGGGTAGGAGGTGCCATCTGAGATGAGGCATTTCCCTTCTTTCCCTCACAGGAGGCAATCCCTCACCATCGAGAACAATGACTGCTGTAATACATACAGGGGCATAGCAAGGCTGGAGGCAGCCCTGGGCAAGATTTGAGGATGCCCCCCCGCCTTCATCACCCCAATGCTCCTGCCCC